>NC_042619.1:325496345-326096345 GCF_901001135.1 Rhinatrema bivittatum
AGCAGGGAGCACCCTTGCCGGGCAGGCAGGAGCGGTTCTCCCCGGTGCCGGTCCTGCCGAAGTGAAGTCCCCGTGCCCTGCCCTGCGGAGGGAGATGGACCTCCGCCTGCCTCAGGGGAGCATCCTTCCGCCAGTCTTGTACTTTGGACACGCTTTTCAGAACAGGCGTGAGAAGGTAGCAGTTTCAGCGGGACCCGATCGGGTGAGTGCATCCGAGCAGGGAGCGCCCTGCCTGGGCAGGCAGGAGCGGGTCTCCCCGGTGCCGGTCCTGCCGAAGTGAAGTCCCCGTGCCCTGCCCTGCGGAGGGAGATGGACCTCCGCCTGCCTCAGGGGAGCGTCCTTCCGCCAGTCTTGTACTTTGGACACGCTTTTCAGAACAGATGTGAGAAGGTAGCAGTTTCAGCGGGACCCGATTGGGTGAGCGCATTCGAGCAGGGAGTGCCCTGCCTGGGCAGGCAGGAGCGGATCTCCCCGGTGCCGGTCCTGCCGAAGTGAAGTCCCCGTGCCCTGCCCCGTGGAGGGAGCCGGTCCTCCTCCTGCCTCAGGGGGGGCGTCCTTCTGCCATTCTTGTACTTTGGACACGCTTTTCAGAACAGGCGTGAGAAGGTAGCAGTTTCAGCGGGACCCGATTGGGTGAGCGCATTCGAGCAGGGAGTGCCCTGCCTGGGCAGCCAGGAGCGGATCTCCCCGGTGCCGGTCCTGCCGAAGTGAAGTCCCCGTGCCCTGCCCCGCGGAGGGAGCCGGGCCTCCGCCTGCCTCAGGGAGGCGTCCTTCCGCCAGTCTTGTACTTTGGACACCTAAAAACCTAAGATTTTCACAGAAATCGGAAGTGCGCCTTATAATCCGGTAAATAAAAGAAAGAAGAAGGAAAAATAATAATAATAAAAAACCCCCAGAAATTCCGTCCGACGGCCACCAGGTCGTGCCCCGTACGGAGCCCTCCATGGGGGGCTTAATCTTCTTCCAGGCACAGCGGGGCAGGGGGCTTAATGCTCAAATATCCTGGCGGTCGGTGCAGCCTTATATATGGATGTTTTCTCTAGCACAGGCTCGCACTCGCCTCTAGGCCTCCTCTTTGCGGTCGCCGCAGGATGGGCTCTGCAGTGGCCCTGCTACCGGGCCTCTTCTCGGTGGGTAAACGCTCCACTTCTGCGCGCTGATGCTTCCCCTCCTTTCTGCCCAAGAGGTTCCGGTGACGCACAGGAAGGAAGGAGAAGGAGCATCAATCAGCACGTTCTAATGAGGACCTGCTGTCCCTCTAACGGTTTACACGGATTCCTCCTGAACCGAGCGCAACCGACCTGCCAGCGTGTGAGTGCGGCTGTCCGCGGACATAGCTCACGGACCACCAAGCATAACAAGCTTTCCCTCTACCGGTTTACCCAGATTCCTCCTGAACTGAGCGCAACCGACCTGCCAGCGGGTGAGTGCGTCAGTCCGCGGACATAGCTAACGGAACACCGATCATAACCAGCTGTTCCTCTAACGCTTTACCCGGATTCCTCCTGACCCGAGGGCAACCGATTAAAAAAAAAAGGCTCTGAGCCGTGCAGGCAGTGACTTAGACCCGGCTCTTTTTTAAAGGGTTTACCCGGATTCTTCCTGACACGAGCGCAACCGATTAAAAAAAAAAAAGGCTCTGAGCTGTGCAGTATCTGTGCTCCAGCACTACCCCAAAATGGCTCCTGTTAAGAGACATGCTTATGATGCAGATTTTAAGCTTAAAGCTATAACTCGTGCAGTAGAGCATGGAAATAGAGCAGCTGTGAGAGAATTCAACATTAATGAATCTATGGTGCGTAAGTGGAGGAAACAAGAAGATGCCCTATGCCAAGTAAAAAAAGACCAAACTGAGTTTCCGAGGAAACAAAGCAAGATGGCCACAGTTGGAGGACAACATAGATCAGTGGGTTATCGAACAGAGAACCGCAGGTAGAAGCGTCTCCACTGTCTCTATTCTACTCAAAGCCACAACGTTAGCACGCGACATGGGGATCAAGGACTTTCGAGGAGGTCCTTCATGGTGCTTTCGTTTTATGCAAAGGTGTAATCTCTCCATCCGCACCAGAACTACTGTCTGCCAGCAACTGCCAAAGGATTATGAAGAGAAGCTGGCCATTTTCCGCACCTACTGCATAACCAAGATAAAAGCAAAGAATATCCAGCCAGAACACATCACTAACATGGATGAGGTCCCCCTCACATTCGATATCCCCGTACAACGTACTGTTGAGAAAACAGGGACCAGTACGGTATCTATACGTACCACAGGAAACGAGAAGTCATCTTTCACTGTAGTTCTCGCCTGTCAGGCTAATGGCCAGAAACTACCACCCATGGTCATTTTCAAGAGGAGGACTTTGCCAAGGGAAAAGTTTCCTGCTGGTGTCACCATCAAGGCTAACCCAAAGGGCTGGATGGACGAGGAGAAGATGATTGAGTGGCTGAGGGAGGTCTACGTCAAGAGACCGGACGGCTTTCTTCACAAATCCCCATCCCTATTGGTCTATGACTCCATGCGCGCCCATTTGACCGATAATGTTAAAGCCCAAGTGAAGAAAACTAATTCAGAGCTTGCCGTAGTTCCGGGTGGATTAACCAAAGAGCTCCAGCCGCTAGATATCGGCATCAACAGGTCATTTAAAGTTAAATTGAGAGCAGCGTGGGAGCGTTGGATGGCAGAAGGTGATCACACATTCACCAAAACAGGGAGGCAACGCCGGGCGAGTTATGCCATTATGTGCCAGTGGATCGTGGATGGCTGGAAGAAGGTATCAGTCTCCAGTGTCATCCGAGCTTTCATGAAGGCTGGAATCATCACTGAAGAGCTAAGCAGCAGCAACGAGACTGACTCGGATAATGATGAGGGGGAACCGAGCATGCATGATATAGAAATCGCCCAACTGTTTAACTCAGACACTGAAGATGAAGGATTTGATGGATTTGTGGAGGAATGAACAGTTGTTTTTCTGTTTTGTTTTTTTTTAACGTATTGTTGAGAGTTGAATAAAGTTCAGTAAAGTCTGCCCTATGGTCTGAGCTTTGTTTCATTTAATGCGCTGCGCCTTATAATCCGGTGCGCCAACCCAAGGCCTGGTTCCCATTGCTGAGGCCTAGACCTAGGCCTAGTCCCAGTAACAGTGCCCAGTCTGAAACCCGTTTCAGAGGCCAAAGGCTAGGCCTGTTGCTGGGGCCTTGCCTGAGGTCTGGTCCTATTACTGGGGCCTAGGACAGAGTCTGGTGCTGGGACAACCAGGGCACAGCCCTGGATGTCCCAGCCTAGGACAGAGTCTGGTGCAGGGACAAGCAGGGCTGTGCCCTGCTTGTCCCAGCACCAGACAACCTGGGCACAACCTGGGACAACCAGGGCACAGCCAAGTTCCAGGGCACAGCCCAAGGCCTAGCTTGAAATCAGGTTCTGTAATCAAGGCCTGACCTGAGGTCTGATCTTGGCACTGAAGCCTAGGACTATGCCCAATACCAGGGACCAACCCAAGTCCTGGTTCCCATTGCTGAGGCCTAGACCTAGGCCTAGTCCCAGTAACAGTGCCCAGTCTGAAACCCGGTTCAGAGGCAAAAGGCTAGGCCTGTTGCTGGGGCCTTGCCTGAGGTCTGGTCCTATTACCGGTGCACCTTTTAATCCGGTGCGCCTTATGGTCCGAAAAATACGGTAGCTATAACTAGTTTGCATTCAATTTTCTCAAAAGAATACATAGGGTTCCTTTGGCTGCTGTAACCAAAAATGGCGCCAATGCCTGGAGATACATTGAAATCGTCGGTTCAGTGTGCTGCCGCAGTCAAAAAAGCAAACAGAATGTTGGGAATTATTAGAAAGGGAATGGTGAATAAAACGGAAAATGTCATAATGCCTCTGTATCGCTCCATGGTGAGACCACACCTTGAAGACTGTGTACAATTCTGGTCGCTGCATCTCAAAAAAGATATAATTGCGATGGAGAAGGTACAGAGAAGTGCTACCAAAATGATAAGGGGAATGGAACAGCTCCCCTATGAGAAAAGACTAAAGAGGTTAGGACTTTTCAGCTTGGAGAAGAGACGGCTGAGGGGGGATATGATAGAGATGTTTAAAATTATGAGAGGTCTAGAACGGGTAGATGTGAATCGGTTATTTACTCTTTCGGATAGTAGAAAGACTAGGGGGCACTCCATGAAGTTAGCATGGGGCACATTTAAAACTAATCGGAGAAAGTTTTTTTACTCAACGCACAATTAAACTCTGGAATTTGTTGCCAGAGGATGTGGTTAGTGCAGTTAGTATAGCTGTGTTTAAAAAAGGATTGGATAAGTTCTTGGAGGAGAAGTCCATTACCTACCATTAAGTTCACTTAGAGAATAGCCACTGCCGTTAGCAATGGTAACATGGAATAGACTTAGTTTTTGGGTACTTGCCAGGTTCTTATGGCCTGGATTGGCCACTCTTGGAAACAGGATGCTGGGCTTGATGGACCCTTGGTCTGACCCAGTATGGCATTTTCTTATTTTCTTCTACTCGCAGAAGTCGGTTCGGTGCACATCACACGGATTTTAAAAGTGCGCAAGTACGCTCATTTGTCCTTGTACGCGCACGAAAAATATTTAGCGATAAAAGGGTGGGGTGTGGGCATGGTCTGGCAGAGCATGGTCGTTCCTAGATTTCTCAATGAGTGCGTGCTGGGGTCCCCTATGGCATAACTTTATTTCTGCTATGGATGGCGTGTAAGTCCTGAAACCAAAAATCTAAAGAGGTTAGTGGGGTTTTAAGGGTTGGGGCTAATAGGGTAAAAGGTAGGCCAGTTAACTAGGGAGGGTTAGGAAGTCCTATCCTTTAACTGGGTGAACTGGTAACAAACTAGTGAAACTGGTAATTACATCAGCGTGGTATGATCCAAAATCCCCCCCACTTAGGCGGTAGAGGCGGCATTCGTGCTCATCCATATAAAATTGCTCACACTTTACGCATTTTTATCATGCACGCATATTTGCGTGTATGTTTTAAAATGACTGCATCCATTAGCACGAGCCAGCATACATGCGTACATGTGCGCCCATGCAGCTATTTAAAAGTTACTGTCTTTATGTACTTTTATATACTGAAGACTTGTTTGTTATATAATTTTCATTTTCCATGTAAGACATTTTATGGTGGTGGTAGTGGGGCTTAACTTGGGATTTATGGGGGATTTGAGTTGTTCTGTCTCCTGTATTGCCCATAGTTTTTGTGTGTATTTATTTCCTGTATCCAAAACTGTATAGTATGTGTGTATGTACATTGACTACCACAGCAACCAGTTTCCCATGGCAACTCAGCTGTAGATGTGCCAAGAGTTAGAAATTTCTGTGGCAATTACATATTAGCATACATTTAAATTTTTTGCATAGTAAATACTGTAAATTTGTTTTGCATAATGAAAATAAAGTAGTTTTCCAACCTTGCTTTGTGTGTGAATAAATTATTTTATTTTTTTGAGAGTTTTATGGGTAGGAAGTTTATGATATCAGTGTAGAAATGGAGAGGGAAATCTCAAGGATGGAATGAGACGGAGGGAGGTTCATGGATGGGAAGAGAGGAAGGATTGGTAATGGAGGAAGAAGAGGGAATAGTGGGAGGAGAGGAACAAGAAAGGGTGATTTATGGATCTTGGAGGGATGTGGAGAGGGGAGAAGCTGGTGCTGAGACTTGGAGGGGGATCCAGAGATAGGAGAGGTTGGTGTCCTTTCCCTCTGGCTCTGGCTCTGGCCCCTTCCCCATTCCTACTGTGTTCCTCTTTCTTTCTCTTCCTTTTCTAACCCTCAATTTTCTTTCTCTCCCTTCTTGTCCCTATCTCATGTACCTACACACACACACATCCTCCTGTACCCACTTCCTCCACTCCAATAACTCCCAGCCCCTATTTCACATGGCAGTGGCCCCCTATGTACCTCCCATGCTGATCTAGGCTAGTAGAAAGTAAACAGCAGCAGCATGTTGGGTTTCTTCATGTTCCTGAGCCTGAATGCATCCTTGAACTGGGGGATACTGTACAGCCACATGATTCAAAGCAGTAGTCAGGGCCTACTAAACAGAAGAGTGATAGGAAGTAGTAACCTGACTTGTTATTGCACTCATTGTCTTCCTCCTGCCTCTGATTAATGTGGGAGCAGGAAATCGACTAGGGGAGGTGAGGAGGGTTTTGAATTCACTGCCAACAGGCCCTGGTCTCCTACAGAATCGCTGCTGGAACCAAGCAATTCCACAGAAAGAGGTGGATTTTGCGGCTATGGAATCATTGATGACCAAGGACCCTGATCACTGCACTGGAGAAAAGTGGGCACATTAAGCTTGTAGATGTCTTATTTATGGGCTTCACAATATTCTTATTTTTCATGCACATTTATTTATTTATTTATTTTGCTTGAATTAACTTGTTTTGAGCCTTCGTACTGTGTGTATGTGATTTAAGAACATAAGAAAATGCCATACTGGGTCAGACCAAGGGTCCATCAAGCCCAGCATCCTGTTTCCAACAGTGGCCAATCCAGGCCATAAGAACCTGGCAAGTACCCAAAAAAAGTCTATTCCATGTTATCATTGCTAATGGCAGTGGCTATTCTCTAAGTGAACAATAGCATGTAATGGACTTCTCCACTGTGATAATATAGCCGTGATTGTGATAATATAGCCTTCAATAAATACTTTTTTCACCGTACCACAAATAAAATGTGTAGTAATTTCCCATAAATCCCACGATAGTATGCATTACTGTATCACATGCTGCGCTAGCACAACCTCATTTCCATTTACCCCACCCAAACTCCTCCCACTCAAATACTAATTTTTAATTTACATAAGCATTTTGCGACACAGTATTTGTCATGCATATTAGGGCCTTATCGTGCGCATTAAGGCCCTAACGCAATTTGATAAATTAAGCTGTTAATTAGGGGTCTAGTATCCTCATATAAAGGAACAGTGTCTATAAAGGAAATACATTCCAGAGAAAACCTCTGAAAAACAAGCAAATAGTTTCTAGCAGCCTTTTCTACATTGTTGATGAATATCTTCCTCTCTTTGATAGTGTTCTTACACTTAACCAGAGAAGTCATTCCAGTGTGGCTTTGTGACCATCCCTAGAAGGAATGGCAGGGAAACCCATTTTCAAAGTTATTTTCATGGGCAAAAGTGTTTTCCCCTCATAAAAATAGGTTGTCTGAAAATTGCCAGCCTCTGTGCAACTATGTGTGCATGGTTCTGGAAGAATATGTGTACTTTTAGCTACATTGAGGGGCATTCCTGGGGGCCTGACAGGGGAGGAGAATTATGCACGTAGAGGGCATTTTCGCATCTATACACATACTTTTCAAGCAAAATTCTTCTCTGAAAGAGCAAATGATCAAACTTTGTCAGAAAATGCACAGGTTCTTTGACTTTGAAAATAGGTGCAGGTGTTTGTCCCAATGCAAGCAATTTGGAGTTTTCCCCCTGTAAGATCAGTGCTTGGCTCAGTCCTTCCCCAAGTAACAACAACTCAGCTATACTCTGGCCAAGAATATGGGTTAGGAGAAGGAGGTTGGAATCAAATAAACCTCCAGATGAGCCACATAGTTATTGCTGTCACAGAGACGTGGTTCACAGAATCTCATGATTGGGATACAGCAATACCGGGCTATAACTTGATAAGAAAGGACAGAAAAAGGGGAGGAGTGGCTCTTTATGTCAGAAACAATATCCAAGCATCTGAGCTGCAAGGAAGATGGGGCAAAGAAGAAGCACTATGGGCCGACCTAAAAAAAGATGATGGGGCATCCATTTTTATTGGAGTGGTTTACAGGCCTCCAAATCAAATGGAAGAACTTGACAGAGATCTGGTTGAAGACATCCAAAAGATGGGAAAGAAGGGAGAAATGGTGATTGTTGGAGATTTTAATCTGCCGGATGTAGACTGGAGAATTCTTCTACAGAATCTAACAGTAGTAGAGAGATAGTGGATGCCTTGCAAGGTGCTCTGTTGAAACAAATGGTAATGGAACCCAAGAGGGAGGGAGCTATACTCCATTTAGTGCTCACTAATGGAGATGATGTCTCTCTAATGTCCAGGTGGGTGCCCACCTCAGAACCAGTGATCATCAAACAGTATGGTTTCATATCACAAATAGGATACGGAGAAGAAGCACGAAGACCCGAGTTTTGCAGTTCAAAACAAAGGACTTTGATGAAATGGGGAAATACCTGCAGGAAGAACTAGAAGGCTGGGAGAACGAGAGATGTGGAACAACAATGGACCAAACTAAAAGGAGCAATTACCAAGGCAACTAATCTATATGTTAGGTTTCATTTTTCTCTTGCTTTTCTTTACTTTTCTAGCTGGTTCTCAAAGGAGGTGGCTGACAAAATAAAAGCTAAAAAAAACAGTGTTTAAGAAATATAAAGGATCCCAAAGAGAGGAGCACAAGGAAGAATATCTGATGGAACTGAGGGAGACAAAGAAAGTAATCAAGACAGCAAAATGTCAAGCGGAAGAAAGGATTGCCAAAGCGGTAAAGCTAGGTGACAAAACATTTTTCAGATACATCAGAGAAAGGAGAAAAGTTCAAAGTGGTATAGTGAAATTGAAAGGTGAAAAGGATCAATTGTGGAGAGAAACAAAGAAATGGCAGAAATATTAAATGAATACTTCAGCTCGGTGTTAACTAAAGAGGACCCTGGAGAAGGACCGTCGCTAGTTAACAAGAAACTGGAGGGGAGTGGAATAGATGTAACTCCATTTACAGAAAAGAATGTATGGGAAGAGCTAGGAAAACTAAAAGTGGACAAAGCCATGGGGCCTGATGAGGTTCATCCCAGGATACTGAGGGAGCTCAGAGATGTGCTGGCGGGTCCGCTGCGTGACCTGTTCAATAGATCCCTAGAAATGGGAGTGGTGCTGAGTGATTGTAGAAGAGCGGTGATGGTCCCGCTTCACAAGAGTGGGAACAGAGAGGAGGCTTGAAACTACAGGCCGGTTAGCCTCACCTCAGTGGTGGGAAAAGTAATGGAGTTGCTGCTGAAGGAAAGAATAGTGAACTATCTACAGTCAAAAGAATTGTTGGACCAGAGGCAGCATGGATTCACCAGGGAAACGGTCCTGTCAGACAAATCTGATTGGGTGACTAGAGAATTAGATCGAGGAAGAACACTTGATGTCATCTACTTGGATTTCAGCAAAGCTTTTGATACGGTCACGCACAGGAGGCTTGTGAATAAAATGAGAAGCTTAGGAGTGAGTGCCGAGGTGGTGGCCTGGGTTGCAAACTGGTTGACGGACAGAAGACAATGTGTGATGGTAAATGGAACTTACTCTGAAGAGAGAGCGGTGTTAAGCAGATTGCCGCAAATATTGGTGTTGGGACCACTCCTGTTCAATATCTTTGTGAGCGACATTGCGGATGGGATAGAAGGTAAGGTTTGTCTTTTTGCAGATGATACTAAGATCTGCAACAGAGTGGACATGCTGGAAGGAGTGGAGAGAATGAGACGGGATTTAAAGAAGCTGGAAGAGTGGTCGAAGATATGGCAGCTGAGATTCAATGCCAAGAAGTGCAGAGTCATGCATATGGGGTATGGAAATCCGAAAACTGTATTTGATGGGGGTGAACAGCTGATATGCACTGAGCAGGAGAGAAACCTTGGGGTGATTGTTTCGCTGACTTTAGATCGTTAGACACTATGTGACAAGGCGATAGCTAAAGCCAGAAAAATACTGGGCTGCATAGAGAGAGGAATATCTAGTAAGAGAAAGGAAGTGATGATCCCCTTGTACAGGGTCTTGGTGAGGCCTGACCTGGAGTACTGAGTTCAGTTCTGGAGACCATAACTCCAAAGGGACAGAGACAGGATGGAGGCAGTCCAGAGAAGGGTGACCAAAAAGGTGGAAGGTCTTCATAAAATGACTTATGAGGAGAGATTGAAGAACCTAAATATGTATACCCTGAAGGAGAGGAGGTGCAGGGGTGATATGATACAGACTTTCAGATACTTGAAAGGTTTTAATGATCCATGGTCAACAACAAACCTTTTCCGTTGGAAAAAAATCAGTAGAACTAGGGGTCACGATTCGAAACTCCAGGGAGGAAGACTCAGAGCCAATGTCAGGAAGTATTTCTTCACAGAGGAAGTGGTGAAGACTAAAACTGAAGGATTTCAAAGGGGCTTGGGATAAACACTGTGGATCCATAAAGACTAGAGGATGGGAATGAAAAGAAGAGCCATGGGGGTGGCTTGCTGGAATGGAGGCTACTACCTGGTGATTACTGCCCTTACTCAATAAGCCTTTGCACGGTTAATGCAACTCCATCATTGCTCTCTGCTTCAACAGCAAGGGGAAATGTGGAAAAGAGGATTTGCATTCAGATAAAAACCAACAAGGACCAAACTTCACAGTCTGAGTAAACAAATAAGTGTGGGGGTAGCTTGCTTATTACGGCGGTTACTAACCTAAACCAATTAAGCCTGATACATCACTTTGAATGCATGTACAGCATTGCTCTCTGCTTCAATAGCAGGGATAAATGTGGAAAAGAGGATTTACATTCAGACAAATCCAACAAGGCATTGATCTGTGCAGTCTGGGTAAACAAGCATCGGAGTATCTTGCTTGATTTGGCGGTTACTACCCTTAACCATTAAGCCTTATGCTCACCTTTTGATGCAACTCCATTACTCTCTGCATCAATGGCAGGGGATGGCAGGAAATTTGAATCAAACAGTTACCAACAAGGGCCCTGAACTTGGTGGTTGGTGAAACAGATAAGTATTGGAAAATAAGTGTGGGAGCTTCCTGGGCAGACTGGATGGGCCTATTTGGTCTTTTTCTGCTGTCATTTCTATGTTTCTTTTTTTTTTTTTTTATTTATAAGATTTTACAATTAACAATTCAAGTAATAATATTTTTTGAATCCTTATACAGGTAAGCATCAAGATACGTTTAACCAATTATACATTTTCCAACATTTTTACTAAGAAGAAAACAAAATACTTAATGTTTTAAAGCATATACACCATACAATTTACAGTATACCTGTTATTAAGCCCACTAAATGGGTCCAAAGTACACAATTCCAATTAACTAGTAATCAACATTTATTTCTCTGCTAATCTGGGGATAAAATCTGAATGAGAGTTGATTTCCCAACCCCAGAACTATATTATGTGGGCCTAGGGGTAGAGCTATTAGTGGGATTCATTCTATACTCAATAAACTGAACTAATTGCTCTGGTTGTAAGAATACATAAGTATTGCCTTCATTTTGTATCAAGCACTTACAGGGGTATTTCAGTATAAAGTACATTCCCATTTGAAGGATTTGGGGTTTTAATTGAAGAAATTGTTTTCTACGTTTTTGGCTTGATGGTGCTAAATCAGGAAAAAGCTGTACTTTACATCCCATAAATTCTTTAGTTCTATTTGCAAAGAATTTTTTAAAGATACAATCTCTGTCATATTCTAACTTCTAAATTAACTACATCTGAATCTGAGTGCTCAAGAAGTTCTGTAACATTTAAGGATTTCTCCTGACGGCTGTTTTTTCTGTAATTCAAATAATTATAAACTTCCCATTTCCCTTACTTCTGTTGATTTTTTTTTAACGAAGGAAGATAAAATATCTTTGAGATTATAGGCAGGGTAGCCTCTAGAATGTTCAAATTCTCTATCAGATATTTCCTCCATAATTGCACTGGTGTCATAGTGAGCATTTTAGGAACATTTATACAACATATATTTCTAATTCTGGCTGTGTTTTCCAGTTTTTCTATTGTTGCCTGAAGTAAAGATTTTCCTTCATCATCAAGTTTTGTACTTCCCTTACCTTCCCCATTTCCTCTTTTAAAATAATGAATTCCATTTTCATACTTTTGTTTTCAACTTCCAACAATTCCACATTTTTCTTAGTTACATCAACAATGTTTGAAATTGCAACCAATTGATCTCCCACATTTTTATTAACATTTATAGCTTCCCATATTAATGCCAAAGAAAATGGAGGTATAATAAGAGGTTTAAATTGTGTAATAGAAGAACCCACTTCTCATACCCCAAGTCCCAGTTCTACAGCTCTGGAGGAAGCTTGACCGGCTCCCAAGATGTCTCCAAGTGCTGAGAGATCTTCCTGCTGAACTCCTTGCCTCAAGGGAGACTGTTCCCCAACTTGGGCTCAAGTCTCCTGGGTTTTGCTGGAATTTCTCAGCTGGGTTGGCTGGAGGGGATCGCTCTTCTGGGGATAGTGATGTTAACAGTTCAGGAGCGCAGGAGGGCTCATCTTCTCCCCTCCTAACGCTCAGCGAACACTCTTCCCCTGTAAGTATCCCACGCCGTACATGAGCGTCCATTGGTCCCACTTTAGAGACTGTTTCTGTAGCATCTGAGACTTGACATTCCTGAGCCCTTCTCTTCCGTGCTGTGGCATTAAGACGATATTTGAAAAAGAAACAGCTCAGAACAAATTAGCAAATTTTACTTTGGATCCAACTCAACTTGGCGGTATAAGATTCAGAGAGGAGTTCCTTTATTTGTAACAGGGACTGAGAAAAAATAATCCACTATCTGTTCAGATTGACGAAACTGACAAAATCTGAAGAAAGCTGAAAAAAGCTGCGCACTGGTGGCAGCTGCGCACCACACTAGGGCCAGTTTTCAAAGCCCCGTCCTTCCCACAGCAGTGACGTCAGGTAATTAGGCTCAGCTGTTCCTCCGTCGGGGCCGACTGACTGCTGCACCTCCAGATAAGAACATAAGAAAATGCCATACTGGGTCAGACCAAGGGTCCATCAAGCCCAGCATCCTGTTTCCAACAGTGGCCAATCCAGGCCATAAGAACCTGGCAAGTACCCAAAAACTAAGTCTATTCCATGTTACCATTGCTAATGGCAATAGCTATTCTCTAAGTGAACTTAATAGCAGGTAATGGACTTCTCCTCCAAGAACTTATCCAATCCTTTTTTAAACACAGCTATATTAACTGCACTAACCACATTCTCTGGCAACAAATTCCAGAGTTTAATTGTGCGTTGAGTAAAAAAGAACTTTCTCCGATTAGTTTTAAATGTGCCCCATGCTAACTTCATGGAGTGCCCCCTAGTCTTTCTACTATCCGAAAGAGTAAATAACCGATTCACATCTACCCGTTCCAGACCTCTCATGATTTTAAACACCTCTATCATATCCCCCCCTCAGTCGTCTCTTCTCCGAGCTGAAAAGTCCTTACCTCTTTAGTCTTTCCTCATAGGGGAGTTGTTCCATTCCCCTTATCATTTTGGTAGCCCTTCTCTGTACCTTCTCCATCGCAATTATATCTTTTTTGAGATGTGGCGACCAGAATTGTACACAGTATTCAAGGAGCGGTCTCACCATGGAGCGATACAGAGGCATTATGACATTTTCCGTTTTATTCACCATTCCCTTTCTAATAATTCCCAACATTCTGTTTGCTTTATTGACTGCCGCTGCACACTGTACCAACGATTTCAATGTGTTATCCACTATGACACCTAGATCTCTTTCTTGGGTTGTAGCACCTAATATGGAACCCAACATTGTGTAATTATAGCATGGGTTATTTTTCCCTATATGCATCACCTTGCACTTATCCACATTAAGTTTCATCTGCCATTTGGATGCCCAATTTTCCAGTCTCACAAGGTCTTCCTGCAATTCATCACAATCTGCTTCTGATTTAACTACTCTGAACAATTTTGTGTCATCTGCAAATTTGATTATCTCACTCGTCGTATTTCTTTCCAGATCATTTATAAATATAGTGAAAAGTAAGGGTCCCAATACAGATCCCTGAGGCACTCCACTGTCCACTCCTTCCACTGAGAAAATTGCCCATTTAATCCTACTCTCTGTTTCCTGTCTTTTAGCCAGTTTGCAATCCATGAAAGGACATCGCCACCTATCCCATGACTTTTTACTTTTCCTAGAAGCCTCTCATGAGGAACTTTGTCAAACGCCTTCTGAAAATCCAAGTATACTATATCTACCGGTTCACCTTTATCCACATGTTTATTAACTCCTTCAAAAAAGTGAAGCAGATTTGTGAGGCAAGACTTGCCCTGGGTAAAGCCATGCTGACTTTGTTAGCTGGCTGAAACCTCTCTTTCTCTGGTACCTCCCGTTTCTATGTAAGAATAACCGCTGGATTGTTTTTATACCGGCAAAGATTTTAAAGGCTTGCAGCATCAGTGTAGATGATTGCAAGGTGATGCAATGCTGTGACTTTTCATCATTTGTGTTAACCTTTGAGTCATGAAAATATTACACACTCACATACTCCCCACCCCTCTTCAGTTTCTGCTGCACATATTGTACACTATAGAACGGTCGGCAGCAAGTTTTCGTGCTGGTGAATTTTCTCACTTTCCTTCATCCTGATTCATCTTTTGAGGTGCTTTCACTTCTGTCTCCACTCTGACATTGGTGTCTAAAGGAACATCAATTCGTTCACCGTAAAAATGTGTTTTCTTTCACTGTCAGAGCCTAAAATATAGTGGCATAAAAATATGCCAGCAGCTGTTCTAGGGTGGAAAAATGGTTGTCTGTTCTAGTAATAGACACCTAAATATTCAGCTAGCTCAAAGTAGATACATTTCTAAATATTTGTTTTAGATTGTATTGAATAATCTAATGATAATTGTGTATTGTTTTTTAAAAAAATGTATTCAAAAGAGAAAATAAACATAAGCAACTGTCCCCTGATCAAAACAAAGGCAAAACAAAAAGTAAACACATTCTCAATATTATAAAAGGACTGGTGTATTTTTCAAAAAGATCTTCTAAATATCCAAGCTAATTTACAAAGTGGACATTTTCCAGAGTGGATATCTTGCTCTAAAAACAATGCTGGACCAAAATTCTAGAGAATATTATTTATCAGGGTAATATTCTCCCACAGTATCTATATATATTGTTCTTACAAATTTTCTTTACATGTAGCAAACATTTTTGTACTTGGATAACAAAGTATGTGTTATGGTTAATGGTGTTTGGGTGGATCCTTGGACACTGTGGCAGCTGACCACACCCACGGGGGGCAGTCCCGTGAGGGACCACAGTGTCAGGCTAAACTCTGGACAGACAAAACAGATTTGAATCTTTTATTAAACAGTTTATAGAAGCACCAGAGGTGGTAGTAGTGAGTAGTGGTTGTAGAGCCCGGCTGGGCGCGTCTCTCACAGAACTCTGGAACAGCGGATCCTCTGTAGAGCAGTGATGTAGTGGAAAGAGACTGAGAGTTATGAGTACACAATGAGATTAGCATGCAGAGTCCCAAATAGAAATAGGAGAGCTCCAAGACCGGGAGAGCAGGCCCTCGAAGAGTGAGTACCTGATCCCTTAGAGCAGAGAGACTCAGTGGTGTTGTATTCACTAGCAGTAGCAAAGATTCCACTAGATGAGAAGTCTGGCACCGGAGCAGAGAGCAGGCCCTCGAGGAGCGAGTACCTGATTCCAGTGAAGCAGTACTGTGGAGAAAGATGTTTTCTGTACTCACTGATGGTGACTGTAAGTTAGTTCTTCCAAGTAAAAGGGTAGAAGTAGCAGGCAGCGACACAGGGAACATGGGCCCTTGAGGAGTGAGTACCGGTTTCCTGATGGCACCTGAAAGAAGCAGAGGGGCCCCCGAGGAGCGAGTACCCTGTTAGCATCCCCGAAGGGTAGTAAGAGTTCCAGATAGAGCTGGAGTGGCAGAGTAGCTTAGGAACGGAGAGCGAATCCCATCCGTAAGAAACCTGTTGCTAACTCAACGAGCTAGCAAATACTATAGGCAGATATACCCTGGAGTCGTGATGTCAGAACAGGGGGACGCCCCTTAGGTTCGTGCCGTGAAGTTAAAGATGAGGGCGGAGTGCGCACATGCGCCCTAGAGGTACCTTGAAGGAGAATGGCGGGAGGCAGCACCAAAGCCGGTCCGGGGACACCGGAGAGAACGGCAAGCAGATGCCGCCGCGGCCAACAGTCCAAGGTGAGCGGGAGGAGCCGCAAGTAGAGAGAGGTAGGCGGGGCGAAGCAGTCAAAGACCTATGGACGCAACAGTAAGTTTGTGATCATTTACCCCTTACAAGTCTTAAATAAGCCCAAACAGTGAACTATATTGCACAAAAATTCCCAAAAATGTAAAATTCCTAAGCAAAAATGTTACACCCTCTTAAGGTTAATTAACCTTTTTCATAGTGTTTAGTAATCCTTTGTTTATTAAATATGTTCAATGTATTTGACTTAGGAAACCTATTTTCCTGCATACTCTGTTTTTAATGTAAACCGGTATGATTTGTATCTGATACAAGAATGTCGGTATATAAAAATGCAAAATAAATAAATAAATAAGGTCCCTTATGTAGTCTAATAGTCTAGTTGTTTCAGCTAGACGCTTCATTGGGGTGACTCTTATCAAATCCACTTCCAACAATTATATCCATGCCAGAGGGTCTCATCAAAAAAATAAATTAAAAGATTTTGAACTCTTAAGTCTTTTCGATGAGACCTTTGGGTCTTGTCCTTGTAAAATGTTCACTGTTCATGCAGAGGATAATTTTCAAAAGGATTTATATACATACAGGTGAATTTTCAAAAGAGACAGGTGTGTAAATGTATCAGACTATATTAACAATTTTTAAAATCCAAGTAAAGTGCAACTACACATGTAAATCCTATTAACAATTCAATGACATATTGTAGCAATTTTCAAAAAACTGCTTACAGGAGTAAAGTGCATGTACACATGTAAAGCCCAATTTTAAGCGTGTAAATGCTTTTGAAAATCAGGCCCTTAAACTGGGTTTTATATGCATAAATGGGCTTTTGAAAATTGCTATGTTATATACTAGTATTACTTGTGTAAATCCTTTGGAAATTATCCCCTAAGATTATTCTAGAGCACTTTCAATGTGTAAAAGAAATTTGATGAGCCTGCATCAAAACACTCTGCACCCATCTATGTTAATGAGAAATTAATTATGGAAGCAAGTGCCATGCAAATTAGTGTATGATTAACCAAAGCACATAAATTTATGCAACCACTTACTCAGGTCATTTTGCTTGCAAAACTTTGCACCACCTCAGTGCATCACGTTAACAAGGAAAGGTCATTTTCTTCTGTTCGGCTACCTAAGGAAAATAATGATTAACACAGCTACAAAATCAAGAATGCTGCATGCACCTGGTTTTCAACAACAAGCAAATCCAACAACAGAAGACACCAACCTCAAACTCTCCACTAACATTTTGACCAGATTCTTCACTCCTTAGTCCAGCTACTGTCTCCTTTATTTTCAGCTTTCCATCTGTTCCTGCATGGGTGGGGGCCAGGAAACAGTAAGAATTGCTTGCATGCAAAGCTCTGCTTGCAAGTTACACTCATATCAGCAGGGTTTTGTGAATGCTTGAGCCCTACAATCCAACCTTTCCTCCCATGCTTGTGCTTTCATGCAGTTTTTGTGAATCATGAGTTAAAAGTCAAATTTTACTCTGGTGCAAGCTTCCCATGTTAAGGGTTTGGTTTTTTTTATGTGAGAACTTGCACAATATTAATGAATCAGCTTCTGTGATGGAAATTCATACACAATTGCTCATAGGATATCATGAAGTAGGATAATCAGATTTGGACCTAGGCCCAGTCATAAGCAACATAGGGAATTGCCTTAGGGTGCCAAATTTTGAAGTCACCAAATATCTGGGGAAAAAAGGAGCCAGCTTCCACTTGATTAGGGCTGTTTGCTGCTTCAAATGGTCACTGCTCTCTGGACCCCACTTCTTCATTCACCCTCACTTTTCTGGTCCTGCCTACTCAGATGCTGCAAGCTTAGTCCAACTTTATTTTTTATTTTTCATAATTTTCACCTGTTTACTGGTTTTAGCGCTCAGTTTGTTTCTCTTTTCCTTGGACAAGCAGGATGGTTGTCCTCTCACATGGGTGACATCATCAGATGGAGCCTGGCACGGAAAACTTGTGTTAAAAATTTCCAGAACTTTGACTTGGCATACTGTGCATGCCCAGCATGCCTTCATACCACGTATAGAAACAGGATCCCTCTTCCGTCTGTTTTTTTACCATAGAGCTTTCACATCGCGGTGTTAGTGAGCTCTTAATTTTTTCTCTAAAACTTGTGGAAGATTTTTTTCCCCCAATTTTCTAGAGATTTTTCCTCATAATCCATCGGCGCTGAGTCCCTCCCATAGCCTCCTTAGATAGGTTTCTCAGCATTTTCGGGTGAGTGTTCTTTCGTTTTGACCTCCCCAGGCTGGCGGTGCCTCGATGCCCACCGGTCATCATTACCCGCCACCATCGTTGTTTTGTGTCCCTCTTTTTTCACTCCCGGGGAAGGACTACAAGGCATTAGACGCTCTTGAGAGGAAAGTATTCCAGGCGCCCTAAGGCCTCTCACTGTGCCATGGGACCTTAAAATGATACTAACTCAGCTGATGAAAGCTCCTTTTGAGCCTCTTCACACCTGTGATCTGATGTATCTGACCTGGAAGGTCATATTTTTGGTGACGGGCACTTCAGTGTTCTGGGTCAGTGAGCTCCAAGCCTTAGTGACTTATACACCTTATACTATATTTTATCATGACAGGGTGGTCTTGCACATTTATTTATTTAGTATATATACCGACATTCTGAGTAAGTCTCTCATTGTTATCATTCATTTTAAAATGTTTGTAACCTTCCTATGTTGTAAACCGTTGTGATGGCTTTATGTTGAAGCCGAATAATGATATATAAACCCTGATAAATAATAAATAAATAAATATCACATCGGTTTACATTCAGGTACTGTAGGTATTTCCCTATCCCCAGAGGACTTACAATCTAACAAGCCGATACAGTAAGGAGCGGTAGGAAGAGCTGCGTTAGTGCCGGGCGCACCCGCGGTTGCCGCACGCACAGTCCGGCTCACCTACCGCTCGATACTGTATGTAAATAGCTTGCAAATGCAAGCTGCGTCCGTGAAGCGTTAGGCCCGCGCAACCCATTTTACTGTACAGAGCACTATACAATATCCTGGGTGCGCTGGCCTAACGCTTCACGGACACGCTGGTATCTGTCATTTCAAATGTCAGGTACCAGGAAGTGAACGGTTCTCCTATGCTCGGGATTGCAATTGCGGCCCAATTGCACGCACAGGGGCCGCTTTCGCCCGTGCAGGCATCCATCTTCGCCGGCAGCTGGAGGCAGGGGAGCCGCTGTCCATCTCCGTCGATGTCCGTCTCCGGAGGGTGGCTGCAAGAAGAGTAAGTCGCTTCGTTGCTTTACACTGCCAGTCCTCTCTCCCCTCCTCCCGAAGCAAGGCTGCTTTACGTGCCTTGCTTCGGGAGGAGGGGAGAGAGGACTGGCAATCCCGAGCGTAGGAGAACCGTCCACTTCGCTGCTACTTTCTTTTTCCGCTTTTTTTTTTTTCGCTTTTTCGCTTTTTTCCGCTTTTTTCCGCTTTCGTTGCTTCGGGAGGAGGGGAGAGGACTGGGGCTGCCCCGGAGACCAGCACCCATGGACGCGGCCAGGGCAGGTGAGCGGGGGCTGGGGGAAAGTTTGACGCCTACCCTTACCCCTGCCTCTAACGCAGGGGTAAGGGTAGGCTGTAAGTTAGCAGGTTAAACGCGCGGCAAAACAGCAGGTTAAAAAAGCGATAGTCGGGGCGCACGTTACTGTATGGGAGGGAATAGCTAATTCGATCGTTTACATCTAATATACATGCCGCGGGCGGAAGGGGTTACCCGGTGATTTAAAGAGGCGGTAAGAATGGGTTAAAGGGGATAGTGTATCGCGGGTTGGACTAACGCGGCCGAAAAGTGAGTAGAAAGCGGGTTAGGAGCAGGGTAACCGCGGCCACACTTTACTGTATTGACCTGTAAGTTTGTACCTGAGGCAATGGTGGGTAAAGTGACTTGCCCAAGGTCACAAGGAGCTACAGCGGGACTTGAACCCTGGTCTCCTGGTTCATAGCCCACTGCTCTAACCACTAGGTTATTCCACATGCACCCCAAGTTCCTGCCTAAGGTGGTGACGGATTTCCATCTTATCCAATGTATTGTCCTGCCAGTTTTCTTTTCCAGGCCCCATTTGCACCAAAGCGAATGAGCACTGCACAGTTTGCACTGCAAGTGAACCATTGCCTTCTATTTGGAGCAGACAGAAGCCCACAGACAGTCCACCCAACTTTGTATTTCTTTTGAAAGCAATAGGTTGGAGTTTCCATTGCCAAACAGTCACTATCCAATTGGCTAGCAGATTGCATCTCCTTCTGTTATGCCCAGGCGGGATTGCATCTTGAGGGTCATGTCAAGGCTCATTCTGTCAGAACCATGGCAACATCGGTGGCCCACTTGCAAGCACTTCCTGTGGAGATCTGCAAGGCTGTGACATGGAGTTCTCTCCACACATTCGCATCTCACTATTGCCTGGATAGGGATGACCGACATGGCAGTAGGTTCGGCCAGTCTTTCTTTTGGAATCTCATTGAGGCGTAGAACCCAGCTCTCCCTACTTAAGGCCCATTGTTTGGGTTCAGGCTGTCTCCTGCTCTGATACCAACAGCACTTTTGTTGTGCTTGTTGGTGTCTGTTGGTCTTTTGTTTTAGGGAGCAGGGATTCACCTATGTATGAGGACTACCATACTGCTTGTCCTTGGGGAAAGCAAAGTTGCTTACTTGTATCATGTATTCTCCAAGGAAGGCAGATGTTAGTCCTCATGAAACCTGCCCACCACCCCGCAGAGTTGGGTTTCTCTTATTTTTTTATTTTTTATCAAAATTCTATTACAAAACTGAAGAGGGACCCCGCATGGACACGTGGTATAGGGCATGCTGGGCATGCTCAGTATGCCGTCAAAATTCTGGAAACTTTGACGCTTTTCTGTGCCGGGTTCCATCTCATGATGTCACCCATGGGTGAGGACTAACATCCTGCTGTCCTTGGAGAACACCTGTTACAGGCAAGCAACTCTGCTTTTCTCAGCCCCTCTTACAGTGTTGGTTTCGGGAAAAATTTCTTCATGGATAGAAAGGGTGGTGGATATCTCGAATGCTCTCCCATAAGGGTGGTGAGGATGAGAACAGTAAATGAATTTAAAAGAGCATGGGATAAGCATTGCAGAGCCCTTAAAGGCTTGAGGCTGGTAATGAGTCACCCCCCCCCCACTCCCGGAGTTTCATGTTGTGAACCCCTAGTTTTATAGTTTCCACCAAATCACAATTGAAAACTTAGCATCACGGCTCTTTTTTAAGGGTAGTTGCTACTTTTAACAGAACACAGTGTGGCAGTTACTACTATAAGCCAGTTGCTGGGTAGTCTGGTCTTTATTTGCTGTCATTGCTATGTTTTGTTACAGCAGCTTAGTATGAACTCAGTGCCCTTGATATTGGATTTCTGAGTTAATCATCCAGGCATTAGTGTTAGTACACCACTTCCCTACGTATCAAAGAAGGATTAGAGATTACTGCCTTTGGTATCCACTGTTTTTTGCATTGCTTACAGTACTTATATAAAAGGAACAATTTTCAGTAATCTGCTTAATTGCAAAGTACACAGGTATTTTCATTAAGATGAATTTTTAAAGCCTGGGCACATATCAATTGGGGGATACACAGGCTGGAGTGCGCTGACAGAATTTTAAAAGCCATCCAGATATGCATTTGTCTCTTACTGCGTGCACATCTTAAAACTTTTTTTAAAAAGGGGGTGGGGCATGGGCATTTCAGGGCATGGCCAAAGATGTGAGCATTAATACTTTCATATCTGGGCCTGCGCCCATGTACAGAGGCACGTAGGTTTGCCTCTGCTATTGAGGAGGTGTAACTAAAAATAAATAAATAAAAGATAACCATAAACAGTTATTTAAGGGTCTGGAGTAACTGGGGGAAGTGAATGCTGTTAAACGAGGGAAAGGTTTGAGGATCTGGCTTTAACTGGGGAAACTGGCAATGGTGTGAGCAAGTACCGCCTTTTAAAATTCCACGACTTACACAGTACAAGATCCGCGCCCAATTAGAACTGGGTGCACATATGTGCGTGGTCCACCTATTGTGCGTAGTCCACCTATGGACTCTGGCTCCTCCAGGTTAAAGCACCTTCAAGCTTTAACCCGTTCTCACTATCATATTCATTTATTATTATTACTTACCTTCATCTTCCTTCCAGCTTATTATAAGCTTCCAAGTTCTTGATTCCTGTTGATTGTAACTTTGACTTATTCATATCTATTGTTATCTATTGTTTTACCTGAATTGTTTCCTTCAGTTATACCCCCTGTTAAATGTAAACCGATCCGATATGGTTATTTACTATGAAGGTCGGTATAAAAAACTGTTAAATAAAATAAATATTTTATAACAGGCGCTGATATGCGCGCGTAGTTTATAAAATGCCCACGTAACTGGACACGTGTCCATGCACATGCTCCAAAGAGTTACCGTCATTGGGCGTATTTTGTAGCTAATTTTCAAAATTAGCTAATATGAAATATGCATGCTGAAAGGGCCCACAGACTTTGCACCTGCTGTTGGTGGGCAGCAGGGGGTGGGATAAAATAGCACATGCACTTTTGAAAATGCCAAGTTCTTGTGTGTTTCTTACTTTCCCAACTTAAACACGCCCAAAGGAATTAATCTTTCCAGTCCTGCTGAAAGGATGTGAGTTGTGAAACCTGCATGTACTTTTTTAAACTGCTGTGAGGAGGGCAGATTTCACACAGGCCAGTTTATCCAGGTAAATAGGTATTTATCCAGATTAATGGCTTTGAAAATTGCCTTGCAATAGGAATAAAAAGGGAATTGAATAGAAAGAAAAAATAAGCATGATGAATTATCTATATCTGAAGATAGTTTTATTATACCTACAGTACCTGAATGTAATCCACTTTGAAGTGGCTGAAAGGTAGAATATAAATCAAATACAAATTATTGCATAGAACACTGCACATAAATATAGAAGTTGTTTTCTGTCATGGTAGAAATATACATTGCGAATAGAAGTAATGCACTACTGTAGTCAAAATACAGATTCAGAAGTGATGGTAAATATCAAATTAGAATATATATATACTTTTCATCCATGTAACAAATGACGTTCCTTTTCTCCTCTGCATCAAAAAGGATTTTGTCAGTATTTGGAGTCAAAATATTCATCTTCTCAAAAAAAGTGAATGAACCATTAAAAAAATAACAATACTTTCTTTGAAAAGCTGGTTTAATTCTCCAGTAATATGTAGGCCTGATACTTTCATTATATATCACACTATAGTCAGGTTACTGTAATCTAAAAAGATGATATATAACTCTGACTTGGGGGTTAAGACACTTTGCTTCAAATGTTGCAAAATTTAATTTTTTCTCAATGATGGTCCCTTCCCATTCTTCTGAGTTAGCCCTTTCAAGCTTTTTCTATGCTGATTCTGAGTATTTAGGAAAGGTCCCTTAAGAAAAGTTTCAGAGCTACAGTATTTAATATTATAAAATCAATAAAAAATATAAGCACATTTTACAAGGTTCTTCCTAAATGCTTTGTTTTTAAAAAGAATTTACATGCATAAAACTGGGTTTTAATTGAGTAAATGAACTTTTGAAACTTGCTACAGATAATGCCATTGAATTGTCCATAGGATTTACTCGTGTGGGCACACTTTATATGAGAAAATTCCTTTTGAAAATTGCTACGATAGGATATTACATTTACACATACAACTCCTTTTAAAATTACCTTCTATGAATATAACTTGCCTTTGTATTTTGATTTTGCATGTCTTGATTTATGATGCAGTTGTATTGTTAGCCCTATCTTTGGTCAGTGGGTTATAAAATGAAATTAATTTCTTCCCTTTTCAAAGGTAAATAGGAATCAGTTTTCAAAGGCTGTTGGCATACAGCTTAGGAGACTATTTACTTGGCCTTAATAACATGGCAATTTATGTCAAACACCAAATTAGGCGTTTAAAGGCAAATTTTAAAAGCCCTGCGTGCACCAAAATTGGGAGACATATGCACAAGTTGGGCCAGAACTCTGAGCAAATTTTATAGGCCACCCATGAATGCGCATATCTCCTGCTGCGTGCACAAGGAAATAGCTTGCAAAAAGGGGCAGGAAGTGGGTGTGGCCTGGGAGAGGCATAGGCATGTTTGGGGAAGGCCAAGAGATGTGCACATAAATATTTATCCGCACACGTGCATGCCGGTGTTCCCTATCACATAACTTTACTACTGCTATGGGCAGTGGGTTTTTAAGGGTTGTGACTAACAGGGGGAAAGGGAGGTTAAAATAGGGGGGTTTGCAAGTCCTAATCCTAAATTGGGTGAGCTAGTAACGAACTTGGAAAATGAGCTATGGCATCAGCGCGTGCCCCTTATAAAATTCCCTCAGTTACACCGTAGAAGCGGCATTTGCGCACACACATGCACGCATCCATTTAAAATTGTGTGCCCATGTACGTGCGGCCAGGCTATTTTATAACATGTTCATATCTCTGGACACAAGCCAGCAAATGCGTGCACATGTAGTACTGCACAAGTCCAGGTTCACTCCTGTAATAGGATGCAGTCTCTACACCAAGGGATTAATCCAATGAAATCCCTTTTAGTAGATAGATAAAAACCAAAAAGTCTCACAGACATCACATGAGGTATAATGGCAGCAAAAGGGGTAAAATTCACTGATTGGCCAAAACTCCTTCAAGGGAATATTTAGCACAGTTGCACTCACGTTAATGAGCAACCATGCTGAATAAGAACTCAGCTGACAAGTCACAGTTATAATGACCTGCACAGTTAGTTCTGACAGCATGGCTCTCAAACCGAGCTTTTGGGTAGTCCGTGAAGGAAAAGCAGCCACCTGGGTAACTTAGTCCTTTTCTCAGAGTCAAACCTAATTGAATATTCAGTTCCATAAGGGTCCAACATTGATGTGGATTGGATATTGACTCCTCCTATAGAAACAGGATTGGTGGGATGGAAATGTCATCTAGGTTCCAATGCATAGGAATATTCTCATATGCTCATTAGAGTTCACCAGAAAAACAAATATTGGAACAATGCTCATTTCATAACTGGTATCAGGCTGGATACAACGTTTCACCAAGGACATGTTCTTATTTCTGGTCCAAGGTTCTCCTCTCATTTGGGAGGTGATGATAACTCTCTGATATGAAGAAACAGTCTTTCCTCCTTTGTGTAAAAACAGTCTCATATAAAGTTTCCAAAAACATCACATGGCTACAAACTCCCTGTCTGCATTGTTTTAAGCCTGCACCTTTTACTCAGGCTGTGTGCATAGCAGTAGGCCTCAAATGTTCATGATGCACATCCTGTTTAGGGCCACTGGTATTTACACTACACCACCCTTAACATAAGGCTTGGTGGTAACCGGCATGGAGTGGCAGTTACTACCATAAGAAATTTGCTGGGCATACTAGATGGACCATTTGGTCTTATTCTGCCATCGTTGCTATGTTAATATGTGCACCCGCACGCTAGTATTAAAGTAACTATCTTAAGGTGTGAGTGTTGCTAATGTCACAAAAAAAATATTAGATCCTATCAGAGCTATAGCTACCCTATGACCAATATAACCTGGGCCATAGGTGCTACTGCCAGATGGGTGCTGTGATAGTGCTGCTTCTACAGTCCAGAGGGAGGAAAACAACATGAAGAGGGGGCTGGATTAGGGAGCAAAGAAGCTCTTCTTTGGTCTGTTCTGCTTTGTCCACTGCAAATTCTTCCCCTCCCCTCCTGTTCCCTATAAGACCAAAGGAAAGGGATTGAATTAGGGAGCAGAATAGTTCTTTTCTTCTTTGCTTACTCCAACCTATACCTCATTCAGCCCCTTCCCTGCAGACTGCCTTGTAGAGGAGGAGCTAGAAGCAGAAGGCTATCACTTTTCCCATTTCTGACAACATTGCCAGGCCCCTTTACATTTCTAATGTATGGTGTTTATTGAAGCTGGAAACACCAAATCGGGATTTGCTAGGAAGTTAGCAATCTGTTACGCTCTCCTTCTCCAAGGGGAGGAGCTAGCAATCTATTACGCTTGCCTCCTCCAGAAGGGAGGAGTTAGAAATCTGCTGTCACTCACTCCGCCAGGAGGGCGGAGTTGGCAAGCTGTTCTGCTGTTCTCCTGAAAGGAGAAGGAGTAGCGATATGACATGACCTGCTCCTCCAGAGGGGAGGAGTTAGCTATCTGTAGATCTGTTAGCGAACTGTTGAAGATACTCCTGTAAGGAAGGAAATAGCAAGCTGTTACCAATCTGCTAAGGAGCAGCAATCTGTTAGGGATCAACTCTCCAAGGGAGAGGAGTTGGCAATAGGTATATAGTACTTCACTATTGAGATAGCAATCTATCATGCCTCCACTATGGAGTAGCAGTTTGTGTATATATATATATATATATATATATAAAAGCTGCTGGTAAGTCTCAGAGAAAGAGGAGTAGCTGTTTATATAATACTTCAGTGAGCGGAGTTAGTGGGCTGTAGTGGTTGGCTCCCACAAGGTGACAATAGTGAAAGGAATGACCACTTGGAGGAAATGGTGAATCCCTGGGTCGATGGCAGATGACAGCGCCCCCAGGAGGAGATCCTGAGAGGGACCACCCACTATGCTAGAATATGAGATAAACACAATAGTTCTTTATTAGACTGGAAGCTGGACCACCAGGGGTGGCAGTAGTGAGTCATTGTGTCCGGCAAGGCTGAAGTCTTTCTGATACTGGAATATAATCTCTGGGTCACTGAGCTGTAGAGAGAGACGAAGTAGTGAGTAGACAGGGTATACTAGATACAAGATGGTACACTCACAATAGTCGATGTCTGCAATAGTCTCTATGCCACAGAGAGTCTTCAGTACATGCAGGAACAGGAGCCGTAGGCAAGCACTGGTTCCCACAATCAGTCTGTAATAAGAACTCACAATTGCTGTATAAAATTCTAGGAACGTGGACTCTCGTGGAGCGAGTACCGATTCCTATGTAATAGAACTCACTGTGTTCACGTCTGTGATCGCCTCCAGGCAATGAGGAGTCTTCCAAGTGTTCTGGCAATCTGAAATCAAGAAGAGAGAGCGGAGCCCCCGAGGAGCAGGTACTCCTGGTAAGTTTGAAAAGGCCGAGCAGTGGGGACAGGTTCCCCGGCTGACTCGGATCGTTGTTGCAAGTATCGTGGACTGCCAAAGCAAGTCCCGTTGGAGTTCCTTGCTAACTCGTTAGAGGTTAGCAAACAAAGACCTTTTAAAGTACAAGTGGATGACGTCACTACAGGGGGACACCCCTGAGGTTCGCGCCCTTGCTGGTACAAAGTCTGGAGCATGCTCGTGCCCTTATGTCATCGGGAACATGGCGGATCCGTAGCATCAAGCCAGCCCGGGGGAGCCGGGACCAAGAGGCAGAGAGAAGCCGCAGCTGCACTGTCCGTCAGAGCCAAAGGGAGTCGCTTCCCAGGTAGAGAGGGTGGAGTGAGGGGCGAGAAGAGGCACAAATGCAACACCTCCCTCCAATCCTTTTCCCCAGGAGATGCTTGTAGCTAACAAGACATGTTGGAGTTGTGGCAAACAGAAATCTAGTGAGAGAATAAGCAGTGAAAAGTGTTTAGAAAGTGGGCAAGTGGATCAGCCAGCTGCAGAAGAGGAGCCTATTGTGCAGAAGGGCTTTAGATAACATGAGCCACAAGCCCTTCAGTAAAGTTATTGCTGTGTGCGTCCTGGGAGTTCGTATGGCAGGTTTGCTATAAAAATTCTGAGTGTATTCTGGGCAGAGTTTTGTGTTGTATCCTGATATGCCTGGTATTTGCTTCTAGATCCTAATTAGTTTAATAATATTCAAAAATCATATAATTCAGTAGAAGCAAAAAACAGCATGGTGACATGGCTTAAAGGCACAACTCCTTTTTCAGTCCTTGCTACTTAACATGCTAGAGATTATTAATCATTTGGATACAAGTTAAAGGGCATATTTTTGGAACCAGAAACATATCTGTACCTACTTATGGATTATAAATAATAAGTGCTTTGTTTAAATTTAAAAACAAAACTAAAACAAACAATTGCTGAGCTCATCGTGCCATGTGTTGTGTACAGGGTGAGAATACACTTTTCCATTTGGCTATAGGTGCCAAATTTGCTTACCATGGGTCTGAGTCCAATAAAAGTAATATATTAATTAGCTCTGTTGCATGCAAATAAATACAAAGTAGCGTATTAATACTAAAATAGAGTAATGCAGATCAGGATAAATCTTGTAATGCACACTAATTCTGCTGTCTAAATCTCTTAGGGCCTGATTTTAAAAAGCATTTACATGCTTCAAATTGGGTTTTACATGTGTAAATACACTTTACCCATGTAAGGGAGCTTTTGAAAATTGCTACAATAAATGCCATTGAATTGTCCATAGGATGTCCACATGTAAGTGCACTTTAAGCGCATAAATGGCTTTTTAAAATTGCTATGATAGCATGTTACATTTACACGTGTAACTCGTTTTAAAATTATCTCTTGACGTTAACTTTCAAATGGATGTGCAGGTGCATATGTGTATATGGCTCTTGGCCAGATATATGGCAATTATGTATCCTGCACGCAAATACGCAAGAAAGTTATGAAATAGCCCTGGGGCATGCATGTGTGCTCCTAATGTTAAGCTTGTGCATGCACAGCAGCATAAGTTGGCTTTGGGACGTGCAAGTGATAGAATTTTATAACAGAAGCACATCCAGTCCATGACAAGTTTAACTAGTTTGTCCACCATTTAGCCCAGTTTAGAGCTAAGTCTTCCAAACCCCCCCCCCCCCCCCCCCTCTGGTTCTCTAGCCTGCAATCACCCCAAACACTTCAGAAATGCTTGGAAATAGTTTTATAAAGACTTACATCTCCTCCATAGCAGAAGTAAATTTGTGCTCAACTATACCTGGACGCACGTCCAGGCACGTAGCTATTTGCACACATATCTCTTGACCTTGCCCTGGAACACCCATGCCCCACTCACGTTCCGTCCTTTTTTTTTTTTCCCCCCCGATGCGAGATACTCAATCATTGGTACTTGTGTAAGCAGGTTGGCAGCTTATAAAATCAGGTGAACAAGCGCATGTGTTAGATTCACACCTGGCTTTGAAAATTCACCTTTTAAAAGGTTCCCACTCCCTTCAGCATCAATTAGGCATAAAAAAATGCATTATCCCTCTCCCATGGTATACCTATTCTCCCAAGAGAGTTCTATGACTAAGAAAGCCCCAGCCTCTTGTTTACAACCCTGCCCCAAAGCTGCATTTCCTGGTCCCCAGCTTTTAACTGCAATGCCCCAGCTTCAAATCCCACCCTCACTCATTTTGGGGGAAAATATAAAACCTGTGTGGCCCACCACAGGTCTGTTTCTGATGTTATTAATAGGAGGAGCCAATGGAGAAAACCTACTTATTTTTTTTCTAAGGATTTTAAGTGCATCAAACAGTATTGGTCTGTGTTTATGTATCTTATTTATAATAGCTAAGTTAGGACGACAACTCAATAAGGAAGCAAGAGTGGGAGACACTTTCATATGTGCTTTAATGAGTGACCATAATACATGACCCTCCAAGGGAACAATCACTGGTGTGTTGCAAGTACACATATAATAGAAATATTGTTTTGCATTATATACCTGCATCCTGGAGCAGAGACAACACAGTGAGCAAGGGAAGCTTTTATTCCTCTATGGTTGACAAGTAACTTTTGAAAATTATAAACTTTATGCAACAAACTCACAATCTTCATAACACCATTGTTAGAAGGAAAAGTAATCAGTTCAGCAGTTTCTGAACACTTCGACATTTTAGATTTTCATTTCATTTTACGTCTCTTGATTACAACCTTGATGACATTTGATTATGCCGATTTCCTTTCTCAATGGATATAAGTTAAGTGCATTTATCCCTTTTCATTTTTGGGACACAAGTTGAACTTCTTATTGGTTGCCTTGGAGAGAATTGTCTTTTCCAGTGATCTTTACTATAATGGTTAACATAAGAACATGCCATACAGGGTCAGACCCAAGGGTCCATCAAGCCCAGCATCCTGTTGCCAACAGTGGCCAATCCAGGCCATAAGAACCTGGCAAGTACCCAAAAACTAAGTCTATTCCATGCTACTGATGCTAGTAATAGCAATGACTATTTTCTAAGTCAACTTAATTAATAGCAGGTAATGGACTTCTCCTCCAAGAACTTATCCAAACATTTTTTAAACCCAGCTACACTAACTGCACTAACCACATCCCCAGGCAACAAATTCCAGAGTTTAATTGTGGATTGAGTGAAAAAGAACTTTCTCCAATTAGTTTTAAATGTGCTACATACTAACTTCATGGAGGTGTCCCCTAGTCCTTCTATTATCTGAAAGAGTAAATAACAGATTCACTTTTACCCATTCTAGATCTCTCATGATTTTAAACCCCTCTATCATATCCCCCCTCAGCCGTCTCTTCTCCAAGCTGAACAGTCCTAACCTCTTTAGTCTTTCCTCATAGGGGAGCTGTTCCATCCCCTTTATCATTTTGGTCGCCCTTCTCTGTACTTTCTCCTTTACAACTATATCTTTTTTGAGATGCGATGACCAGAATTGTACACAGTATTCAAGGTGCGGTCTCACCATGGAGCGATACAGAGGCATTATGACATTTTCCGTTTTCTTCACAATTCCTTTTCTAAAAATTTCCAACATTCTGGTTGCTTTTTTGACTGCCGCAGCACACTGAACTGACAATTTCAATATATTATCCACATTGATGCCTAGATCCCTTTCCTGGGTGGTAGCTCCTAAAATGGAACCTAACATTGTGTAATTATAGCATGGGTTATTTTTTCGTATATGCATCACCTTGCACTTATCCACAATTAATTTCATCTGCCATTTGGATGCCCAGTTTTCTAGTCTTACAAGATCTTCCTGCAGTTTATCACACTCTGCTTATGATTTTACTCTGAATAATTTTGTATCATCTGCAAATTTGATTACCTCACTCATCATATTTCTTACCAGATCATTTATAACTATACAAGCCGTAAAGCCCGTTAAAACGGGCTACATCCCTCTGTCTCTCACCTCCCCCTCATTCTCTCTCCCCTCACTCTTCACCACCCCCCTCCCCCACCCACTCCTCTCCACCCTCCCTCTCCTCTCACTCAGTCCCCCCTCTCCCTCACTCCCTCCCACTCAGTCCCCCCTCTCCCTCCCTCCCACTCACTCAGTCCCCCTCTCCCTCCCTCCCTCCCACTCACTCAGTCCCCCTCTCTCTCCCTCCCTCCACCCACCTCCATTTCCTCCCGGCGCCGTAAGCGCGACTTCCCGCAACCCTCACCCGGCTCCATTAACTCCTCCCGCTCCTGCCGGCAGATCTCGGTGGGGGGGGCGCGGGAGTGACACCCCCCCCCCCCTCCCGAGATCTGCCGGCAGATCTGGGGAGGAGAAGCAGCGGCACCGCGCGCGCGCGGCGCCGCTGCTTCTCCTCCCGCTCCTGCGGCCCCACCGCCATTTTTTTTTCTGATCGACATCCTTGCCCGCACATGCGCAGTAGAGCTGCGCTCTACTGCGCATTTGCGGGCCGTCGGTCACAGGCCATTTATAAGGTAGATTGAAAAGCACGGGTCCCAGTACAGTGTTGCGTCCGTCGGTCTCAGTCGGCTTCGACCTCTGTGCCTCACCTTTCTTCCTTCTCTGTCCTCAAGCCTTGGGAAGATGGCTGCTGCCGCGTCTTCATGCCACTCTCTCTGGCATCCCCAGAACAGCGACGGTGTTCGCCATGTTTCTACTGAGGGCCTCCTAGGGTGCGCGCACGCCACCCACATCTTTATCCACGTCATGGCGGGATCCTCGGGGGTGTCCCCTCCGAGTGACGTCATGCCATCCGGGTATTTAGCTTGCCCTTCGTTTGCTAACAAACGTAGTTAGCAAGAATCGTGAATGGATTGGAACGCCTTCGGTCTAAGCTGCTCTGCTGCTTCCTTGCTGCCGCTGGAAGCTCTCTCTGCCTGTCAGGGTATTACTTCTCTAACCTGGGTACCCGCTCCTCGGGGGCCCTTATGCTTTCTTTCAGGTGCCTATCTGGGATACCGGGTACTCGCTCCTCGAGGGCCTGCTCTCCCTGCTGCCTTGGTGCCTGCAATTCAACTACTTCTGCCTATCAGGATCTCCATCAATACAGCTATATACTTCAGTGAGTAATCTAACCTTGTCAGTCTGTCTCACCTACAGCTCAGCGCTGGGAGTCCCTTTTGGAAGTTTAGCACTAGAGCCATGGATTTGCTTACTGTCCCCCTTCCAGTCATTAATTCAAATTTGATCATCATATGATCACTATTCCCAAGCAGCCCCACCACCGTTACCTCTCTAAGCAAATCCTGTGCTCCACTGAGAATTAGATCTAAAATTGCTCCCTCTCTTCTCTGTTCCTGAACCAATTGCTCCATAAAACTGTTATTTATTCCATCCAGGAACTTTATCTCTCTATCATGTCCCGATGATACATTTACCCAGTCAATATTGGGGTAATTGAAATCTTCCATTATTACTGCACTACCAGTTTGGTTAGCTTCCCTAATTTCCCTTAGCATTTCACTGTCCGTCTCACTATCTTGGCCAGGTGGATGGTAGTATACTTCTATCACTATAACTCTTCCCCAACACACACAAGGGATTTCTACCCATAAAGATTTGATTGTACATTTAGTCTCATGCAGGACTCTATGCCATCTCGGACATAAACAACAACTAGACCTCCAGATCCCACTCAAATCATACTCCTCCCCAAGACCCATCAGAGAAGCGTGTAAAGGCACCCTGCAAGTTCCCCCTACGAAATCCACACGTCTATCCACCACCAAAGAACGAGCATTCTCTATAGTGGGCCCGGCCATTTGGAATAACATGCCCACAGACCTCAGGCTAGAACCCTGCCCTCTAACCTTTCGGAAAAAACTTAAGACCTGGCTTTTCCTCCAAGCCTTCCCTTAACTCTCAAAACCTTCAATACCCGACCAGACAAGACTTCCACCTTCCTGACTAGGTGCCTTGCCTAGCTTAAACGTTATAATTTATGCATTTGTTTAATTTATTCAGATACTCTGTCCTTTACCTTAGGCTACCCTAGCCACACCAAGTTCTACCTCCTTGTTATATGTAACTTCCGCTTCTTGTTAAATGGTTGATCAATGTTATCCCCCTGTTATATGTAAACCGATCTGATGTGAATTTTTTCATGAAGGTCGGTATATAAAAGTGTTAAATAAATAAACAAACAAACAAATAAATAAATAAATAAATAAATAAATAAAGCGCCACACCGCCTTCCAGATGCTCCTCTCTATCATTGCGATATAATTTGTACCCCGGTATAGCACTGTCTGATTGGTTATCCTCCTTCCACCATATCTCTGAGATGCCATATAAGTCTATGTCATCATTCATTCTGGCATTAGCATACAAACATTTCAAATTGTGTTTTTTGTTTGTATTTTCATTCTGCTTTTTAATTGATAGGGATAAATTGGAATGTTTTAGCTCAGGCGAGTTTTTAGTTACAGACACTTGGACTACTTTTCTTATTATTGGAACCTCACTGTTGGGATACCCTAATTCTAATGCATCATTAGTATCCTTTGAAGATACCTCCCTCCGAGCTATGCACTGCTGAATGACTGTCTGCTTTCCCATTTGTTCTAGTTTAAAAGCTGCTCTATCTCCTTTTCAAAGGTTAGCGCCAGCATTCTGGTTCCACCCTGGTAAAGGTGGAGCCCATCCCTTTGAAAAAAGGGTACCCCTTCACCAAAAGGTTCCCCAGTTCCTTACAAAACTGAATCCCTCTTCCTTGCGCCATTGTCTCATCCACGCATTGAGACTCCGGAGCTCTGCCAGTCTCTGGGGACCTCCGCACGGAACAGGGAGCATTTCAGAGAATGCTACCCTGGAGGTCCTGGATTTCAGCTTTCTTCCTAAGAGGCTAAATTTGGCTTCCAGAACCTCCCTCCCACATTTTCCTATGTCGTCGGTGCCCACATGTACCATGACAGCCAGCTCCTCCCCAGCACTGCCTAAAATCCTGTCTAAGTGACGCGTGAGGTCAGTCACCTTTGCACCAGGTAGGCATATTACCAGGTGATCCTCATGCCCACTAGCCACCCAGCTATCTACATTCCTAATAACTGAATCACCAACTATGACGGCCGATGTGATCCTTCCCTCCTTGACAGAAGCCCTGGGAAACACATCCTCGATGCGAGAAGACAATGTACCACCTGGAGAGCAGGTCCTTGCTACAGGATCCTTTACTGCTGCACCAGGTTGATGCTCTCCAATCATGAGACCACCTTCCTCCAAAGCAGCACCAGGGCTGCCAGTCTGAAGTTGGGACTTGACTACTATGTTCCTGAAGGCCTCATCTAAATTTATTTATTTATTTATTTTAAGTTTTTCTATACCGGCATTCGCGATAAATATCGCATCATGTCGGTTTACAATTAACAAGTAGATAGGGAACAAAAAGGCAATAAATAACATTGATCTAAGTAATAATAATAAAATAATAGTAATGGTAGTAAAAAAAAAAAGATCTCTGTCTGCCGCAGCTCCTCCAGGACTGCCACTCTAGCCTCCAGAGATCAGATTTGTTCTCTGAGAGACAGGAGCTCTTTGCATCAGATGCACACGTACAACTTCTCACCGGCAGGTAAAAAATCATACATGTGACACTCAATGGAAAAGACTGGGAGGCCCCCCTCTTGCTGCTGGACTGCTGCCTTTATCTCAAATTTCTTCAGTTCCTAGTTAAGTTTTAGGTTGCTATGGGAATAAGAATGTATCTAATTAGCGTCCTTTAAATGTATTAGTGTATTCACTATGGGGCAGATTTTAAAAGACCTGTGCGCCGGTGCCTATGTTGCATAGGCTGCCGGCGCGCGCAAAGTCCCAGGACACGTGTCAGGGGGGCATGTCGGGGGCGACACGGCATTCAGGGGCATTCTGGGGTGGGGCCGTGGGCATGGTGCCTGCCCGGGGGCGTTCCGGGGGCGTGGCCGAGACCTCCGAACCAGCCCCCAGGCTGGGGAATGGCGCGCAGGCAGCCGGCCGGTATGCGCAAGTTATGCCTGCCTCGGGCAGGTGTAACTTTCTGAACAAAGGTAGGGGGGATTTAGTTAGAGCTGGGGGGGGGTTAGGTGGGGGGAGGCTGAAAAAAAGTTCCCTCCGAGGCCACTCCAATTTCGGAGCGGCCTCGGAGGGAATGGAGGCAGGCTGCTCGGCGCGCACAGTTTTCACAATTGTGCACCCCTTGTGTGCACCAACCCTGGATTTTATAACATGTGCGCGGACAAATCTATGCCCGCGCATAACTTTAAAAATCTACCCCTATATGTCTGGTATTGGCCTACAGGGGGATGATCAAACTCTCAATAAGATGTGGGGAATTCGTGAAGTGAAATTAAAAGGCTTTTTAGTGTGAAAGTGGCACTTGCCTTTAAATTAAAGGATGAGCTAGGGGTGGATGGGAGGGTTGGGAAATAAAAACACACTAACCTGCTTATTAGCTGCCACACTAAATAATATAGTTTACTTCTCCCCAGATTGTGTGAATAATTTGTATGTAGAATTTTGAAACTAATAGATTTGTTTGCTGAAATCGAGTAAGCTAATATATAATTAAGTTGTGACATAATTAAGATTAAAAGATAAAATTTAACATTTTCATGAGATTATATCATAATAGGTCTCAGATTATACTGTTCTGCGTGTGTTGGATCACATGTTGGGGGTCCAGCAACACAGAGACGTTCTGGGTGATGATCTGAGACTGCGAGATGAGGAAGCCAGGGATGCCTTTCATCTCTATGCTAGAGGAGGGACCAGGCTTGACCAGCTTGGCAGCTTCCACTTCTGTCATCTGCAGCACTAGGGTGATCACCCTCAGGGATTAGCTATCTGAAAAGCAGTAGAGAACTACTCTTCTGCTTTATTGTTAATGTCAGTGTCACCAGGCACAGCATTTTGATCCACAAATATACAAGGTCTGAGCTGATTAATGTGGATCCATTTAAGGACATCTTCACTATTAGGATTTGTCTTTGTTGCGCCCGTCGGTCGCAGACAGCTGCAACCTCTCATGCTCACCTCTTTTTTCCCTGCACTGTCAATCACTGGGAGAATGGCAGCCTCCGCCAACCAATGCAGAGGTCAGTTCCAGGTATCTGTCCAAGTGTGGTAAGAAGCAAGCAGAGGTCAGTTCCAGGTATCAGTCCAAGCGTGGTCAGAGGCAAGCAGAGGTCAGTTCCAGGTATTGGTCCAAGCGTGGTCAGAGGCAAGCAGAGGTCAGTACCGGGTATCGGTCCAGGCGTGGTCAGAGGCAAGCCGAGGTCAGTAACGGGTATCAGTCTGAGGAGGTACAACCTGGGTTTCTGATTGTGGAATAAACTCAGGAAAGAAGGAACACAGGAACAGGCACTGGAACACTGGAACAAGCACAGGAACACGGGAACACTGGCACAAGCACAGAACTCAGGAATGAGGATGGCAACTAGCTCACACAATGTGACAACCCGTTTGCCAAGGCAAGGAATGGAGGGCTGAGCCCTGCCTTTTATGCAGGCTTCAGGTGACATCGCTGGGTGCCGCTGTTTCCCGCCGCGGTGCCTTTAAAGGTCGGCCCTGTGTGCGTGCACACGCCTAGGGGCCAACTGCAAGATGGCGAGGCATGGGCCTCTCCCCGCCACGAGGGACATGGAGGACCGGAACAGGAGGGAACCGGGTCCGGAGTTGAGGAGGCCGAGGAGCTAGGAGCCCGAGGGCGCAGACGGCTAGCTACGACCGCGGGAGCAGTCAAGGCAGGGTCTGGAAGGTGGGCAGGGCCGGTCGTAGCCCTAGTACGGCCGGGGTGCAGACCATTAATAAGTGCAAAGTGGTAGCATATTCAGTTAATGTCTTAAGACTTAATTTAGATTCACTAACCAAAAATTTCAACATGGCCAGGTAATAATTAGTAACATTTCCTAATTATAGGTATGTCTTTTAAATTCTCACATACTCTAGAGATCTGAAATTGCACATCTTCCTTAGTGAAAACCTGTGTAATCTTCACCAGCGCTTCATCTTCTAATTCTAAAATCTAACTATGCATTTGTCGTCATCTCTGTAGATGGGCATGGCCTATCCTGTCTCAGGGAATCTCCAGACTGTAAGTAAGTTTAGGGGTGCAGGGACCTGTCTGCTACTGGACACTTCCAATTCCCCTCCCACTTCACTTCACAATCCTAAGTTCAGGAAAAAACCAAAATGTTCTCCTCAAAATTAGACTTATTTATCAGAGTTGGCAGGATTTAGCATTTAGAAGATAACAATTCCTGTCTCTAACATCCTGGCCACTAAGCATCAGTTTACCCTAAAGAAGCTTCTGTGCCATGGGTGGTTTCAAACATGCCATAAACCTTAGCCTGCTTAATATATTAATACTTATGGCTAACTTAATTATGCCTGGTCCCAACTGTTGCATCTGTCGGTCACAGATGGCTGCGACCGCTCTGCCTTACCTCTTTTTCTCTTTCACTCTCCTTGGGCAAGATGGCTGCCTCCGGTGCCGAATGCTGAGGGTCTCGGCGTTTCCAAACTAGCATGGGCGTCCCAGTCCGCCATGCTCATTCCTGTGGCCTCCTAGCTCAAATATCATGGCGGGAACCTCAGGGGCGGCCCCACCATGACATCAGTACCTCCGGGTATAACAAGCCTTCACTTCCGCTACCTTGAATTAGCAGACTTCGCTTTAGCTACTCTGACTGCTCTAAGCTGCTCGCTTAGACACCACTATTACTCCTAGGGCCTCACTCCAGCAGAAGCTCTCGGGGGTCTTTCTCTCTACATTTCAGGATATCAGACCATCGGGTACTCATTCCTCGAGGGCCTACCAGCCATTATATCCTGCACCACGGACCTTCGGTCCCACCATTCTACCATCAGGAAGACGCCTTCCTTCTGTGAGTACCTCTACGATCTGGTGCTCCAGCTTCACCCACCAGCCACGACGTTACCGGCACTGCGGGCTCCCGCCTATCATGAACATCTGGGTAAGACTACTGTTCTGTTCCCAGCAGTGGATACGTGTTTGTATCTGTATATACTGTAGCTTATCTGTGTTTAGTGCAGCCCCTCCCTTCTGGGAACACTGAAACACTTTTTGTAACCAATGATAAAAACCTTTGAGCCTTGCCTTTAAGGGAGCTTTGCCCTTAAGAGAAGTTCCCTTCCCCTTTTGCCTTCTCTCACTTGGGAAGAGCCTGAATGCCCTCTCAATCTGAGTCTTCCTTATTGGCTCAAGGGACTGCCCTTCATGCTCCCCCTGTGTCACATGGGTCTTAGGTTTGCTGCTATTGGACCTTGCCCCCTCCCCCCCATCTTGTGGAAGCGTTTCTGTAACAGCTCTCTAGGAAAGTTTCAGTCTTGCCCGTGTGGGCTTCAAAGCCAGCAGCACTTTGTAAAGCTCTGTGAAATTATTGGCTTTTTTACATTTCTTCTTATCGCTTTGTTCTAAAAAGATTAAATCAGCCTCAGAACCCTATTGCCTTCTCACCCTGTAACCCAAGAAACTCCATTCTCCCCTCTCCTACCTATCTCCAGCTACAAAGATCTTTGCCTGGAGCTACACGTTTGGAATGCAACAATTGTAAGTAATGAAAAAACTGCTTGTACAATAAATAATTTCAAATTTAAAGGATCTTTGTCTCGAGGACTGATTGGGAAGAAAAGTTAGCTGCCTGGATGAGAAAACACGTATGTTTTTATTGAGCCAGCACAACTACACTTCTGAGCCTGTTGAACGTACTGGCACTTCGTGGATCAGTGCCTTACTTTGCTGCCTTCACCATCTATCTACAGCAGTACAGTAAAGACTATATCCATACTGAGGCTGAAAAATAGCAGACAATCGCAGTGGTTCCCCACAGGCCCCCTCCCCGTGAGTGGAGTCATCTCCACTGAGACCAAGGGTCCACAATGTCACAAACACAATACCAACTTCAGGCAATATCCCTCTGTTCACCACTGAAGCAGACACTGGCTTTAGGTCTGGAGAATGTGGACAAGGGAAAAGGCTTGCTTCCTGGTCTGGTACTGGCAGAGCTGCAGAGCAGTCCAGGAAGGAGGCTTGCTTCTGGGCCATCTGGGGCTTGCTTCTGAGTCTGGTACTAGCGGAGGTGCTGGGCTGCTCTTGGCCCACCACCATCTCAGACTCTGTGTCACTATATGACCCTAAGCAGGGCATCTCCTCTCTCCAGACTCCTGGACACACCTAGTCTTCTCCCTCCTCAAAGGCAGGGGGTGCTGAGCTGCTTCTGGTCTGCTCCTCTTGTACTCCTTATTTGTCGCATCTTATACTTTCCAACTGATAAATATGCACAAGCTTGTGCATAATAATGTAGTGGGTGAAGGGTCTTTGCAACGCTGCAGGTATTTTCCTCCCTCCCCTTTTCTTCGAGGTGGGGGGAACCTTGCCACGTCAGTATGTCAAGCTATATGCCAGAGTCAGCATTTTCTCTGTTTCAGAATGTTCCCTCTTCATCCAGTGGTGGGCGGGGGCGGGGGGGTGTCCCTCTGACCTCTGGTCTTCCCTTGGCTAGTCCCTGACTCCTGCTTATGAGCTTAAGTGGCTGTATTGTCCCTCTCCCATGGTTTTATTTACATAGTCTCTTGCAAACAGGCAGATCTTGCTAAGCATTCTTCAGTGTTAGTCTAAAGTTCTCATCTGGGCAAAGTTTCTTTTCTTTAGCTGTGACAGTGCTTTTGACCTGTCAGTCTATTTGTCTGCATATATCTTGGCTATTATGATTCATATTTGGTGCTTTTAGTGGTAAAACATGGGATATTTCACTACAGGATAAGGACAGGTTTAGTCAAAGCTGTTTTGCCTAAAAAGGCACAGGCTACCTTTTCAGTTGAACAGTTTTTTTTTCAGGGCATGATTGATAGCAGCTTGTTTAGAAGGGCTCAAATCAGCTGACTGAGGAGAATTCACCATGAAACTCTCTGAATGCCTAAAAACTGGGCTAAGATCAGATCTTATACTTCTCAGGCCACAGTGCTGCTGATCTTTGTGCAGATGTGGCAATAGATTCAAAAACTTGAAAGAAAAACAGCACATGCTCATAGGCCCTGAGGCAGCCCTGACCTTTCTCCCACATAAGCTTATTTATTGCAGATATCCTGAAATCCTGACTGGCTGAGAGTCCCAGGACAGGTTTGGAAACCACTGTCCTAGCTGAACCCTTTAATCTTTTACCCTCCCCCAATTAACTTTCAGACCCATAGGCCCCCCCCCCCGCTGATATTTTGATTCCCATATAAGCATGCAGAACCAATCCAAAGCATGTAATTTAACCTGTACAATTTAACAACCAAACTATGTTTATAACGACTAAAATAACTATGTTAACAAGCACACGAATTTTTGAACACTCTGTTAAACATCGAAACTTTGTAAACCGTTGTGATGGCGAAACCGAACGACGGTATATAAAACTCGATAAATAAATTAAAAAAATAATAAAATGATGGCTTAATGATCTTCAAAGCTGCGCTGTGCTCTGCAAACTGAGAAATGGACACTAAAGGCAGTGCAGGTCTGGATTCTTCAGCAAGGTTCAATTGTGCAGGTATTAATTTTCAATTCCTTTACTTAGCTTTGGCTGTGAAGGGAATATTCTCTGAATGGGCTTGATACTGTTGTAAATTAGCTTCTCTACGGGCTGGGCAAACTGATATGGCTTGTAAATTAATTCCAGTGGTAACAGAAACAGCAAGAGTTTTCATTACAGGCGGCAGGCTTGATTGTGGATTGCAATTCTTTATTATTTCAGGAGCATGCTGGGCTGGGACCAATTTAGGGGCCAGACACAGCAAACAGGTTTGTTTTGGAAGGATGTATTTATTTTTTATTTATTTGATTTTATATTCTGCTTTTCAGAGCGGAATATATTCAGGTACCATAGGTATTTCTCTGTCCTGAGACAGCTCACAATCTTATAGCTAGATACATCATTCTGTATAGAGCAGAATGATTAGCCGTGGTAAAACAAAAGCGGGGGGGGGGGGGGGGAATTGTGCAGCCAGCCGCCTCACGGCAGTGCATTTTTGTTCGCCACAGTTGCAGCTGGGCTGCACACTTTTGTTTCCATAGGCCATGGCGCTGCTGGGCCATAACCCTGCCCACAATCCTCCCCTTCTCCTCATTTCAATAATGCCACCACGATGCGGTCATTATTATATGCAGTAGGGCGTTATCACATGCGATAAGTCCAAATCACATTTTGATAAATGAATCCTGTATGTTTCTACCTGAGGCAATGGAGGATAAAGTGACTTGCCCAAGGTCACAAGGAGCAGCAGTGAGATTGGAACCCTGGTCTTGCTGTTCACAGCCCGCTTCTCTAACCACTAGGCAACTCCTCCAAAACTGCATTTTGACATTTACACCAGTCAGGATGAAAGGAACCACATTTGAAACACATAAGAACATAAGAACATGCCATACTGGGTCAGACCAAGGGTCCATCAAGCCCAGCATCCTGTTTCCAACAGTAGCCAATCCAGGCCAAAAGAACCTGGCAAGTACCCAAAAACTATCAGAGCTAACAGGGAGTTACTGCTCTGGCATTTGCTACAGTCCCAGTAGGTAAGTGAAGTGGAAAGTGCTTCAGCATTAGAAAATGTTTGCTAGGCTTACCATGCTTGCAGGGAGTTAGTGTAGACCTTGATAAGGTTAGGCTGGGCACAGAGGCTGAATCGACGGTAGCTCTCCGGTTAGAAGCTCCTTTATCTGGCCTTGTAAACATTTTAAAATTATAATTAGGTGCGGCCTGCGGTGTTTGCTGAGTGCCGAAGTCATCAGCAAAGGATCATGCAATCCCCTTTGAATGATGTGCGGAACTGCCAAAGCCGGGTCCTGGCCTTTACTGATGATATTAGCACTTGAAGGGGGGGGGGGGGGGAGAGATGTAAGCACGTAGCCACTTTTCTGTCCTTGAGGGCAGGCAAATCAGCGTCTGCCCTGTGTTGCGTCCTGAATAAAGTTTACTCCTGGGGGAATTCTTTGCAGAATTCGGAGCAGACCCTGGTGTGCCACGAATGGAGACCATCCTGCTCTAGTGAAGATGGTGAAGTCTCTGACATACTGCAAACAGTACCCATCCCACTTGTGGCAAAGATGGTGCAGGCCCCAGTGTGCCATGAGTATAGCCCATCCTGCTCAAGATGAAGATGGAGCAGGTCCTGGTGACCATGCGTGGAGCCCATCCCGCTCACGATGAAGATGGTGAAGGCCCTGCTCGTGATGCAGACACATCTTTATTCAAGATAATGCTCAGTGCAGACACTCACTTGCCTTGCCACCTTTCCACTGTATAATTGTTGCAATTGGCTCTTACATTTGCTGTAAGAGCCAATCGCAATACTTATAAGGGTGAAAAGAGGAGAGATCCAGTGCACTGGCGCTGGTGGGGTTTCCATCCCCCCTCCAGCGAGCGGTCCTGCACTGCTGTGAGGAGTGGTGAATAATATGAGAGTAAGGGGAAGGGACAGAGAGGAAGGTGTGGGAATGGACATAGAGGGAAAGAAGGGAAATTAGTGAGCGTGACATGGAAGGGACATGAATGAGGGGGAAGAAGAGAGTGAGTGAGTGAGAGGGAGGTGGTGAGTGTCAGGAAGGGAATGAGTGGATGGGTGGGAGAGGGGGCTAGTAACTGAGTGGGAAGGGGTGAGAAATGAGAAACAGAAGAGGGTGTGTAGGAGTGGGGGTAAGTGAGAGAAAAGGGGATTAAGAGGGAGTGTGAGTGGCAGAAGTGAGTGAATGGGAGTAAGAGTGAGTGACTGAGAGGGAAGGGGAGGAATGGGAGGGTAGGGAAATGAAGAGAGTGAATGGGATGTAGTGACTGAGGGGTGCATGGGAATGAGGGGTGAGTATCTAAGAGGGAAGGGTAATGAAGCAGTGGAAAAGAGTAAGTGGACGTGAGGGGGTGCGTGAAAGAGGAAAAGTAGGGATTGAGTGGGAGGGTAAGTGACAGAGGGAAGGGAAGAAGGTGAGGGTGTTGGGTGTCTGAGGGAAGGAGGGTGACTGAAGGTAAGTGAGAGAGAAGGGAAAATGGAGGGGAGTGAGAAGAAGAGGGTAGAAAGGTGCATGAGTGTATGTGTATATGAATGAACATGTATGTATATGAGAGAGAGAGGACGTTTGTGTGTACCCTCCTCTCCTATCCCCTACTAATCCAAGTCTACAAACTCAAGGTGACTGGAAATTAAGTTTTCAGGCATGGGGTCTGTACCTTATTATTTATACTTTATGGCCTGCATTTGTGACTGAGGTTAGGTGGTCTGCTAGCTGGGAAAATGCCTTGTACCTGTTGGGTTGAAGGTTTTTCTAATTTTGGTAAAGGCTGGGATCCATGATTAAAAGGGTTCCTCGGGTGCTAAAAATGAAGGCACTTAAGCCTACTAGATACTGAAATGTATGTAGCAAATGGTGGAGATTTTATTGCTGTGTCAAGGACTCACCACATCCTGTCCTGCCACCCCACCACCCCGCCCCACCCTCTGAGCCTTGTTGCGCTCAATAACTTGTAATGTGGCCTCAGCACAAAAAAGTTTGCCCTCCCCTGGACTAGCAGCCCAGTTCTTGACAACATTCAGGCCCATTCAATAAAGTCCGCGGGAGAGCCGGCACTCCGAGGCAAGCGCCCACTCTCCCGACACGCACCCAGGCACCTCACCTGGATGCGTGATTATTTAAATTCAGGCCCGCGCTAATAAGGAGGCGCTAGAGACACTAGCGCGTCCCTAGCGCCCCCTTATTGGCGGAAGCGGAGGCTGTCAGCGGGTCTGACAGCCAACACTTAATTTTACTGGCGTCAATGGTCGAACCCGCTGACAGCCACGGGTTCAGAAAACGGACGCCGGCAAAGTTGAGTGTCCGTTTTCCAACCTGTGGGCCACGGGCAGATAATTTTTTTTTTATATATATTTTTATTTTTTATTTTTGGGTCTTCCGACTTAATATAGCTATGATATTAAGACGGAGGGTGTACAGAAAAGCAGTTTTTTCTGCTTTTCTGTACACTGCTTGGTGCCGTCAGAAATTAACGCCTGCCTTTGGCAGGCGTTAATTTCTGATAATAAAATGTGCGGCTTGGCCGCACATTTTACTTTCTCTATTGCGGGTGACTAACTAATAGGCTCATCAACATGCATTTGCATGTGATGAGCGCTATTAGTTTCGGGGGGGGTGGCCATGCGTTTTCCACACGCTATTACCCCTTACAGCAGAGCTTTCCAAACTGTGTGTCGCCTGCAGTTTGAAGGTGTGTCATCAGATCCCTGAAGCAGGGAACTATAGCAGGAAGATCGGCGGGGCCGTGGTGGAGCTTACCTCACCATGGCCCAAAGAAAAGGGTCATGTTCGCTCCTCCTCATTCCTGCCTGTGCAGCCCCAGAAGAAAAATGTTGCAGGAAGGAGGAGGAGCATCTGCCATGTACAGAAGAAGAGCAGCATTAATGGGCCGCGCATATCCCACATCGCAGTGGCCCAAGAAGAGGAGATAACCCGGTAGCAGGGCCACTGCTGATCCCACGTCATGGCGGCTTGAGAAGAGGAGGAAACCCAGTATCAGGGCCGCTGCGGATCCCACGTCATGGCGGCTCGAGAAGAGAAGGAAATCCGGTAGCAGGGCCTCTGCGGATCCCACGTCGCGGCGGCTCAAGAAGAGGAGGAAACTCGGTAGCAGGGCCGCTGCAGATCCCACGTCGCAGCGGCTCGAGAAGAGGAGGAAACCCGGTTGCAGGCCCGCTGCGGATCCCACGTCGCGGCGGCTCCAGAAGAGGAGGAAACCCGGTAGCAGGGCTGCTGCGGATTCCATGTCGCGGCAGCTCGAGAAGAGGAGGAAACTCTGTAGCAGGGCTGCTGTGAGAATGAGAACCTAATTGTGTGTTTGAGGGAAGAAGACAGATGGAGAGAAAAGAAATAGAAAAATAAGACCCTGTAAAAGGAATTGGCAATAAAACAAGAAAGGGAAGGTGGAAAAAAAAGCCTGTGACCAACCGATTAGAAAACTAAGATCAGACAGCAAAGGTAAAAAAAATATATCTCGCAGTGTACAAGATTGGCATGGAGGAAGTGCAAGCCCACAAATATTTAATACCATGGGGCCTGCACAGAGGAGGCAGCAGAACGAGCTTCAGTGCCAGTAGCAGCAATCAACACCTCCCCTAATATCCACATGGCAGCAGTGACAGCAGTAGCAAAGGAATGAGAGAGGCTCTGAGGTTGCTGGCAAAAGAAAGAGAGGAAGGGGGGTCTGCCTTCAGTGTGTGCAATTTATGAATAGGAGTCTGCCTGAGGGTGTATATGTGTGAATGTATGGGTGCCTGCCTGAGGCTGTATCTGTGTAAGAGAACGAATGGGTGTCTTTCTGGGGTCTGTCTGTGTGAGAATAGGTGCCTGCCTGTGTGTGTGGTGTATGTGTGTGTGAGAATAAATTGGTGCCTGCCTGTCTGGGGGTCTCTGTGTGTGTGAGAGAATGAAAGTGTGCATGTCTGGGGGGTGGGGAGGGAGCAGTGTGAGAATGAATGGGAGCTGCCTTGGGGGTCAGTGTGGGTGAAACATTATGTAATCCACAAAAATGTATGTATATATTTAAGGAAACATACATAAATTGTTGAAATACGTTTTGTTAATTTAACCTTTAACCTCTGGATTGCTAGTAGATTGAATTACTGTGTCGTGAAATTGTTTGTCTAAAAAGTGTGTCACCAACATGAAAAGTTTGGAAAGCTCTGCCTTACAGTATAAGGGGTAATAATAGTGCGTCAAAAATATGCAGCTAAACGGTGCGCTCGGCCAAGCACACCACTCTGTATCGGCCTGATTGTTAATAAGAAAATAATTAATTTAATAGAAATATAAATAGAAAAGGAAAATCTAAAAGTGAGAAAAAAGAATATTGTTAATTAAAATTTATAAAATGTAAACCAACTAATAATAACAAATTTAATAAACACAATGTTACGCTCTCCTCCTCCTGAGGGACAGAGTTAGCAATCTTTTACGCTTTCCTCCTCCAGAGGGGAGGAGTTAGCAATCTTTTGTCGCTCACCCCGCCAGGAGGGCGGAGAGCAAGCTGGACTGCTGTTCTCCTGAAAGGGGAAGGAGTAGCGATATTACATAACCTGCTCCTCCAGACGGGAGGCGTTAGCTATCTGCAGATCTGTTAGCAAACTCCTGTTAGATGCTCCTGTAAGGAAAGGAGGTAGCAATCTGATACCAATCTACTAAGGAGTAGCAATCTGTTATGGATTAACTCTCCAAGGAAGAGGATTTGGCAATCTTGTATAATGATACTCTTCTGAGGAGAGGAGCTACTGAGATAGCAATCTATCATGCCTCCGCTACGGAATAGCAATCTGTATATATAAGCTGCTGGTAAGTCTCAAGTAAGAGGAGTAGCTGTCTTATATAATACTTCCGTTAGCGGAGTTAGTGGTCTGTAGTGGTTGGCTCCCACAGGGTGACAATAGTGAAAGAAATGACCACTTGGAAGAAATGGTGAATCCCTGGGCCGATGGCAGATGACAGCGCCCCCAGGAGGAGATCCTGAGAGGATCCACCGGCTAGGCTAGAATATGAGATAAACACAATAGTTCTTTATTAGACTGGAAGCTGGACCACCAGGGGTGGCAGTAGTTAGTCGCTGTGTTCGGCAAGGCTGAAGTCCTAATACTGGAATATAATCTCTGGGTCACTGAGCTGTAGAGAGAGACTAGAAGTAGTGAGTAGACAAGGTATACTGGATACAAGATGGTACACTCACAATAGTAGATGTCTGCAATGGTCTCTATGCCACAGAGAGTCTTCAGTACAATCAGGAACAGGAGCCTGTAATATGAACTCACAATTGCTGTATATGAAATGGCTTCTAGAGTAGAAGAGAGTCTGTAAAAGATTCTAGGAACATGGCCCTCGTGGAGCGAATACCGGTTCCTATCTGTAATCTTGCCAATGTAACTCTAGATCTCTGTACCTGCAATAACATCTTGGACGGAAGGGAGTCTTCAGAGCAATAGGAATGTAGGCCCTCGTGGAGCGAGTACCGATTCCTATGTAATAGAACTCACTGTGTTCACGTCCGCGATCACTTCCAGGCAATGAGGAGTCTTCCGAGTGTTCTGGCAATCTGAAATCAAGAAGAGAGAATGGAGCCCCCGTGGAGCGGGTACTCCTGGCAAGTTTGAAAAGGCCGAGCAGTGGAGAAGGATTCCCCTCGCTGACTCGGATCATTGTTGCAAGTAGCGTGGACTGCCGAAGCAAGTCCTGTTGGAGACCTTTTAAAGTACAAATGGATGATGTCACTACGGGAGGACGCCCCCGAGGTTCGCGCCCTTGCTGTTACAAAGTCTGGAGCTCGTGCGTCCTTACATCATCGGGAAAATGGCGGATCCATAGCGTCAGGCCAGCTCAGGGGAATCGGGACCAAGAGAAGCCGCAGCTGCATCTGTCCGTTAGAGACGAAGGGAGTCGCATCCCAAGTAGGGGTGGAGCGAGGGGCGAGAAGAGGCACGAATGCAACAGTACCCCCCTTCAAAGGACGATCTCCTCTTTGGGTACCAGATTAAGTACCAGAGATGCGCGAGGTGGAACTGATGAGCATCTCTTATCCAGTAGGTCTAAGGATCCCAAAGATGGTTCTTGGGGTTGAAGCTTTTACAGGCCAACAAAGTTCAGTCTCTGTTCAAACATCCAAAGTCTCAAAGTCTTGAGTTCAAGTTCGTATAACACGAATAGATGTAGTTTTGAAGAATCTAGTAGAATGTATAATGATGTCAGCAGCAATGAGATGGGCTGCCGAGGACATCACTGAGGTTTTAGTGGAAGTGATGTAGAAATGGTCCAATATCCACTTCTGATGTAGCTCTTCCGCAGAATGCTGGAAGAGAGATGTTGATAATACCAGCAAAACGAACAGGCTGATGGATGGATAAATCTTCATCCTCTGAATCAAACAGTGCTGTACCCCAGCATGACTTCCGAATGAAGTTGATGAATAGAAACCTCTTCTTCTTTTCCTCGGAATCAACCAATGCCATAGGTTATAGGCACGACTTCCGAGTAGTCCTTAAGTAAGATTGATGAATAGAGATATCTTTTTCTTCTTTGGAATCAAACAGTGCTGGACGCCAGCACGACTTCCAAGTAGGCCAATCGAAATATTGGTAGCTAGGGATGTCTTCGTACGTCAGAATCAGCAGTGCTCTAAACCTCCAGCACGACCTCCGAGTGGATCATCACAAAATTGAGAGATAAAGATGACTTCTACTTCGTAATCAACAGTGCAGTAGTCCTTCAGCACGACTTCCAAGTAGGTAGAATGTAGTAGTATTCTCAATTTGTAATCCAAGAAGACATTTATAGATGAAGAGCGCCACTTAGCTTATGGCGTGCATAGCAACCACTATGACTACTAGCAAGAACTTGAAAAACTGCTGGTGATGTTGATAAGATCCTGAAAAGAAGTGGTGGTAAAAAGAATCGTCCAAGGCCCACTTCATAGTGTGATACAATATTGGATCTTTGAATTTACCACATGGACTCCTCAGGTATTCCACAAAACATGTGAGATGATAGTCATCTCTTGCCCTTGAGTCCTTCAAGGCAGAGGTTCGAACCGTCACTGGTTCAGGGTTCATCGAGACTGGACGAGAGAGTGGAGGAGATATTGCTGTATAGCCCAAGAACAGTCCTCCCGCTGGACTCAGGCTTGTCCGTTTTCCAGACGACTAGGCAAACAGAAACATCATGGCTTGGCTGACCACAGTACATGCTCAGACCATTCTTCCTTCTATATCTTCTCTCTTTAGACGTCAAGTGACCACGGCCAGATTCTTTCAGTTCTTTCTTCTCCCCAGCAGGAGGTGATGTTCCCCTTGTTAGTGTAGGAGCACTGGTTGGTTTTAATCCAGGTAACACCTTAGGCCGGAGTTCCTTCACCTTGTCAAAGCCGCCAGACAATCCGAGTGGCTAAGGATATCAATTCTTCCAGTGAGTCAGGTGTCTGACGAGCAGCCAGCTCATCTTTTATGTGAGTGTCCAGGCCTCTGCAAAAGAGTGTCTTCAGACATCTGGGGTCCCAGCGCAGCTTGCTGCTAGAGTTTTAAATTAAATGACAAATGCCGCCAGGGATCTGTTGCCTTGTTTTAAGTCCACCAAAGCAAATCCAGCAACAGACATACGAGCAGGGTCATCAAAAACTGTTTTAAACAAGTCCATAAATCCTTCTATCACCTGCAAGATATGGTCCATATGTTCCCACAAGGTAGAAGCCCACGACAAGGCTCTCCCATCCAAATAAGACAGAATGTAGCTGGTCTTGGAGAGACTTGTGGGAAACATTAAAGGTTGTAGAGTGAAGTTTAAGCTGCACTGGTTCAGGAAGCCTCGAGTCTTCTGGAGTTCTCCGGAGAATCGAACAGGCGCCACCAGTGGAACAGCTGATTTTAAAGTTATGTCTGGTAACTGGTTTTCTTGTATAGAAGCTGTGCTTTGTGCCTTTTGTGTATGAAGCTGGTGAAAGGATGCAGTAAGTTTCTCCCGGGTTTCTTGCTGTTCTGAAAGGCGTTGAGCCAGGCCCGGTATAGCCTGCAAGGCAGAAAGGTGAACCGGTTCCATGGACTACAAACATCTAATACCTTGAGCTGAATCCTCAGGAGTACTGCTTCTCCAAATCTTTTTTTGAAGCTGGCTTCAAGTTTAGGCTTCTTCAATTCTTTTCTTGAAAGCAGAATTCAATGGAGTTAAATGTGTTCCATATTTTCAGCCAGATTCACTGGAGTTAAATGTGTTTCAAATTATTAGCCGGATCCACTGGAGTTAGCAATCTGTTGCGCTCTCCTCCTCCTGAGGGACAGAGTTAGCAATCTTTTACGCTTTCCTCCTCCAGAGGGGAGGAGTTAGCAATCTTTTGTTGCTCACCCCGCCAGGAGGGTGGAGTTAGCAAGCTGTTCTGCTGTTCTCCTGAAAGGGGAAGGAGTAGCGATATGACATGACCTGCTCCTCCATAGGGGAGGAGTTAGCTATCTGTAGATCTGTTAGCGAACTGCTGTTAGATACTCCTGTAAGGAAAGGAGGTAGCAATCTGATACCAATCTACCAAGGAGTAGCAATCTGTTATGGATCAACTCTCCAAGGAAGAGGAGTTGGCAATCTTGTATAATGATACTCTTCTGAGGAGAGGAGCTAACAATAGGTATATTGTACTTCGCTACTGAGATAGCAATCTATCATGCCTCCGCTACGGAGTAGCAATCTGTATATATAAGCTGCTGGCAAGTGTCAAGTAAGAGGTGTAGCTATCTATTTAATACTCCGTGAGCGGAGTTAGTGGTCTGTAGTGGTTGGCTCCCACAGGGTGACAATAGTGAAAGGAATGACCACTTGGAAGAAATGGTGAATCCCTGGGCAGATGACAGCGCCCCCAGGAGGAGATCCTGAGAGGAACCACCGGCTAGGCGAGAATATGAGATAAACACAATAGTTCTTTATTAGACTGGAAGCTGGACCACCAGGGGTGGCAGTAGTGCGTCGCTATGTTCAGCAAGGCTGAAGTCCTAATACTGGAATATAATCTCTGGGTCGCTGAGCTGTAGAGAGAGACTAGAAGTAGTGAGTAGACAAGGTATACTGGATACAAGATGGTACACTCACAATAGTAGATGTCTGCAATGGTCTCTATGCCACAGAGAGTCTTCAGTACAATCAGGAACAGGAGCCGTAGGTGAGCACTGGTTCCCACAAACAGTCTGTAATATGAACTCACAATTGCTGTATATGAAATGGCTTCTAGAGTAGAAGAGAGTCTGTAAAAGATTCTAGGTACATGGGCAATAGGAATGTAGGCCCTCGTGAGAGAGTACTGATTCCTATGTAATAGAACTCACTGTGTTCACATCCGCGATCGCTTCCAGGCAATGAGGAGTCTTCCGAGTGTTCTGGCTATCTGAAATCAAGAACGGATCCCCCGCGGAGCAGGTACTCCTGGCAAGTTTGAAAAGGCCGAGCAGTGGAGAAGGATTCCCCTCGGTGACTCGGATCATTGTTGCAAGTAGCGTGGACTGCCGAAGCAAGTCCTGTTGGAGTTCCTTGCTAACTCGTTAGAGGTTAGCAAACAAAGACCATTTTACAAATGGATGACGTCACTACGGGGGGACGCCTGCGAGATTTGCGCCCTTGCTGGTACAAAGTCTGGAGCGCTCGCACGCGCCCATACGTCATCAGGAACATGGCGGATCCGTAGCGTCAGGCCAGCCTGGGGGAACCGGGACCGGGAGGCGGAGAGAAGCTGCGGCTGCATCTGTTCGTCAGAGCCGAAGGGAGTCACATCCCAGGTAGAGAGGGTGGAGCGAGGGGCGAGAAGAAGCACGAACACAACACACAATAAATTTAAAACAATAAAAAAATTATAATAACCAAATAAAAACTTAAATTCCCATTTAAAAGAGCTAAGTAAAAAAGTAACATAATTACAAATAAAACACAGCATATTAAAATAAGAAATAATCATACCATTATAAAATAATAAAAAATAAATTAAAATGAAAAAAATGAAAAATAAACATGGCATATATGTTCTTAAAACAAAAAAGGAAAATTTCAAAAGACAGATCTAATTCAAGATTAAGCCCTGGTTGCATAATGGTTCTCCATTCAAAAACTAAGCCATTGTTCTCTTAGTAAAGCAAGAGCCACATTGCTTCCTCTTCACCTTAACCTAACCAATTTTAATACACAGAACTTCAGTTCAAAAATATGATTCAGTGCAATGCAATGTTCAACGATCAATGTTTCTAAATTTTTTCACAGTTTTTATGCTTTAAAATGTTTTCCTTAATTTCCTTTTCGTTTTACATAAACAACATTTCCAATTCTTACAATTAGAAAAATCATTCAGAGAATATTCTTTAGATGAATGAAGAAAGCTTGTGGTTTGAATCATTTGAGGGCACAGCAAACAAGTACTGAACTTAAAGTGCCCAGTCTTTGTCTGTCTTACTTTCTGATTCCAATGCTGAATGCACTAGAAGCAAGCATAACTTATGCTATGCTGGGTCAGACCAATGGTTCATTGAACCTTGCATCCTACATCCAACAGTGGCTATTTCAGGTCACTTGAAAGTATCCAGTAGAGCTAATGGAGAGATCTATTCCTTGTTGCTCACGCCCCAAATATACCTGACTAATAATTGTCCAAATAGTTTAAACTCAGCTTTGACCTGCATTCTCCAGCAACAAATTCTGCAGCTTTATTATATGTTGACTGAAGAAGCTTTCTTAATTTTTTTTTTTTTAAATCTGCTATAATTTCATGGAATTTCTACTAGTCTTATAATTATTCAAAATGATAAATAACTGTTCCCCTCTAACTTGTTTAATGCCACTAATGATTGTATAAACCACTTCTATCACATCCTCTTTGTTATCGCTTTTCCAAGCTGTTTAGCCTTTCTTCATAATGGAGCCACTCCATCCCCTTTATCCTTTTTGTTGCCCTTCTCTGTACCTTTTCCAGTCTCTATCTTTTTGAGATGTATAGAAACACAAAATGTGCCATACTGAAACCGCTTTCAACCCCTATCTATTAGCATTGATGAGCACGTCTTTGTGAGAAATATTCTCCAAAACGGCTAAAAAAAGAGAGAAAAAATATGAATGTAATAAATCTCCACAGAAACATATCTTTTAGCTAAGAGGTAAATTGTTTTGTAAATCTTGGAACTCATAGCAAGAGAAAGCTTCCTGCACTACTGAATGTTGTTAAAGATGGAGATTCCGACAAAAATCCATGAATGACACAACTAGAGATTGTAATGCAGGGGTAACTCCATTTAAAGCCGTTGGTTTCCTGTGACCGCGATTGGTGCCCGAAGGAACTTGCCATGTTTTCAACAGCTAGCATTGTGCATTAAAAGAAAAAAATCCCAAATCAATGCATTCTAACTAGTTTAGACAGGATAGCAATCTTTTAGCTGTCAAAGAGGAACCAAAGGTATGTGTCTACTCTGAAAAAAAAAAAATCTTTTTTCACTGGACAGAGTAATTTCCTATCACTCAATGCCCTGTAGATTTCAGGCACCAAAAAAAAAAAAGCATCTCATATAGTATCTACCAGAAAATAAAGGCAGATATTCTCAGCCAAACTGTTTAAACCTGGGCCTTCCCCAGATACTTATTTGCAACCTCTTCCAACAGGAACATGAATAGATTTTTTTCAATTGCTATCAAGATTTCTGCAGTATAGAACTAGCAGCTCTGTCCTCTGATTATTTTACTCAGCATGAAGCTTCCCTTCATTTTCCCTATTGTACTAAACAGTATGCAAGATTGAGAGGAACAAAGCTCTAGTCCTAGAGATAATCCCCCTTTTGCCTGAAAGGAGCATGGCTTGCAGACCTCATCAGAATGTCCGTACTTAGTACTAAAATCATCCTTCGTATCTCTGATCTGATGTCTCAAAGCCAATTCACTTCTGAAGAATCATAAAGAGGAACTGCCATGCTCAAAATTCAAGAGAGTTTACTGTCCAGGTGAATGTAACTCCTGACTGGTAATCAGTTTCAGCCCCAAGTAGTTTACAAATTAATGCAAAATGTCTGCTGTGATAGTATTCTGTTTCAAATCAATAAGTGATATCAACATGTTTTCAATTTCACATAATAGGACAAATGTACTGACATTATTAACACTTATTTATTATTATTTTATTTACTTATATTCTGCCTTTTGTATCCCTTCAAAGCCGATTACATTCAGATTGTGAAAGTTTTTCCCTATCCCCAGTGGGCTTGCAATTGAAGGACCCTTTTTACTAAGGGGTTAACTTTAAAACGAGCACGCTCACTCGTGTGTGCATATGTGGGCACAAGTGCTCCTGCGCTAATATTTTATATCATTCATGCATGTGCATGCACATTGTACAAAATACACCTCTCTACATGTATGTATGCTCCTAATTTTAAACACCTGCAATAATTGCATATTTTTCTTAATATGTGTTGGCTTTTACATGCACAAGTCAGCATATTTTGTAACATGCACGCATGAGGGAAATTACCAGTTTCATCAATTAGTCCACCAGTTTACCTGGTCTTTCTCTAGTTCATCTAGAAGCCCCCTGGTTATTCAGCCTGCACTCCTCCCTGTTTATTTGACTCTTCGCCCTGTTAGTAATTGGCTATGTAAAGTGCTATTGTAATTTACACCCCATAAATAGCAGAAGTAAACAGGTGCGGGTAATAACCGTATGTGCTGGTTATAAAATAGCAACTTTACGGCCCAATTTTAAAATGCGTGTGCGCATAAAAATCGGGGGTTATGCCTGTGGCCGGACCCTGCTCACGCCACGCACATTTTCAGAAGAGCCCAGTCAGGTGTAATGCACCGAAGTGTCGGGCCTCTAGAAAGGGGCGGGGTAGGGGGGCATGGTCTGGGCGGGGGGGGGGGGAAGGCCAGGACAGCACCATTCGACTCTGTCCCAGGGAAGCGCTCTCCAGCAGCCAGACAGCTTGCAAAGATTTCTTCTGCTCTGGAAGAGCAGTAAGTAGCAAAATAAAAAATTTAGGGATAGTTAGGGTACATTTAGGGGGCGGGGAAGAGGGAGGAAGGATAGAGTTAGGGGTAAGAAAGTTCCCTCCCTGTATGCTTCTTAATTGGAGCGGACTGGGAGGGAAGTGGGGAAGGCCCGATTGCGTCGCCATGCATATTTTTCTAAAATCCCCCCCCAGTGCGGAGCAAGCCATCTGCCTGCACATGCGTACAAGGACATGAAAATCCGGTGCGCAGGACCAATATTTTATAACATGCGCGTACCAATGTGCGCATCTTATAAAATCAGCGCGTCCATGTGTGCGTGTACAGGGTCTTAAAATTCACCCCTATGTACATAACGTTTGACCCTGCCCTGGAATGCCGTTGATCCTTTTTTAAGCGTGCCAGTTCATTTGCGCTCCAGTACTTGCGCGCATATGTATGAGGTTTATGAAATAGGACGGACACGCGTATGTGCTATATGCACGCACATCTCTTTTAAAATTCACCTTTAAGTATTTTCCCCATAGACACAAAATAGGAGAAAAACTTTAGTAAATAGAACCCTAAGTTTGTACATGAGGCAATGGAGGATGAAGAGACTTGCCCAAGGTCACAAGGAATGGCTTCCCTAGTTCACAGCCTGCTGCTCTAATCACTAGGCTATTCCCTCCATTCTACTGTTAGTGGTATAAAAACAGAATGCTCCCAGAAACAGAAACCTCTTTAAAGGTGGCTATTATTTAGCCACTATAGGTACCTTTATCAAGTTTGACCATTTTTGGCACGACAGTTTACTTTTAAATTCTGTTTTCTGGCTCATGACTGGGCCTTGCTCTAAAAGTTTGAGGTATCAGTCTGTCTTAGACACCATGTTGCATTTTTGTAAACAGTCTACTTCTAACATTCATTGTACAGTTTGAATAATTTCACAAAATGATACAGAAAAACAAAGAATTTCTCATATTACCTCATCTCTTCCCTAAACCATAAACACTGGTCAAAGGTTTGTCTATAACTACTCTTAGGGTTAAACAGCTGATATCAGTTCTCTATGAGGTGAAATGGATGATTGCTTTGTAAGTATTCACCAAAATCAGGTCTGTTTTCAAATCTTCAGTCCTGCTTTGCACACATCCTCAACTAGCTTCTTATGGTTTAAACTTGCCACTCCTGGTTTCCGCTTGCTAAAATATCTCTCTTTAGCGTAGAGGCAGGTCTCCCTTTTTTCTCACTGCTACTGCTTGTGTTTGACCCAGATTTGGCTGTTTCTGCAGAAAACACTCAGGGGCAGATTTTAAAACCTGCGCGCGGGCGCAGATTTGTTCACGCAACCCAGCGCGAACAAATCTATGCCCGATTTTATAACATGCGCACGCAGCCGCACGAATGTTATAAAATCCAGGGTCGGCGCGCGCAAGGGGGTGCACAATTGTGCAACTTGCGCGCGCCGAGCCGCGCAGCCTGCCTCCGTTCCCTCCGACCCCCCCCCCCCCCCCCGCACCTTCCCGACCCTTCCCCTACCTAACCCGTCCCCCAGCCCTACCTAGAACCCCCCTTACCTTTGTTGAAGAAGTTACGTGCACCGGCCAACGGCTAGCCCGCAATCCCGGGCACAGCGGCAAATAGCCACTGTACCTGGAGGTTTAGGCCATGCCCCGGACTGCCCCGCCCCTTATTGCAAGCCCCAGGACATACGCGCATCCCGGGGCTTGCGCGCTCCGCCGAACCTATGCAAGATAGGCTCGGCGCACGCAGGGGCAGGCAGGGGCAGCTTTTCGGGGGTTACGCGCTTATCTTATGCTTTTCGGGGGTTACACGCGTAACCCTTTGAAAATCTGCCCCTCAGTCTTCTGCCTCTGGCATTCTTCTTCCTGCTGGTATTCCCTTCTCTCCCATTTCCTCGCAGTGCCATGATGGAATTGGAAATAGTGGCTACCGTGGTTTTAGATTTCACAATAAAATTTATTAATAAATGTACAGGTAAATTTTAAAAGGAATGCACTTGCGCCCATTAACACACGTATTGCGTTTTATAAAGCATGCGCATAGCATTTAAAATACTGTTGCCACACATATTTCTACAGCCTTTACACGCGTATCTTGCACGCTGAGAGAGAGAGAGCAAGCACTTCTGTATAGGGTCAGTCTGATACTCTCTATATAAGTACCACTCTAGAGGGGCACTTTGAATCGGGGTAGGTTTTTGGGAGTTGGGTTGAGGTTAGGGGGTTGTTACAGACACATTCAGAGGTATTCATAGTAAAACTGACATCACTATAGAATTATAGTCCTTGTAAGCAATGAAAAGTCTAAAAAGAGGAGTTGATTTGTACACTACAGTGCTAGTTGCATCGTATAAATCTACTCCTTTTCATCATTTACAGGGCTTTAATTCTTTACTGATGTCAATTTTACTATGAATACTTCTGAATGTGTCTGTAACAACACCCCCCAACCCAAACCCACCTTCCAAAAACCCATCACGATTCAAAGTGCCCCTTCCTCCACCTCCCCTAGTTTACTTATCTCTTACATACTTGCTACCCAAAGAGCAAGAGTCCTATCGGCAAGACCCTATGGTCAAGACCACTTTCTTCTTCCCCAACATCTTCGATGGTCCAAATGGCATAGCTGACCTGACATTCTTCTTTGTCCCACACAGGCACAGTCAAGGAGGGAGGATGTGATAGTCTGGGGACAGGATCCACTGCAGAAGGAGACTACTGGTGGGTGGGGTTCTAATTTTGGCCACTAGCAGATGTTTTATGACAAATGGAAGGGAGAGACCTATTTACCAGTGTTCTTGGCTAATATTAATTATACCTGTTGAGGTATAATCAGCTTTCTTTGGCTTAACACAAATTGCAAGATCTACATTAAGCTATTTACATTGTAATAGAAATAGCTTAACACACGCAATGTAGCTCATTATTATGCTCACCTTAACCTATTATGTCCCAATTTGTTTAAGAAGCTATCCTTTTAATAGGTTACTAGGACATAATGGGATAAAGCTTTTTTTTTTTTTTTTATTATTGATAATGCTTATGTTGGTGCTACCAGTAGCATGCGTTAATTGGATTTTGTACTTAATCGATTTCTGCATTTAACACCCGTTAACGCATTTTAGTAAATAGGTCCCTTAGTAACTGCAGTTGATAAATTATGGCAGGGTTAATATTCAAAACTGGATGGTTAAGTAATTTAGCCAGTTAGAATCTACTTAGCTAAGTTACGATGTATATTCAGCGGCACAGCTATGATGCTGAATATACAGGTATAACAGAGTGCTTAGTAGTGTAAGTCTAACTGGCTAAGTTTAGGCCTTCTCTATGGAACATCTAGCTTATCCATACAACTTATGCGGCTAAGTCCGAATATCGGCACTTAGCTGCATAAATTGTACAGCTAACTTACCTAGCCCCAATCCACCTACTAAATGATAAGGGGCATGGAACGGCTGCCCTATGAGGAAAGGCTAAAGAGTTAGGGCTGTTTAGTTTGGAGAAGGGACGACTGAGGGGGATATGATTGAAGTCTACAAAATCAAGAAAGGACTTGAACAAGTTAATGTAAATCGGTTATTTATTCTCTCAGATAATAGAAGGGCCAGGGGGCACTCCATGAAGTTAGCAAGTAGCTCATTTAAAACAAATAGAAGAAAATTATTTTTCACTCAGCGTATAGTTAAGCTCTGAAATTCATTGCTAGAGGATGTGGTTACAGCAATTAGTGTAACTGGGTTTAAAAAAGGTTTGGATAAATTTGTAGAGGATAAATCCATAAACTGCTATGACGATAATTAATAAACAATAGTAGCTTGTGATCTATCTAATGTTTGGGTACTTGCCAGGTACTTGTGATGGATTGGCCACCATTAGAAACAGGATACTGGGCTTGATGGACCCTTGGTCTGACCCAGTATGGTATATCCTTATGTGGCTACCTTTTTAGCCATAGAAGGGACTTATATGGCTAAGCAATGGCTGCTGAATGTGCGCTCATAGTCAGCAGCTGCTACTTAGCCACATAAGTCCCACTTATCCAGCTAAATAGCGCAGAATATGCTTTTAATTTTGACTTCCCCCAAATTCAACAGACATCATCTTTGGCCATGTTGAAAATGTTGGGTTTCATGTTTTCAACACTTCTCATAAGTCTCATGACACATCTCCATAAACCGATGTGATATGCCAGATCGAATGTCGGTATAGAAAAATAAATAAATAAATATGAGACACACCCAATCAGTATTTATGTCGTAGTGGAATCAAGCCAATCAAACTCGTTATGCATCTTTGAACCAAGGAAGCTCAAAGATTCCTTATCTTGTTGACTCTCCTATTCCAATCTGGCTAAGGGCATCTCATTCAAAATTCAGGCACATTCATTTATGCTAAACACAAATGTATAGAGGACTGGAGAGTTCTCTTAAATAGGCTCCATACCTAGAGTTTCTGTCTCTCCAGAAAGATAGGCTTCACATCAAACTTCTAGAGTTAAGGCAATGTGCTGTGCTGTAAGGGGAGTCAAAATGTTGCTCATGTTAAAAGGCCCATATACGTGAGTATCTGTGTCAAACACAGCCAACACATTTTTTAAAAAGTCCCAAATTCTGAACGTATATTCATGTGCGCGAGCAAGCCAATGTGCAGAAAATAGGGGCAAAGTTAGGGTATATCAGGGGTGTGGCTAACATGTACCCATATAAATATGGATTTTAATCCCATGCCCACATTGAGCATCAGGCATTACCCATGCTTGTTTACTTCTGCTCGATGAGGTACAAGTCTGAAGAAAACTTATTTTAGACCTAAAACAACTGGGTAAGGGGTCTGGATAAACTGGGGGAAGTGTAGGCCGAAATACCAGAGGGTCTGGATGATCTAGACATAGACTAGGCAAAGTGGTGGACTAAGTGGTCAAACTGGCTATTTCCTTCATGCATGCATGTTTTAAAATCTGCTTAGCTGCACACGTTAAAGCTGACAAATTCTTAAGAAAGATATGCAAATAATATTTGCTCATATGACCGCTTAAAATTAGGAGCAAACATATGCATGCTAGGCGTATTTTAAATAGTATGCACATTTTAAATAGTATGCACAAACTTGTGTGAACGATTTTAAATTCCTTCATATGTGGGCACCCGCATGTTTATTTTAGAGGTACTGTCCCTAGGTTTTCAGACATCAGGTAACCAATCATTTTTCTAGTCCAGTCAACTAGATAGACATTTTCTACCTGAACAAGCAGAGAGGAATATAATCTGTCCTGTGTCTGGAAGCAGTCAGATTGTCGAGATTAGCCATGTCATATGGAATGACCCTAAGTGTCACTTATCTGGTAGACAGACTGAGTTGCCAATAGGACCCTCATGAATGGCTCTGAGTCAGAGCTTAGTAAACCACATCCTCTCTTGGTGAAGAAACCACGATACACTTGTTTGCAGTGGCTCAAAACAGAAGGTTATCAGCATTCTGCTACTGAAGAATGTCAGAAAGCAGACTAAAAATGAGGAAATGTACTTCTGTATTTGTATTTTCTGATACTTCTCATGTCCAAACTCTTGATAAAACTCAGAAGGGAATGGAGGGGCAATGCTTTGCATAGCTCCTTTTTCCTTTGACAGATTTTGCTTTCAATCCTGTGGGATTTATCCATCAGGAAATCTTCCAACTCTGATATTGTTGAGCCATAGAATGTCATTTTGATCTTCATTCCCTTGCTCTCACAGTCTGACTTGTTGAAAGTGCAATAATACATTCTTATGGTTTTTCTGACTCACATCCTTCTGAACAGAAATTGGTTAAATAAATACATAACGTTGCAAATGGAGGAAGTTTGCTGTCTGATGTGATGGCAAAACCCCAGATCTCTTCTCTTGTCCTGTTCAAAACCCAGTATACTCTACATAGGTCAGAGTGTGGACACAAAACCCATGTCAGGGGAAACCTTATTGCAACTGATGCATACCAGCATTATGAAGAAAAAAGACCAATTTTTGAACAACACTTTATTGTAATGTTCATGATGGGGCTCATTTCATTTGAAGCTTCCCATCAAGCCACTCAATGTTTTGGTAAGTCAAAGTAGTTTTAAACAGTTAATGAAAACCTTTTTGAGTCTCTGAACTCTTGTGTATTAAAGTAAGAGTTCAGAGTTTTAAATTGTAAGTTTTAAAGTAACTGACCAGGAAGTTCACATTTATAATGGTGGTGTTGATAACTTCGACCCACAGTTGGAGAGCTCAAAGTACTTTATTTATTTATTTAACACATATTTATATACCGTTTTACCAATACATGATTGAACAAAGCGGTTTACAATAATAATAACAAAAATTTAAAATAAAGAACTAAAAATAAAATAAAATAAATAAGAATAAATTAAAATAAAAATAAAATTAGAATAAAAAATACATTTAACATATTGATCAATAACTAAAATATACTATAATAGAACAAGGCAAACTTTAACTACTATCTTACAAATAAGAGATAGAAAGAAGAACATTTATATTTATATTTATGATTTATATCGATTGTTTGGTTTTCTATTTATTGTACTAAGCTATTGTTCACTACCAGTTCATGTTACTAACAGGTTGTTATAAATGTAAACCGGAGTGAAGGCATTTTTTTGCTATACCTCGGTATATAAAATCTCCTAAATAAATAAATAAACATACTTTTTTAATAAGTTCCATTATGGCATACAATGCTGTGCACACCTCCTAGGTTAATGCCTAAAGTTGTATTAGACTTCTACTTTAATTAGTCAATTGTCCTTCCAACATTTTTTCCATGGCCACATGTCAAATGTGAACAAGGCCTGCACTCAGAAACCAAAAACAGAACAAACAAAGGTGCATCAGATATTTTGGGTGCAGCTGAAAGAGAGGAATGAAGAACTGTGAGAACAATCAGAGGCAGAAGAAGACACTGTAGATGCAGGTACACAATCATGCGAACAGATATTTCACTTTATGCAACAAGAGAATAGCAAACTTCTGAAGTTAATGCTCAAAACTGAGCTGTGCTATTTGGAAAAGACTCTACTAGAAAAGCCCTGGTGGTCAAGAAGTGAATTTGACAATGAATATCAGTAGATGTCACCAAGCCCAGAGTGACCCAGAGGACCATCAAACATCAATATGAAGACATCAAAGGCAGCATCTGTGATAAGTACCCCAAGACTTAGGCTTTTCACAGAAGAAAGGAGATGGCCAAATCTGTATGTAGTCTGGGGTTATGATCCACTCAAGTCAATCTTTCAAACCACAGATAAAAGCTATTGTTAAATCTTCATTTTTCAAGTTGTGAATGGCCAAAAAACCTAACCCTTCTGTATGGTCCTCCAGACGTTGATACTTTATGGGCTGGATTATTGTAACATGGAGGCTTCCTGCATCTGCACTGTACCCACTCCAGCTGGTTCAGAATGCCACAGCTCACATACTGATGGGAACTCAAATGCATTTCTCCTATCCTTTCCAAACTCCACTGGCTGCCAGCCAAGTGATGGATTTTATTTAACATTGCCTTGACCATCTTTAAATTAATTCATTGTGACACTGATTGTTGGATGAGCTCAATCATCAGGATTTATAGGCCCTCCCAGCCTTTGAGATTAGAAGGAAAAACCTTCCTGGAGGTTCCATCAATAAAGCTAGCACACTTGAAAATCACCAGGGACAGAGCATTCTCAGCAGCTGGCCCCATTTTCTGCAACTCTTTTCCTGACACCATCTGGGTCTTGGTCTGTGAGAAATCTTTTAAGAAAGCCAAATAATGTATCTGTTTAGAAAGGCTTTCATAGATCCTTAAATAATGAGCTTATGACTGCTTAATTTTGGCAGATGAGCTTTTTGTCTGTGTGTTATTCTGTTTATTCTACGTTTATTTTATTATGTATGTTTTTGCCTCATGAAATCTGCTTCAAATCCAGATGAAAAGTGTTTGTCATAAATTTTAATAAATTGAAAATTAATTTACAAAAACACCAAATTGAAACACATTCCTTGGTGTGTTTGGTTGTCTTACAGAGTCTGACTTTTCTGTCAAGGCTGTAGGAGGTTACAAGATTTACTGGTGAAGGAGCTTTAGACTAGGTTGAGAGTTTAGCAGGAGTCAGACCATTTTGGAATGTTTGAGGGCAGCCCTAGGCTTGGATCTATGAGGAAGGTTGAAGGATTTGCTTGAGCACTCAAGAATTGAAGGCAAGGAGGTTGGAGGGTAGTAGGCCTTGTAGATGAAGCAGACGTTTTTGATGAAAGGTAAATTAATACATGTGCTTGAAAAAGGCAACTTGCTCATCTCCATTTCTTTTCCCAAGCAGAATGGGTTTGTGGAGATTCCCTCTGAACTGGGAATAAACAGAGCCCATGTCCATCAACCCCAGAGCTACTCCAAAGTGCTACAAATTGATTCAGGAAAGTAATATAATCATGCTGGAGCCTGTGCCATAAATGCTGATGTCGACTAACTCATACTCTTAGACAGCACCCAGCCAAGAGAGTCTGTAAGCAGCAGAGGCATATTTTTCTTTTTTTTTTATTGATAATATATATTACAACATCAAAAAGATATTGATTCATGCAAAGAAAAATAATGCAAAAAACCTTCAAGCATCTTCATGCCTGCTAGAAATTTGCCAGAGCTGTCTCAGGAGAGCCCCAGTAGTTAGCTATAGGCCTCTAAAAGGACCCATTAAAAAGAGTGTGCATTATTGGGCCAGTAATGTCTGGAGATCATTGTTCATATAGACCTAAGAACAGTCTAGAAAGAGCTACATATCATTTGAAAGGTCATTCAAGCTCAGAGTTTTAATATATCCAGCCTCTGAATGCCTGCGGGGCTATTTGGATATACTACCTACTGTAAAGTTGGACTTCAGGGGACTGAATCATCTCTACTCTATTCTACCTCATCCACATCATTTATACTACGCAGGAGCACCAGCATCAAAGGGCCATGCACAAGAGATGGCAAGACTGGACAGGGCCATCAAAGTTTAGTTTAGTTTAATATTTAGTATACTGCCTTTTGAAAACAAAAATCAAAGAGGTGTACAATAAATTAACTGTTAATAAAAAACATAAAATCAAGACATTACCATTAAACAACCAAATAGCAACTACATTTTAAAATAATATATAAAATACAAATAAATACATAAAATAAAATAGGCCATAATCAGGGAAAAATAGCTATATATCACTATCTCTTCTGGTTTCAACATTATGCTTTCAGTCAGAAATTACCTCTCAATGGAGTTCATTTACTAAAGCTTTTCTCCTGTGCTAAGGGAAAATCTTAGTAAATCAGGCCCAATAGTTGCAGCCTTTTCAAAGGGAACAGTTTGACCTTTTGATCTCTCTGCCAGAACACCATGCCATGAAAGCAGACCCTTCAGGACTTTCAGCAAGTACTATGAATGTTTTATGGACAATTATTCCATTCTGTGTCTACTTGTGGAGTGGTCCTTTAGTTAAGAGAGTTCAAACCTTGTGCCTTAGGCAATAAGAAGTGTACAACAATATTTGAAAAACAGTTGTAATATGTGAACCTTTAGTTAGAGGAAAAAAAGTTTTTGTAGTGTAAGTTAATGTAGTTTGTTGTGTTTTGGTAGTTATGACGGGTGCTTACCAGACCTGTCCTTGTAACCCCACAGCCAGTCAGGTTTTCAGGGTGTCTTGTGGATATACCAAAATTCTGACTGGCTGTTAAAACAATTTAGTAAATTAAAAATGAACTGCAAAACAGCTGAAAATGCATGAATGCTCTGTTTTACTTCAAGAAATAAGAAAACTGTGTGTTCTTGAAAATAAAAAAAGTATAGTACCGTATTTTTTGGACTATAAGGCGCACCGGATTATAAGGCGCATTATCAATGAGCGCCTGCTAAGGCGCCCAGATTCATATATAAGCCGCACCGGATTATAAGGCGCAGCAGTGGCGTAGCGAGGGGTGGGCGGCTGCCAAGAAAAAAATCGCGTTTAAACGCACTGATGCTCCTCCTCCTTCCTGTCTGTGCGTCCCCGGAAGTAAACATTGCCGGAGCCGCGTGGGCAGGAAGGAGGGGAAGCATCAGCGCGTGCAGACGTGGAGCAGCACTTGTGTTTACGGACCGCTGCGAATCTCAAGTCGCAGCGGCCCGAGAAGAAGAGGCCCGGTAGCAGGGCCACTGCAGAGCCCATCCTGCGGCGACCCGCGAAGAGGAGGCCTAGAGGTGAGTGAGAGCCTGTGCTTGAGCAAGACAGCATGTGGGAGCGAGAGACTGAGTGTATGAATGATTGTATGAGACACAGCATGTGACAGTGAGAGCCAGTGTGTGTGTGTGTGAGAGAGAGAAATGCATGTGAGAATGAGAACCTGTGTGTTTGAGGGAAGAAGATGGAGAGAAAAGAAACAGAAAAAAAAGACAATATAAAAGGTGTGGCAGCAGAAAAATTCATATATAATGCGCACCGGATTATAAGGCGCACTTCCGATTTCTGAGAAAATCGTAGGTTTTTATGTGCGCCTTACAGTCCGAAAAATACGGTATATTATTAGAACTCTAGCCAGTCAAAACACAAGTTTTAAAAATGTACTTTTATGAATATTGGTAGAAATTTTAGAAAGTTTGCTTGAATGCCATGAAACTACACCTTTTCTGCAGCAGGTTAGGAACTAAGCTTCCCTGTGGTTGGCGTTTGATTTTCTCTTCATAATCACCTGCAGAATATTATTTTCCTGCTTTGAAAATAAACATCTTGGCAATGCTTTAAAATGTATTTCCTGTCAAAGCCAAAGTATTAATATTTAAGCAAAAGATTACTATAATGGTTACACTTTGTTCCAAATCCTTTACCTTTCTCTTGCTGTACAACGTGATATATTTAGATATTTCCATAGTAATTACATTTTATTGGTGAATTGGTAGTCTGCCAGTACTTGCTGCATGGTTACAGCTCCATGGAACACACTGAAGGATTGTGTTTTACCGTTTATACTGTTTTGCAGAAGCACATCTGTATGCATGTACTATATAGAGATCATTACCCAACATTATTTAAATCAATCACCTTAGTATATAGAAACATATAATACATAGAAACACAGAAACATATAGAAACATAGAAATGACGGCAGAAGAAGACCAAACGGCCCATCCAGTCTGCCCAGCAAGCTTCACACATTTTTTTTCTCATACTTATCTGTTTCTCTTAGCTCTTTGGTTCTATTTCCCTTCCACCCCCACCATTAATGTAGAGAGCAGTGATGGAGCTGCATCCAAGTGAAATATCAAGCTTGATTAGTTAGGGGTAGTAACCGCCGCAATAAGCAAGCTACACCCATGCTTATTTGTTTTACCCAGACTGTTATTCAGCCCTTATTGGTTGTTTTTCTTCTCCCCTGCTGTTGAAGCAGGGAGCTAAGCTGGATATGCGTGAAGTATCAGTTTTTCTTCTCCCCTGCCGTTGAAGCAGAAAGCTATGCTGGATATGCGTGAAGTATCAGTTTTTCTTCTCCCCTGCCGTTGAAGCAGAGAGCTATGCTGGATATGCGTGAAGTATTAGTTTTTCTTCTCCCCTGCCGTTGAAGCAGAGAGCTATGTTGGATATGCATTGAAAGTGAAGTATCAGGCTTATTTGGTTTGGTTTGGGGTAGTAAGTAACCGACGTAACAAGCCAGCTACTCCCCACTTTGTGAGTGCAAATCCTTTTTTCCACATTTCCTCTTGCTGTTGAAGCTTAGAGCGATGTTGGAGTCACAGTAACCATGTGTATGTTTATTGAATAAGGGTATTTATTATCTCCAGGAAGTAGCCGTCATTCTGGTAAGCCACCCCCTCTTCATTGACGGCCTCTTGACTTTATGGATCCACAGTGTTTATCCCACGCCCCTTTGAAGTCCTTCACAGTTCTGGTCTTCACTACTTCCTCCGGAAGGGCATTCCAGGCATCTACCACCCTCTCCGTGAAGAAATACTTCCTGACATTGGTTCTGAATCTTCCTCCCTGGAGCTTCAAGTCGTGATCGCTGGTTCTGCTGATTTTCTTCCTACGGAAAAGGTTTGTCGTTGTCTTTGGATCATTAAAACCTTTCAAGTATCTGAAAGTCTGTATCATATCACCTCTGCTCCTCCTTTCCTCCAGGGTGTACATAATTAGATTCTTCAATCTCTCCTCATAAGTCATTTGATGAAGACCTTCCACCTTTTTGGTCGCCCTTCTCTGGACCGCCTCCATCTTGTCTCTGTCTCTTCGGAGATACGGTCTCCAGAACTGAACACAATACTCCAGGTGAGGTCTCACCAAGGACCTGTACAAGGGGATATACACTTCCCTTTTCTTACTCGATATTCCTCTCTCTATGCAGCCCAGCATTCTTCTGGCTTTAGCTATTGCCTTGTCACATTGTTTCGCCGACTTCAGATCATTAGACACCATCACCCCAAGGTCTCTCTCCTGCTCCGTGCACATCAGCCTTTCTCCCCCCATCGAATACAGTTCATTTGGATTTCCACTCCCCATATGCATAACTCTGCACTTCTTGGCATTGAATCTCAGCTGCCATATCTTCGACCACTCTTCCAGCTTCCTTAAATCCCGTCTCATTCTCTCCACTCCTTCCGGCGTGTCCACTCTGTTGCAGATCTTAGTGTCATCCGCAAAAAGAAATACCTTACCTTCTATCCCTTCCGCAATGTTGCTCACAAAGATATTGAAAAGGACCGGTCCCAACACCGATCCCTGCGGTACACCGCTTAAAACCGCTCTCTCTTCAGAGAGAGTTCCATTTACCATCACACATTGTCTTCTGTCCGTCAACCAGTTTGCAATCCAGGCCACCACCTCGGCACTCACTCCTAAGCTTCTCATTTTATTCACCAGTCTCCTGTGCGGGACAGTGTCAAATGCTTTGCTGAAATCCAAGTAGATGACAACGAGCGCTCTTCCTTGATCCAATTCCTTGGTTACTCAGTCAAAAAAGTCAATCAGATTTGTCTGACAGGATCTTCCAATGGTGAATCCATGCTGCCTCTGGTCCAGCAATTCTCCCAACTGTAGATAGTTCACTATTCTCTCTTTCAACAGTGACTCCATTACTTTTCCCACCACCGAAGTGAGGCTAACCAGTCTGTAGTTACCAGCCTCTTCTCTGTTCCCACTCTTGTGAAGCGGGACCACCACCGCTCTCCTCCAATCACTCGGCACCACTCCCGTTTCTAGGGATCTATTGAACAGGTCACACAGTGGACCCGCCAGCACATCTCTGAGCTCCCTCAGTATTCTGGGATGAACTTCATCAGGCCCCATGGCTTTGTCCACTTTCAGTTTCACCAGCTCTTCCCATACATTTTCTACTGTAAATGGAGTTACATCTACTCCATTCCCTTCCAGTTTCTTGTTAACTAGTGACGGTCCTTCTCCAGGGTCCTCTTTAGTGAACACAAAACTGAAGTATTCATTTAATATTTCTGCCATTTCTTCGTCTCTCTCCACACATTGATCCTTTCCACCTTTCAATTTCAATATACCACTTTGAACTTTTCTCTTTTCACTGATGTATCTGAAAAATGTTTTGTTACCACTCTTTATCTCCTTGGCAATCCTCTCTCCCGCTTGACTTTTTGCCATCTTGATTAATTTCTTTGTCTCCTTCAGTTCTACCAGATATTCTTCTTTGTGCTCCTCCTTTTGGGATCTTTTATATTTCTTGAACGCTGTTCTTTTAGCCTTTATTTTGTCAGCCACCTCCTTTGAGAACCAGATAGGTTTCATTTTTCTTTTGCTTTTCTTTACTTTTCTAACATATAGATTAGTTGCCTTGGTAATTGCTCCTTTTAGATTGGTCCACTGTTGATCCACATCTCTCTCTTTCTCCCAGCCTTTTAGTTCTTCCTCCAGGTACTTCCCCATTTCATCAAAGTCTATGTTTTTGAACAGCAAAACTTGGGTTTTTGTGCTTCTTTTCCGTGTCCTTTTTGTCATATTAAACCATACCGTTTGATGATCACTGGTGCTGAGGTGGGCACCCACCTGGACGTCTGAGACATTATCTCCATTAGTGAGCACTAAATTGAGTATAGCTCCTTCTCTCGTGGGTTCCATTACCATTTGTTTGAACAAAGCTACTTGCAGGGCATCTACTATTTCTCTACTATTATTAGATTCTGCAGATGGGATTCTCCAGTCTACATCTGGCATATTAAAGTCTCCAACGATCACCACTTCTCCTTTCTTTCCTATCCTGTGGATGTCTTCAACCAGATCTCTGTCCAGCTCTTCCTTTTGGTTTGGAGGCCTGTAAACCACTCCAATAAAAATGGATGCACCATCTTTTTTTAAGTCAGCCCATAGTGCTTCTTCATTGCCCCATCTTCCTTGCAGCTCAGATGCTTGGATATTGTTTCTGACATAAAGAGCCACTCCTCCTCCTTTCCTATCCTCTCTGTCCTTCCTTAACAAGTTATAGCCTGGTATTGCCGTATCCCAGTCGTGAGATTCCGTAAACCACGTTTCCGTAACAGCAACAATGTCCAAGTCCGCCTCCACCATTAGGGCTTGCAGATCTGGGATTTTATTACCCAAACTACGAGCATTTGTGCTCATAGCTTTCCAGCTTTCTTCGTTCAGGTTACTGCTGTTCCTGGACTCCTTTTGTGACCTATTTAGTTGAGTTTTGTTATCCACTTTTCTCTTTGCATTTGTGCAAGGGAAGAGATTAGTGCCTCTGATGACAGAGTCATCCATCACTGTGAGCTTTTTTCTTTGGTTTCTGATCTGGAATTTCTGTATGCATTGGGTTTTTTCTCTCTTTTCCGATAACACTTTTCCTCAAGGACTTCTTCAGAATTTAATACAGAGAAGGCATTTTGTACTTGTTGCACTTGATACAGTGTGTGTCTCCGAAACACAGGTCTTATTCTACCAGAGCCCACTGTAATACTTTTTAAGTTCCTTAATGGCCTGTATGAGTGGGGGGATAGAGTTGTGGGCTGCACAGCTTTCAATAATGGGTGTCTGTGGGTTACAGGTCTTATCCTACCTGAGCCCACAGTAAATCTCTTTTTTCTTGAGTTTTGGTTATTCAGTGGTAAGGGGAAATAATTTCCTGAATAATGTACAGTGGCTGAGACTCTCTTTATTGAAGCTAATTCAGCTTTAACGTCATCCAGCTCCTTTTCCAAGGTAGAGAGTTTTGTACAAAAGGGGCAAGCCTTAAGTTTCCATATGATTACCCTCAATATAAAGGCTCCACAGCAGTTGCATTGAATAGTACTCATTTAGGTAAGTTAATTGATTGGTACACCTAAGGAATAATCAATTTACTAATTTATCTTGTTGCCAATTATGAAGTTAGGATGACTACATTAGAATTTAAACCTAGGGGTGGGTGGGAGGGAGTTAAACAGTTTACACCTAGGTCAAGCTGGGTAGGGCAAGACACTTTCTGAAAGTTTACTTGTCCTTTAGCAGATAAGGACCATAAAGCCTATCTCATCTACCTAGTTTCATTCCTGGTACATTATTATGAACTGTAGCTGTTCTCTGGCTTTCCCATCTCTTCTTGCCAACTAGGGATCCTCTGTTCTTACCCCATGCTTTATTGGATTTCATTGCTATTAACATTGGCAGCTTGCACACTCGTGTCCCCTCTCCCCTCAACCCCTCACTGAACCCCATATATTAACACACATACTCCAGGTTTGGTGTAAAAACAGGCCGCAACTTTTATTAATTGTTAATATAAAAACAGATTTTCGGTACCCAATTAGTTGCGCGTCTATAAATATTACCATCCTGGGCTGTGTGCCGGCATCCGCCATTTAAGCCAGTCTGCCAAAACATCTTACCGGCCCCCCGCCGTGTCCAAGCCACGGAGCCATTCCTCCGGGCAGCCCACGCCCATCTCTACGCACTTTTCTATCTCCTAGGACCCCGGTTTGCTCACCATGTCCTCCCGGCCCCTCCTGGCCTACCAACTCAGGTACCCCCACTGTGCTGCGACATACTATACATCTTTACACTTCTCTTACTAACATTGATTCCTGGCAAGTCACCCCCATTGTCCTTAGTTACCCCTCTCTTCCCCCCCCCTCCTTTGTTGGGTGGGTGGGAGGAAAAACGTGAGCACCATCCGTGCAAAGAGGCCTGGCCCAGCGCTCACGGCCGATTTAAATCCCTCTAGTCTCGCGATATCGCCTCATCTGCCTCTGGTACCTGTTGACAAAAGAGATCCCACTTAGCCCTGGAGAGAGCATCTGCTACCTGATTATGGATACCGGGTACATGCTTGGCTCTTATCATCATGTTTAATCGCAAGCTCTGAAGTACCATTTCCCTCAGTAATTCCTCTACCTTGGAGCAACGTGCCGCCTGCCTATTAATCACCGTCACTACTGCTTGATTGTCGAACCAGAATATGATCTTTTTGTTGTATAACTTATGGACCCAGACCGTAATAGCCACCAATATCGGAAATAATTCCAGAAATGTTATATTTTTAACCAATCCACTCTTTATCCAATCATCTGGCCATGGGGCTGCGCACCACGCACCTTGACAGTATGCCCCGAATCCCCACCCTCCTGATGTATCTGTGTATATGTCTAAGTCATGATTTGAAAGCACCTCATCCTGCCACATTGATATACCATTAAAGTTGTCTAAGAAATCTAACCACATCAACATGTCTTTTTTTCATCGGCAGGGAAATTTTAATGTAATGTTGTGGGCGTCTCACTCCCTGGTTGCATCAGCCAAGCGCCTCAAAAAAGCCCTCCCCATTGGGATTACCCGGCATGCAAAATTCAAACTTCCAATTATCAATTGTATGGAAAACAATGTACCGTATTTTCCGGCGTATAAGACGACTGGGTGTATAAGACGATCCCCAACTTTTCCAGTTAAAATATAGAGTTTGGGATATACTCGCCGTATAAGGCTACCCCTCTTCCAACGCATTCCAACATTTACAGCAGGAGGGAGTGACTCGAGGAGTGAGGGCGAAGCAAGCCCCTTTTGCCCAGCACCGACCAATCGGGCAGTGCACCTTCGCTCCTCGAGTCACTCCCTCCCCTCACCGGATGCTGTAAAAATGTTTTGGTTTTTTTTAAGTGTGAATAGTCAAGCATTTATTTTCAATCATTCCAGCGATTAAAGCAAAGCATCCGGGGGATTAAAGCAAAGCATCCGGGGGAGTGACTCAAGGAGCGAGGGCGCGGGGAATGCACCAGACGCTGTAACTTTGGATTACCAGCGACAACTACGGTATACGCCCTATAAGACGATACCCAGCGTATAAGACGACCCCCAACTTTTGAGAAGATTTTCAGGGGTTAAAAACTAGTCTTATATGCCGGAAAAATCGGTAATCTTTTTTCTTGACAATGCCAGCCTGAGCTGGCATTGTCAAGGGTAACCTTGATGTCATTGCCTGCGTATCCAATTCAATCTCTAAAAAAGATAGGGTAGTTGCTGGGCCCTCTGTTTTTTCCGCTTCCAATGGGACCTCAAATTCCTCTGCCATTTCTTGGAATGCCAACAATGTTTGTGCACACGTATTTGAGTGGGATGGTCCCACAAATAATAAATCATCAAGGTAATGGGCCTCATTACCGTTCCCTGCCCTTTTTTGTAACTCAATGCAGGAATGTACTAAACATCTCGAAATATGCACAAGATATGGAACACCCCATCGGCATGCATTTGTCAAAGTAGTATGAACCTCTAAAATGGAAACCTAAATTGGGAAAACTGTCTGGATGTACCGGGAGCAATCTAAATGCTGATTTGATGTCTGCCTTAGCCATTAGTGCCCCTTTTCCGCAGCATCTAATCAGTGCTACCGCTTCATCAAAAGAGGTGTATTCCACCGTACATGCCTCTTCCAGCAGGGCATCATTCACCGAACCCCCTGGTGGGTAAGACATAAGAAAATTGCCATGCTGGGTCAGACCAAGGGTCCATCAAGCCCAGCATCCTGTTTCCAACAGAGGCCAAACCAGGGCACAAGAACCTGGCAATTACCCAAACACTAAGAAGATCCCATGCTACTGATGCAATTAATAGCAGTGGCTATTCCCTAAGTAAACTTGATTAATAACCATTAATGGACTTCTCCTCCAAGAACTTATCCAAACCTTTTTTGAACCCAGCTACACTAACTGCACTAACCACATCCTCTGGCCACAAATTCCAGAGCTTTATTGTGCGTTGAGTGAAAAAGAATTTTCTCCATTTTGTCTTGAATGTGCTACTTGCTAACTTCATGGAATGCCCCCTAGTCCAGGTTTTGTATTAATCTAAACTCTCCCTTTTCCTTCTTTGGCACTACCGCCAAGAGTGACAGCATCGTGCTCTCGAATGGAGGGTTTGTGAAAGGCCCAGCCATCCTGCCCATTTTGATTTCCCTGTCAACTTTCTGCTGTACTATGTCCCCATGTCTAACTGCAAAAATGAATTCCTAGAACTTATGCCCTTAATCTCTCCCTGGAAAGGTATCATAAAACCTTGTTTGAAACCTTCACTCAGTTTTCTTGCCTCGTCCCTCCTCGGGTATATTGCCAACCATCCCTGAATAACAGACAATCACACTGGCGATGGTACCTTGTCTATTGTTTTCCTTTCCCATTACTCCCCCCCCCCCCCCCCCCCCCCCCCGTGTGTCCTTGACTGTTCTTTGTACATTTTGTTGCCGGGTGTGGTGCCGCGCACACAGAACATATGTGTCTAAACTTACATTCCTGGAACGTGCAGCCCGCCTTATTAAAACGCCAACACATCCTGCTATTTCCGTTTTCCCCCCATTGACTATTACCCGTCATTGCCTGGCCCCTAAATGACCTCCCAGCCTTGTTAGTTGACCCCGAATCCATGACCTTGCCGGTCATTTGTCGCAACCATAAACCCACATCCTGTGTTGCCCAGGACAAGCTCCTGTTCTCCTCCATCTTGTCCCTAAACTTTTCATCATAGTTTAGCCAACACCACCCCTGATACTCTTTATATGCTTCTATTATCGAATCTGCCTAACTCAATATGGCGGCGTACTGGGATGGGTCCTCTCTCCCTATAACACTAATCATTCTCAAGAATGCCCTGGTCCAATTGGTTATGGTCTTGGGCACTTTTACCTCCACCCTTTTTTTGTCCTCCTTTTTTCCTTTCTTTTTCTCCACCGCCCCTTTCCTTCCTTCTAATATTGTGAATATATCGATATATGCAAGCTTCCTGGCAAAATGTAGTCTCCTGTCCCTTTAAATTTCTTTTTGGTTCTCGGGCCTACTGTGCCGGACTGTGCAGCTGGAATCGCGGGCTCCCTTTTTCGTTGCGGGATTCAGGCCTCCTCGCTCTGGCTCCGATCATTACCCGCCTCGCAAAATCGTGAGCGCCGGCCGTGCAAAGAGGCCTGGTCCGGCACTCACAGCAGATTTAAATCACCCTAGTCTCGCGATATCGCGAGGCCAGGGGTTGCTGCATTTTGCCGCGCTGACGTGGCGACGTCATCGCGCCCGACGCGCCAACCCGGTGACGTCACCACGTCGCGCGCGCCGGCGCGGCCTGCTCGGGGCCAAAGGAAAAAGCCCCCCAAATGAGCTGCCGGGCAAGTCAGGGGTGGGCGTCCCCTCCGGCAAGCGCCATGTTAAGGGAGCCCTCCCCGCAGGCGCTTGTCGGTCCTGTTTTTTGTCTCTCCTACTTTCCTGGGGAGCCAATCCATGCATTCACTACCTTTTCAGTAAAGAAATACATTTTGATGTTACTGCTGAGTTTTTCTAACTTCATACCATGAATTCATATTCTAGAGCATTCTTTCCTCTGCCGTTGAGGTATTTGAATAACTCCTATCATATCCCTCCTCTCACTCTTCTAGGTCCTTCATTCTTGTCATATATGGCTTTTGGTGTAGACCTTGCACGATTTTGTAGCCTTTCTTTGACCCCCCTCTAGGCTGTTTATATCCTTTTAAAGGTATGGCCTCCAGAGTTAGCACAATAAGGATAATTTTCAAAGGCATTTCCATAGGTAAAAGAATGCACTACCTGTGTAAGTGGCTTATTATAAAATTGCCCGCCCAATATGCATGTAAATAATAAATATACATGCATATGTTTCACCAAGGATGAGCAGAAGTGTTCCTGGCTAGACTTGGGGAGGGTTTTGTGCTTAGGTGCATAAGTTTGCATTTTCAAAAGTATGTACATAACATTTTCTATAAATAAATATAATTGTTTGCAAATTTGCAGGTATAAATATGAGTAAGTAGTTTAAGTGAGATAATTTACAAAAGGAGCATATGCATATACTTTCCCTTTGAAAAGAAGTGCAATTGATGTGTATTTTTTATTTAAAATTTGTGGCCTGTCATGAAATTGCCCTCTCTGTTCTAGTTAAGGTCTTACCACTGTACTGCATGCAGACTATCATCCTCTTTTTTTTTTCCTACTGGTTGTACCTTTTCTATGCACTTTAGCTTCCCCCTGGCTTTGCACCCTGTTTCACTACCTTGATATCATCAGACCAAGGCCTCTCCTTGTTGGTGCAGATCAGTATCTCACCTCTGCTCCCTTCATCATGGACCATTGTCTTGGTTTCTTACATCCAAATGCATGATTTTGCTCATTCTTGCATTGAATCTTAACTACCAGTCATTTGATCCCTGCTCAGGTTTTCTTAGATCACTTTTCATTGTGTATTTCCTCAGGGGATGTCTACTCTGTTACAGATCTTAGCACCAATTGCAAAAAAGTACATTTTTCCTCCTAACTCCTCTACAGTATTGCTAATAAAGATATTGAACAGAACGAGCATCAGGACCAATGCCTCAGGCACTCCACTAATCACTCTTCTTTATTTGCAGTGAATGCCATTTATGATTATCCTCTGTTATCTATTACTCAACCAGCTTCTATTCCATTCTACCTGCTTGAGACTTCCCTCAGGTGGCTCACTTTATTTATGAGCCTCCTATCTGGAACAATCAAAAGCTTTGCTGAAATCCAAGTATACCATACTAGTGCATACTTTTTATCTAATTCTGGTCACCCAGTCAAACATATTGATCAGATTTGTTTTGACACAATCTCTCTTTTGGAAAACCAGGTAGCCTCAGGTCCTGCAACTTGCTGAATTCTAGATCACTATTCTTTAGTTTAGCGTAGTTATTGATTTTTCCACCACTGAGATAAGATTAACAGGACTATAATTTTCAACCTCATCTGTAATGACTCTTTAATGATGAGGGACAGCACCAGCATGCTCCAGTTTGTTAGTACATGGGCAACAGACTCCCCCTAAGCTGACACAATACTTAGTGGGGAAAATAGCTCTCCTTCTTGTGCTGCTTTCTAAGTTCTGATTAGGAATGTAGATTCACTGATGGATGTGGATCAAACGCTTCTATGGGATGGGAGATGGGTTAGTTTGGATTGGAAAGAAGGATTGACTCTTTGGCAGGGCGGTTCTTGACTTGCTGTGGAGGAAATAGGAAGGTTTGGAGGGGTAAGGGGTTCTTGACTTGGGGTAGTCAAACACTTTTGGGTATTGCTCTAGACTGGGAGGGATAAAATAAATGATAGGGCATGAATTTTTGATGGCGTGCAGGGAAACTTTATGATAGAATGGTTATTTTGGGGAGTAGAGGGTGAATGGTATTGGCACTTGGGAACAGAGGAACTCTGAGTTGATGCTCCCCCTTTTCCCATATCAGCCCATGCTAATTGAACCTGCATCTTTGGCCCAGATAATGTGAGGTATCATATAGAGTATTGCTTTGCTAAAATGACCATATTTTCGGAAGATCAAAAAAATTGCCAAGGCAGTTATTCTAAACAACCTCAGTAATATTGTCATAGGAAGGTTGCATGCAAATCTTCACTAAGAGGCAGATTTTAAAAGGTACACCCCCCCCCCCCCACACCTTCCTCTCCCTGTCCCAACCCCCAGCCCGAACCCCCCCCCCCCCCGCGTACCTTTATCTCACAAGTTACTCCTGCCAGCCAACTGCCGGTGCGCGATCCCCCGGCACAGTAGCCGTGTGGAGGCCTCTGCCCATGCCCTGCCCCTTTTTGCAAGCCCCGGGACTTACATGCGTCCCGGGGCTTTACACGCGTCGCCGGGCCTTTTCAAAATAGGCCCGGCGCGTGTAACTCTTTTAAAATCTGCCCCTAAGTCTATTTAATTACTAAAAAAAAAAAAATGCATTGGGGGCAATAATCATTTTTGTTCGGGTACCTGCATAAAAACATGGTTTGAAGATTCCTCCTTCTCTCCACCCCTCCAGTGCTGGTAAAGTATGTGTGCTGTTCACAGTGCATGTGTTTGTAGCCATTTAGAAAAATAGAAAGATGCAGGTCGGGGGAATGAAAGTATCTGAAGAAATGTCATTGAACTTGCTTCAAGGTAGACGCAAAGTATGCAGGTACTTCTGTTGGCCCAGGTAGTAACATAGTTAATGATGGCAGATAAAGACCAGAATAGTCTATCCAGTCTGCCCAGCATGTTGTTCAGGGTAGTAACTGCCACTCCATGAAGGTACTACTGTGCAATAATGCTAACTTTAAGTGTAACGGTGGTTACCCCATTTCTTCATTTCCATTTTGTAGCCACTAGTAATCCTCTGCCCTACACCCTTTTGATTTCCATTACCATTTTTGTCTTTAGCACCTTTCCTGGAAGGGCATTCCATGCATTCACCACCATTTCATATTTTCAAAAGGAAGCTCCATGGGGGGAGAGCTGAAAGCTGTATAGATACAGACAGTGCTGTACTATATAGTGAAACATGGCTTTGGGCCCATTTCATATCTCAGAAAATGGCAAAAATGAGAAAATACTCCAGGGGTCTGTATATTACAGTGGTCTGCAGTGAACGTCTTCAGCATGTGCCCTGAAGAAGAGAGCCGTGCCGGCAAGGAAAAAAAAGCAATCCTCTATTGCTTTTCCAAGATGCCGTTGATTGAATTAAGATTCCTGCAGCTCATATAATTGAACCCTGTCTGAGGAATGCCTGGGAATTTCTTGAGGCCCCTGGTGAACTCACAGAGTTCTTAGTGTTGTCCTCCACACAGAGCCCTTTATAACAAGAATTCTCCAGCCATCCGGAAGGATCAGAGTAACCTCAAATGTAAATGAGTCGCAGTGTCTGTGGCCAACTGTCAGTCATGGAAACACGTTCTTTTTACCTGAATAGGAACAAGAAATTTGAAATTTTATCTTTCTCTTCTTCAATTTCTTTCATTAGTAACAGTCCACAAATAACTTCTTTTAATATTTTGATGAGAAATTGGCGTGATTATCATTTCAAAAGAAAAATAATACATATCCCATAACAAAGATTGCAAAGTATTTTTTGGCTGCTAATTCACTGAAGAAAATTAAACATGCAGATGGAATAATTTTGCTTTAGTTCTCTTTTTATGCTTTATGCAGGTTATACTTGCTTTTACTGCTTTGTACCTGTGCTGAATCTAATATCTTACATTATATTACCCCAGCTAATAAAGAACTACCATTATTTTATGTTGTACTAAGCATGAAAGGATAACATAATCTTATATCAAATTGCATCTTATACGGAAATGTAAAAGATGATGAAAAATAGCCATCAGGACTGTGGAACATACTGACCTTCACATGAAAAAGCATTCTTTTTCATTTTAAATCAACAGTGTCAAAGATAATTTTGGGACAACTGTCCTATTCTATGTCTTTGAGAAAATCACAAAGGGAAAACTAAGGACTTCTGTTTGTCCAGACATACATAATATTTCCAGTACTCTATTATGAATAATCCTCATTTATTCCAGTAGAGGCCTATTTACTAAACTGCATTATTGTACAGCCTTCCTCTTCAGAGGTCTTCAGTTGCAAGGCAGAGCAAGAGAAATCACTCCTACCTCCTCTCCCTCTAGCACCCATTGACCTTATGTGCTCCTTTTTTCCCACATGGCAGAGTGAGAAATAGAAGGGTTGTTCACACGAGGGAATGCAGGGTGGGTGGATGAAAACCTGGGAGGGGCCTGTCTGTTGACAGAGGGTGATAGGGGGTGGGAGGTTGAAGGCCCAAGGGAGCCTCATTGTTTACTTGGCTAGTAGGAGAATAAAGTCTTGGTAGGAAGGAGGGGTTGGCTCAATATTTGCTAAGGCGTATTGGGAAAGTGGGAGGTTGAAAGCCTGGGAAGGCTTCTCTGTTGATTCAGGGGGATGGGAGTGGGAAGGTGAAAGCTTGGAGATGACTTCAATGTTCACTGGGGGAGTTGAGGGCTCTTACGTTTCACTGGAGGAAGGCCAGAAGTGATGTTTTTCTGAAAAGTCATGTGATGTTGCTGACCTGAATCCTTTTTGAACTTGTTTTCTTTTCTCCATTGGGAAAAAAAAAGTCTAGGTGGAGGTTGCTGCTTGCCTCCAACTCTGTCCTTTTTGTTAAGAAAAATTACCTTCAGAGGCCAAAGATTGTGGCCTCTGTTGGATCTTGTGTTACTGCAGCCAGTAACACAGATGCATTAGGAGCGTCGCTATTTCATATTTCCAATTCTAATGCCTGATTTACTAAATGCTTAACACCTGGTGTTAAAACCGGATATAATGGTAGTGTTAAAATTGGGTGATAATGCCCAATTTTAACTCTAGTAAATATGCCCCATAGTGGGTACATTTTTAAAAGCTTAGTTGGGATTTAGGCACACAAAATAAGAACCTTCACATGCAATATAGATTTTAAGCCTCCTAAAAATATGCATATTGAACAGTTTTCAGAATAGCTCGCCCAGGTACAGATTCTCAATGACTTTGTACAAATTTGCAAAGGAAAAGTCCATAGATGCTTTCCTTTTGAAAATTGCTCATGGATGCAGCTGGCCTGCAGATGTTATGCCTACTTTTTGTGTGGGCTAAATTTGGAAGGGAAATTGCATCCTTGCATTTGAAAATAGTGTGCATCTGCTATTTCCTAATCCCACAGAAAACATATCCACAGGAATGTCTGTCCTTAATCTAGCTAATAGTACACGTGCTGTGGAATCCCGTGTCCTTTAAAACGGATTAAGGGTGGGCAATTTTCTGACAGTCCTTTTTCTAGAGTAAGTCAGTATTTACAAAGGTAAATGGTTTTTGAAAATTGTCCTAAGGAGGGCAATAATGAGTCCCCATGGGCCTTGCAAGTGGCATTTTCATAGTAAATCCCATGGACATGCACATCTGTATAATTTTTGCCTGCACTTAAGCAGGCATAAAGTATGTGTCAGAAACTATGCATGAAGATTTCGAAATGAAATATCTGCATGTAATTTGCTTCCTCTGACATATCTCCTCCCACTTTTCAGCAAATGGGAGAGTAAGGAAAAGGCAGGCAGGCAGGGATCCTAATGAGATTGAAGCTGGCAAATCCCAGTGTCCCCAGGCAAGGCCAAGTATACATTTTATCTAGTTCTCATGAGAAAAGAGCCGCTCATCATCAAAGTTGTCAACAATTGCAATGTCATCTTTGATAAGTAAGACATCCACAAGTTCACTGCCTTCAAGAATGCAGCTGGAGAGGCATTAGTAATATGATATCCAGCCTTGATATATCAAGAAGTACTTTTGATCAGCATACATGAGAACTTTTGATTTCCAGTCACCCTGAGAATGTCGTGGATTAGTAGGGAGGAAGGGGTGCGATATGTAGCATAATAATAAATGAAGGCAGATAAAGATCTAAATGGTCCATCCAGTCTGCCCAACAAGTGGCTTAGGGTAGTAACTGCTGCCCTATGCAGGTTACCTCCATGCCTTTTGTTAAGGGTAGTAACTGCTCCTCCATGCAGGTTATGGCCATGCAGAAATGCTCCACAAAAACGTACCACAGGATACCCCGTTTCTTCATTTCCATCCTTTGTCCACTAGGGCTCCTTGCGGTATATCTCATGCCTTTTTAAATTCCATTGCCTTACTTGTCTTCACCATCTCTTACAAACTTTCTCTCTCTCACACACACGTACACACACACACACTTTAATATACTTGCAGGTTCACTCTCACTTTCAAAAACTTACAGGCTCATTCTCACATACTCACTATCTCTGCTCTCATTCTCCCATAAACACACTGTCACTCACATGCTCATTCACTCACTTCTCTCCCTCTTCCACACACACACACACACATGCTCACACACGCTTTCACTTCTCTCCCTTGCACACGCTCACTCATTTCTCTCTTCCTGCCCTGAGTCCACCAGGCAGCAGCCTTCTCCTCTGGACCAACGAGGCAGCAGCCTTCTCCTTCAGGCCTGTGAGACCAGTGTGGCCATTACTCCTCCTTTATTACCACACAAGCCGACCCTGCTCATGCTGCTGCTTCTTCTGCTATGTAGGCCAATGCTTCTCCTCCTTCCTGCCTGTTTAATCCAGATGGCTTCTGGGGTTTGTGTGGACATTCTTCTACAGTCCAGAGTTTTGCAGTGTTTGCCCAGAGACCTGGTAATTCATTTAGAATTCCGGAGTCTTTGGGCCAAATCTGGAGAGTTCCCAGGAATGTTGGTTAACCCTGACTCAGCCGAAAAGCTCCCACTAAGATATGATGGAAATTGTGCAGGAGGGTTGTTACAAACCCTATAGAGTGCCAGCACAACCTGGGCTGAAGCTTCTTTTCCTCAGAACAAGGCATCAGTGTAGACTCTTACCCGCACACAAAAGTTTTGTTGACTTGACAGTATTAATTTATCTGGAAATAGTTTACAAATAAACATTGTATATCAAACTGTAATTCTGTTAAAAAAAAATCTTGTATTTTATTGTTACAGTTGATGGAGTACCTGAGCCAAAGGGTACAGCCTAACCAATGATAGTGCTAGACAGAAAACTTCTGAGAAGGGATAGGGTGATGCCCTTCTTTCTGCAGCAATTTTAGGGCACACAGATTTGAGGTCGAGTTGGTGCCGCATTAGGATATTTGTGTGCAGCTTGGTATGGTAACGAGGATGACCTTGGTTCAGGCATGCTACATGGTGGGCCCTAGCTTGAATATGGCAAGGCCTCCCCAGGATATTCAGAGATTTTGCCAGGAATCTGGCCTAGTTTAAATCTCAGGGGTTGCTTGGCATGATATTATTAGTTGCCCAACTAAATCATTGTAGACAGTTGGAAGTAAGTCAGTTACATTCAGCCTGGGTACTAAGGATGTTTATAATTTATTCTTCATTTATAAATAAAGTTGTGTCCTTTTTTTTCCATTTTAGACTCCTTTGAGTAATCTTTGCTTAGGAATCTGGGGAGTGAGAGTAGATGGGTGTTTACAGCTGCTAATGTTAGTAAAACCAAATGGCACCGTAATTTTACATACTGCACCAAAAAAATATAATTCCCATGGTGAAGACTAGGTGTATATGTATCTCTAGAACCTTGTTAATATTTATGTGTATATTTGCATTTCTAAAATAAATATTGACAACCGTTTATTCTAGATTTTCATATTATAGAAAGTACCTTTTGTCTATTCCCAAGAGCTGTCTGGTTCAGAGCAAATGTCAAAGCTATCATATACAGTATAAACAATATTATCTTCTAAGAGATGTCAAAGCTTTAATATTGAATACTGATGTGAGTACAGGATGATAAAAAAAATATAAAAAGAACAAACTCCCTACAGAAGGCTATTTCTTTCCTAATTTCTTGTTGTGCCAGACACATAATATTCGTTTATAATAATATTAAGAAATATGAGGGCCCATACTGAATGCCTGGAAGCTCTCACATAACATGGCTCAGGTGTCCCCTGGTAATGTCCTGCACAGACATGCCCCACCCCATCCCTGCCAGTCTTTGTCATCAGTGGTACCAGCAAGAGTAGGGCTGGGGTATTAGGCACACCCAAAGTATATACTAAAATGTGATTCCAACAGGGCATGACGTACAAACATGGTGAAAAAAAAACCAAGATATAATACTTTAAAATAACTGTTTCCTTGCAGGTCAGCTTCAGTGTGAGCAGGGCCTCTTGCTGCCCCAAACTTGGATAGCGTTTTGTAGGGCTACCTCTTCCACCCCATGTTCATTGTCCATACCTTGTGAGAATGCCTCTCAGTGTTTATGGGGACTCACTAAAGGGTTGGAGGGCCTCAGTGCTGTAGTAGGTATTTGGATGGTATCACTGATAATATAATGTTGTCACTTATTTGAGTCAAAATAGATTGCATTTTCATCATTGTGCTCTTCAGCATTTGGATTTCCATTCTGAGCTGTCTTACAATTCTGTTCAGTACTTGGAAGTTGAGTTGGAAGTTGACCCTCATCTAGTTCTCATTTTCTACTGCAGTTCTAGAAGGCTGAAGATCTATCTATGAAAGATGTCTTGGGAATTGGTAGGACAGGTGTAATGTTTAGCTGCTAATTTTTGATATTCATGGAATGAAATTTGGATTATGTTGTGTTATGTCTTCATTGTTTTGGGCCTATACAAGTTATGCTCAACTGCTAAGCATATGGGAGGATGTCTCCTCAGGCTTAGGTTAATAGAAAGTTGAAAGTAAAATACCACTTCTTGTCTCCCTTATATAAGAAGAAAAGATTTTCCTCAGTTATAGTACAAAAATCTAAACGGTCAGAGTCTTTTAGAGGTCAAGGCCATAATTCACTCAGTTCCTCTGCAGAACAGAAGGTGTGAAGGAAAAGGTCTGCATTAGATCCATTAACCTCCAAAGAACACCGCATCATCATCACCGAGATATTTGGCATTATCCTCCTCCAGTTTGCAATCCTCATAGCCAAAGCCTATCTGAGCACCATTGGTGCCATCTACCCCCTCCACCTTGGCACAGAGAGTTGTCTGTATCAGCATGGCTCTTTTATATGATAAATGTTCTGCATTTTCTACTTTGACTTTGGTTCCAGAATCAGACATTTCATCTGTGACACATCAATTGCATCTATGGCATGTGATCCATTTGTTAAAAAAAAAAAATGTGATTGAACGTTGTCCATATTTAAAATAAATATTTCTCTGCCATTACTCTGTCTGTTATATCGCAGCCTGTATTAAAGAAGTGTGCATCTAAATTGCAAATTTCCTAGCGTGTAGACAGATGGACTCAGGACCAGTGGGTTATGCACCTCTGCCAGCAGATGGAGACGGAGCAAGATGACATCACAGTATATAATACTCCTGCAATGACATCAGCCCACCAGAATTCTCCGTCACCAGCAGATGGTGGATGCGCATCTCCCTATGGGGATTGCTTCAGATTTAAGAAGGAGATTAAAAAAAAGAAAAAACTAAAAGCCCTGCTCTCCTGTGGTGATACCAGTTGGTCCCTCCGCCAGTTGAGAATTCCTGAGGTGATTTTCATGGTCCCCCAGAGGTGTGCCTTGATCTGGTAGCTGGTTTTTGCCGAATTAACTGATTGTACAGCTTAAAGGCAGAACTCCAGTGGCTTCTGGTTTGGGCCTGGCTCCTTCTGCTTTTTCTTGTGTACATTTTTTTCAGAGATTGTAATCCTTTCTTCAGGCACAGTCCTCAGCTTTGGCCAATCTGGTCCAGTGCCCCCCCCCCCCCCCCCCTTTCCAGTCCTAGGTTTAAGCGCCAAAGCATGCCTCAGTTAGCTGCGGGTATTCTAGACAGGAACCTGGATGGCACTGATGATGAGGCAGATCCTGACTCCCTGGAGGATGGGGAAATTCCTCCAGGACGAACAATATCGGACCGTGTAGTGGTTCTTTCATAGGGATGAACTGCCAGCCCTAATTTCCCAGACCTTGAAGATGCTGGGAGTACCTGGGGAAGATCCCATATCTGAGCCAAAGAAGAATCCCATTTTGGTTTCCTTGTATAAAGCTTTTTTTTTTCCTTGTTATGGAAGCCATTCAAGAGTTGATTGATCTTGAATGGGACACTCCAGAGGCAAATTTCAAAGGGGGCCAGACAATGAAGGGCCTGTACCCCTGGATCCAGCAGTGTGAGAGAGCGTGTGTGGTTTCCAAAGGTGGATGCACTGCTCTGTGCTGTCTCTAAGTGGCAAAAAAACAGAGAGACAACCTTATGCCGTGGAAAGATTTTATTAAAATATTCTAATACAGAGCCCGACTCCGGCCGAATTAAGGCTGCATCAGGGGCTAAAAATATAAAATTAAAAGAATTTTTTTTAAAAACAAGTAATAAAATAATTAAATAATTATGTCTATATAATTCATAAAAATTTTTTAACTTACATGACTTCTGATGGCAAAGAAACTACATAGGTATATTCTTATGTGGTAACACTGTCAAGCCAAATTTCAGTCTAAAATGAAATTATGCATAGTTAAAAGATTAGATCTGACAATGAATCATTCAAAGTTTAACAAAACTCGAATTATTTTGTTGTGACAGATTAAACAGATACTAAGGTTGTATTTTTGTTTCAAAAAACATTCTCGGTTATAAAACTTACATGTAATGGAAAGGACTACATAAACAAATCCTTCCGTGGTAACAAAGTATCAATATGCAATAGAGTTGTATGTAGCTGACATTTAGCAACATGTGTATGAGAAACCACAGTTTGACAATATTAAAGATACTTAGTTGCAACAAATTTTGACCTATATATATATATATATCTGTCATGAAAGGTTTACATCTTTATGGCACTATGAATAATACAGATGTCCAATTTCTAAGTTAAAAATTAATTTCTAACAAACAGAGAGAAACTGTCTCTAAATGGAACACTGTCCCCTTGGAGGGCGAAGTGGCCTTTAAGGATGTGCATGATAGGAGAATTGAGGCCATTCTCATGCAAGCATTTGAAACAGTAGCGATGATGTTGCAGATAGCATCCTGTTGTGCCCTGGTGGCTCGCTTTTGTCTGCTTTTCTCTCAGGAGGATAATGATCCCGAGGGGAACTTCAGAGCAGTTATGGAACCCGCCGCCGCATTTTTAGTAGATGTGGGCTGCGATTTGGTCCGTACCTCGGCTAGGGGAGTGACTTTGGTAATAGTGGCCAGACGTCAATTATGGCTGTGAAATTATTGGCCGATGCAACCTCCAAAGGCTAATCTTTCGAAATTGCCATTTAAAGGTTCCCTCTTTGGGAGTTAGTTGGAGAAACTGTCCAGTAAGTGGGGCAAATCCCCTTGATTGCCTCAATTGCAGGGTCCTTTTGGTATGAGAGGTTGTCTTCAGGATATGCATTGGAATTTTGCAGTGTTCCTTGGGACATGTTCATGATGTCTCCTTGCCACTTCCCGCAGAAGAAGCAGGCAGTGGAGTCTACACTGTCAAGGCTCCTCAGTCTGAGGGCTGTGGTCCCAGTGCCTCCATCTCAGGAAAGTATGGGGCGATATTCCATTTATTTTGTTGTGCCCAAGAAAGAAGGCTCCTTTCATCCCATTCTGGATGTCAAAGGAGTCAACTGTCATTTGAGGGTGACTCGTTTTTGCATGAAAACCTTGTGCTCGGGGATAATGGCCGTGCAGCCGGGGGAATATCAGACCTCCTTGGATCTGTCTAAGGCCTACCTTCATATTCCCATCCTGTTGAAGCACCAATGTTTTCTGTGTTTTGCAGTGCTGAGGTGCCATTATCAGTTTTGAGCGATGCCTTTTGGTCTGGCCATCGCTCCCAGAGCTTTTTCCAAGGTTATGGTGCTGGTGGCAGCAAAGTTGAGACAGATTGGGATTCTGGTACACTCATATTTGGATGACTGGCTGATTCGTGCCAAGACTCTGAAGAAAAATGTCTGGGGACCCTTAAGGTGATCTCCTTGTTGCAGGAGATTGGTTGGAAGGTGAACCTAGCCAAAAGCAGTCCTCAGCCATCTCAGTCATTGGAGTATCTGGGTGTTCAGTTCTATACGAGTCATGGTTTTTCCTTCCAGAAGCTCAGATTCAGAAGTTAATGTTGCATGTGCGTCTTTTGGTGAACTCTCTACACCTGACAGTGTGGTCCTGTCTTCAGGTATTTGGTTTGAAGGCAGCAACCCTGGAAGTGGTGCCGTGGATGAGGGCATATATGTGTCCCCTTCAGCGCTCTCTGCTGCCGAATAGTCACAAGACTATTCGGTTCAGCTCCACTTGCCAATGGAAATCTGCTCTCACCTGCAGTGGTGGTTGCAGGAGGTTCATCTGAGAAAGGGAGTCTCCCTGACATCACTGGACTGGTTGATTCTCATGACAGATGCGAGTCTCCAGGGTTGGGGAGCACACTGTCAGGAGCTAATGGCGCAAGTGCGCTGGAACACAGAAGAATCTCTCTCGAACATCAATCACCTGGAAGCCTGGTTGGTGTGCTTGCAGTTTAGCAATAGACTGCAGGGTCAAGCAATCCAAATAATGTCGGGCAATGCAACAACAGTGGTTTACATCAATTGGCAGGGAGAAACCAAGAGCCAGCAAATGTCACTGGAAATAGACTGGCTTATGAAATGGGCAGAAGGACATCTTCAGATGATCTCGGGCTCTCACATTACAGGAAAAGACAACATAAGAGCGGCCTTTCTCAGCCAGGAGAGTCTAGACCCGGGTGTTGTCAGACAAGGCATTTTACCTTATAGTGGATCGCTGTGGCCTTCCGTTCCTAGACCTGCTGGCGACTTCTCGCAAAGTGAGATTCTTCAGTCGCAGAAGAGATCCGACGTCCTTGGGTATTGATGCTCACATACAAATCTGGCCAGAAGACAAGCTGCTGTATGCCTTTCCCCTGTGGCTCCTGTTGTGTAGAATAGTTCACAGGATCAAATGTGTCAGGAATGGAGCTCCTGGTGGCACTGAATTGGCCCAGAAGACTTGTGATATGCAGATCTGCAGAGACTCATGATAGATTCTTCCCTTCTGCCGCACAAAATTCTGTTGCAGCAGGGACATGTCCTTCATGAAGATTTGACTCAATTTTTTCTTACGGTATGGCCCTTGAAAGGGCTCACTTGTTGAAGCGAGGTTATTCTTCTGAGGTGATTGCCACCTTGCTACATGCTCAGAAGTTCTCCATTTCCTTAACCTATGTGTGGGTTTGGTGAGTGAAGTTTGGAGTGAGGATCGAAGTGTTCTTCCTCATTCAGTGAAGATCCCGCTCATTTTGGAATTTTTGCAGGATGGATTAAATAAGGGGTTGGCCCTTAATTCTTTGAAGTGCAGGTTGCAGCTCTTGTATGTTTCAGGGGCCAGGTCAAAGGTGAGTCCTTATCATCTCATCCTGATGTGGCTTGTTTCTTTAAGGGAGTGAATCAACTTCATCCTCCCTTAAGGTTACCGGTTCCTTTTTAAAAAGGCAGAGCAAAACATATCTGAAGTATGCTTTCCCTCTTTTAAGTGAAACCTAGAAAATGTTAATTTGTTGTAAACTATATTGTCAGTAATGAAAGTTAAGGGTAAGACTGCTTTGAGTTTTGACTAATTATTTCCTATGGCCGCCGTGCCAGGAGCCTCTGGTCCCGTCCCTTTAGTAAAGCCCCGGGACTTACGCGCGTCGCCGGGCCTTTTGAAAACAGGCCCAACGTGCGTAACCCTTTGAAAATCCGGCCCTTATTTTTTTATTTTTTTAATTTATAACCTGCACTTCTACGGAGTCGTTTGAGGTGATTCACAATATAACAACAATCATAATTAAAAAAACAAAAATGCTAAAGGTCTGAGCAAAGACTGGACAAATCAAAAAGGTATAACAAAGTATTGCAAGACCTGCACAAGAGCAGATTCACTAAAAGCCTGCACAGGTGAGTTTTTAATGCCTTCTTAAATAATTGAATGCATTGCAGTGTCCAGAAACTACTCAAGCAATGCATTCCAGAGGTTTGGCCCTGTTACTGAAAAAGCCCTTTCTCTGATTTTGCCAAGATGCAGAAACCTAATAAAAGGGATTTCTAGATTTTTTTTTTATCAGTAGACCTTATATATTAAGAGGTTTAGCGTGTCGAAAACACGCAGCTAACCCCCCCCCCAAAAAAAAAAACAAAACAAATAGTGCTTATCACATGCAAATGTGCAATCAAGCCGCACATTTTACGCTCAGAAATTAACGCTTTTCTGCATTAAGTCGGAGGAACCAAAGCTTAAAAAAAAAAAAAGTTCCAGCTGTGGTCTCCTGCACTTAAGCCAGTAGAGAGCAAACTCTCACTGAATCTGGTAGGAGGCTAGGACCTGAAAACTGTGCGCTATACAACTATGGTGGAGAGAAGGAAGGAAGCAATTGTTTACCCTGTGCTATGGCTCCCGCCTTCCCAGAGCCAGTGTAAGCTTTGTTGCTGCCCTGTGAAAACAATTACTGTGCTGCCCCCCCCCCCCCCCCCCACTCATTCAGTCTCTGTCCCAGGCCAGTCAAATAAAACCCAGCTCCCTCCAGAAATCTATATTTTTAAAAACTGACAGAACCCATGGTCAAGGGAAGGGTATTGCATAGCTTAGGGAAACCTTACAAACTTGCACACACCATCTCCCACACTCCCACACCCTCTACAGCCACATAAAATGTAATTATGCACATGTAACAAATTTTACATAAAAAAGAACATTCACAGTACAGCTTCTGAAGCAAAATATCACTTACCAACATATCTATATATTTACATGCACTGCTGTGGTGCCAAACAGAAAATCAGCAAAAAAGACCTTGGAAACTCCTAGTGGCACCTAGAAAGCCATGACTAATTACAATATGGTAAATCTCCCATACCTAAACAATCCTAATACAAGCACTCAAATAGCAGCAACCTTGTCTATGAAAGGCAACACTGCAAAAATTACACCAGGCCCTAGAACACCAATACACATCCTATTGGGAAAATAGAACAAGTCAGGCTGATATAGATCCTTCAGAAACTACATGCCAGCAAAATAGCTCACCTTGGTCACATATGCAGAATACAGACAGACCCTGAACAAATACAGAATAAAAGAGTCCAGAAGAAACTATAAATAGAAACGTGCTGAGAAGAACTGAACTGGAACCCAGAACAAGCTAGCCTCTATATGCAGAGCAACAATGGAAAACAAAACATAAACATTCTTCATAAAACATTAAATAATAAAATCAAGAAATATAAAACATAATAGTAAAATCATATTCATAAAAATAATAAATATTTCAAACCAGTTAATGAATAGAATATCCAAAATTTCCCAAACACCAATATATTTCAAAAAAATCAAATAATTAAAAAATGTTCTAATATTCCCCCTCCCCCCCAAAAAAATAAAATATTTCAAAACCACAATGACATCAAATTTCATCCAATAATTAAAGCTAATAAGGATTAAAAAATCTCCTGCTCTCCATACCTGGTATCTTTTGATTTCCAGTCATCCTGAGATTTTCGTGGATTCGGGAAGAAAGGGCTGCACAAACCTATCTCACATACACAATAACATATTGATTCTCTCTCATACTCCCTTGTCTGATATAAATGCCTATGCTCTCACACATACTCCCTCTCTCTCCTTCAGACACGTAATGTGTGTGTGCGCATGCTTGTGAGAGTCTCACTCAAACACACACATATGCATACAGGCACTCACAGACACACACATACACAGGCTCTCATTCAGACACACCCACATGCCTACATACAAGCACATAGGCTCTTACACGGCCACATAAAAGCTCTCACACAGCCAAACACAAGCATACAGGCTGTCACAAAGCCACACACACACACACAAGCTTTCATACAGGCACATATATGCATACAGGCTGTCATACAGCCACATACATACAAGCTTTCACACAAACACACACATACATACAGGCTGTCACACAGAGACACACAAGCATATAGGCTGTCACTCAGCTACACACACAAGCTTTTCACCACAGACACCACAAATGCACACAGGCTGTCACATACACACAACACAAGCTTTCACACTGACACACATAAGCATACAGGCTGTCAAACACACAGACACACACAGGCTTGCACACAGACATACACACATACATAAACTCTCAGACAGACACATAAACGGCCTCCTGTTCTCTTTGGGCCTGGTGGGATGAGCTCCACCATGGCCCTGCGGGCTCCTCTTTTCTTCGAGCTGTAGTGGGATGAGCTCTACCATAGTGCGGCAAGCTCTTCTTCGGCTCGTGGAGAGGAGTGGAGTTGACGCTGAAGCAGGAAAGAAAACTGTGGCGGCGCAACAGTTCAACCTGCTGGTGGGTTGAACTTTGCCGCGGCTCATGGCCAGCAGCCTCTTTTCTTTTTCAGCCACCGGCAAGTTGAACTTTGCCGGAGGCCTCTCTTCCTCTGCAGCCGCCAGTAGGTTTGGCTCCGCGGGCAGCCCTGCACCTCTTCTGTTGCCGCTGCTGCCCCCCTGGGTGTGCTACCCCATGCAAATACACAGTATGCACACCTAGTCACGCCGGTCCTGTGCCTTCCCTTGCAGGAATGTTTGACCAATGAGCTGCAGTGGGTGAAAGAAAGGAGCAGCAGTGCAGGAGACATTTTGTCTTTGCTCTGTCCCACATTGCTTGTGCTCCTCACTCAGATTATGGTTGTTGCCAGTGGAGGAGACAGATGAGATAGTTGGTGGGAAGATGGGGATGAAGGGAGAAGGATGAGAGTGGCACTAATAGAGGAGTGGAGAGGTTACAGGAGCTAGGAGAGAAGCTGAATATTGGGAAAAGGAACTGACAGAGGGAGAGGGAAGAGGATCTATTAAAGGGGATGAGAGAAAGGACATTGATTCAGAAGGAGTAAGGGATTGATAGATGGGATATTAGCTATGAAGGGAACAAGAAGCAGAGAGATGATACAAGCTGGGAGAGAGGATACTGCTGAGAGAGAAGGAGAACAGCTGGAAGAAAGAATGCTGGCTGTGAGGGAGTAGCTGCGTGGCAGGAGAACTTGCGGGGAAAGGAGGGATCTGGGAGAGAAGGAAAAAGGAGAATGGGTGGGGAATAGAGGTAGGGAAAGAAAAGTAGGGAGAAGTGATGGGAGAGTAGACAGGCTGTGAAGGGAAGCAGAGAGAGCTGTGAGAAGAACCTAGGAAGGGGACATAGGCTGTGGTGGGGCAGACACTGGGACAGAAGGAGAGTTGAACTTGAGAGGGGAGAGGTAAGAGGGCCTTGAGTTGTGAAAAAGTAGTATGGAAGGAGCTGTGTAGGACTGGATGAGGCGAGGAGATACAGGGGAACTAAGAGAAAGGGGAGAAGGATGACAGTGCATCATAGAGAAGGGATGAGAGGGGTGGAAAGAAGAGATATGATGAGAAGGACAGAATGAAACAGGAGGTAAAAGAAAGTAATGAGATATGGTGATGGGGAAAAAAGAAGAGGCAAACTACAAATAAAAACAAAAACAGACACAGAAATGCTAAAGAAATGAGAAGACAGATACAAGTTTTAAAAGTGAAGGAATGAAAAGGCAGAGATGAGAGAAAACCATGAGCAAGCACACACAAAGGAAAAATTAAACTATAAATTTCTGTGCTAGGTAGCTGAGTTGTGTCAAGGGCAGGGGAAGCATCTGATATATATTCTTTTCCTCCAGCCCTGTGGTCGATGGGGTAAAGACGTTTTCTGGAGGTGGGTTGAGGTGTGGATATATGATGCCATGTGCTAAAAATCTCCCTCTTAAAAACTGCTTCCCCTTGGCAGATCTGGTATCTTGTGAACCAATTATTTTTTTTTGTTTTTTACAAAACGTCTGAGCGCAGATGGGCATTGAGCATTCCCAGCATGCTTAGAGAAACATTAGTGCTGGTAGAATTGACCTCCACACTTTATCCAGTCTGGAGGTCTTTTGAGTTCTCATGGGCACAAAAGTTGTTGCAGTTTTATTGGCCCAAACACAATGTTCTCTACTCCTAAGAGATTGTAAAGAATGATATTCAAGGAATATTCCATGTAAGACAATTTCCCAGGTTTTGGTTTTTTTCAGTACTTTGGTGCTCTGTTGTGCAAATATGATATATATATATTTGCAACACTGTAGGTACTTGGATAGTTGTAAGTGCATTTAAAACACAGTAAGCAATTTAGTGACTATGAATGCATTTGCATGTCAAAGCATTTTCAATATGGCATCCTTGTGAGCTGACATCTCAATTAGAAATGTAATGCAGTGATTTATGAGATAAACTCTATTGTTGTTGGGTTTGAGGAATGAACTAAATGCATTTCTTTGCACTGTTGAAGCCTAAAACATGTATAAGGATTCTGCTGAAGATAAGAATACCTGGGCTAGCATTTGAATCTGAAATCCTTATTTTTTTCTTCCACACAGAATAGTAACTCAAGGGCCCAGAAATTAAGGACAAGTTAAAACATTAGAAACCTCTCTTTTAAATGAAAGACATGTAGTGTTTGTCAGGTCAGGTGTCCTGCATTTGTACTGAACCTGTGATGTTTATGACTACTATTCTTCCTTGTACCACTCTTCTTTCCAAAGACAGTGTGACAGGACCCCCATCTCCACTACTTCTGCTCTGACTAATCCCTCCGGGAGCAGTTATATATGCTAGAGACAAGGAGAGATAGAAAGAATTCTATATGTCAGTGTCAATTCATAATGTTGTGAAGCAGCACTGTGAAACAGCTGATAGTGCTGTTCAGGAAGCATTGTGAGCCACTTGGGGGAATTACTTCCTCTCCTTCCAGGAAAGAGCAATATGCTGAACTAGGTGGCCATCTTCTCTTGCTCATCATATATTATTCACAGAGGAGGAGGAGGAAGAAGGAACTCTGCAATACCCCATTAATATTAGGGAAGGTATAAGGAGGAGTGGTGAGATGGAGGTCATTTCATGCCTTTAATATTTGGGAAAAGAGAGGCCCTCTACTGCCAATTCTTGTCTTGAGTTGTCCCACATTTAAACAGAGCCTCAAAAAGCACAATTCCTTGATGATTTTGTGTGAGGAATGGAGGGAGCAGTAGGATTAAGTAGCTATTCTTCATCTGGCTCACTAGAATTTGTTACTGTGCGGGGGATCGCGCGCCGGCAGTTGCCCGGCGCGCGCAACTTACTTTAGCCCCAGGGCTGAAGTAAGTTTTAAAACAAGAAACAAAAAAAGAAAAAGGGCAGGGGAGGTGGAGGTAGGGAGCAAGGGAAGGCAGCGCGGCTCGGCACGGGCTCAGGGCGCGCAAGGTGCACAATTGTGCACCCCCCCCCTTGTGCGTGCCGACCCCTGATTTTATAAGTTGCGCGCGCAAGTTATAAAATTGGGCGTACATGTGTGCGTGCCGGGTAGCACGCGCACCTTTTAAAATCTACCCCTAAATGAGGCATGTTCGAATTGGGTACTGTGCCAAAAATGTGGAATTTGGACATTAAAGGCCTGATTTTCAAAAGCATTTACATGCTTAAAAGTGGGTTTTACATGAGTAAATGCATTTTGCCATGTAAATTGGCTTTTAAAAATTTCTACAATATATGCCATTGATTTACTTACGTAATTGCCCTTTATGTGAGTAAATGGCTTTTGAAAATTGCTATAATAATATGTTACATTTAACAACTCCTTTGAAAATTCACCTGTTAAATTATAGACAATGGAGGAGATTTTCTCTGTTTCCTCATTCTTATATTTAAAACATTTAATTTACCATCTCATTGTTTTTAAGTGGCTGCAGTTGAGACATTATATAAAATCCAGCAGCTTACCTTTAGATGAGTTGCAGCAGTATCTTGAAATAGTAGTGACTCAAATAGAGCATCTTGCTTCTAGTTTTTAGTCATTTTTAAAAGTACAAAATAATCTGGAATGATCCAGTTCAGAAAAACCTGGGAAGCTGATTTAGGATGCAAAATACAGTTTCTTTTGAAAACTTTTAGAAATTGACTATACAAATATCCCTATCTTCCAGATCATCCAATCTATTTTTTTGTTGTTCACATTCATTGTGGACTCCCTGGAAATTATATAAAGCAGATATTTCAAGATTGCATCTTTAACAGCCCTGTAATAGAAATATAGCAAGCCTTTCATGTATGCTTTTTTATTTTCCAACAGTTAAACTATTTTGGGGAAAAAACTTTGGGAATGAATTTAAAAAATTGTGATTATAAATTGTGATATTACATATATTTACTTATTTATTTATTTGAAACTTTTATATACCGACATTAGTATGCAACATCATGCCGGTTTACATTAGCAACTGATATTATTATCTTGAGATCGTTAGCTTTAGAATGCTTTCTATCGCTACCTCAACAGAAATTGGTTGATTTCCTGCTTTCCTTTGATCTGAAAGTGCTTTTAACAAATTTGAAGACATTTGCTTTAATAGATGTAAATTTGTGATGGATTTCAGTTTCTAAGATTTCTATAAGAATCAGTTGCCAGTGCAAAATACAATAAAATGGTTGTGTGGGTAGAAATTTGGAGACCTCTGGACTGATTTTTTTTAATTTGTAATCTTGTTTGTTTGTTTTTTTCACCTTGAATCACCATGGGATATTGCCTTACTATTGTTGTACCTGACCTGTTCAGAAAATGGAAATTCTTTGTTCTTGTTTTGTGTCTCTCTTTCTCTCTCGACCTAAACATGCCCACAGGACCAGCTTCTTTTAATGAGGCTAAAAATATGCTATGGAAGGCAGTTTTCAGTCAGGCCATTTTACATGGGTAAATACCTTTAAAATGATGTAAACTGAACCTACTAAATAATCGCTGTAAATAAATAAAGCAAGCCAACTAAATAATCTTCTTGGATAAGATAAACCCAGTCTACTAAAGCAAAAAACAGTTGAGACACTTACAAATACATAAGGTATATTGCCTCCTAATTGCTTCCTATTTTTAAATATCTCACTAAAGCCTAGCCTATATCCTTTTTCCCAAGACCTGACAGTTTTCTCTTACTCATTTGGTCTTCCTGCTATATCAGAACCAGCCTCTTTGGGCTATGGCACTACGAACCTTCATTTGCAGTGACCCAGGGGTTAACCATTATTTAGTAACCCCTGCTTCCACTCCTGCCCAGCTAACACAGTGATGCTCATTGGCCGGGGGCCACAGACTATAGTTCTCTACAGATGATGATTGAAATTTTCTATCTCTAGCCCTGAATGGCCTGAGGAGCAGAAGACAGGCAAAGGAAATAAACCTGGGTCTTCCACATGGCAGCTCAGCCACTGGGCCAGCCTAACTGGCAGTATATTTTAAGATGTCAGCCACTATAGGGGACTTATCATAAGCTCTATCAAGAAATCATAATACTGACTTGCAGCCATCCTATTATCCAAAGCTTATTGAGACTTTCCTTAGTGCTGACAGTCAGTCATGCTAAACCGTGCCATATTGAGTGGTTTTATGATTTGCAAAGGTACATCCATTAAAGATTAGGTTTAGACTACCAAATGTATTTCACTTGTAAGTCAAATTGAACCAAGATCTCTAAAGGTACAAAAATAATTATTCACTGTATTTATATGAATAATATAAGAATCATTACGTTTGTGGAGTTGTACAGTTCTCATCATTTACATTTGGCTATCGATCAAACCTGATAACCAGAAACATGTAAATTTAATGAATTTCTGTGCTAGTATCTTAACATATTCTCTTGATTTGATTTTCTTTTTGTTTTTACCCCCTAGTGCCTTGTGTTTGAAGATGCTCCAAATGGGGTCCAGGCAGCACAAGCAGCTGGGATGCAAGTTGTTATGATTCCTGATGAAAACTTGAACCCAAATCTGACAAAGGAGGCCACTTTACTACTGAAAACTATGGAAGATTTTAAGCCAGAATTGTTTGGTTTACCAGCATATGATTAAGAAGTGACATATATCTTAGAAAAGTCTTAAAAAGGAAACATGAAATATTGATGTGACTTTTTTGTTTTGTTTTAAAGGCCGATTTCTGAAATGCTATCCAATACATAAAAACAGATATTGCAAAAAAGGACCACTTGGTCCACCAAGTGTACCTTCTTGCACCTGCCACCTATACTATCACAGTTCTATCCCCTCCCTCTGCCACTAAGTTTCCTTTATGCTTATCCCATGCATGCTTGAATTCTGCCACTGTTTTCACCCCTATAACTTCTGTTTAAATTCTGTTCCAGGTGTCTTATCACAATGGGCCTGATTTTCAAAAGCATTTATACGCATAAAACCCAGTTTTATGTGAATAAATTGGCTTTTAGAAATTTGCCCTGGGATTGAGCGTGTAAAAGTACCACATGCAGAAGTCATTTCACGCATACTCAAGAGAGGCATTTTTGGGGGGCGGGATGGGAAACCATTTATGCACTTTTGCTTATACTTTTGATTTTCTGCTCTCAAGCAGGTGTAAATGCTCATATTCCATGCTGGGTTCCACATACATCTGCCACTTTTCAAAGTAGGCACGTAAGTCTGCTTTAAACATTTGAACTGAAGTCTGCATGTACTTTCCTTACTTGAACTTCAGCCTTATAAGGGCTATAATAAAAGTGCCCTGAATGAAAACAATGCTTTCACTTTCCTTTTGAGCTTTCCTCTATGCAGCTTGATAAGACAACCACTTGTCCTTGATCTTTTCATTCTATAGGATACTAGCTTCTGGTATATTTGAATATTTATATCATATCTCCTCTTTTCCTGCTATCTTCTAGACAGAACATCTTTAGCTTCTTCATTCAGTCTATATTTTAGCTTATAATGAATGTGGCCATGCATTGCTAATACTAATTGAAGATTTCATGTTTTGCTTTGCATAGTTTTATTCCACTTTGCTTGTGCTGGGTATTTTTTAATATTTTTTAATGAAAAAATCAACTGTTTTTTTCAACAGAACATGATCAGGGCTATAAAATTATATTACATTCCTACATGGTAAGTCACTTACTGTTGAGAGATAGAAGAGTTATTTCATTTTGAGATTTAGAAATGATGAACAAATATCTGGAAGACTTTGACATTAACTTTCATTCTGGTGCACGGGCACACGTGCATTTGTTGGCGCGCGCACACGCATACATCTATTTTATCAGAACTACAAAAGGTATCGTCCAACTGCTTCCATGCTCTTCACCAACTTTATAAATGAATAAATAATTTTTATTATTTGTATATTTTATCAGAACCGCATCAGCAAGCCTGGCAATGTGCTCAGTGAAATCTAAGCCGTCCGGTCTTTTCTATCATTTGCGGTTCGATAAATTGTAGAGGAGCACCGAAGTGCTTTAAATTAGCCTCGAACGAACTGTCTATGCCCATCAGAGTATCTTTAGATTGACTCCTCTTTAGATTTGACTCAACATCGGCCGTGTTGAATGCGGTCTCTGTCCCAACTCTGAAAATTGAGACTTGGCGTCCTTCAAGAATAGGTTGCTACACCAACGAAGCTAAGTACTATCTATATGGTATTCTGGTATTGTAGAGCTTGACAATTTGTTTTTTTACTTATAGGTGATCATCAAAAAATTTTGATATTAAAATGACTCCTGATGAAGCAATGCTGTAATTGCGAAACACGGCCGATGTTGAGTCAAATCTAAAGATACTCTGATGGGCATAGACAGACAGTTCATTCGAGGCTAATTTAAAGCACCGGTACTCCTCTACAATTTATCAAACCGCAAATAATAGAAAAGACCGGACCGCTTAGATTTCACTGAGCACGTCGCCAGGCTTGCTGATGCAGTTCTGATAAAGTATACAAATATATAATAATAAAAATTAATTATTCATTTATAAAGTTGGTGAAGAGCATTAAAGCAGTTGGACGATACCTTTTGTAGTTCTGGCATATTGCATACAGGATCGTGTTGTGGCTCTTTGTTGTTTTGCATCTATTTTATAACATATGAACATATATGTGCACATGTTATAAAATCAGCAGGATGTGCATAGATGTGTGCACAATTTTATATGGGTGCACACAAATACCACATCTACAGCGTAAGGGGGGAGGAGCTTGTAAGATATGCATGCCGATGGCAATACCCATTTCCCCAGTCCATTCCCAGTTTGCACAGTTAAACAATAAGACTTCCTTACCCCCCCCAGCTAACTAGCTTTTCTTTTATCCTATCTGCCCTGACCCTTGAAACCCTGCTGAGTAGCCTAGTTTTTTTTGTTTTTCTACTTACACCTCCTCCATAGCAGAAATAAAGTTACACAGTAGGGGATCTCGGCACGCTTGTGTGTGTAAGTACTTACACGTACATTTTTACTTACGGATTTGAACCACCCATGTCCCACCCAGACTCCACCCACTCCCCACCCATTTTTTTTTGTCATTTGCATTTGTGCAATTTGCCATGTAGATAATTTTAATTTTTGGCTCAAAACCTGATGTGGATTTGGATATATTGGAGGCTGATGCTGGGGCTGTGTATGGAACAATAAAAGGTTATATGGTAAGGATGGCCTACATTTGTCTGTGGTAGGAAAGAATATGCTAAGTAAAAAAAATTCAGATCATACATTATCAGGCATTTAAAACAGGAGTAGAAGGAGGTAGCAGTGAAATTAGCATATCATACATGCGAAAAAAAATTCAGATCATACATTATCAGGCATTTAAAACGGGAGTAGAAGGAGGTAGCAGTGAAATTAGCATGTCACCCCCAAGCAATACAGAAAGCTGGAAGAGAAAGTAACATCAGTTCAAAAAAAACAGAAAGGGTGACTAGGAAGAGCAGCTGGAAAGCTATGACCACAAATGCTCATAGTATGAGCATTAAAATTCCAGACCTGACTGTCCTAATAGTGGAGGTAGACTTGGGCATTGTTGCTGTTACGGAGACATGGTTCACTGAGTCTCATGATTGGGATGTGCCTATCCCGGGCTATAACTTGTGAAGAAAGGACAGAAAAGGGGGAGGAGTAGCTCTTTATATCAAAAACAATATTCATAACATTGAAGAAGGAAGAATTCATCTTGTTGCTTTATAGACAGGTATATAAAATATACAAAATATATAGTATGACCATCAGATCTTTGATGAGGCCTCACCTGGAGTACTGTGTTCAATTCTGGAGACTGTATCTCAAAAAGGATAGAGACAGAATGGAAGCGGTCCAAAATAGGGCAAGGAGTTATGAGTGTAAATGTAACAATACTATCATAGCAATTTTCAAAAGCCATTTACTTGAGTAAAGTACACTTACCACAAGTAAATCCTATAGACAATTCAATGGCATATCTTGTAGCAAATTTCAAAAGCCCACTTACTCAAGTAAAGTATTGTGTTTAGCAGTCCACTAAATGAATATCATTCATTTGCTGATTCACTGCTTATACGTGATAACTAAACACCCCATCACAATCTTGAATATACTTAGCTTTTGTTGTTTTCTCAAAAAATACCAAAAACTCATTTCCAAAAATGCTTAGAGATGCTGTGTCATCTATATTCAGCTCTCCTTGAGCAACATTTCTTCACAACACAACACAACATAGGCCCATGTTTTGACGACTCACTCATTGCCTCAGGGACCATCATATCTGAAAATGCAGACAACAAAATTGCCATATCACTTCTAATGCCACTAACAGATATCAACAACAACAAAAAGAAAACAGAGTCCCCAAATAATAGAACACTCACATACCTTACAACACGTGGTGTATCGTTCAATAATGGCCCTTCCCGATAAAACACATCCATTTAAACATACCGCTAGCCAATCACACATCATGATGCAAGCATACAAATGTTATAGTTTGCAAACAAATCAGCTCAATAAAATTATATCTGTAAAAAATTCAACAGCAAGCATCCCAGTCAGTTTCCTTGTTAAGACCAAATAGATCTACAGAATTTAACCTATGAATCCATTGCTGCTCTCTGCTTAATAAAAGGACAACTAAATCACCCCACACCTATATCAGAATACCTTTTCCAATACTGAAAAAATGAAATTAGCAAATTAATTTTGTTGAGACAAGCAATGAGCAACTAAAGTTACCTCAATCTGCTGTCTTGTATTAGAGCTACGATGTTCTATCATCCTCGTTCTCAAAACTCTTTAGTTTTCCCAACATAAATTTATTTATTTATTTATTTATTTTTAATTTTTATATACCGATGTTCCTGTAAAGAATACATATCGCACCGGTTTACAAGGAACTGAACAGTCGCCTCCAGGGCGGAAATACATTAAAACAGTCGCCTCAAGGCAGAATACATTAACACAAGTATACAGGAAAACTATTAAAAGAGAACTTTCATAAACTCAATTAAATGTAACTGTGAACCATAAATCAGGAACCATAAATCAGGAACATATGTACAGAGGTAGGTATATCGTCTGTCGCTTCACCAGATTTTAGCTCTCAGGGAAAGCTTGAGTGAATAGCCAAGTCTTTAGCTTCTTTTTGAATGTCGGAAGGCATGGTTCTTGGCGGAGGTCCGGTGGGAGCAGGTTCCAAAGATGGGGACCTGCAGTGGACAGAGCTCGTTTCCTCAATGAGGTTTTTGTTGGCTGGGTGTGAAGCATGTTCTGGTATGCACTTCTGATCGGTCTATTGGAGACGTGTTGCTGTAGTTGGAAGGATAGGTTGAGGGGGGAGATGTTGTGAAGAGCCTTGTGAATCATCATGAGGGATTTAAATTGTATCCTAAATTTTATGGGCAGCCAGTGAAGATTTTGGAGGATAGGGGTGATGTGATCCCATTTTTTGGTGTTAGTGAGAATTCTGGCTGTCGCGTTCTAGACCATCTGAAGTGGTTTGATGGTGTTGGCTGGCAGGCCCAGGAGGAGTGAGTTGCAATAGTCCAGTTTAGGGAGGATGATAGATTGTAGTACCAAGCGGAAGTCTTGGAAGTGTAGAAGAGGTTTTAATTTTTTTAAGACTTGCAATTTGAAGAAGCAGTCTTTGGTAGTATTGTTTATGAACTTGGTGAAGTTGAGTTGGTTGTCCAGAAGTACACCAAGATCTCTTACTTGTGGTGTGTGGTCGATTGATGTGAAGGAGAGTTGGGTGGAACTAGTTGGGTTGAATAGAGAGCACTTGTCTGGAGCTATTATGAGGATTTCAGTTTTGCTAGTATTTAGCACGAGGTTGAGGCTTGTTAGCATGTTTTTGATTTCTGAAAGGCAGCTGTTCCAGTAAGACCACGTTTTGTGGAGGGATTCCATTATCGGGATGAGGATCTGAATGTCATCCGCGTAAAGGAAGTGTGTTAGCTTGAGGTTAGATAGTAGATGGCAGAGTGGAAGGAGATAAATATTGAATAAATATTGAATAAATAAGCAGACAAGTGTACCGTAAAATATAGACAACACCATTCGAAGCACAAGTGGTTTGAGAATTAAACCCCTGCTTCAAAATTTGAAGCAAAAGTATCACATCACCATCAAAGAATTCCTAATACACAGAACAACTCCCACAGGAGTGACGACCATATGTAACGCCCCAGCTTCCAGAGGCCCCGCACGGTTTGCAGTAGAGGAGGACCGGAAGCGCGCCGGGAATCTCAAATCCTTCCTTTGACTGAGTGAAGATTAATTTAACCGTGGTTTAAGAGGATTGATAAGTATAGTTTTCAGAAATTTTTGGACTTATAAAACTTTGGTAAAAGGTGAAATTAAGGGATATATTCTTTAGAGTTTGTGTGTGTCTGAAGTAATAAGCAAGCCAGAGATAGTTAATTCTAGTGTCTGTTTTTCCCACCCACTCAACCACTGATTTTTAGGCACAAGACACTTTCTCATTAAAAATCAATCAGGGTCTTATCTAAAACATAATATTGTACCAGCCCTTATTGAAAGTTTAATCATCCCCTTGTAGGACACTAGCTGATTAATTACTAAATTCACCTGTAAATTTAAAGTACTCTCATTCCAAATCCCTTAGTATCCTAAACTTAACTAGGAACTCAATAATACTAAGATGAAGGCAGCAGTCCAGCAGCAAGAGAGGGGTTTTCCAGTCTTTTGCATTGAGAGTTACATGTATGATTTTTTACCTGCCGGTGAGAGATTGTAGGTGTGCACTCGGTGCAAAGAGCTCCTGGCTCTCAGGGAACAAGCCTGATCTCTGAATGCTAGAGTAGCAGACTTGGAGGAGCTGAGGGAGACAGAGAGGTACATTGACGAGACCTTCAGGGACATAGTAGCCAAGTCCCAAATCCATTCTGGCAGCCCCAGTGCTGCCTTGGATCAGAAAGGTCTCCCAATAGGAGAACATCACCCTGGTGTAGCAGGAAGTGATCCTGTAGGAAGGACCTGCTCTCCAGGTGATGTATTGTCCTCTCGCACTGAGGACACATCTCCCAGGACTACTGCCCAGGAGGAAAGGGTTAGGCTGGCCATCATAGTTGGTAATTCGATTATTAGAAATGTAGATAGCAGGGTGGCTGGTGGACGTGAGGACCGCCTGGTAACTTGCCTGCCTGGTGCGAAGGTGGCAGACCTCACACTTCACCTAGATAGGATTATATGCCGTGCTGGGGAGGAGCCAGCTGTCATGGTACATGTGGGCACCAACGACATAGGAAAATGTGGGAGAGAGGTTCTGGAAACCAAATTTAGGATTTTAGGTAGGAAGCTGAAATCCAGAACCTCCAGGGTGGCATTCTCTGAAATGCTTCCTGTTCCACGTGCAGGTCCCCAGAGGCAGGCAGAGCTCCAGTGTTTCAATGCGTGGATGAGACGATGGTGCAGGGAAGAGGGATTCAGCTTTGTAAGGAACTGGGGAAACCTTTGGGGAAAGGGGAGACTTTTCCGAAAGGATGGGCTCCACCTTAACCAGAGTGGAACCAAGCTGCTGGCACTAACTTTCAAAAAGGAGATAGAGCAGCTTTTAAACTAGAACAAAGGGGAAAGCCGACAGTCACTCAGCAGTGCATGGTTCGGAGAAATGTATCCTTGAAGGATACTAATGAAACAGGAGAGTTAGGGCATGCCAACAGAGAGGTTCCATTAAAAGCAAACATAGTTCATATGCCTATATGTAAAAAATCACCAAAGCTAATGATTTCTGAATTATCCCAAACAACTGAAAAGCAGGTTGTTAAACAAGCAAAAACCACACTTTGAAATGTTTGTATGCCAATGCCAGAAGTCTAAGAAGTAAGATGGGAGAGTTAGAGTGTATAGCAGCAAATGATGAGATTGACATAATTGGCATCACAGAGACTTGGTGGAAGGAGGATAACCAATGGGACAGTGCTATATCAGGGTACAAATTATATCGCAATGATAGGGAGGATCAACTTGGTGGGGGTGTGGCACTTTATGTCCGGGAGTGTGTAGAGTCCAACAGGATATAGATCATACAAGAGAGTAAATGCTCAGTAGAATCTATATGAGTAGAAATCCCATGTGTGTTGAGTAAGAGTATAGTGATAGGAGTATACTACCGTACACCTGGACAAAATGGTCAGACAGATGATGAAATGCTAAGAGAAATCAGAGAAGCAAACCAATTTGGCAATGCAATAATAATGGGAGATTTCAATTACCCCAATATTGACTGGGTAAATATAACATCAGGACTTGCTAGAGACATAAAGTTCCTGGATGTAATAAATGATTGCTTCATGGAGCAAATGGTTCAGGAACCAACAAGAGAAGGAGCTATTTTAGATTTAATTCTTAGTGGAACGCAAGATTTGGTGAGAGAAGTAACGGTGGTGGGGCCACTTGGCAACAGTGATCATAACATGATCAAATTTAAACTAATAACTGGAAGGGGGACAATAAGTAAATCTGTAGCTCTAACACTAAATTTTAAAAAGGGAAACTTTGATAAAATGAGGAAAATAGAAAAAAACTGAAAGGTGCAGCTGCAAAGGTTAAAAGTGTTCAACAGGCTTGGACATTGTTTTAAAATACAATCCTAGAGGCGCAGTCCATATGTATTCCGTGCATTAAGAAAGGTGGAAGGAAGGCAAAACGATTACCGTCATGGTTAAAAGGTGAGGTGAAAGAGGCTATTTTAGCCAAAAAAACATCCTTCAAAAATTGGAAGAAGGATCCATCTGAAGAAAATAGGATAAAACATAAGCATTGTCAAGGTAAGTGTAAAACATTGATAAGACAGGCGAAGAGAGAATTTGAAATGAAGTTGGCCATAGAGGCAAAAACTCATAATAAAAACTTTTTAAAATATATCCAAAGCAAGAAACCTGTGAGGGAGTCGGTTGGACCATTAGATGACCGAGGGGGCTCTTAGGGAAGATAAGGCCATTGCAGAAGACTACATGAATTCTTTGCCTCCATGTTTACTAATAAGGATGTTGGGGAGATACCAGTTCCAGAGATGGTTTTCAGGGGTGATGAGTCAGACGAACTGAATGAAATCACTGTGAACCTGGAAGATGTAGTAGGCCGGATTGACAAACTATATTGGGACCCTTACTGTTCAATATATTTATAAATGATCTGGAAAGAAATACGACGAGTGAGATAATCAAATTTGCAGATGACACAAAATTGTTCAGAGTAGTTAAATCACAAGCAGATTGTGATAAATTGCAGGAAGACCTTGTGAGACTGGAAAATTGGGCATCCAAATGGCAGATGAAATTTAATGTGGATAAGTGCAAGGTGATGCATATAGGGAAAAATAACCCATGCTATAATTACACAATGTTGGGTTCCATATTAGGTGCTACAACCCAAGAAAGAGATCTAGGTGTCATAGTGGATAACACATTGAAATCGTCGGTTCAGTGTGCTGCGGCAGTCAAAAAAGCAAACAGAATGTTGGGAATTATTAGAAAAGGAATGATGAATAAAACGGAAAATGTCATAATGCCTCTGTATCGCTCCATGGTGAGACTGCACCTTGAATACTGTGTACAATTCTGGTCGCCGCATCTCAAAAAAGATATAATTGCGATGGAGAAGGTACAGAGAAGGGCTACCAAAATGATAAGGGGAATGGAACAACTCCCCTACTCCCCTATGAGGAAAGACTAAAGAGGTTAGGACTTTTCAGCTTGGAGAAGAGACGACTGAGGGGGGATATGATAGAGGTGTTTAAAATCATGAGAGGTCTAGAACGGGTAGATGTGAATCGGTTATTTACTCTTTTGGATAGTAGAAAGACTTGGGACACTCCATGAAGTTAGCATGGGGCACATTTAAAACTAATCGGAGAAAGTTCTTTTTTACTCAACGCACAATTAAACTCTGGAATTTGTTGCCAGAGAATGTGGTTCGTGCAGTTAGTATAGCTGTGTTTAAAAAAGGATTGGATAAGTTCTTGGAGGAGAAGTCCATTACCTGCTATTAAGTTCACTTAGAGAATAGCCACTGCCATTAGCAATGGTTACATGGAATAGACTTAGTTTTTGGGTACTTGCCAGGTTCTTATGGCCTGGATTGGCCACTGTTGGAAACAGGATGCTGGGCTTGATGGACCCTTGGTCTGACCCAGTATGGCATTTTCTTATGTTCTTATGTTCTTAACTAAAGAGTAGCAAATCACCTGGACCGGATGGTATGCATCCTAGGGTTCTGAAGGAACTCAAAGATGAAATTTCTGATCTATTAGTTAAAATTTGTAACCTATCATTAAAATCATCCATTGTACCTGAAGACTGGAGGGTGGCCAATGTAACCCCAATATTTAAAAAAGTCTCCAGGAGCTATCGAGGTAACTATGGACCAGTGAGCCTGACTTCAGTGCCAGGAAAAATTGTGGAAACTATTCTCAAGATCAAAATCGTAGAGCATATAGAAAGACATGATTTAATGGGACACAGTCAACATGGATTTACCCAAGGGAAGTCTTGCCTAACAAATCTGCTTCATTTTTTTGAAGGGGTTAATAAACATGTGGATAAAGGTGAACCGGTAGATGTAGTGTATTTGGATTTTCAGAAGGCATTTGACAAAGTCCCTCATGAGAGGCTTCTACGAAAACTAAAATGTCATGGGATAGGAGTCAATGTTCTTTCGTGGATTACAAACTGGATAAAAGACAGGAAACAGAGAGTATGATTAAATGGTCAATTTTCTCAGTGGAAAAGGGTAAACAGTGGAGTGCCTCAGGGATCTGTACTTGGACCGGTGCTTTTCAATATATATATAAATGATCTGGAAAGGAATACGACGAGTGAGGTTATCAAATTTGCGGATGATACAAAATTATCCAGAGTAGTTAAATCACAAGCAGACTGTGATACATTACAGGAGGACCTTGCAAGACTGGAAGATTGGACATTCAAATGGCAGATGAAATTTAATGTGGACAAGTGCAAGGTGTTGCATATAGGGAAAATAACCCTTGCTGTAGTTACACGATGTTAGCTACCACCCAGGAAAAAGATCTAGGCATCATAGTGGATAATATTTTAAAATCGTCGGCTCAGTGTGCTGCAGCAGTCAAAAAAGCAAATAGAATGTTAGGAATTATTAGGAAGGGAATGGTTAATAGAACGGAAAATGTCATAATGCCTCTGTATCGCTCCATGGTGAGACCGCACCTTGATTACTGTGTACAATTCTGGTCGCCGCATCTCAAAAAATATATTGTTGTGATGGAGAAGGTACAGAGAAGGGCAACCAAAATAATAAAGGGGATGGAACAGCTCCCCTATGAGGAAAGGCTGAAGAGGTTAGGGCTGTTCAGCTTGGAGAAGAGACGGCTGAGGGGGGATATGACAGAGGTCTTTAAGATCATGAGAGGTCTTGAACGAGTAGATGTGACTTGGTTACACTTTCAAATAATAGAAGGACTAGGGGGCATTCCATGAAGTAAGCAAGTAGCACATTTAAGACTAAATGGAAAAAATTATTTTTAATTCAATGCACAACAAAGCTCTGGAATTTGTTGCCAGAGGATGTGGTTGGTGCAATTAGTGTAGCTGGGTTCAAAAAAGCTTTGGATAAGTTCCTGGAGGAGAAGTCCATTAATGGCTATTAATCAATTATACTTAGGGAATAGCCACTGCTATTAATTGCATCAGTAGCATGGGTTCTTCTTAGTGTTTGGGTAATTGCCAGGTTCTTGTGGCCTGGTTTTAGCCTCTGTTGGAAACAGGATGCTGGGCTTGATAGACCCTTGGTCTGACCCAGCATGGCAATTTCTTATGTTCTTATGTATCAGAGATAACATCATATTCTTCAAACATGGAATGTACCAATTTATCATGTACAATGCTTCCCCTTGTAAAAGCAAATATAGGCACCTCATGAGAAACTGGATGCTGCAACACACTCCAATGCTTTCTTATACTTCGTTGGATCTTATACATGGCAATATACATAAACCTTGCCTCTCCTGTTCCAATATATGTGACTGTAAAAGCAGATCTGTATTGATCTACCTTGCACATTTGTAAGCCTTGTACACCACCACTTTCAGATAGCCCCTCTGCGCAAATTGCATCCAATCTCAAAAGCTTTCATTTTAAAATCAGACGATGAACATAATGTCCACAGCCGAAAAAACTAGCCTACCGGTAAGTTGTCTCTTAATCTCTGTGGATGGCAACTCTCGTAATGTAATAGCTTATTTTGATTGGTGGGGTTTTTTATGTAAATTAAAATGAAACCCATTCGGTTCAATCAAGATCAAAATGTCTAAAAAAGAAACACTCCTAATGTTGGCTGCAAAGCCTTCTAGTGAGAATCCTAGATGTATGTCATGTGCCATGACTACTGATCCAGTTATGGTCTGAATCAAAGTATACATCAGTATCAATGAGAACACAAAGTAGGCCTTAAATTTCTTTTGTAAAATGTTTCACCTATTTTGCTGGTCCATAAACAGGGTGGCAAGCTCATGATAGATTCCAAACTTTTCATAGAAACTTAGCGCCAGAGGTTGTAATCATCCACAAAATTTCAGGCCCCTAACGGGTTGTTTTCCAGCAGTGCCCAGACCCTAGTGGCTGTTTTGTGTTGCGCGGAGCACAGTACTCTGACCTTCATTCAGCTGCTTCTAGCTCTTGAACCAATAGAGATCCAGCCAAAAAATGTTGCATAGTTTTGTTTGAGGCCCCAGTGAACATCCACACAAAACTGTATTCAATTTGAAGGAGGTTGAGCGTGGATGATTTTCTAAATTGGTCCATTTGACATAGAGTATCCCCCATGAATGATATTCATAGTGCTAAGTCTTTGACTGTTTGCAGCCCATTGCATGGCAAGAAACAGTTTATTGAATTTTTTAGCACTAACAATCTGATGTTGTGTTCATTTACAATATAATATAAGATAGTAGATGTAAGAGTTAGTTTTAAGGTTGGTTTTGCCTCCTTCTATGCTGGTTGATATTAATATAAAATCCCAAAAGAATGCTGAAGCAAATTGACTTAGTCCAATAGTCAAAGATTCCAATCAAACAGTTTTATTGTTTCATATCTGGCAACTCCACTGTAAATGCTGTTGTATTTCAGAGGGTCCCCCGACATGGACCCGTATTTCACCGAGGCTGCGTCGGGAGGGACAAACAGGTATTCTCAATAAATTCTACAAACAAAACATTACGGGGACTATCAGCTCGATACAGTAACATTCATTTGAAGATTTCTCGTCTGTAACGAGCTCGCTGCGCACAATTCGGACGCGTAAGGCAAACCAGCGATACAGTCTCCAGTTTCGCGCGTCCGTAGCGCTTCTTAAAACAGACGCGTAACCCTTCCCCACCCGGCATGTAAATGAACGAATTAGCTGTATAATGAAGGAATTAGCTATTCCCCTCCGATACCGTAACGCGCGCTCAGGTTATCTCATTAGTAACGCACTGTTTTGCCGCGGCCGTAACGTCTTAGTTTACCGCCTCCCCCTAGTAGGAGTTAGGACTGTGAGTCTAGTAACAAATCCATCGACACCGCTTAAGACACTCAAAAACAATAAAAAAAAAAAGCGATACAGAGATGATCGAGAAAATGTAATGATGTGGGACACATAAAACCTGTCAGAAAAAAAAATAAAAATTTTTAAATACCTGTCGGAGGGCCGCGTGGGTTCAGGCGGCGGCGGGAGCCAGGTGGTCGCGTGTTAAATCTAGGCCGCGGGCGGGTGGGCGCCTGTTCCAGGCGGCAGCGGCGGCGGGGGGACACGCGTTAGTTCGAGACGGTCGGTGGGCGGCGGGTGGTCGCGTGTTAAATCTAGGCCGGGTCCGCATAGGCGCGCATTCATTCACTGCCGGTGGGGGCTGCCTCTCAGCAGCCCCCACCGGCAGTGAATGAATGCGCGCCTGTGCGACCCCTGCGATTCGGCGCTCAAGGCAGTCACATGCCGTGACGTCACGGCATGTGACTGCCTTGAGCGCCGACCCCTGCGTGTTAAATCTAGGCCGGGTCCGCACAGGCGCGCATTCATTCACTGCCGGTGGGGGCTGCCGGGCAGCCCCCACCGGCAGTGAATGAATGCGCGCCTGTGCGGACCCGGCCTAGATTTAACACGCGACCACCCGCCGCCCACCGACCGTCTCGAACTAACGTGTGTCCCGCCGCTGCCGCCTGGAATAGGCGCCCGCCCGCCCGCGGCCTAGATTTAACACGCGACCACCCGCCGCCCACCGACCGTCTCGAACTAACGCGTGTCCCCCCGCCGCCGCTGCCGCCTGGAACAGGCGCCCACCCGCCCGCCCGCGGCCTAGATTTAACACGCGACCACCCGGCTCCCGCCGCCGCCTGAACCCACGCGGCCCTCCGACAGGTATTTAAAAAAAATTTTTTTTGAACACTCAGGTTTTTACATATTTTGGTATTTTTTTTTTCACTTCATGGTGCCTGTCATTTCAAATGTCATTTGAAATGACATTTGAAATGACAGGTACCAGCGCACCCGGTTACTGTATAGGCGCTGTATTAAGCGCCTATACAGTAAAATGGGTTACGCGGGCATAACCCTTCCCTACCGCTTTAAAGCCGCGGCATGCATTTGCATGCGATTAGAGGAGAGTATCGGGGAGTTAGTGAAGAGAACTGTGCGTGCGGGGAGGAAGGGTGCGCCTGACACTGCCGCACTGTTATTACCGCGGCCTTACAGGATCGACCCGTATGTTAGAGCAAAACAGTGCCGACCAAAATTCAAGTATATAAATCAACATTATGAACATACCTTTACACAAGTCAAAAATGGTGTGCTAGGGAGCGCGTATAACATTGTAACAAAGGCATTTTTAACTTCTATCAGAAAAGGCGCCAAAACAGACGCGGGCCAATCAGCCGCCGGACAGAGCTAGCCAATCAGGGGTGAACACAGAGTGTCCATTAGGAATCAGGTAAAATAAAACCATTCAATCTCCCTGTTCAAACCTGCGGGAGCAACAGTGTTCAATAAATGTATCCATTTTTGTTCTCGCCAAATCAGATGTTCAGAAAAATTGCCGCCCCTAATAGGAGCAGCCCCTAATAGGAGCCGCCCCTAATAGGAGCAGGAACACAAAGAAAAACAAATCGGAAACAGTGTGTTACTCAGTGATCCAATGATCCACTAACGGGGAAGTTTCACGGACGGATCCTTATGGAGGATCCGACCATTATCATTAAATCTGCTGATAAGGGGGGAGGTATAGTTATTATGAATCGTAGTGACTACATGACAGAAGTTAGCCGCCAACTCAATGATACCACTTTTTATTTACCGTTATCTATGGATCCCACTGAATCTTTAAAATCTGAAATCTATAACCTGATCCAAGATGCTGTGACACGCCACTATATTACAAATCGTGAGGCTAGTTTTTTGTCCATTGAGTTTCCCATTACACCTGTATTTTACGTGTTACCAAAAATTCATAAGACTCTGCAAAATCCTCCCGGCCGTCCTATTGTGTCGGGTATCGGTTCTATTTTAGAACCACTTTCACAGTTTGTAGACATTTTTCTAAAACCCTTGGTGCCTGCCATAAGATCCCACGTTCGTGATTCTTCACATTTAATCACTATTCTGAAGGACCTTGAAATCCCAGTATCCCCTTGCTTCTTGATTACCTTAGATATAGTCTCACTATATTCGAATATTCCCCAGGACGAAGCCTTGGAAGTGGTAGAGGAGGCGTTTGAATATATGTCCTCCACCAGTACGAATACCCACCTCTTTTTTTAATGCAATTAACCACACTTCCATTGACAAAAACCTTTTTTCGCTTTGAAGAGGTTTTTTATCAACAGATCAAGGGCACTACCGGGGGGGCAACCATGGCCCCAAGCCTGGCATGCCTTTACGCGGCAAAATTTGAAGAAACACATATTTACCCTTCTTTTTGGTCCAACTTCATACACATCTGACGACATCTTTTTGGTCTGGTTGGGTACGATTCAATTTTTTATGTTTTTTGACTGGTTAAATCAATGCAGACCCCATTTGCAGTTCAGTTACAACATGCATCCTTCCCAAATTTCATTTTTAGATATTTTGATAACTTTTGATAATTTTTCTTTTTCCACCATAATTTTCTGTAAGGACACTGACCGTAATACTATTCTTAGATTTGACAGCTGTCATCCCAGAGTATTGAAGAGAAATATTCCCACTGGCCAGTTCCTATGGTTACGTAGACTGTGTTCATCGAAGGCAGATTTTATCATTAAAGCTAAGGAGATGTCCTCTCGGTTCAAGCTGAGAGGGTACGCTTCCAAAGTGTTAAAACCTGCTTTTAAACATGCAATAAATGTTAACAGAGATTGGCTGTTCCTCCCACAAGCAAAAGATACAGATAAGATTCTGAACTGCATCCTTCCTTTTTCCCCATTGAGTAATCCCATTTCTCAGATTATACGCAGACATTGGCACGCGTTGTCATTACAACATTTGTTTCAAGGCGCTTTAAGATTCACTTATCGTAGGGGAAAAAACCTGAGAAATATGTTAATTGATTCAGACACCACATTGAGACAGCCCTCTGATCACATGGCCAGCATACATAAGCCGTGTGGTCATTGCTCTGTATGTAAACACATGAGCTGCATGTCACAATTCACACACCCCACCTCAGATAAACAGCTCACATTACAGTTAATTCTGGTTGTAATTCAGGAGGAGTTATTTATGTTATCCGTTGTCCCTGCGACAAACTGTATGTAGTGAAGACCAGGAGACAGATCAGAACTAGAATCATTGCACACAGATCAAATATTAAACACGCCCGTGAAACTGCCCCGTTAGTGGATCATTGGATCACTGAGTCACATACTGTTTCCGATTTGTTTTTCTTTGTGTTGGAGGTTATTCCTGCTCCTATTAGGGGTGTTAATTTTTCTGAACATCTGATTTGGCGTGAACAAAAATGGATACATTTGAACACTGTTGCTCCTGCAGGTTTGAACAAGGAGATTGAATGGTTTTATTTTACCTGATTCCTATTGGACACTCTGTGATCACCCCTGATTGGCTAGCTCTGTCCGGCAGCTGATTGGCCCGCGTCTGTTTTGGCGCCTTTTCTGATAAAAGTTAAAAATGCCTTTGTTACAATGTTGTACGCGCTCCCTACCACACCATTTTTGACTTGTGTAAAGGTATGTTCATAATGCTGATTTATATACTTGAATTTTGGTCTGCACTGTTTTGCTCTATCTAACATAGTCCCCGTAATGTTTTGTTTGTAGAATTTATTGAGAATACCTGTTTGTCCCTCCCGACGCAGCCTCGGCGAAACACGGGTCCGTGTAGGGGGGACCCTTTGAAATACAACAGCGTTTACAGTGGCGTTGCCAGATATGAAACAAAATTGTTTGATTGGAATCTTTGACTATTGGACTAAGTCAATTCGCTTCAGCACTCTTTTGGGATTTGATATATAGATTGTGTGCTGCCTCTGCTCCTGTGCTTTATGGATCATATCAATATTAAAACATAAATGCTATACTGGGTCTGACAAAAGGTCCATCAAGCCTAGCATCCTGTCTGACAGTAGCCAATCCAGGTCACAGGTACCTGTAGAATCCCAAAGAATAGATCCAATCTTTCTTGCTCATAACAATGAATAAGCAATGGCTTTCTCAAGTCTACATGAATAATAGTAGTGTTTGGACTTTTCTTCCAGGAACTTGTCTAAGCCCTTTTTAAGCCCAGCTATGCTAATTGCTTTCATCATATTCTCTGGCAACAAATTCCACAGTTTAATTGTGCACAGAGTGAAAAATTACTTTCAACTATTTGTTTTAAAAGTGCTACCTATTGGCTTCATGTAGTGTCCTCTAGTCCTAGAGGATAGGGAAATATTTATCAGTTCCTCCCCACTCATGAATATATAGACCTCTATCACATCTCCTCTCAGCCATTTCTTCTCCAGACTGAAGAGTTTAGTCTTCATAATGGGGCAGTTGTGTCCTCTTTTATCATTCTCGTTGCCCTTCTCTATACCTTTTCAAGTTCTGCTATATCTTTTTGGAGATGGGACAACCAGAACTGCATACAGTACTCAAGGTGCAGTTGCACCATGAGTTTATTCAGAGGCATCATGATATCTTTCATTTTATTTGCTATTTCTTGCCTAACCTATTTTCTTTTTTGATTGGTGCTGAACACTGAGCCAAGGATTTCAAAGTATTGTCCTCAGTGATTCCAAGATCCTTTTCCTGGATGGTGATGTCTAATATGGAGCCCAGCATTATGTAACTATGGTTGGATTATTCTTCCCTACATGACTTACTTTGCACTTGTCCATTTTAAATTTAATCTGCATTTAGTTTAGATGCCAATTGATAACCATACTTTTGGCTTCCTTTTCTAGATCATTTACAAATATATTAAAAAGTACCGATCGCAATAAAGATCCCTGAGACACTCCATTATCTATCTTTATTGAAAGAAATGACAATCTATTTCCTTTTTTTTGCTAGTTTCAATCTGTAATAGGACTCTTTAATTTCCTGATGAGCCTCTGATGAGGGACTTTGCCAAACTTGTTTTGAAAATCTAAAAACATATCAACCAACTCAATCTTTTCCACATGTTTAACCCCTTCAAAAACATATAACAGATTTGTAAACCAAGACTTCCCTTTGCTAAATCCATGCTGGCTGTGACCCATTAATATGTCTATCCAGAGGGCCAGTAATTTTGTTCTTCAGACTAGCTTCTACCATTGAACCCTTTTTAAAAATGGGTATTATGTTGGCTCCCTTCCAAACCTTAGATGAAATAGCTGATTTGAATGAGAAGTTAGAGATTAATATTAAGGACAGATTTAATGGTCTAAGTTAAAAATTGAATCTTCACTAAAGCAGAATTAAACATGAAAAGATTTGGCAGATTTGCTCACAGAGAAGTAGATTGTTTTAAAGAATGCTACGGTATAATTTAGATGTTTGTATTGCTCTGGTTGTCCATTCTAATTTTGAACTCTTTGGCGCAATTGGATCACATTGGATGTCTTTCCCCTTCCCACCCTCACCGGGATCAGCCAACCATAGGAATGAAGGGGAGGTGGGTGCCCTGCGGACGGCACCCACCTCCAAAGCCCCAGAGATCAGGCCCATTGGTATCAGAGATAGCATCAGCAGCAACCAGAGAAAAGTAGGGAGAGCCTGACCAATGTTCTCTAGGCCCCCCTCACACACACTCTGCCACTACCGGAATCATCCAACAACGGGAACCAGGGCTCTTCCCCTCAGCCTGCATTCTGCTTGAAGCACCCATCTCTAAGGCCTTCACCAATGGTGCCCACATAAGTGTGGACCAAGGTGGTGACTCTCTCCTTGTCCTAATAGATATTTCAGGTGCCTTCAATACTGTTGATCAACAGCTCCTGATCAGATGCTTAAAGACTATTGGCATTGAAGGCACAGCCCTAAAATAGTTGGAATTATGGGCCAAACAATCATCCAAGCCCAGAGAGCTCACCTGCAAAGTTGCTCATGGCTCAGTCCTCTCCCCAATCCTCTTCAGATATTTGCATTCATCCTATCTGTGACTTCATTCAGTCTTTCAACATTGAATGTCACTTATTCACTGAACACATCCAAATATGAATTAAAATGGGTCAGACTAAATTGCATTCATTGCAAACCTCAACAATTATCTTACTCCAGTAGCCCAATCACTCAGTGACCCTGAATTTAAGAAATTGCCATGCTGGGTCAGACCAAGGGTCCATCAAGCCCAGCATCCTGTTTCCAACGCCAAACCAGGCCACAAGAACCTGGAAATTACCCAAACACCAAGAAGATCCCATACTACTGATACAATTAATAGCAGTGACTATTCCCTAAGTAAACTTGATTAATAGCAGTTAATGGACTTCTCCTCCAAGAACTTATCCAAACCTTTTTTGAACCCAGCTACACCATCTGCACTAACCACATCCTCTGGCAACAAATTCCAGAATTTAATTGTGAACTTAAACTAAACCCTTCCAAATCAGAATTCCTCTGGCTCAGCCAACAGGGTCGTCATCCCTATAATCTTTGTCATCCTTGTTGGGCTCCCTATTACAGCCTAAGAAAGCAGTATGAAGCTTATGGGTTCAGCTTGACTAAAACCTCACCATGAAATCTCATAACAAGAAAGTGGTAAGACTTCTTTTATGCACCTACAACAGATTTGTCTCTTGTGCTGCTACTACCTCAACAAACACAATCTTGTTATAGTAATCCATTCAGTAGTTACCAGCCAAACTGACTACAGCACCTCCCTCTTTAATAGTATCACTCAACATATTATGAAGTATCTTCAGCTCCTTCAAAGTACTGCCTCCAGAATTTTGATATGAGCAAGATCAACTGACCATATCAAACCTATACTCCACCCAAGTACCCTGGCTCCCAGTTGAAAGCAGGATTGTGTTCAAAACGTTTTGCTTTGCCTATAACTTCATGAATATGCAAGCGCACATAAGAAATTGCCATGCTGGGTCAGAGCAAGGGACCATCAAGCCCAGCATCCTGTTTCCAACATAGGCCAAACCAGGCCACAAGAACCTGGCAATTACCCAAACACTAAGAAGATCCCATGCTACTGATGCAATTAATAGCAGTGGCTATTCCCTAAGTAAACTTGATTAATAGCAGTTAATGGACTTCTCCTCCAAGAACTTATCCAAACCTTTTTTGAACCCAGCTACACTAACTGCACTAACCACATCCTCTGGCAACAAATTCTAGAGCTGTATTATGGTTTATGGTTTATTGTGTTTCTATATCGTCACATCGGCGGGGCCTTCACAACGGTTTACAATCAGTTACAAGGAAAATACAATAATATATTAAAAGAATTAACAGCTAAAAATGAAAAAGATAAAAAGTACAGAAATCACATAACTTAGCTGTTAAAAGATTCAAAAACTAAAATATAAACATCACACATCACTCTTCATAAATCGAATATTAAGAACAGCAAAAGACATTATTACTAACAGTTTGTTATGAGCGTAGAGGCGCGGTCGTTTCTGGAACAGGCGAATGTGAGCCCTTGGACCACGGCACGACTCAGGGAGGAGCCCCAAGACACACCGTGGGAGGTGAGCTAGTGCGAGCACGGGTAACAAGGAGCAGGACAAGACTGGAGTGAAGACAAGGAGACGGAAGCTCTGACCCTCTACCGGACCTGCACGCCCCAGGATGACCATCAACACGATGATCAATGAACAGTCCTCCGCCCGTTCCAAGCCCTTTCGGGACCTGCCACTGGGTAACGGCAATAGGCGGCAGGCCGGACAGAGGACGAGGGGAGACGGAGTCCTTGGAACATAGAAGACTTTGGACGAAGACTCAGTTGAGGACACTGTAGACGAAGACTCAGTTGAGGACACTGTGGATGAAGGCAAAGGATCAAGGCACTGTAGGCGAAGGATCAAAGTGCTGGGTCGAGACTGTGACACAGCGCGCCCTACACCCGCGGGACTGGTCGCGGACCACGCTGGGCTCGAAGCAGACTCTAGGAGTGATAATGGAAGCTGATAGTGGAACATGGTGAAGATACTGAAGAGGCCTGCACCGGGGCACGCCCTACACAGTCCCCCCTCGGGACTGGTCGTGGACCTCGCTGGAGCGGGGCAGGTTTGAACTGAGTCTTTGGCATGGTCAGCCACAAATGCAAGGAACTCCAAAGACCAAGGCAAGATTCAAGTTCAGGATTCACAGGACTTACAGGATTCACAGAACACAGGAGATTCTAGACTTTAGGATTCAAGTAGACGTCTTTTGGAGGCTTGCACTGCGGAGGAGAAGATGGCCTTGTGCCACGAGTCACCCTACACAGCCCGCCCGTGGGCTGGTCACGGACCATGACAATGGCACGCCGGGAAGGTGGACAACAAGGAACTGGAGGCAGAGGCAAAGATTGAAGACATCAAGGAGGGACATTGAACATCAGGAACAAGAAGACATCTGAAGGTACGGACGAAGGACATCAGGAAATGAAGACCTCTGGAAACATGGACGAAAGACATCAGGAACATGAAGACATCTGGAGGCACGGATGAAGGACATCGGGAACATGAAGACAAAGCAGGAGAAGACCACGGAGGACCTGGACCCAGTCATGAAGCACAGACAACTGTGGAACCCAATTCAAAGGCCCTGATGAACTGAAGCAGGGCCTTTTTATAGGGCTGATCCAGGAAATGAAGACCAGCTGGATTCCAGTGGAGCCAGGAGCACTTCCTGCTACTGGCCCTTTAAATACATTGAAGAGCCATGTGACTGCGCCTACAGGCAGGATGGAAGCAGAAGCAGTACCATGGACAGCGACGGCCTGCTGCACAGGAAGCAACGAAGGAGCAGGCCTCTGTGCAGGCCCCGATGGGAGGAGGTGGCTTCCCTGCTGCACGAAGAGGATCCGGGGTGGCTCCATGCCGCAAAGAACAGCAGCCTCCAGGCCGCGGAGACAACAAAGACGTTGGTGGCCCTGCCACGGAGGTGAGAGCAGCAACGCGCCCTCTGGACCGCTAGAAAGCGGCGGCTCCTACCGTATGGGGAGGCCAAGGGCAGCACTAGGCCACGCAAACGAAAGCAACTGCGGCTCCCAAGCCGCGGTGAGGATGGCTCCTAGCGGGTTCGGCCCTGCCGGGCTGAGCAGAAGCTGCTGCAGCCTTGGGGCCACGGGCAGACTCACAACACAGTTTCGAACTCTATTAAGCAGGCAGAAAAGTTAAGCCAATACGTAACTAGTGCTCTTGCTCTGTATAGGCACGTTTAAAGAGCCAAGTTTTTAAATCTACTTTGAATTTTTTCTTATCTGCTTGCAGTCTCAATTGAGTTGGAAGGGAATTCCACACCTTCGTTCCTGCAATTGATATTACACGTTCTCTTACTTGGCTAAGTCTGGCAGATTTTATTGTTGGTATATTCAAAAGTCCTTTGTTGCTTGATCTCAAATTATTTTTGCGGAACGTACAATCCTATAGATGTATTTAGCCATTCAGTTCTTTCACTGTATATTATATTGTGTATTATACAGACTGTTTTATATTGAACCCGATAAAATACCGGAAGCCAATGTAGGGAGATCAGAGTAGGTGTGATATGATCACGTTTTCTTTGGCCAGTTAATATTCTGGCGGCCGAATTCTGCAATACCTGGAGAGATCTAATAGTAGATGCTGGTAAACTGTTATAATTCTGCTAGCGGGTTACTCCTGTAAAGGGAGGAGTTAGCAATCTGTTAGAATTTTGCTAGAGGGTTGGCAATCTGTTGTAGATCTGCTGCTGGATACTCCTGTAAAGGGAGGAGTTAGCAATCTGTTGCACTCCGTAGGCGGAGTAGCAATCTGTTGTAGGATCTGCCATGCGGATGGGAGGAGCTAGCAGAGAGAATAGCAGTCTGATAGAATCCCCTCCCCAAAGGGGTGGAGTAGCAATCTGTAGTGAGCTGCCTCCTATTGGTCTCCTAAGGAATGGCAATATGTTATGATATAGACTGCAGAGTTGACAATTTGTACTAGCGGAGTACTGGAGATGGTGCACAGCTGGACAGAAAGTAAATAGGTGAATCCTTGGGCCGATGACAGCGCCCCCAGGAGGAAGTCCCGAGAAGGACTACCAGCTAGGCTGGAGTATGGAGACAGACACAGAGAGTTCTTTTATTAGATAAGTAGTATAACCACCAGAAGTGGCAGTAGTGAGCTGGTATGCTTGGCAGGGCTGAAGTCCCTCAGATACTGGAACTGTGATTCCCAGGTTGCTGAGCTGCAAAGAGACTATAGATAGTGAATAGACAGGGTATGCAGATATACATAGCCAGTACTAGATGACAACTCACATAAGGTCTTGAGATAGCTCAGTAGCTGGAAAGGGTTAGGCCCTCGAGGAGCGAGTACCTGGTTCCAGGGAAAGCTCTGAGAGCGCGGTGGTCACTCACAATAATCTGTATCTGGAATAGCTTCTAGTCAAAAGAGAATCTTCAGAGTGTTCAGGAACATAGGCCCTCAAGGAGTGAGTGCCGGTTCCTATATACCATCTGAAATAGTAACTCACAAATGTCTGTACATGCAGTAGCTTCTGGAGAAGGAGAATCTTCAGAGTATTCAGGAACATAGGCCCTCGAGGAGCGAGTACCGGTTCCTATCTGTAGTCTGAAATAATAACTCACAATGTCTGTCTCTTGCGATCGCTTCCAGGCAATGGAGAGTCTTCAGAGAGTTTAGGAACATGGGCCCTCGAGTTGCGAGTACCGGTTCCCTTCTGTAATCTGAAATAGAGAAAGAATGAGGCCCCCGAGGAGCGGGTACCCCTGGTAGGTCTGGAGAGGCAATGCTGCAAGAGTGAAGCTGGTCCGAAGGAAATCCCACAAACAATCCTTAGGGTGCAGAGTAGTCTTTGGATAGCCGAAGCTAGTCCAATCGGAGTCCTTGCTAACTCGATCTGTCAGCAAAAGTAAAGACCTTATATGTTGGAAGAGGATGACGTCAATACAGGGGGACACCCCTGAGGTTCGCGCCCTTGCTGGTACATTCTTTGGAGCATGCACCCTACGTCATCAGGAACATGGCGGATCCGCAGCGTCGAGCCGGCCTGGGGACGTCGGGGAGAAGCGGCATGGAAACGTCGTGGCATCAAGCCATCCATCAGGCACCGAGGGAGATGCCACACAGGTAGAAAGGGTGGAGCGAGGGCGAAAGCAGGCACGAACGCAACATAAACCTAAAAGCTAGCCATCCTTCAATTTCGAGGCTATATGTTTCTTCATAGAAAGCTCAGTATCAAAGATAACCCCAAGGTCTCTAGCAAAAAAGGATGGTGCTATCTTAATGTTACCGTCGAGTTCCAAAGCTGGGATGGCTTTAAAATTACATTTTCGTTCGAGTAAAATTATTTTGGTTTTTTTCCAACTTTAAGATTTGCCTCATATGCTGAAGCAATTTTTTATAGCAGATATATAGACTTTAATAAATTCAAAAAGCTTGTTCTATAGTGTTATCAATTGGTACCAAAAATTGTATGTTGTCCGCATACAAATAAAATTTTAGGCCTAACCCATTAAGGAGATGGCAGATTGGTAGTACATAAATATTAAAAAGAGTAGCCAACAGTGGACCCTTGGGGTACTCCTGTGTGTAAGAGAATCTTTTCTGATATGGAGTTCTTTATTTTAACTTGAAATGAGCGGTTTTTAAGGAAGGATGTAAACCATTCTAAAACTGTATCTGTGATGCCTATTTCTTTTGAACGATTTAACTAAAATGCCATGGTCAACAGTCTAAAAGAACTAAAAAAATAATTTTTCCCCATGTCAAAACCTCTTAAAACAGAATCTGTAAGTGCAATTAAAAGTGTTTCAGTATTAAAATTTTTTCTAAACCAAACTGATTAGGAAATAAAATATTAATTTCTAAAAAAATTGTTTAGCTGTTTTTGAATGACTTTTTCTAAAATCTTTTCTAAAAATGATAGGTTTGAAATTGGTCTGAAATTGTTGAGTTGTGTACTATCTAGGTTAGGTTTTTTGAGAATAGGCTTGATTATGGCATTTTTTAAGATATCTGGAAATGAACCTTCTTTCATGGATAAATTCACAATGTCAGTTATAAAAGGTGCAATCGTACTTGCAATAGATTTGAGAATAGAGACTTGAACAGCATCAATGGGATGTTTTGCAGGATTTAATTTTTTAATAAGGTGATTCTATCTCTAAAGATGAAGTTGGTTCAAAAGTATTCCATTTTATGTCTAATTTGGAGGGCATTTTAATTTCCTGATTTGGGTTTAGCTTCATGTTTGAATCTAGATCGTCAATTTTCTTTTTGAAAAATAGAGCAATCTCGTTACATTTCTCTTCAGCTAGTCCATTATCTTTGTCAGTTTGGTTTCTAGTTAAGTATTTTATGATTGAAAATAATACTCTGGGGTTGTGCAGGGACATCTCTATTTTTTTCTTATAAAACTCTTTTTTTGCCTTTTCTATATTTTTTTTTTATAGCAGTTTAGGGATGATTTAAAAATTCCTAACAATTGGACTGTCTGGTTTCTTTTCTCCAGTTAAGCTCATGCTTTTTTAGTGCTTGCTTTTGTATTTTTAATTCTTTATTATACCATGGATTTTGATTCTTTTTAGGTATAATTGTTTTGGTTGGGCAAGGACATAATTTATTTACTATTTTTGTACATACATTTATCCACTTCAGAGATATCTCATCTGTGTTGTTTGCTTTAGGACTTCCTTTGATATTCTTAAATTCATCAATTAAATCTTCTAATTTATAGGGTCATTTATCAAAATGCGGTAAGGCATTTTCGCATGCGAAAAGCACCGTTAACGCATGCGATAAGCCCTTAACACATGCGATAGCACCATATAGTGTGGTGCGATGCAAATCTGAAAAAGAGGAGGAGTTAGGGGTGGGAGTGGGCTGGGTTTACTATTTTGCGAAGCCCTATCGCACGGCTTTAACACTGATTTTAGCTACACCTTTTGCAGTAGTGTTAAGCTGTGTGATGGCTTGCATTAAGGCTTTATCACATGTGGTGATGTGTTCTCAAATGCCTGTTTCAGTACTTTTGAGGCTCCTGGAGCACCAGCCAAGCTATCCAGGCCCTGTCTGAGAGAGAGACTGAGTAGCCATGATACCCTAACCCTAGATAGGTATTTATATCTCTATGGGAGGCCCACCTAGTAACTCGAGGTGAGGTTTAGGTATTAGTGTGGGGGTTGGGGCCACTTTGACATTCAAAGTGAGATGTACAAACAGAACAGTGCTCTCTTGTGAAGATTTAATGACCCTCGGAGTGAGGAAACTCACCCAAAGATGATATTTGTGCAATATTCTCTCAACCTAGTTTGATGTTACCCAGGTAGAGAGTCCATCAACCTAGGTTGAGAGAACATTGCACAAATATCATCTTTGAGTGAGTTTCCTCACTCCGAGGGTCATCAAATCTTCACAAGAGAGCACTGTTCTGTTCGTACATCTCACTTTGAATGTCAAAGTGGCCCCTAACCCCCACACTAATACCTAAACCTCACCTCGAGCTACTAGGTGAGCCTCCCATAGAGATATAAATACCTATCTAGAGTTAGGGCATTATGGCTAGTCCTTCTCTCTCTCTCTCTCTCTGTACACACACACCATGGTCCCACCAGTGGTTGTATGGAGGAAATACCACATTCTGGCACTTCTCAAAGTGCAAAAAAGTTACCACAAAACATACCCCTTTTTCTGTCACAGGCGATATATAGTGCATTTTGATAAATCCAGGCCTTAGGTTGAGATTGAGAAGTCATATAAACAGCACTGTCATTTTTATATGGAGAAGCTAATTCTGCCTCGGTATAAATTAGGGAATGATCTGACCAGGGCACTTGGGTTGTGTTAGTTATGATATTTTTACAGAGATTAAAATTGTAGAAAATGAAATCGAGCGCATGGCCTACATTGTGTGTAGGATTTTGGGAAGAAAGATTGTATCCCAGGGCTGATAATGATTCAAATAAAATAGAACAAGTATTGTCTAATGGATAATTGTTCATGTGTAAATTAAAATCACCTAAAATCAAAGATGGCTTATTGGGGTTTAATGATAATGTAAGGAATTCAATAAGAGGGGAGATGTTGTGATCCAATCAAAGAGGTGGACAATTTAAGAGGCATATCTGCAATTGGTCAGATTCAAACAGGGTTAATTCGTAAGATTGAGGAATATCTATTGGTACAATTTTCATCTTAAACTGTTTCTTTATAACTAACATTATTTCCCCTCACCTACAATGCATTCTTGGTATTGAGAATATATCATAATTAGAGTTGGCTAATTGATTAATTACGACATTATCTGTGGGTTTCAGTCAGGTTTCGGTTGAGTGAAAAATAATTTTCCCCGATTAGTCTAAAATGTGCTACTTGCTAACTTCATGGAATGCCCCTAGTCTTTTTATTATTCGAAAGTGTAAATAACCGATTCACATCTACTCGTTCAAGACCTCTCATGATCTTAAAGATCTCTATCATATCCCCCCTTATCCGTCTCTTCTCCAAGCTGAACAGCCCTTTCAACTTCTCTCTTCCTACACACCCTCAAGAGATCTCTGGTCATCCCAAATGGATCATCTCCTCTGGCCTCTACCAAATTGTCCTGCACTATACTTTGTCTTTCAGCTGTTATGCACTAAAAATTTGTAACAGGGTACTACTACTTCCCTACTACTTGAGCCTTGCTAACTCATTTTCAGGAAAAAAAAAAAAAATCCAAGGCATGGCTCTTCTGTCAGGCCTTTCTTACAGAGACTCCATCCACCCTGTTCTAACAATTTGTTCTGATTAAGGACTGAAAATGTGCACTCAGTGTTTTCCAGATATAAATTGAACACAATGTGGTTTATTTAAATTGTAATTTGTGCCAACATTTTTGTAAGTTATCTGTTTCTAATTTTGATTGTAATTTGCCTTGAGGCCATTCCTGGTAAAAGGTAGAATATAAAATGTCTATAATTAAATAAATAAAATAGTTCAAAACCAAGCTTTCCATGTTTAGTAGACTGTCCTATCTCTCTTGATAGTCACAGCAATAGATTTTGATGCCTGTGCTATGGCATGGGCATAGAAATCAATGTGCATACATATGTATTATATATATATAATAAATATTTAATACTTCTTTTCTATATGCAAATATACCTCATACATATTTATTGTGGCTGTTCTGACAGTCACACAGGATAAGTGGGACTTTGGGACTGGGTTGGGAAACACTGACGTATTCACCCATTAATAATTGTTTATGCCTGTCTCAATAAAAAAAAAAAAAGTGTCATTAGTTTGAATTGTATCCAATTATTTTTTTATTCCATTATTAACAGTTACCACAATTAAATCCAACTGCAGACTTTTCCAAAGCCCTATCCCTCATGTTTGAAAGAAACTATTTTCTAAATTTTAAAGTAAATTTATCCTCATTTTCAACTATTAGCTGTAAACAGTCCCTCATAAATCATTATAGCATCAAATTAAGTATTTATATATAATTTTATTCTGTAATCCCATTTTTTTGAGTTTCTGTTCAGGATAACTGTTTCTCTTCCTTGGAGGCTGTATTGATCTTCAATCAACTCAGTATCTGTAATAAGGTGGCCAAAATGTATCCCATATTCAATCTTCAGAAGTCCCAAGAACTTGAGACAGCATTCAAATATTTTCCTTAAAGTTGCCATCAGTGTTTCTATTAATGGCTCAGTGCTACTGTACCATTATGAACAGAGCTAATGAGATTAAGCTTGTCTGCAAAATTATACTGTATATCATTACCATATTGATCAGTGTGCAGAATGTTTGATACCATTGTATTATCAACTTCTGTATTGATTCATTGTCTACCTCCATAACAGTACTGCACATCTATGATCACGGACATCAATGTACACATACACACTGTATATATTTGGAAAAATGTTTAGGTGATCAGTCATTTTTACTGGGCCACTGTAGACTCTGTAAAGCTATTTTGAAGAATCTGTATTTTTCATGTACTGAGACCTTGTTCAAAATTAAATAAAAAAATAAATAACATTCAGGACTTTATTTGGATGATTATATTGTATGGGCCAGGCATTGGCGCCTTTTATATTGGAATCTGAGCACAAATGTTTACACCTTGTTAACATTTCCCTCTTGAATACATAAAATAACTTAAATACAATGAGATCCAATAAAGTGTTTTCCCTTTCTCTCATTTCATTAAAAATAAGAGCAATGATTAAATCAAAGAAAAACAAATGCAAAAAATACAGGATTGATCAGAGAGTGGACATTTGTTTTTCCTTTCAGTTAACACAAAAGGTCTCAAATAGCAACAAAAAGGAAACACGTCTGATTCAAAGTGTACAACTCTGTGCTTTACTCCGATTGGAAAATCTGGAGACAGCACATTTGCACTGTAATCCTTCAAGCACTTTACAGTACAACATGAGGGTTTTGCATTTATTCAGTTATATTGGGAACCCAGAGTTGGAAGGAAACCATCTCATATTTTCATTAGTACTCCAGACCATAAACTTTCCTCCAGTGCTTGGCTAAACTGATCTTCCGGATTCATTCCCCATCCAAACAACCAGCCCAAACTAAATGTAATCAAACAAGATGGAAAAAAAAAAACCCCTCCATTTCTGGTAATAACGAGGGAGCTATCTCCACATAAATAGAACAGGCAAAATAAAAACCCATCAAAACAACACTGTGCTTCTATAATTACATGCTTTCACATCAAAAGTCAGACGTATTCCCAAGAGTAAAACAGATAGTTGGATTAGCCCAACCTGCCTGCATTTCATACAATGGAAGAGCCTGGCAACCCTCAAGAACATGGAGCACTCAAATGAAATTCACTGAGAAATAAAAAGTATTCCAGCTGACAGAAATAAGGTTTGTTTTTTTCTTTTTTTTTTTTTTTTATCTGTTACACATATTCATTATAGATATCCTGCAAACCAAACCAGTTATGTGTGCCTTCAGGTCAGAGTTGGGAATAACAGGATTAGATCACTCAGTAGATAGCTAAATACAATGTTTTTATGTCAAGAGTTGCCATCATAAGATGAAGGGCCAGACTGCATAGAGATGTTAAATAGTAAACCAAGATTGGGTTCATGTTCTATAAGGCATGGAATTAAGCTGACATAGGGGGTCATTTTCCAAGGAGTTACCGCGGGTGATAATTCCGCAAATTGCGCTAACAGCCGTTAACGTGATTTGTGAATGCAAATTTTTTAATTTTGTATTCAGGGGGCAGAGCAAATGTAAAGTAGGGAGGATTTATCGTGTGCCGCGAAACAGCCGCAGTATTGGGGGGGGGGGGGGGGTAGAGTGTCCATCAAGCTAGGTTGAGAGAACATTGCCCAAATCTCATCTTGGAGTGAGTTTTCTCACTCCGAAGGCCAGCAAATCTTCACAAGAGACCACTGTTCTGTTCGTACATCTCATGTTGAATGTGAAAGTGGCCCCCAACCCCCTACACTCATACCTAATCCCCACCTCGAGTTACTAGGTGGGCCTCCCATAGGGATACAAATACCTGTCTAGGGAGGAGGCACTATAGCAAGTCTCTCTCTCTCTACTGAAACAGGCTGTCCGGAAACATCGTGAACCGCAATATATACTGGCAATGTAGCCCAAATTCCAGAAGAAGAGACCACATCTCTCCCGTTCTAATAAATCTTCACTGGCTACCAATACACTACAGAATCCTACACAAGTCATTCACTATCATCCATAAATCCATCCACTCACTAGCCCCCCTCAACCTCCAAATCCCCCTCAGTCTTCATTCATCATCCAGACCCATCAGAGAAGCATACAAAGGTTCACTGTCTGTTCCCCCTACTAAAGCGTCTCACCATATCACACTCAGAGACCGGGCCTTCTCCACAGCGGGCCCTGCTCTTTGGAATTCCTTACTACCTGATCTCAGACTTGAACCTTGCCTGATGACTTTCAGAAAAAGGCTTAAGACTTGGCTATTTAAACAAGCCTTTCCCGAGTCTAATATCCAAGGAGAGATCCTATGACACGCCAACCATACAGATTCTACCACCCATCGAGACTTAACGGGACAATGTAAATGCTAACCACAAAGAGACATTACTGCACAATGTAAATAATCTACCTCTGTAAAGTTTATATTTATTCCTATCTATTCTTATTCTCCTTCATTCCCCAGTTCAATGACCTTGTTATATTGTAACTTTTTGCTTCTTCTGCACTGGTTAAATGAACAAAGTTTTCACTCCCCTGTTATCTGTAAACCGGCATGATATGATTGTATCATGAATGCCGGTATAGAAAAGCCTTAAATAAATAAATAAATAAATAAATAAAATAAATTGGGTTAATAGTGCAACTTGCGCTAAGAGCGTTTTGCATAGCTGTTATCGCAATTTGCGATACACATGCTTATAAGCATAAGGTACGCCCCTTTTTGGTATCGCATGCGATACCAATGCGATATTGGAAAATGAGGCCCATAGAGACAGATTGACAAATTTTTTTTGTTATAAATAATCTGAATTTATAGAAATGCAGAGGATATCAGCAGTTAAGAACTGTTTGTTCCATGTACTTTTCTTATTTGATTATGCATCAGATGATTACCACATCTGCGCTTCAGGGACATATTTTGTTTTTACAATAACATGTTTTTAAATAATCTAAAGAATGATTAATAAAGCTAAACTATGTTGGAAGCATACACTACTTTTTTCAATTCTATTTCCAACACAAAAGTCTGTAGTATCATGTTTTAGAAGATCTTGTGTGTCACGTCTAGCAAAACATATCACTGAATTTTTGTGAGAGGCTGCAAGAACATAAAAGTAGAAAAAAATAGGTGCCAGGATGCCCAAGCACCTAAAAATCTATGTCTGGTGCCTGTCAGAAGGAGGAGGGGAGGCAGCCCATGACATGGGTAAGGAGGATAGCATCCAGCATTTCTTCCCCCTCCCTTCCCACAAAATATACTGACACCAAACTTTGGCCTGGATTTATCAAAATGTGATAAGTATTGCATGCGATAGCAAAAGGGGCGTGTTTTATGCTAATATACAGTTTATCGCAATTTGCGCTAATTATCTATGCAAAAAGCTAAGTTAGCGCAAATTGCGATAACATTTTCAGAGTTTGCGATAAGTGCCATACCTGTTGTATTTCCTGCATTCAACCACTGGGGGACTATTGTTAATGAGAGAGAGAGAGAGAGTGCCTAGCCATGATGTCCTCTCCCTAGATAGGTATTTGTATCCCTATGGGAGGCCCACCTAGTAACTCGAGGTGAGGTTTAAGTATTAGTGTAGGGGGTTAGGGGCCACTTTGACATTCAACGTGAGACATACGAACAGAACAGTGGTCTCTTGTGAAGATTTGATGACCTTCAGAGTGAGGAAACTCACTCCAAGATGAGATTTGTGCAATGTTCTCTCAACCTAGCTTGATGGACTCTCTAACCACCGTGACATAACAGCAAACTCCCCATAAACCTGACACACATGAAGAAATGGGGATCAAGGGTGGGAGCAAAAAACTCCAGATGAGCTCTGCACCACGAAGAGGGGGAAAGCAACGCTTTCCACTCAGTACCTGAAGAAAATCCCAACTTATGCCCCCTCCAGCCTAACCTTCATCTGCACCCTAGTTACACTACCAATCAGGACACGCCCCTTGCCTTTAAAAATAAACAGCTGGGAAGCCTTCCGGCTAGGGAATCCTACCCCACCCCAGCAGAACCACAAAGAAGGTGGGGCAAATGCTCACCCGCCATCAAGTTAAAGGCAACAGGGTGGACCTTGTCACTCAGCCTTGAACTTATCTGAAAAAGCATTTGTTGGTTGTGCAGGGACAAGCAGCGGAGGCCCAGAGCTGAGCTGGAAATAAACAGCAAAAAGCAACTGACGCCTTAAGGCAGAAAGAGGGACTGGGTTGGAGCAGGAGTAGCCACGGACCAGACTAGGAGTGAGCAGCAGGGGGCTGCACATGAGAAACAGCAGTTCTGTAGAAGGTAGGATGTATTGGGAGAAAGGCTGGAGGGGAGGGAGAACATTTGAAAGGAAAAAGCTATACATATAAATAAAAACATAAAACCTCAAATGAGAAAAGAAAGAAAAAATAAAAAAAGCTATACCCCCTGGCTTGTAAAAATGTTGGCTTGCACCTGTTTACTAAAAAAAAAAAGTCTACCCTGTTTGATGAGTGCTGCTTCTTGTTTGTGTAGGAGACCTGCTCTTCCCTTGATTGCTGCCCACTGCCATAACTCCTCCACCTGCCTGTCTTGAGGGGATATCCCTACTGATAAATTGCCTTGTGAGGAAAGAAAACTTTAACAGGCTTATCCTTGCTTCATTCCGAGATGAGTAGGAGAACTCATTTACTTTGTTCTTGATTAACAGAAGGCATGCCTTTTTTGCTCCTGTCTTTCAAAGAAGACTACAGTACAGCATGGGATATTTTGATTGGAAATTCTTACATTGTGTACAGCTGCAACAGCAGCACCCTCACTATTCCATCTCTTGTAAAAGTTGATTATGGAATTATTGTTCTGCAATGTTTAGCAGTTTTTAGCTTGGTGTAAATAAAATAGAATGTGTGGGCTGAAGAGGTATGCAATTTGAAGAATAAAACTTAAATTAAATGAAAAGATATTGAAATATTTATTACAGATCTAACTAATGGAACCATAGGTATGGTGCATGATTGAAGTTCTCGTTTATATTAGGGATGTACAATCATTTTTCCCAAATTAGGCAATGTCAATGAAATTGCCTAATTCGGAATGGTTTGGGAGAACCGAAAAACGATTGACTTTTTCCGAAATTTCAGGAAAAATTTGTTTTTGAGTTAGTGTGCATTAACTCTCAATAGCGCACACTAACTCTGCCAGGTTAGTGCGCACTATCGGAAGTTAGCACGCACTAACTCCCGATAGTACACACTAACTCCCGATAGTGCGCAATAACCTGAAAATCGGGGACCCCGAAACAAAACCCCGAAACCACAGGAAAAAACAAAATTCCCATGGGGGGGGGGTCCCAAAACAAAGCCAGACACAAAATATTTACCCAAAGCACATCTCTAGTTTATATGCCATATTTTAGAAGGACTGGATTAGATCCAGAAGCTTGGTAAATCTAGTTAAATCAATTTTTTTCTTTAACTGTGGTCTACAATTTCTGCTTTATAGACTAGGGGTTGTGATTTTACTGGCTGACTTCAGGAGTTAGTCTATTTGTATTTGTAAAACTTATCCCCTTCCGACTGATTAATTTACTTATATTCACAAGATGGGCAGAAAAGGGGAGCTCCTTGGGAAGGCTTACAACTTAGCTGGTTTTCTGCATTAATTAATTAAGCTTAGCCAGGCAGCCCCTAACTGCCCAGATAACTGTCCTAAATCTAGCAGTGCAAATTTGCTTGACTAGATTTAGGTGAATTTTCAGCCGAAACCTACTGAGTAGGTTTGGTGGAAAAATTTCCCTAATGATACCCACCAAAAATTAGTTATTGTGACCATTTAGTAGGTCATTGAACATTGACTTGTCATAAATTATATTTTTAAACATTGTTCTTATTGACTGTAGCTTAAACATTAAAAAGAAAGCCATGGTAAAAATGGTACACTGTAAAAATGTCACATATTTTAAATAAGGTTGGATGTTGTAATGCCCATAACAGAATATAATTTTTGCACAGTAAAATGTATTAAATGATATGTAGATTATTTCATTCTGTAGACTTTAAACTATTTTGAAGTTTGTTGCTGTATGCATTAATGCTTTTAGGATTTTCTATGAACTGCAATGTCTTATTTTCTTGACTCTGGAGATTACTGAAAATATCAGACTTTGTAAAAAAAAAAAAAAATCTCATTTCTTTCCTCTGCATTTTCTTCAACCTTCAGGTAAGTGTAAATTGTGCCCAAAAATCTGAAATGAGTTCCATCCAGTCTTTATACGGCTATTTAGAATACAATTCATGTAATTTTATTATAGGTTGAGTGGTTTGGGGAACAGAATAGCCAAGCGAAATAGAGTTGTCTTAGTCCTGATCCAAATTCCAAGTAACCCTATAATTTCTTTGCTGACAATACCTATCCCTTTCAAATGCATTATAGGTTTGGCTTTTTTAGATTGAATATAAGAGATATGAAACCAAGGCAGCTCAGCTAGGAGTATGCTACAGTGAAAGTCTGAAAAGTCTCTTATTTGATCCCAAGTTTTAGAATAATTTCTTTTTACAGAAACCATGGTAGATGTATTCAGCAGCTTTCTCCTGGACATGGTGAAAGTAAAAACATCAGAAATTCAAGAAAGCATGAAGCAAACACGGATGACCTCAGCTCTGAAAAATATGTAATAATTTTATCCAAAGATGATTTTATAATTTTCAGTCAACTAAATAATGTAACACTGTTTTAAGGGCCCCTGAGCTGTATTCACAAGTTTGCACATTGTAATATGTTCTGCCCATCTAAGCTGACATCTCATTTTGGTCAAAGCAGACTTTATCTGAAGATAATGAACCTCCTTTCCATACCATTTGTTAGATATTTTATATATGGTGAGATAAAAAAAAAGAGAGTCACCCAAACTACAATAAACAAAATATGATATTTAAAATGGTAGCAATAAAAGAATTAACAATTTTAAAAAATCTATACACAAAATAAGAATACATACTATATTATTATGCCAAATGTCCACTACATCATTACGCCATTCAACCAACTATAAAAGAAAAACCTCTACCAAAGGAACAAGATTTGGAAGCCCATTGTTGAAAAACAAAGATATAAATGTCCATTCTTTAGATACCTCATAGGCTATAAGCACTTCAAACTTCTTACTAGATAAATAAGCTGTGATGTTTGCTCTACAGTAACATAAACACGGGCTTTTGAAGCCAAAGGTTTTATAGGCGAATCAAATCAAGCTGTGAAAACCATGCTGAAGAAACCCGACAATGGCACCACTTTTGGCCTTATGAACAAGCACTGTGTCCGTTCAAAAGTAAGATTCACATTTGCATGATTGTATGTATTTTTGAACCGAATGATAAACCAGCAAACATCAGTGGCTAACAAAATGTGCCAGCTAGGAAAAAGAGTAATTTCTTTGTTCCAAGTCAAAAAGATATTGCTTAGACCATCTATTCAGTGGCAATGACTTCAGTTTTATCTAGTAGGAAATAGCTTTCCATAAGGACATTTTTTGAAATACAGATTATTTTAGTTATGGCTTTAAGGGGCAATAATGAAAAGCGGGTGGGTAAATTGTATCTGTGAGTCTGCAGATTATTTTTCAAAGGGAAACTCCCATAGCGTTTTCCTTTCAAAATTTGGGCAACAGTGGGCAGGTACAAAATTACCTATGGAAAATATTTCCCTCCCCCAACCTAACTATGTCCCTTTTTTTGCCACAAGTAAAAGTATCTATGCTGGGATTAACGAGGGTACTTGTATCAACAGTGAGGGGTAAAGGCAGTTATCAAACTCTCCAAACACTGTTTTCAGGCCTGGTTTTTGGCATAGAGAACTGCCTAGGGTGCCAAATGTTGTAGGTATTATCAGACCAAAGAGAAGCCGCCTCCTGCTTGCATTAGTGCCATGTGCTGGCACATCTTCTATGGCGCACCACTGTGGCACTCTGCCTGTGGGAGCCACAATTTTTAATCCGGTCGACCATTTTGCCCAGGTAAAAGACTTTCAAAATTGCCCTCCCAAATACCGGTAGGATAGGATTTGGGTACCAGCAAAAGCTTTCCAAAACATGCTAGATTAATCATTTAGAAACCATTTGTTGATTTGCTGGGTATATTTCCACTCCACAAGTTATGAGCCTATGTATGAGCTTGAATCAGCTTAGGTTGCCATAAGAATTGAATGGTAGCCCCTACCATGAAATTGAAAAATATCATTTGCAATTTGTTTACTTTTTAAAAACACTCCCTGTAAACAGTGGTGGATTTGGCCCCCTGGCTGTGTTGTAGGTTTTGGACAGCCAGTCGCTCTGCTCCAATGCTGCAGCTGGCTCGGGGGGACACCTTTGTAATGATGTGGTCAGGTAGGAGAGGCTGCAGCAGCAGCACGCTTCCTGTGATAGGGAAAGATGCCTCCAGGCAGAAACCCAATTAGACTTACTTAGGAATCTTGTTCTCATTTATTTGTAACTTGTGTCTGTGTCTACTTTGGTTGTATCATTCATCTAATACAAATTTCTAATTATTTTTTAAAAGATCAAACTATTACATTTATCTATAATATGTTGATTCCAAATCAGTATCCATATGCAAGGCCCCATTCGGAACCCTACTAAGGAGTATGAGCTATAGAAGGCTCATCTAGGCAGTGTAGGCCAGGGTAGTATACCATGTGTTAACTGCACCCCACTTGGAGTGTAATGGTCTGATCTTATTGTTATATCAGAGAGTGTGTCCTCTATTGGGTTTTGTAGACTTTTGAGTTAGAGATAAAGAAGGAGCTTTCTGTCACCTGCTCCTCTGCATGAAGTCTGCAGGTCCAAAGTCTTGATGAGGAGCTTTAGCGCAGGGATAAGCAGCTTGGAGTCTTATCTACCCCTTGGGATCCTGCCAAGTACTTGTGACCTGGATTGGCCACTGTTGGAAACAAGATACTGGGCTTGATGGACCCATAGTCTGACACAGTATGGCAAGTCATGTTCTTATGAGAAACTACCTGCTAGTTCACACCCAGGGGCTAGTGAAATATTTCTCTCTTGTAATTTTATTTTGGAAGGAAGTTTTTGCCCACTTTCCTTTGTGGGAAAGAGAGAGAGGTTGTTCAAGAACTGGATGAAAACCTCTCATCCTCTTAAGATTCTGATCTCTTATGGGACAGAGCTTTGGGACTTTATTTTTGTAAATATGGTGTTTTGTTTTTAGTGGCTTGAGGTTGCCTTGTGTTTTGGGAAACCTTTCAGTTCACCCCTATGTCACTCAGCCTGAATGACTTAATACCAGCATAGCATAAACTGGAGGAGTGAGTACCAAGAAAGAAGAAAACCATTGAGCTACCCATCTGGTGCTCACCCAGCAGAGACAGAGAGGAGGTGCCCAAATTGTTTAGAAAGGAAGAGAGGAGGAGTAAAGTTGCATTTCAAGATCAAGCCATGGATCCCAGATATCAACAAGGGGAAACTTTAATAAAAGGGAAGAACTTTGCAATCCGTTACAGGAGCAGCCCTAAGATCCAGGAAGAAAGAGATCCAAAGGAAGACAAAATGTAAATGTTGAAAATTAGTTTTGTACCATGGATCTCACAAGAAGGAAATGTACAAAGTACCAAATTATTTCAGTTGATGGAGTGATTCAGTAAAGTTTTATACTGGATCACTAGTAAGAAGTATTTATTGCCACAGCACAGATAGACAGATCAGCTGCAACCATATTAGGTTTATGAATGAACCTTACAAACATGTGCCCTTCTCCCCCCCCCCCCCCCCCCCCCCCCCAATCTACCACAGCCCTCTCACATGCAATTAAAAACTATATGCATTTATCTTAACATTTTACATGAAAAGGACATTCAAAGTACGTTCTGAAGAGGAAAGAATATCAGCATGCACTGCTTTGGTGCGAACCCGATATTCCTACAAAAAAGAAAGTATATACAGTACTTGGAATATATATGGTATTAGGCCTTTTATAACGAATGATAGGTGGTGGGCTTGGCCCTCAGAAAGCCATAAGTAAACTGAATTACAATTACAATGGCAGTAAATCTTCCATACCAAAACAGTATTAACTGCTAGCACTCAAACAGTAACACTCTACCTATGAGAAAGTAACACTGCAACACTTTACATTAGGCTCTAAAACATCATACACCTCCCTTTAGAAAAACAGAATAAACCAAGTTGCTAAAAATCCCTACACAGAATCTACATGCTTGCAGATTCTCACCTCAGTCACAAAGGCAGACCCTCATCAATTACGTAATAAAGAGACCATAAAATATAAATAGAAACATGCAACCAAAAACTGAGCTGGAACACATCATGTCAAACTCTGTATGCAGTGCAACAATAGAACAACAGAAATGTCACATTCTGTTCCATATCACATAATTAAAACTAATAAGAAAATAAAAATCTTCCATTCTCTATAGCTGTGAACTTTTGATTTCCAGTCATCCTGAGACTATCACGGACTAGTTGGGGGGGGGGGGAGGGCGGAGGTATGCACAAAGGGGTAGATTTTAAAAGGTGCATGCACGTGTCCATGTGCGTGGGGTTCCCATGTGCACGAGCTTCCCCAGGACAGCGGCTAATGGCCACTGTCCCAGCCAGCCTCCATCCTGCCATGCCCAGATCACGGTCCCCCTGGCCCGCCACTTTTTCAGGGCCTGGTACTTGTGCACATATAGGCACTTATGCGCATGGCCAGGCCATTTTGAAAATGCACGTGGCATGCACAGGGCCCGGCCATGCGCATAAGTGCCAATTTTTACGTGCACAGCTGTTGTAAAATTTGGCTGAAATTTTTGCTCTGTCATATTCACATGTTTTCTAAAACATACGTCCATTCTATCTTACATGTTCACTCTCTCTCTGTCACACTCCCTCTCACACACACACACACACACGCATGCACTCATACATACATGCTCTCTCTCTTATGTACATATGCTCCTTCCTTCTCTTACACACACTTTCTCACACATAGACTCTGTTATACACACTGGCTGTCTCTCACACACACACATACATACATGCTCCATCTATCACATATGCTCTCACGTTCTCATACATGGGCTTTCTTTCACACACATAGGGGAAGATTTTAATACCTACGCGCAGGTGTAGATTTGTGCTCACAACCCGGCGCGCACAAATCTATGCCCAATTTTATAACATGCGCACGCAGTTGCGTGCATGTTATAAAATCAAGGATCAGCGCGCGCAAAGGGGTACACACTTGTGCACCTTGCACGTGCCGAGCCCTAAGGGAGCCCCAATGGCTTTCTGAGTGCCGGCATGCGTTCCCCAGGCCTAGAGGCCCTACGGAGGCCTCTGGCCACACCACGCCCATGCCCCATCCCTTTTTTCAAGCCCTGGGGAATACGTGTGTCACCGGGCCTATGCAAAATAGGCTCGGCACGCGTAAATCCTTTTAAAATCTGCCCCATGTGTTCTCTCTGTTTCATATTTTCTCTCTCACACCTCTCACATGCACACATGCTCTCTCACTCAAAAAAGCTCTGTCATTCTATCTCACACACAGGCTTCCGTCCTCACTCACATATACTTTCTGCTTCTCTCTCATATATACTCTCTATCTCACTCACATACAGTCTATCTCTCTTTTTGTTACACACATATACAATCCCTTTATCTCTCACTTGTATACTTTTTCTTACACACACAATCCCTGTATCTCACACTTGCATACACCATCTCTCTCACACACACACACACATATACACTCCTATCTCACTTGAATTCTGTCTCACACACAACCTCTATTTCTCACTTGCATACACAATTTCACTCTCTCATACAATATATACTCCCTCTGTTTTTAACATGCATACACTCTCACAAACATATATATACCCTCCCTCTTTCTCTCCCATGTGCTCCCTCTCACACATTTTCTTACAGAGACACATTCTCATTTGCATACATTCTCTCTGACACACACAATCCATCTCACTCTCTCACACACACTCTATCTCTCCTCTCACACACACTCTCTCTCGCGTGTGCTCTGTCTCACACATTCTCTCTTTTATACAAACATGCATACTCCATCTCACACATTTTCTCACATTCCATCTTACTCATACATATTCCCTCTCTTTCTCTCTCACACACACACACATTATCTCTCACACATGCTGTCCCTGACTTACATTTATTTATTTATTATTTATTTAAGTTTTTTCTATACCGGCATTCACGGAAATTCGTATCATGTCGGTTTACATAGAACAAGGGGTGATCAATACATTATAAACGTACATAACTATAACATGAGAGTATACATTTACAAATTATAACAAGTGCGCAGAAAAGCAGTTACAATAAAACAAGGATGGTTCTAACTGGGAGTAGAAGAAGAGGATGATAGAAGTTTAACAAGAAGTAGAACGTGCAGTGGTTGGTATGTCTGTATCAGTTTAATGGGTGATAATCCGTCTTGCTGTATTTGGTGGAAGAGCATCAGTCAGGGTCCGGAAAGGCTTTCTTGAACAGCCATGTCTTAAGTCTCTTTCTGAAGGTTGGAAGACATGGTTCCTGTCGTAATTCTAAGGGGATTGAGTTCCATAGTGGGGGGCCTGCTGTAGAGAAGTCCCTGTCTCTCATATGTTGGGTGGTATTGGCGTGTGGTACCTGTAGATATTCTCGGTACGCTTCTCTAATGGGTCTGTTGGAGGAGTGTTTTTTGAGTGCTATTTGTAGATGGAGTGGAGCTAGTCCATGAATATTTTTGAAGATTGTGGTGAGGGATTTATGGATTATTCTGTAGTGGATTGGCAGCCAGTGAAGGTCTTTAAGGACTGGCGTAATGTGATCTCTTCTCCTCTTGTTCGTTAGGATTCTTGCTGCCGCGTTCTGAATCATTTGGAGAGGTTTAGTATGGGATGATGGGAGGCCTAGTAGTATAGCGTTGCAGTAATCTATTTTCGCAAAGATTATTGCTTGGAGCACTGTTCTATAATCATGGAAATGAAATAGGGGTTTTATTCTTTTTAATGTGTGTAGTTTGTGGAAGCAGTCTTTAGTTGTTTGATTAATAAATGCTTTTAGGTTTAGTCGATTGTCTATAGAAACTCCTAGATCTCTTACTTTTGAGATTTGTAAGTTGGCTGACAGGTTCGTAGTGATTTTGCAGTTATCTGGTGAGATTAGCAGGAATTCACTTTTTGATTGGTTTAGAATTAGGTTTAAGCTGGATAGGAGGTCATTAATTTCTTGAAAACAGTTTTCCCACAGTTTACATGAACACACTCTCTCTGTCTCACATGCATACCCCCTCACACATATACATCCTCTCTGTCACACACATATGCTCTCTCTCACTTTCACATACATGGGCTCTTTCTGTCTCCCTCGCACTATCTCACTCACTATTTCTCTCTGTCACTCATTTTCCCATACTGTGCCTGTCCCTCTCTTCTTCAGTCACTGGTTACCCTGAGAGACTCTTTCAATCTTCAGGTGCTGGCAGGATGGGCTTCACTGGTTACCTCTTCAGCCACCAGCATGGATGCCCTAGGTGCCCCTTCCACTCTTCAGCCACAGGTGGAATGTTCTTCACATTGGCCCTAGTGGCCTCTTCCACTTGTTGAATATCAATGGAACTGGATCTGCCAGCAGCCTGGGTCACAGCATTTTGCTGCTACCTGAGGATTGGTGCTCTAGGTGACCAACTGGTTCACCTAGCAGAAGTGCTGATCCTCAACACTGCACTTTGTATCCTGAAGTCTAATCCTTGCCCCATTGGAGAATTTACATGGGGACAAGAGAATGTTCCCTTTTATGTAAAGTAGAGTTTCCTAATCCTGTCCTGGAGGACCCCTATGCAGTCAGGTTTTCAGGATATCCACAATGAATATGCATGAAATAAAATTTGCATTCTGTGGAGGTAGTGTATGCAAATTTATTTCATGCATATTCATTGTGGATATCCTGAAAGCCCAACTGGCTAAGGGCTCTCTAGAGCAAGTTTGGGAACTACTCATCTAAAGGAAGAACCCAGGAAGGGATTACATTTAGATTAATCAAGTAACCGATTAAGAAGCTTGACAATAATACGGTTATTTGCATTTAATAATAAAGGAAGTCCTTAAGGAACCATGTCTTAAGTTGAAATGTATGCTGAAACTGATTGTCCCATTAAAACAATGTTATAAATGGGGGATTGGTTCCAGCACCAGGACCCAATACTATATTTTCCCCAATATAATCTGGATTTTGGTAATATATAGTGCTGTAAAAAGCAATGACTTTTTAAAGGATTACACTTTTTTTTGTCTGAATATGAAAGTGAAATGGCATGCTTTAAACTGACCCTGTTTTGAAGAGAAAAGTTCCTGGTACTCTTCCAAGTGAGGTCACCTTGCCAGGCTTCATAGTCACCAGCACATCAGTGTACGGTGACTCTTAACATCAGTGTTAAGAGATGCTCAGGTGTCTTAAAGTTGAAACAAGTGTTGTAGGCTGGATAATAAGTGTCAGTTTAGAAACATTTTAACTCTGAATCATCATAATGCGAAACGTCTTAAATTGAGGACTTTCTATATTGGAATATCTTTATCCAGAATCATGTGAATGATATTCTCATTACTAAGGAAAATCCTAATATTTAAATAGAAACAACAAATAAAAGGTGTCAGTAAGCATCCTTGTCTCACTACTTTTTAACTCCAGACACCAACCCCTTTTGCAGCTCATAGAGTAACATGGCCCAATTATCTGTCTGATATGTTTTTATACGTTTTCAGTTAGCAATTTTCATGCATCACTATGACCTCATTGGATATGATACTGTCACTGTGCCAGTAATCTTAAATCCATTCCATATTTAGCTATCTTGCACCATAATTTATTTCAGGTTATCATATCAAAAATCACGTTCATATGAATAAATGCTACAATGATCCCTTACTTATTTTGTGTATTTTCTATCACTGATAGGAAAAAAACTGAGTTGACAGGCCTCATTAGAAATCAGCCTTCTCTCCCCCCAAGATATGGGATTCTGCCATCCAAGTCAGCGTTTGTTTTAACAAGGTTTTTCATATAGCTTTGAAACAAGAGTGGGCCAACTAAAAAAGTCTATGTACAGGGATTGAAAAATAAACTCACCTACTTGCCTCAGGCAAGTTGATTTTCACTTCTGGCATGATTCAGCAACCACACCTCCCCACCATTTAAGAGCAAGAAGAGTGCAGTGGGGAACATTTCCACTTCTGCTGGTAAGAAGCAGTGAAGTGGGGAACATCCTTTGACAGGTAGTAGCAAAGTGGAAGGGAAATTTGCAGATTGCCCTTTCTCTAGAGGAAGCAGCAGCAATATGATGGAGCAGGGCTGTGGGGAACACCCTCACCAACAGGAAGCAGCAATACAGTAAAATCGGATTGTTGAGCACATCTCCACCGCCACAGACAGGAAGTAGAGCTGCGAGGCCCAGCTGCGGGACCCAACCCCATACTGGAAAGGGAGCTAGAGAGCCAGGTCAGTGTTACCTCCCGAAGAGCAACAGGAGATGAAACACCAAGCAATCCTCCCCATCTCAGAGGAGAGGAGAGGAGTAGCAGGAAGTGTCATGGAGTCTAGGAAGACAAGGAGAAGACTAAAATAAAGGACAAGAACATGAGGAGGAGAAAAGGGCAGTGAGAAAGAGGAGAGTGAAGGAGGGACTTGAGGAGGAGAGAGAGCTGCATCTGAGTTGCAGGGAAGGGGAGAAAGGACAGCATGGGGGTGGAGTATGCATTCCACAAGGAATAAATACATTCGACATGTACTCCTGCCACCCCTTCAAAAGAAAAGAAACAAATTATTAGGGAAACAGGCATGAGTACAGGAGTGCATTTCATCTCTGGCAAGTGAGCCATAAAGGAATTTTGAAAACTTATCTATTTTTATTTATTTATTTGGATTTATTACCCACCTTTTTGAATAAAAAAAATCATCCAAACGAGGTAAAATTCATTAGATTAGCAGCGTACAGTCATCAGGTATAACATGTTAGAATAGTAGTGTAAAATCAGAGGTTATTAGACGCTCTCTGTATTTGGATCTCTTATATTTCCTTTTTTTTGTTCAATAATTTTTATTAGCAAACGTACACTGTACACCAGACAATATTTCAAAGAACTCTAACACTAGGAGTGTACAGCAACAGCGAGATCTGTGCTTTGTAGAATAGATAAATATGCCTGAGAAATAAGGGTTCAAATCTAGCAAGTTTGAGAATATAGCTGGAGTGAAGCCTAGCAGGCACTAATTTCTTATCTACATGCAGAGCTGCACTTAGAGATAAGGGGGAAGCCCATCGCTGGAGATAAGCTAAAGGTGTGGTGTAGGGCGTATCAAAAATCCAATCACAAATGTGTCTTAAGAGGCTAGCTAAGTTATAAAGCAATAAGTTTGCGCAATTTAAGCCTAACTTTTGTAGGCCGCATTAAAACTTCTACGGCTATCCTTGGTTTTCCTTCCCCCCCAAGAGGAATTTCCTGATTCCCTGATTAATGGCTGTACTATCTTGTTTGGATAACCAAATGGGCAACACATGAAATATTTAGAGCCATTTGGATATTTCCATTTTCAGCAAATATGGTATATGTGTCCTGAGAGAGACAAAAGAAGATCCTGCCACAATTGTAGTCTGGCAAGCAATTTTTGTTTTAAGAGACTGATATTAAGGTCATATAAGTGTGTAGGGTTAGCTGGAATATAGATGCCTAAATATTTACAATTTTTTGCCACCCATTTGAGGGGGAAGATACCTGGCCAGTGTGTGCGCAGAGTACCTAGGATGTCAAAGACCTCTGATTTTTCCCAGTTAATTTTTAAACCTGCAAATTTTCCAAAGTGGTGTTGTATATCCAAGGCTGCTGGTAAATCCTGAATGGGCTGAGTTAGAAAAAGAAAGACATCATCGGCAAAAGCTGCCACAGTGAAATTATTACCCTGCATGGAATAGCCCTGGATCTGGGAAACAGTAGCCAGTTTCCTGAGTAATGGATCAATGGTTAAAATATACAGTATGGGAGAAAGGAGGCATCCCTGATGAACTCCTCATTGAAGACCTATAGGGTCAGCTACACAGTCATTGGCTATGATGTGAGAGTTTGGGTTATGGTATAAAATAGCGATATAATTCAAAATTGGGCCCTAATAACCAAATCTCCGCAAAACTTAAAACATGTAACTATAGACCAGTGAGCCTGACTTCAGTGCCGGGAAAAGTAGTGGAAACTATTCTCAAGATCAAAATCATAGAGCATATAGAAAGACATGATTTAATGGGACACAGTCAACATGGATTTACCCAAGGGAAGTCTTGCCTAACAAATCTGCTTCATTTTTTTGAAGGGGTTAATAAACATGTGGATAAAGGTGAACTGGTAGATGTAGTGTATTTGGATTTTCAGAAGGCGTTTGACAAAGTCCTCATGAGAGGCTTCTACGAAAACTAAAAAGTCATGGGATAGGAGGTGATGTCCTTTCGTGGATTACAAACTGGTTAAAAGACAGGAAACAGAGAGTAGGATTAAATGGTCAATTTTCTCAGTGGAAAAGGGTAAACAGTGGAGTGCCTCAGGGATCTGTACTTGGACCGGTACTTTTCAATATATATATAAATGATCTGGAAAGGAATACGACGAGTGAGGTTATCAAATTTGCAGATGATACAAAATTATTCAGAGTAATTAAATCACAAGCAGACTGTGATACATTACAGGAGGACCTTGCAAGACTGGAAGATTGGGCATCTAAATGGCAGATGAAATTTAATGTGGACAAGTGCAAGGTGTTGCATATAGGGAAAAATAACCCTTGCTGTAGTTACACAATGTTAGGTTCCATATTAGGAGCTACCACTCAGGAAAAAGATCTAGGCATCATAGTGGATAATACTTAAAAATTGTCGGCTCAATGTGCTGCAGCAGTCAAAAAAGCAAATAGAATGTTAGGAATTATTAGGAAGGGAATGGTTAATAGAATGGAAAATGTCATAATGCCTCTGTATCGCTCCATGGTGAGACCGTACCTTGAATACTGTGTACAATTCTGGTCGCCGCATCTCAAAAAAGATATAGTTGTGATGGAGAAGGTACAGAGAAGGGCAACCAAAATGATAAAGGGGATGGAACAGCTCCCCTATGAGGAAAGGCTGAAGAGATTAGGGCTGTTCAGCTTGGAGAAGAGACGGCTGAGGGGGGATATGATAGAGGTCTTTAAGATCATGAGAGGTCTTGAACGAGTAGATGTGACTCGGTTATTTACACTTTCGAATAATAGAAGGACTAGGGGGCATTCCATGAAGTTAGCAAGTAGTACATTTAAGACTAATCGGAGAAAATTCTTTTTCACTCAATGCACAATAAAGCTCTGGAATTTGTTGCCAGAGGATGTGGTTAGTGCCGTTAGTGTAGCTGGGTTCAAAAAAGGTTTGGATAAGTTCTTGGAGGAGAAGTCCATTAATGGCTATTAATCAATTATACTTAGGGAATAGCCACTGCTATTAATTGCATCAGTAGCATGGGATCTTCTTAGTGTTTGGGTAATTGCCAGGTTCTTGTGGCCTGGTTTTGGCCTCTGTTGGAAATAGGATGCTGGGCTTGATGGATCCTTGGTCTGACCCAGCATGGCAATTTCTTATGTCTTATGTTCTTATGTAGTCCCAGGAGACCCGATCAAAGGCTTTCTCGGTGTCAAAGCCTATCGCCAGTGCAGGTATGTGGGTTTTCTAGGAGGATTCGATTGCCGAAATGAACTGAATAATGTGGGAGCTCGCATTACGCTTCTTGACAAAACTTGCCTGATAGGGGGATATAAGGTGAGGGATAACATTACTTAATCTCTCAGCCAAAACACGAGCATAAAGTTTTAGGTCGCAGTTCAGCAGAGAGATGGGCCTGAATGAAGAGGGCTGCAGCGGGTCTTTTCCAGGTTTTGGGAAAACTATTTTAAAGGCTTTGTTGAATTTTGGGGGAAACACATTTTTTTGGCAAACATCTTGGAAAAAACGACACAGAGGATCCACTGTGGACATAAAATTTTGTAAAAATCAGCTGTGAATCCATCCAGACCCGGAGCCTTGAGAGATTTACTACTTTTTATCACTGCCATAACCTCCAATGTGGTGACTGGACGATTTAAATAGATTAGCTGAGATTCTATTAGGTTAGATAGAAATAGGTTTTCTAAAAACCTAGCTTGGTCAGTCGCATCACCCAATCTATCTTCAGTGTAAAGGTCTGCACAGAACTGTCATAGAGCCTCACAGATTTCAGTATTCATCAGATTTAGTTTTTAAGCCCCTGATTATGGATTTCCCTTATTTAATTCTTACCAGCCATGCCGTAACTTTTCCAGATTTGATCCCATAATGGAAAAAAGAATGTTCATAAAGTCCAAGGCTTTCTGGGCTCTAAGGTGTAAATGAGCATTAAGAGCATTCAAAGTGGCCCAAAATGCAGTCATTATTCGGATGAGAAGGATAGATTATGCTAGATTATGCTTGGCTGACTGCAGCTTGGTCGCCAGTTCCAGAATGGATTTAGTTAAGTTCTTATTTCTTCTAACTACATAAACTATAATTTCCCCTCTCAAAACTGCTATACAGGTTTCCCAGAATAAAGAGGGATTATCCTGATGATATGCATTGGTTTGGAAAAATTCTTCCCATTTTTGCGTTAAAATTGATGAAAATGTTTAACCTCTGCTAAATAGCTGGGGAAATGACACATTTTAGGGGACAATCTACTAGTAGATAACTCCATATCGGTCCATTGATCCGCCACTTCAATGGGCCCTATATTTGCAGAATCTACTTAAGGAAATAAATATTGAGAGATAAGTATGTAATCTATTCTAGACATAGTTGCGTGAGCTCGGCACTTCAGGGTGTAGTATCTGCCAAATGTCTAAGAGCTGCAGCTGTTGAGAGGTATACTTAACACCCACATCTGCAGGTTGCCTAAATCTTGTGGGTAGCAGTGACTTGTCTATGATCGGATCATATGTGATAGTAAAATCACCCATGGCAAGGATCCCTGCATATGAATAAGCAGCAGATTGATAATTTTAGAAAAGAAAGCGGGATCTGGTATGTATGGAGTGTATATATTGCAGATAGTGAGAGGCATCCCCTCTAGCTGACCAGCTATAATGATATATCAGCCATCTGGGCCTTTCACCTCACTGGACAGAACAAAGTCTGTATGCTTTTTTTTAACAATATTGCCACTCCACCTTTTTTCCCCTTAGCAGGGGAGAAAAAAACATGCTGAAACCCACTCTCTGCAAAGTTCCATGTTCTCTAAAGTATTCAGGTGTGTTTCTTGTATGCCAGCAGCCTTAGTTTGAGGGCCTGGAAAACTTTTTTCCTTTTGATGAGGCATTCCAGGATAGAAATCTGTTTACCCCCATTTTCTTAGAAAAAATGAGAGGAGTAAGCAAGAGGAAATTGCTACAGTAAGAAGGAGAGCCCTCAGCCCAGCTCTCCCTGCAGAGAGGAACAAAGAAACATAGATATGCGGTAACTAATAGGTAACCAAAAGAGGTACAACCTCGAGTGATACCATGTAATCTAGGAGGAACAGTCCCAACATCCTAATCCTACAAAAACCCTAAAACACTCCTCCCCTCCCCAAAAAAGCCCAAAGACTCAAAGAGTCATCACCGGAGATCACGTTTCAATGTGACTAGGTGCCACATCCCCTCCCCCCAGCCTTCAAGCATATTATTATACTTAAGAGAGGAGAGAAGAGAGAAAACAAACAAAAAGGAAACATCATTTGTTAAGTTCCTCAACCCATTTTTGTGCAGTCTCTGGAGATTCATAAATGGCCCATTTTCCATTGTAGATTACTCGAAACTTAGTGGGAAAAAGTAATGAAAAATGGAGTTGCTTTTTCACCAGCTTATCGCAGACTGCCGAATAGGCCCGTCTCATTGCAGAAACTCTTGGGGAATAATCCAGAGCCAACCGAACAGAGGCTCCTTGAAGCTGAATGTCAGAAGTCTTCCTCGCTGCCTGTAAGATTCGCTGCTTATGGATGAAATTAAAGACTTTAAAAATCACAGTCCTCAGCCTTTGAGATGTGGGTGATGTTCATGCGCCAAGCCAGTGTGCCTGCTCAATCTCCATTGTCCCACGTAAGTCTGGTAAATTTAGGGCCTCGGGAAGCCATTCCAGTAACAGGCCTCGAAGTGATCTTTCTTCTACCGCCTCGGGAAGGCTGACTAGGTGGAGATTGGATCGGTGAGACCTATTTTCTAGGTCATCAATTTTGATGGTATGTTCTTTTATGATTTTCTCCAACATAGAAATTTGCCTCATGAAAGTAGTAACATCGTCCTCTAATACCGATGTTCGCCCTTCGATGTGATCAATGTGCGATGCAAATTCCGAGAGAGAGTCTTGCAATGAAGCTATTTGAGAGGAGATCCCAGACAATTTTCCTTCCAGAGCCGCAATCACCGGTTCTCTAATCTCTACTGTTGATGGGTGTAGAGGCAGTATCTTCTAAGTTTCCACTCCAGGAGATGCTGCCATCTTGCTTTCCAAAGTGCATGGTTTTTCTTATTCTTTTCCTGCAGTTCTAGGCAGCATAGGAGAGGATGACTTCTGCATGTATGAAGTAATAAACATAAGAATGTCTGCTAGATGTTTTCCAAGACTCAGAGGCTGACCTAGTAGCTGGTTCGCTAAGGATTTGGGAACGTGGCACCCAGAGCTAGCTCAGACACAGTTGCCCAGCTCAACACATCATGTGATCTCTATATTACCCTTTTTTAAAAAATTGAATCTATAACATTTTCCCACCATGAAGGTTGGGTGATGCCATAGCATATAATAGAGATGTGCTTCATTTAAAGATATCAGTTCAGGCTTCAGATTGGGCGATTCACGGATAATTTTGTTTTCCCACGATTCGTTGGTTTTTTTTCGGGAATTTTTTACGAAGTGCGTTAGGGCGCACTAACAATCAGTTAGTGCGCACTATCTCAGCATTAGTGCGCAGTACACCGAATGAGATAGTGTGCACTAACTAGATGTTAATGCGCATTAACATCTAGTTAGTGCGCCCTAATAGAACTTACAGCACACTAAATATGTAGTAGTGCGCTGTAACTAATGTTAGTGCACACTAAAAAAAAATGCAACTTAAAAATTTAAAAGTATCAATTCAGAGGAGTTCGTTAGCTAGAAAAACAGTGCACGCTAATTGGTATTACTGCACACTAAGAGATATGCAGTGTGCAGTAACTCCATTAGTGCGCACTAACACGAAATATGAATTTTGCCAAAATTTCGGCAGAAATCGCTTCGTTTATCGGCGCTACTGAACAATGACGAATTAGAAAATATCATTGACATTGTCTAATTCGTGAAAAATGCACAATCCTAGCATATCATAGCATTAAGAAACTTGTTAAAGTCAGGGCCTAACCACATATGAAAAACAATAAACACTTGTGCTAAGGTAAAATCAGAACTTGGAGAACGTTTATCTGCCATAATACAGTTGTGACTCTGTCCATCTGTCTGTGGAGGTGCGCTTTAGCAGGGATCACAAGATGACAATATCCTATTATTTTAATAGATAATACTGACATCTGGTGGCTACTGTGGTACTGAAGCCTCTCACATTTTCTGATCAGCCACAAGAGTATTATCATAATAGATTTGTTCTGATTTGCTTGCTAGCATTACTGGACAAATATTTTCAGTGAAAGTTATATGTGGTGATGGTGTTACATGCGCCGGCCACAGCAAACCTGCAACTCAGCCCCCTCACCTCTCTCAAAGTGATCCAGCACCTGGTCTCGTCTCTGGCGGCTGTTGGCCACCAGCTCCATCCTCGGGCTGTCCCTGGGGCCTCCGGCTCTGCTACAGTTCCTGATGCTCCGCGTCGGGCCTCTCCGCATGGCTGTGGAGAGACACCGCCCTGACCAAAGCCGCGTGCACACAGCTGATGTTTTAATAGGGCCCGCGGTGGGAACCTGGCCACCTGGATGATGACGTTGGCTAAGTTCCGATATATAAGGCCGGGCTCCACTCTCTCAAATTGCTTTTGCAACAGGTCCCCTCACTAGTCGAGTGCTCGTTGCTTCTTCTGTTCCTGGTTCCTGATCTTGATTGCCTCCATTCCTATTTCCTTGTTCCTGAGTTCCTGTTCCTTTGTCTCTCCGGATTGCTAACCTGGTTTGACCTCTGCATTGCCTGACTACTCCGTTGCCTTTATCCAATCCCAGACCGCTGCATTGCCTGACTACTCCATTGCCTCTCTCCAATTACAGACCGCTGCATTGCCTGACTACTCCGTTGCCTCTCTCCAATCCCGGACTGCTGCATTGCCTGACCACTCCATTGCTTCTCTCCAGCCCTGCTTCATCTGACCATCCTTTGACTCTCTCCTCATCCAGTCCTCAGCCTTGCTTGCCACTGCTTCCAGCCTGCCGCCAGTCCTGAACCAAGCTTGCTTAAAGACGTCTCTTCAGCCTTTGTCCTAGATGTGGTTCATTCAGGCTTCGGCCTGCTTTTGCTCGGCGCCCTCTGTCAGACTGTGTTCCTATTGTTGCCTGGGTCTCCAGGACTCTGCCTCATCCAGCAACAGTTTCTCGAGGCTCTGGCCTCTTCCCTCGAGCGTCTGCATACACAGCTAGATGCCATGTCCAGCAACTCAGTTCCAGCTATGGCTTCCTCTCTGTCACAGCCGTCTACTTCCTCCTCCAGAGCCCTACTGGCTCTGCCAGCCCCACCTCATGTCAATGGTGACTCCAAGCTGTGTAGAGGGTTTATTAACCAGTGCTATATGCAGTTTGCTTTTCAACCATCTTTCAAGATGAATTAACCAAGGTCACCTTCATCTTGTCTCGCCTAGAATGGAAGGCGCTGGTGTGGGCTTCTCCCTTGTGGGAGTGATCTGATTCACTCCAATGGGAATTGTCTCGGTTCGTGACTGTGTTTCGGTGAACCTTTGATGATCCTGGGTGGCATGCCATGGCAAGTACTAGTCTTCTACATCTGCGACAAGGCCAAAGAAGCCTTTTCGACTACACCATTGAATTTTGGACTTTAGCGTCTGAACTGGCTTGGCAGGAGGACTGCCTGTGAGCTATCTACATGGGTGCGCTCTCCCCGCAACTAAAGGATGAGTTGGCAGCTCAAGAGCTCCCTTCTTCTCTCGAGGATCTTATCAATCTAACAGGCCAAATTGACCACCGTCTCCAAGAGCGTCACCGGGAGAATCGGATGCCCAAGAAACCCTCTCAGGTCCTTTCTCACTCGCCACCTGCTACCAACCCTACTACTGGTAGGAATTCTGCTGTGGCTGAGACCGACGAACACATGCAGTTGGGTCGTGGGCACCTGTCCCCAGAAGAGCGCCTCCGGCAGAGACAAACAGGCCTGTGTCTGTATTGTGAAGCACCTGGCCATCATCTACAGATTGCCCAGTCTGTCCGGGAAACTTCCCGGCCTAAGTTCAGTTGGGGTCCTGAACTTGGGCGCAACATCCCTGGCCCCTCAACTATCCGTGCCTGTTACTATTGTCTGGGATACTCAGTCGTTTCCTGTCCTTGCTCTGGTGGACTCCGGAGCAGGTGGTAATTTTATTCTTAGAGACCTGGTTCAACTCTTGGGTATCAAAATCCATCCTCTCGAGACTTCCTTGTGCATTGCTTCAATCTATGGAGAACCATTATCCGGTCGAGTATCCTTAACAACAGAGCCAGTTCAACTTCTTACTGGCGCGCTCCACTCCAAAGAAATTGAACTGTTGGTCCTAGAGAAGTCCACTCACCCAGTAGTTCTGGGACTACCTTGGCTCCATCGTCACTCTCCCCAATTCAATTGGGGTCTCTCTAGCTGACAGAATGGGGCTCCACCTGTCATCATACTTGTCTTCAGAAAGTGGCGCCCCTACCAGTGGTTCCTCAGGCATACCTGCTCCCTATGCAGAATTCAAAGATGTGTTCTCGAAGCAGAAATTTGGAAATTTGACTGTCTGATCGATCTTATTTTTATTGTATTTATTTATTTAAATTCTTTTACAATACCGATACTCCAGATGAGGTCTTATTGTACCGGTTTACAATAGAACAGGGGGAAACCAATTAACAAATATATAGAAGGTAAAGTTACATTACAACAGGGAGCAAAAAACATGGGAGCTGGAAGACAGGAAAGATTTAAAAAAAAAACAATAACAACTTGAGAGTGATAAAATAGTCAACGAAAAACAATGGAGTAGTGAGATGTAAACAGATTGTTGTTCTCGGCTGTAAGATTTATCCAAGGCGATTATTAACATAATATATCCTGTGGAAGGCATAAGATATATTCCTGTGGAATATATCTTATGCCTGGAACCACGCCCCCCCCAAGGCCATGATGGGCTACATCCGGGAGAATCTTGCAAAGGGGTTCATTCACCCCTCTACCTCCCCTGATGGCATAGGGTTCATTTTTGTTGCAAAGAAGGATGGATTTTTAAGACTGTGTATCGACTACCGCGGTCTGAATGCAATCACTCTCAAGGACAAGTACCCGCTGCCCTTGATATCTGAATTGTTTGATCGGCTACACAGAGTCTCTATCTTCACCAAGTTAGACTTATGCAAAGCCTATAAGTTGGTGCGTATCCACCCTGATGACATCTGGAAGACAGCTTTCAACACCAGAGATGGACATTATGAATATTTAGTGATGCCCTTCGGCCTTTGTAACGCACCTGCAGTTTTCCAGAGAATGATTAATGAAATCTTCAGGGATCTCTTGTACATCAAAGTTGTGGTGTACCTGGATGACATTCTTATCTTCTCCAAGGACCTGACCACGCACCGTACCGATGTTCGTACTGTACTTCAATGTCTTCGGGAGAACCATCTGTTTGCGAAATTGGACAGTTGGACAAGTGCCTTTTTGGGGTACATAATTTCCCAACAAGGATTCTCGATGGATCCTGTGAAACTAAAGGGAATCCAAGACTGGCCACAACCTGTGGGCCTGAAGGCACTTCAGCATTTTCTAGGATTCATGAATTACTACTGCCACTTTATACCGCACTACTCTATGTTGGTGGTTCCTCTTACAGCTCTACCCATAAGTGTCAGGACACCCAAAACTGGACCCCGGAGGCTATTTCCGCCTTTCATTGCCTCAAAGAGGCTTTTGTAACTGGATCCTGTCTCCATCATCCGGACATGAATCGTCCTTTCCTGGTTGAGGTTAGATGCCTCCTCAACTGGAGCGGGGGCGGTCCTGAACCAATGCTTTGCTTCCGGATCCATGATCTCATGTTCCTTCTACTCACGGAAGCTCTCTGCTGCAGAACAAAATTACAGCATTGGAGACCGCGAGTTACTCGCCATCAAGCTGGCTTTGGAGGAATGGCGCCCTTGGCTAGAGGGCACCCAACATAAATTTACAGTGTTCACAGATACATGTTGTGGTCCCGGCCTGTGGAGGTCCACGGTCGGTCCCTCCTCCTACCTCAGGGCTGCTCCATGTACCTCAGCATTCCGTTCGGGCCTTGCTAGGCCCTTCTTGCGGCGATCCCTCCTCGAGGGAGATGCTGTCGACTTTCACCAGTGGCCCCGCCCCCTAGGCGCACACAGGGGCTTCGAATTTAAAGGGACCAGCGTGGGAAAGATAGCACCACCCCGGGGATGATGTCAGATGCCTTCAGGGTTTTTAAACCCTGCAACCAGCCCCACTCTTGGCCTTGCAACAAGGTTCCCTCCTTGAGGTTAGTAGTTGCAGTCTTCTTTCTTGTTCCTGTGTTCCCCTGGTCCTTACTCCAGCCTTTTTTCCTGCTCCAGCCCATCCTTGCTTGCTCCTGTTCCTGGCTCCTGACTTCAGCTCGTTTCCTTGCTCCTGACTTCGGCTCTTTTTCTTGTTCTTGACTTCGGCTCATCTCCTGGCTCCGGGTCGACTCCTGGCTCCTGTCTTTTTGGCTCGTCCTCTGGTATCCTGCTTGCCGCATGTCTCGACTCTGGTTCATCTTCGGCCTCTGCTGTCTGCTGTCTGCCACCTGCCCCCACTCCTGGTTTGTTCCTCTTCCTGCTTGTCTGCTACCTGATTTGATCCAGACTGCTCCATCCAGGAGACTTCACATAAGTCCAAGTGGCTCAGGTCCTCACGGGCTCCTCCTGGGGGGACCTCGGGCTTCCAGTGGTGAAGTTACGATTGGTCTCCTGGTTCCAGCCACTCCTCCGCTTCACAACTTCTGGACAATTTTTCAGGTACTTGTCTTCAGGAGACCACGCATAAGTCCAAGCGGCTCAGATCCTCAAGGGCTCCTCCAGGGAGGATCTCGGGCTTCCAGTGGTGAAGATTCAGTGGGTTTCCTGGCTTGATCTGCCTCCCGGCTACGACCTCCGCTGTGGGCCTTCTCATGGTGCGCTTTCATTATCTCTAGCTGGCTCAAGGGTCCACGAGTGCAACAATAAAACCTGGAACACTTGAGCCAAGCCCAACATCTCAACACCCGTCAAGCCCGATGGGCTCTGTTCTTTTCCAGATTTAACTTTGAACTTTGCTACCGCCCAGCAGAGAAAAATCTCTGGGCAGATGCCCTGTCTCGCTCGTTTGAACCTGAAGACAAACCAATGAACCTGGTCATATTATTGACCCAGCCTGCATTTGTCTTTCGGCTACTCATCTTGTTCCTACGGGGAAAACGGTGGTGCCCCACCTACTCCATGAAAGAGTCCTCTAGTGGTCACCCAGGGTGAGCGTGAACCTTAGCGCTGCATCAGCGGTTCTTCTAGTGGCCCACTATGGACTCTGACGCTAAAGCATACGTTGATTCCTGCAGCACCTGCGCTCAACAGAAACCCCCGGTTGGGCGGCCTTGGGGTTTACTCCAGCCACTCCCAGCTTCCGAAGAACTGTGGACACATCTTTCCACGGATTGCATCGTGGACTTACCATCATCTAAATGCCACATGGTCATATGGGTTACAATTGACAGATTCTCCAAAATGGCCCATTTTGTTCCACTGCCGGGCCTACCATCTGCCTGTTCTTTCAACACATCTTCCGACTACATGGCTTACCCAAGGACATTTGTTTCTGACAGAGGCCCATAATTCATCGCCAGATATTGGCACGCCCTTTGTAAAAGGTTTTGAATTAACATCAGTTTAACAACAGCATACCATCCTCAAGTCAATGGACAAGTTGAGCGTACAAACCACTCCTTGAAGTCCTTCCTACGCGCATATATAAATGATCATCAGGACAATTTCTCGGAGCTTCTTCCTTGGGCGGAGTTCTCCCACAACTTCCACATTGCCGCTGCCACAGGTACGCCCTTTTCCATCGTTTACGGGAAACAACCGTGACCACCGCTACCCATACCATTGTCAGTGCCTTTTCCTGCTGCGCAAGCCACTGCCAATGCCCTCAAGGCACTCTGGAACCAGACGAATCTTCGCTAATGCCAGGCCGCTTCCCGGGCCAAGAGATCTGCTGACAGCCATCAATTCTCAGCTCCTGAGTTCCTTCCTGGCCAGAAAGTCTGGTTAAGCACCTGTTATATTCGACTCAAGATACCTTCTCAGAGGTTTTCACCAAGGTATATTGGACCTTTTCCAATCATTTGTCATGTTGCACTGGTAACCTATCAACTCCGGCTGCCGCCTACATTGGGAATCCACAATACATTTCACGTATCACTCCTAAAACATGTGGTCCTATCCTGACCTTCATGAAAGGCTCCTGCAACTCCTTCGCTGGTTTCGGAGACCGACACCACTTATAAGGTCCACGAAGTCCTTGATGTCCGCCGTAGGGGCCGCCGGTGCGAATACCTCCTTTCCTGGGAGGGTTACGGCTCTGAAGAAAATTCGTGGGAGCCAGCCTGTAACATTCTGGATAAGAAACTCCTCCTCCAGTTTCATTGTGCCCATCCGAGCAAACCCAGAACTCCAACAGGGGGGCGTAGGGGGAGGGGATACTGTTATGTGTGCTGGCCACGGCAGACCCACGGCTCGGTCCCCTCACCTCTCTCAAAGTGATCCAGCACCTGGTCCCTCATCTCTGGTGGCTGTTGGCCGCCTGCTCCATCCTCGGGCTGCCCCTGGGACCTTCGGTTCTGCTACAGTACTTGATGCTCCGCGTAGGGCCTCTCCGCATGGCCCGCAGAGAGATGCCGTCCCGACCAATGCCGCGCCCCTACAGCTGATCCTTTAATAGGGCCCGCGGCTGGAACCAGGCTGCGGCCCCGGATGATGACGACGTCTAACCTCTGGTATATAAGGCCGGGCTCCGCTCTCTCAAATTGCCTTTGCAACAGGTCCACTCGCTAGTCGAGTTCTTGTTGCTTCTTCTGTTCCTGGTTCCTGATCCTGATTGCCTCCGTTCCTGTTTCCTTGTTCCTGAGTTCCTGTTCCTTCGTCTCTCCTTCGGATTGCTAACCTGGTTTGACCTCTGCATCATCTGACTACTCCCTTGCCTCTCTCCAGCCCCGGACCTCTGCGTTGCCTGACTACTCCGTTGCCCCTCTCCAACCCCAGACCGCTTTATTGCCTGATCATTCTGTTGCCTCTCTCCAACCCCAGACCTCTGCATTGCCTGACTACTCCATTGCCTCTCTTCAGCCCCGGACCTCTGCATCGCCTGACCATGCCGTTGCTTCTCTCCAGCCCTGGACTTCTGCTTCGTCTGACCATCCTTTGACTCTCTCCTCATCCAGACCTCAGCCTTGCTTGCCATTGCTTCCAGCCTGCTGCCAGTCCTGAACCCAACTTGCTTAAAGACAAGATGTCTCTTCAGCCTTTGTCCTGGATGTGGTTCATTCAGGCTTTGGCCTGCTCTTGCTCGGGCACCCTCTGTCAGACTGTGTTCCTTTTGGCGCCCGGGTCTCCAGGACTCCGCCTCGTCCAGTACAGACTGTTACTTACACTGGTTGGTACCTCTGGGCTGACCTCGATCTACCCATCGATGACCACTGATGGAGGCCACCTAAGTCCAGCCAGCTCCGGCACCCAAAGGCTCAACCCGTGGGGAACGAGGGCTGGTATTGGTGAAGCACCAATTGGCCTCCATCCATCAGCCTTCTCTGCCTGCCGATGGTGAGGACCCGTAGGATCCCTCTGGGTAGCGTCAACCCCACCTCGGTCTAAGGGTCCACCTCCGGTGCAACAGATGGCAATGTTTATTTTGTGACCATGGCATATTTCTGAAAGGTGATGAGAGGCAGACCTCACATCTTCCAACAGCGAAAGAGCTGTGTAGGAGCCACAAGCAGTGGTTCATAAGCACAAAGGCAGTGTCAGCCAGAAGTGAAAACTGTGGAGCCAAAGACATATGCAGCTGTCGTGCACTGCATCAGCGAACAGTTTCCTAATCTAGTTATTGCCTAATCTGCTTCTGCTTGTAAGTAAACCAGTTAGACTTAGGTGAGAAAAAGGTTCCTAATTATTTGTAACCTGTGGCTGTCTCCACAGCCACAGGTTACAAATAATTCAGTTGGTTTTATCAGTACCCAAATTCAGTTGGTTTTATCAGTACCCAAATTCAAAATATTAGTTTTATCTATGTTGATACCAAATCATTATCCTTAAATATGGCCACACTAAGCTAAACTCATGGTGAGGATGATAAGACAGGAGGCTACAAATGAGGTATGGACAGATAACCTGAGGTTGAGGCAGCAGAGGAATCTTTCTGGTAATTCTAAAGGAGAAAGGGGTGAGGGAAGGAGGGATTGAGGAGGAAGAGGGCATGATGGAGGGAGATGAGGACGAGATGAATGAGGGATGATGTGAGGAAATGGAAAAGTGGGATGGGGATAGGGGAGAAGGTAATAGAGGGGTTGGGGAGCAAAAGGCATATATCAATATAAATATTAATTTGACTGCAAGGTTTTTGTGGGTTTCAGGTATGTTCTCTGCTTCAGACACAAAATATAAATATCAATGAAGAAATCTCATTATGAGAGTCAGTATTCAATTGAAAAAAGCTTCACACTTCTCCTGGTAGACATAACTCTGGGACAGTCTCAGTATTCCTTATGACCCTAGCAACAAGTTACCAAAATGTTTTATGATCACTAGAGGCAGCAGCAATGGGTAATTCATTCCAACACTTTCTAGCATATTCCTTGTTCTTCTCACAAATAAAACTTTTAGAATCTTTCATTTATGGCTTGAAATACATTCTTTAATACCCGTTCCTTGTTTACACTCTTTATCAAAATAGGGATCATTCCTTAATTTGCTCTTATTTCTTTTTTTAAATGACTCCCTTGTTAAGAAGTCTGAAAGATTATATCAATTGCTTATATGCTGCCATAGATTCTATTGGATATAATATTGGTAATTGGTGGTTTAAATGGGCATCCAAATCTATATCCCATATTACTCTATTATTGTGAGTCTAGGACATAATTTTGAATAGTCATCAAAACCAGATATTCCCATTGTTACTAAAATTCAAATGTAAATAAAATTATCACTGGCAGAAAAGTGGAGCATATGTAGTAAAATCAGAAAGAGGAGTGCAGAAGAAATCACAGTACAGAAGAATGTCTCTTTAAGAGTGTTTGAATCCCAGATTGCTGTCTCTCCTGATGCAACCTTTGTTGTGTGTGCTGGCCACGACAGGCCCGCAGCCAGGCCCTCTTACCCTCTTTTGCCTGCTCCACTTCTCTCGCAGCCATGGGCCACCGCCTACAACCTTGGGCCAACCCCGGTGCTCCTATCTCTGCTACGGATGTCCATACTCCGCGGCAGGCTTCCCCGCACGGTTTGCGGGGAGACGCCGCCATCCTGCGCCACGCCCCTCCTTAGGCGTGCGCGCGCAACTCTTTTCCTTTTAAAGGGGCCGCAGAAGGAAACTAACGTGCGGCCCCGGATGATGACATCACTGGGTCCCGGTATATAAGGCCGGGCCCAGCCTCAGTTAGTTGCTTTTGCAACAGGTCTCCATGCTGTCATGTACTTTGTTGCTTCCCTGGTGATTCCTTCGTGTTCTTGGTTCCTGTCATGTTCCTATTTCTGATCCTAGTTCCGGTATTCTCTTTGTTTCTGTGTTCCTGTGTTACTCTACTTGTTCTACGGACTGATCATTTCCTGGACTCGACCTCTGCTTTGCCTGACCATGCTACTGGTCATCTCCTGGACCCGACCTCTGCTTTGCCTGACCATGCTATTGATCTTCTCTTGGACCTGACCTTTGCCTTGCCTCACCGCTCTACCTTGCCTGCCGCCTGCCCTGACTCCAGCTTGCCCAAAGACGCCTCTACTATACTCAGTCTGGACTTGGCCTCTCAGGCTTCGGCCTGTTCTTACTCGGGCACCCCCTGTCTATCATTCCTTTTGGCACTCACGTCTCTGGGACTCTGTCTCATCCAGATCAGTCCTATTTGTTCCACTGCTGGTCCCTGGCTGACCTCCTACTTGTCCATCAGAAGACCTCGGACAGAGGCCCACCTAAATCCAGCCGGCCCCGGTACCCAAGGGCTCAACTTGCGGGGAACGAGGGCTGGTATTGGTGAAGCTCTAGCTGGCCTCTGTCAGTCAGCCTACCAATGGTGGGGACCCGTAGGGCTTGCCCTGCAGGTAGCGTCAACACCACCTTGGCTCAAAGGTCCATCTCCTGCACAACAGCCTTTGTGGCAAAACACGTGCTCCATGTTGGGGGACAACTTTTAGTGTACCACCTTGAATTTTTTTTCAAGATATAGGGGTTTCCTTTTGAATAAAGAAGTGAAACATTATGAACTTGTAAGGACTGTGATTTCTTCTGCACTCATCTTTCTGATTTAATTTAAGAAAATTATCACTGCCACAAAAAGACATTTTTAAAATCCTAATGTTTTAAATTGGTTTGCTGCTTCCAGCAAAATGTAATGCAAAATGTATTTTCCCTCAACAGAATGCCAAGTATAATTTCTTGCTTTATCTTGAGGTATTCTAACATTAAGTTTCCTCATGTTTAATACAGTCAAGGATTAAAAGATAGAAAACAATATAATATTTTTCAATCTTTTAGCAAAATCTCCCAGTTGTGAGCCTTCTAGTACCCATAAAACAAAATGACAGAAAGTGCTGGTTCCCATTCTTGCTGGTGGGATGTTTATAAACCATCACCAGCTCCAGCAATAATGATGGGGGCCAGAATTAGCCTTGTAAAATCACTGGACAATTGCCTATTGATTTTCATATGGGAAAGCATTCCATAATGCCATATCTCTGATTATATTCCATGTATTGTCAGTGATTTGTAAAGTAACAGCAAGAATGGCACATATATATAATGATCCTCTCTACATTCTGGGCCCGTCTTTGCCTTTTCTTTTTAAAATGGAAAGACTCAGGAAGAAGAAAAGGGCACTTTAAAACAACTGTGGTAATGAAAAACATATATACCATAGATCTGTACAAAAATAGCAAGGAAGCAGAATTCATGCCCAAAGAGGAAAGTAGATAAAGTGATCAGAAGTCCATTTCAATCAAAACCACTCAAGGGCAAAATAAAGACAGTTACCAGTGCAAACAATGAACTTATCTGGGGAATCAGATACCAGCAGAGAGAAATACAAAGACCAAAGAAGAAAAAAAAGCTCTGTGATCCTGATAAACAAAAAGATAAATTCCCATCTGGATACATGAAGCACTGTGTCTATAAAATATCAAACCATGGTGAAAGGAATGAGAGTGAATACATTGGGGACCCCAGAAAAATGCATACAGAGGTAAGCAAATACATGGCAGAAGTCAGCAAAGACATAATGGGATATCCATATAAAATGCAATTCTTTAGTCACAGGTTATGGTAGAAATGTGGACACAGCAAAAGCAATCACTGGAGGAAATGAACTAAATCAGAACTTGAATTGGGAGGGGGAAAAAAAGCTTCAAATATATCCATGACAAGTAATCCATTGCACTAAACAAATTATGCCTTCAGAATGATTTCCTACTCTGAAGAAACAGAGGCTGTGTGAGAGGGAAGAGAGAGTGCAGAGCATAATATCATAGAGTTGATTATCCTTTAAAGTTATGTTCATTTACTAGTGTATTGCACTTTGAATTACAAATCATCAAAGATTTAATTAGGGATGGGTGACCCAGTTCGTCTGGAAATGCTTGCCTCATTTAGCCAGAAGCAGATTTGAGTCAGTTGGAATTTGGCTCTTTTTTTATATTATTGTTTATTAATTATTTTTAACTTCATTTTTGTCAGTTTATATTATTTGTACATCAAACAATCATTTTGATTAGACACCTTAGGACATCTTTTTAAATAGCCTAATTACCCTACCAGTTTAAGTCCCCAAATCTGAAAAGGGGAGGCAAGGCTCTAATACAGACTGTATACATCACAACAATCATGCAGCTATAAAGTCTTATAATCTGTATTTGTGACACATTTTGACAACTAAGAAAAAAATCTAAATATATCATAACTTCAATATAATATGCCTTACCCACTTGAGCTTCTATTGAATTGGTAATACTGGAAAAAGATTCACATTTGTCTACCTGAATCAGATTAAGAGGCCAGTGTACTAAAATGTGTTAATGCAGACTAACACATAAAAATATTAATGATATGTGCCATATGTAAATGCATGCAAAATATCTCATTAATATTAAAATGGTTTAACTCAAAAATTACACTTTCCAATGGTCAGACGACCTAATCCCCCAGACTCATCCCCTCCTACGCAAGGCAGATGCAAGCCCCCAGTCCTCCCTCCCAAGTCTCAATCAAGGCCCTCTGTTTCTCTGGAAGCACTATCTCACCTACACCATCCAATGATGTCCAATAAATTCTTAGGGCAGGAGAGAGCAGTCTTCCTTCCTGCCTTCATCAAGCAAAATGTCTCCAGCTGTCCATACATGTTCGTCATGAATGCTGCCAACATCTTGTTACAGGGTGAGAACAGAAGGAACAACTGTTCTCTCTGCTCCCATACTTGTTCAACACAGGATAGGTATGAGAAGAACACTCCAAGGGAGAGGGACTGGAGGGGGGTTCCTTCAGCCTGAGTGATCTTAATTAAGACTGGGGCGGTTCATGGTTTGGTCTGGAGAATCTTGCTTCTGTCTTGGCTGGTGGGGTGGGAGTGGCCCTCATCTTACAGTTGGGCATGTAAGGGACATTGCTGCATATACTGGGATGAATTTTAAAAGACCAGTATGCACCAAAGCTGGGAGAAAAACACAGAAGTCAGGCCGGTGTGTGGTGTGAGGATTTTAAAAGGCGCCCGAGCATGCACATATCTCCCTGTACGCACACAAAATATTGTAAAAAAAAAAAAAGGGCAGGGAATGGTCTGGGCAGGGCAAGCAAGGGATATGGGCATTCCTGGACTTTTAACATGAAACGTGCACGTAAATACTTCCACGCACAAGTAAGCACCCGTGACCCCTACCATGTAACTTTACTTCTGCTATGGATGGTGTGTAAGTCCAGGAACAAAAAAACTAGGCTAGTTAGCAGGGTTTTAAGGGTCGGGGCTAACAGGGTACAAGGGAGGCTAATTAACTAGGGAGGGGTTAGGAAGTCCTATCCTTTACCTAGGCTAACTGGGAACGAACTGGGGAAACTGGTAATTGCATCAGTGCAGGTATCTCACCAATGTATAACTCATAATCCCATTAAATGGACTGGACTGAACAGCCTCTAATAAAAAAAAAGAAAAAAAAGCTTGCTGCAAATAGAACCCAAAGCCTGGACATTTAAAAACCACAGCATCTGATAATGACATCCTTTTCTCATCTCTTTTAAGTACACAGCAAGACTAAAAGGGCAGGTCTTCAAAAACTTCATTCAAAAATATAAATCAAAAGGTAAATAAATAAGGTGAAAGTTACCTCTTAGTGATCTGATACCAAAGCTCCAGACAAACAACATAACTTTATATGGAAACAAAGTTGTGTGATATTGATATTGCATTAGAGTCATTTTACATTTGTTTAGCAGGCACAGAATAACTTTAGAAAATAAGATGTCATTTTATGGAGCTGTAAATATCTGTAGCTTGGTGTATCTGGCTTCTCTATCCATTTTACATGCTTAGCTGCCATACTATAGCACTCTTATAAAGACAGATTTTTCAACAAATCAAATCAAATCACTAAATAGTAAATACTGTTTTAATAGTAATCAGAACATTTGGACATTTTAGATTTTAGAGAGCTTTATGTCTCACTGAGCACATGTTTCCTTGCTGAAAAACAAAGAAGAGTGAATCTGACTCAAAATTCTGAGCTTTCTTAGTGCCCAATTCGAACTGCAGCTAAGTTCACAGTAAATTCCACAAATGCTAATGCTTCTGGAGTACAAGACTGACATTTGGTCTTCCATTTCAACAAATATTCACACTGGCTTTGTTGGCAAGTATGTGATAAAAGCAGATATTTACTCAACTGTGACCTGTTATAGCTGCCTAAGCTAATTATGACTTTGAGGTCCCATGTCATACGTTTACAATTATCATGCCCATTACTAAACATAATTATTTTTTATGATGGCTCTATTCCCTATAAACATTTTTTTAATTACATAAAATGTAACATATATAGGTCTTGTTTAGAGTCCTAAGGGACTGCAGGCTCTCAGCTTTTCTTTCACCACATAAAACATTAAAGAAAGTCAATCAATGAATAACCCACTAGCAGCCAAAGCACACAAAAACAAATAGAAAGTAAAAGCATAAATAATTAAGGATACATTTCAGATACACAGAAAAAAATGAAAGCAAGGCAAAGCAAAAGAAATAAGTGACACACCTTCCAATTTGATAAAAATGAAAGAAAAAAAGAGATGATAAACAGTAATTAAAAGGTTATATTTTTGTCTCAAAAGATTTCTTAAGGCTAGCTAGTTCTTGGTAATAATTTTATATACTGTAGCAAACAGAAAGTGAACTTTTAAGATCTATAGATGACAAAAGGTATGTTAGTTATCAGAAATCGACATCTAACCTGACCAGTGAAAAAGCACAAAACATAGAAGAAAAAAAAAGCTAAGGACATTAATATAAATTACTGAAAATGTTCCCAAGGCTCCAAAATAATTTATGATGAATGTACATTTTAGCGAGCCTTGATTTGCCCATATCAGCATTGGACAGGCACCCAACGTGAATAGCTACTCAGGCCATCCAGTGAATACAATTTTTTGCAATTCAGTCCTAGAGCAGGATTTTTTGGGTGGCCAAATAGTGGTGAATTGTATTCATAGGCGCACATGGCATGGAGGAATAGTCTAGTGGTTAGAGCAGCAGGCTGAAAACCAGAGAAGCCATGAATCAAATCCCACTGACAGTCCGTGTGACCTTGGATAATATACTTTACCTTCCATTGCCTCAGATACAGACATAGGACCTCATTTACTAAACATTTTTCCCATAAAAACAGAATGGAAGAAAATCCTTAGTAAATCAGGCTCTTAGATTGTAAGCCCTCTGGGGACAGACAGATATGTACAGCACTTGACTGTAGCTCACCTTGAGCTACCAATGAGAATGCATAAACTAAAAGAAGTGAAAAAAGATATCATGAAGGTCCCTCTAGCAAATGCATTAAATCTGGCATATTTTTCTCCTAGCTGCATGAAAAGGATAGGATCTTCAAACACTGTTGTTGAGTCCAATGTGTACTGCAGGAGTATGAGCGAGTTTCTGCTTTAGAATAATAGTGTAACTCCCAATGGTGGAACAGGAAAGGGAGAGCTTTAAAATTATCATAGCTTATAATATTTAAATAGCTTTAAAATTTATCAAGTAAATTTTCAAAGGCCCACGCACGCACATACTGGGGTTTATGATTGTGGCCAGGCCTTGTGTGCACTGCACGTGTTTTATAAAGGGCTTGGCCATACACGTAAACCCCGGTCCGCTCATAAGTGTTGGGCCTCTCCAAAGGAGCTGTTGGGGGGGGGGGGGGGGGCGGTGGGCAGGGGCAGCGCCATTCGATGCTGTTCCAGGGAAGCTGTTCCAGGGACCCTCCAAGGCAAAGGCGCGCCAGACAGGCCTCGAGAGTGGGGAGCGCAGAGACAGGATCCCTGAAGGAGTAATGCAGAGACTGTCCCAAGGGGCGGGGCAGCGTAGCAACAGTCTCTAATGTGATGATGTAGGGGCTGCCCTGAGGAGCGGGGAAGCACAGAGTCAAATCTCTGATGTTGTGACATAGGCTGCCCCGAGGAGCGGGGAAGCGTAGAGTAAAGCCACTGGTGTAATGTCATAGAGACTGCCCCGTGGAGCGGGGAAGTGTCGATTCAAAGTCTCTGATGAAGTGTAGAGGCTGCCCCAAGGAGCGGGGAAGCACAGTCTCTGGTGAAATGACATAGAGGCTGCCCCGAGGAGTGGGGCAGCGAAGAGATGGAATCTCTAGTGAGGAGCGCAGGAGCCACCCCGAAGCAGGCCCCTGAGGAACGGGTACCCGAGCCAGAGTCTGAATCAGCAAGCGGAGATCCAAGGCAGGAACCGCGGGTCCGGAGAGACAGGAACAAGCACTAGTGAGGTGAAGGAACTCGTTGCCAAGTCAGTTTGCATAGGCCAAAGGAGGTGCTTAAATATCCCAAGGTAATGATGTCATCAGTCGGGGATGGCCCAGGGATTCCCACAATTGGCCCTTTAAATAAAGAACAGATGGTGCGCGTGACCGCGCCTAGGAAGGCCCAGAGTCGGAGCGTGGACCGGCGCGTCCCAGCCGCCATGTGGAGCAAGGAAGGCCAGGAACAACATGGTGACAATGGCTGCCCAGAGCTGCGAGTTCCCCTGGAGTGGAGGGCCAGGCATGGCAAGATGTGATTTGGGTCAGCCGCGGCCATCAGTCATAACAGTGGTGAAGATTAAAACTGTGAAGAATTTCAAAGGGGCATGGGATAAACACTGTGGATCCATAAAAGCTAGAGAATGGGAATGAAGAGAAGAGCCATGGTTGTGGCTTGCTGGAATGGTGGCTACTACCCGGTGATTACTACCCTTATTCAATAAGCCTTAACACGGTTAATGCAACTCTAGCACTGCACTCTGTTTCAACGATAAGGGGAAATGTGGTAAAGAGGATTTGCATTCAGACAACAACCGACAAGGACTGAACTACACAGTCTGGGTAAACAAATAAGCGTGGGGGTAGCTTGCTTATTGTGACAGTTACTACCCTAAACCAATTAAGCCTGATACTTCACTTTGAATGCATATACAGCGTTGCTCTCTGCTTCAACGGCGGGGAAATGTGGCAAAGAGGATTTACATTCAGACAACATCCAACAAGGCATTGATCTGTGCAGACTGGATAAACAAGCATTGGGGTAACTTGTTTGATGCGGCGGTTACTACCCTTAACCATTAAGCCTTATGATTCACCTTTGATGCAACTCCAACATTACTCTCTGCATCAACAATAGTGGGTGGCAGGGAATTCGAATCAAACAGTTACTAACAAGGGCCCTGAACTTGGTGGTCGGTGAAATAGATAAGTATGGAAAAATAAGTGTGTGAGCTTGCTGGGCAGACTAGATGGGTCGTTTGGTCTTTTTCTGCCGTCATTTCTATGTTTCTATGTTCTATGGCTGGCTTCACCTACCTTTAATTTAGGACTAACTACTGGTTCAGAGTCTGCACCTTAATTCTCAACTGACTCTCTTCTGGATTACACATATCTCCTTTTCCTCCGACATTTCCAATGATATAACCAGGTTCATTGCATCTATAACATATCAGATTTCCTACATTTCTGAGTGGTAGTCTTCTCTGTGAATCAGGCCTGCAGTCTGAAGATATCTGCATAATTCTAGACCTCTCAAACTGTTCAGCTGGTCTATTTTTTTTTAATTCTTTATTTATAATTTCAAAACTATTTTCAAGAAAAAATCTTGAGAAGAAAATTTTAGGAGCTGAACAAATTACATAGAAAAAAAGCAAATGTAAAGTAAGAACAGACATGTCCAACTCCATTTAAAATCCTCAGATGAAGGGAGATCACAATACACAACCCAAAGGAAATATAGTCAATAACATGAAAAAAGACTTCATATCCAGTGGATATCTCAAATAAAAGAGAGCAATAACATTGAGTTTTTTCTGAGTTTTTCATGCATATTCATTGGGGATATCCTGGGTTTTCAGGATATCCCCAATGAATATGCATGAGATAAGTTTGCACACACTGCTTCTATAGCATACAAATTTTATCTCATGCATTTTCATTGGGGATATCCTGAAAACCCGACTGGATGGGGGTCCTCCAGAACAGGTTTGGGAACCTCTGCATAGAAGATTAAGATGGAACAGAAAGAGAAGTTCATTGATCTTGCTGTACCTACTTACCACTTAAGAACAGGGTTAGCTGGCTGGGTTCATAAAAGATATAGTAAGCATCTCTACTTAATATAACACTTGTATGGAAACTTTAGGAAAAATGAAGCCCCTAGCTGTAAAACCCGGAGATGGTTTATTGTTATAGAAGGTTTGATACATTTCTTCCTGTCTCCAACTGATTTTCACTAAAGTTTTACATAACTCTTTTAACATTGAGGACAAAATAGATTCGGATTCAGCTACTGCTGTACGCACTGGTGCTTTATTCCTGTTTCTCTGTAGAATTCTGGTAAGCCACATTTCCACTGTTCTATATGCAGGGCCAGTGCATCCCTATAGGTGAACTGGGCATATATGTAACCCCTAAGGCGGAACAAGGAAGGAAAGCCTTAGAACTGACACGGGGCAAAAGTGAATAACCTCTCTTCCTTGCTTTTCTTCCAATGGCAGTCACACATAAAAATATGCTTCTTCTCGCTATAGTGATTAACAAAAGAACTGGTTTTCCCTGAGGTAGGGGAGAGATGTAAGTGCCTTGAGATTTGGTTGTAAAAACAAATAACACTGGTCAACATTTGAAAAAATGTTTTCTGCTGACCTAATTATTTTTGCTGATTTTACCCAAATGAAAGGTGCTGATTCCAAATATGAAGTAAAAAAATATGCAATATGTCACATTTTTTCACAAATGAGACATGTTTGATTAAAGATTATAAAGTCAAATATGAAGGGTAATAAGAAGTTCTGAAGAAGCGATAGAACGTAATATATTTGTTTCATGCAAAAATGAGTCTATTGTCTAACCAAGAGAGCAATAGTTGTGTAAATTTTAATTGTTAGGGAGAAATGTTCTCTTTTTGGATGCTCTGGAATAGTTATGATCAGGGTTGTCACGCTGTAAACACCAGCAGTAGTCTGCCATCATGTTTGTGTTCCATCTGCCTTGATATCTATGTTCCATGGTCTTGATGTCTTGGTGGAAGCATTCTCCTTGCTCTTCACTCATAGCTCCAAGATTTGAGGGGAAGTAGTTCACGTGGCTATCAAGGAAATACAATTTGACACTCATGTTTGCTCCCAGTCTTTGAAAAGCAATCAACAAATTTTGAACTAAAAGATTATAATTTTCAGCCCTGAAGTTGCTGAGACAGTCTGTAATCACATCAGAAAAAGCAGACCAAGCATCCTTTTCTACGGTTTTCATGGTACTGAGGAATTCTCTGTCTTTGATTAGAAGCCTAATTTTGCGGGCCATCAAATATGCCAGCTTTCAACTTCTCATGTGAAAGAGCAGGAAATTTGGTACACAGATACTTGAAACACTCACCATCTTGATCCAAAGCCCTAACGAACTGTTTCATGAGTCCCAATTTTATATGCAATGGGGGGGAGCAACACTTTCTGAGGATTAACAAGTGGTTCATTCTTAATATTCTTTTCACCGATATTAAATTTCTTTCTAGCTGGCCATTCTTTCCTTGTATAAAGTTCTGCCTTTGCTCACCTATCCCAAAGGCACAAGAAGCAAGGAAATGTTTGTAACCACTTTGTTGTCCTAGAAGCATCGATATAACCTTCAGATCGCCACATAAAACCCAGCAATGATCATTTTTTTTTATTTTTTGGAGAATGGTTCTATTAAATTCATGTTTCTTTCATATTTATCTTTTTGCATATTCAGCATATCTAAATAATCTATTTATTTATTTATTTAAAACATTTATATACCGTTTCACCAAATACATGAAATGTCCGAAGCGGTTTACAGTACATTTTCAAAATAAAACTAAAAATTAACTATAAACTAACTCACCAACTAATTTAAAATAAATTGGAAAAGAAAAACTTAAAATTATAATGGAATAAAGTTACATTAAAATCATGATCAATTTAAAAAAAAAAATTTAGAATAACTTTAACCGTTAATTTATAAATGAGATAAAGAAAAATAATAGTCCAAGACCTACTAAAGCTATAAGAGTTTATGAGTAGACAGCGTTTTGCGGAAAAACCAGACATGACTGGAGGAAACGGATGTGATTTTTGGATTCAGCACACTAAAATACATAAAGATCACATGTTATCTTGTAAGCAAAATTGATGTAGACCAGTGTTCAATAATTAAGTCCTGAAATGCAATGAGTGTTAATTCAGTGCAATAAATACCTTGACTCAATTACAATAGAATCTATTTAATAAAAGATCATGAATTGAAGAAAACTTATTTTGGTAACAAGTAAAATTTCTTTAAATAATTTCCTTCCAGGAACACACTTTAGCAACATACCTTGCAGGTACAAGGATTTACCAGCAATAAAAAAAAAAATAAAATCAATGTTTCAGTTCAAATGATCAACACAAACTTGTAATGCAAATTTCTTAAACCAGCGCTATGATTTTCTCTCAAAATATTTTCACTCTTTGGCCTAGATTCATCATTTTGCTATAAATTTCTTAAGAATAGTGCCTGCGATTAAAAAAAAAAAAAAAAGGGCGTCGTAATTTTCGAAGTATTGCATTGCATAGCTATTTTACCACAAAACACGTTAAATTTATCACATCCACTATATTTTCTGCCCAGACAGGCTTTATAGCATTTTAGGCTGCTGCTAGTGAGAGAGAGAGACTGTAGAGGCTTTCAAAAAAGTTAACTATTTATACTATTGTAAGAGGGTGCACTAGTAGCTTGGGATGAGGTCTGTGGGATGACTTGGGTTTTAGGGGGCAGCTTAACATGCACAGTCATACGTACGAACAACACAGATATCTTCAGTGAAGAATTAATGTGATTTGCAGGGATGGAAGGTGCAAGAAGAGTATATTATAGAAACATACATAGAAACATAGAAATGACGGCAGAAGAAGACCAAACGGCCCATCCAGTCTGCCCAGCAAGCTTTCACAGTTATTTTTCTCATACTTATCTGTTACACTCTACCTAGCTTGATGCACCATCTACCTAGCTGCAATCAAGCTAGGTAGAGAGAACATGGTACAAATCTACTCTTCTTTCACCTTCGCAAATCCCAGTTCGGCATAATGCCCAGAAAAAAAGGTGTAGTTATTTCTGGCATTAAATCGTACAATAGCATATGTTACGTTATCGCACGCAACGTTAAACACCCCTCATTTTCATAATCTCTGCTCAAACTCCTCCCTTTTGACTAAATTTTAAAAATTTGCATATATGCATTATTTATCGCATGCGTTATGGTGTTATCACAGGTGTTAGGGCCCTAACGCCCAAGATAACACCCTAACGCGATTTGATAAATAACCCTGTTAATTTCTTGCAGGTTTCATTTCTTACTCAGAACATCACCAGATAAATATAGATTGTCGTAAATACTCAAGAAGTGAGAACATTCAGTTTCTAAAAGTATTTCCTTGTGCTTCACTCTGTGCGCTACTCTATGAGTGTCCCTGAGTATTTATGTGTGTATTTTCCATCTGTACTTCCCTGTGCTTCTGGCCAGAAATGTCTGTGTAACAGGTGTGTAAGAAAAAGCTTACAGTTCTGCGGTCCTTGATTGTACTGCTGGAGTATGTTGGTGCGCATTCTTCTTTAAATCTTTGATTATCTGGACCTTGGGTCCTCTTGTTCATGTCCAGCCATACCACCTACCCAAATGAAAAAGAGACTAATTCCTCCTCTTTATGTGAGTTCTCTTCCAGTGGAATCTAGGTATGCCTATGCCTCATTCACTGCAATTACTGAACTGGATTGTGAATTAGCTAATAACAAAATAAATAATTAAAAAGTGTGCCTTCTTATCTCATTTTTGAAAACTATTCAAATTTACTCTCATTCTCTGATTATGTCTGTCAGTCTTAGTGGCATACAGGTCTAATAGAGAAGGATTTTAGTTATCAGAGAAGTCTTCCTTAGGATATTTAGTTCCAATCAAATAGAGATGTGAATCGGAACCGGAATCGGTTCGGATTCCTGTTCCGATTCACATCGTGGTTTTTTTTTCGTCCGGCCCGATCGCGGTTTTGTTTATCGGCTGCGCCCGAGCCAATAAACAAAAAACCCACCCTGACCCTTTAAAACTAATCCCTTAGCTTCCCCCACCCTCCCGACCCCCCCCAAAAAACATTTTACAGGTACCTGGTGGTCCAGTGGGGGTCCCGGGAGCGATCTCCCGCTCCTGGGCCGTCGGCTGCCACTAATAAAAATGGCGCCGATGGCCTTTGCCCTTACCATGTGACAGGGTATCCGTGCCATTGGCCGGCCCCTGTCACATGGAGGGAGCACTGGATGGCCGGCGCCTGACTCATCACCCTGCTCTTCAGTTTGTCTGACTCATCACCCCTGAAAACTCTCTATGCTATTTAGAGAATAGAGACTAACTGGATTTATTTAATATCTGCTAGGACCAATTAGTGTTAACTTACTAATGTGAGCATGTTACTTAGGGCAAATTAAACTGAGTATGATTTTGAGAGGTCTCGGCTAACTGTAAACAGAATGACTGAAAAATGAAGGCCATAGACAGGAGATGATCCAATAAAACATTGTCTGTATACTATTAAGGATAAATACATTTGACTGCACTTCTCTTTCCCAAAACAAAACACAACATATACTGTTTTGTTTTGTTTTTACAAATTCTTGCACACAGAAACATATTCAAATCTCAAACAAAACAGTGACACTTCATACCTCACAATGTACAATGCACAGAGGTTTCATACTGGTATGGAAATGGACAGTCTCCAAAGTATTGGCATAGTATTATTGTAACTGATGACATTTAAACATCTTTCTACAACGGCATTTGTTGTAGAGAGCTCAGCCTTACCCCCTGGTTAGTCACAAAAGCTTCCCTCCATGGGTAGCTCCCCCCCCAAAGTCAAGTGATTGGGCAATAGATCTCCTAGTTTGCTCCCCCCCCCCCCCAAATATACAAATAAAGTTTTCATAGGCTGTCATAAAGAAGAGAGGGATATAATGACAGAGAGAAATATAGGTGATAGAGGAGACAAAATGATATACAATGACAAAGTAAAAAAACAAGCCAAATGTATTTCCAAGCAATAGATTCTCAGAGACAAAGGACTCTGATGTCATTGGCATTGTGAGTGTATCCAAAATCTACCATAGACATTCAGAGGCTTGAAGCTGAAGAGCAGTCTGAGAATTAAAAGCCTTTTTTTAGCAGACCAATTGTTTTCATTTCAGTGCAGAGTTCATTTCTCTGAGCTTTGAGGTATTGGCAGTCATTATGGTGACCACAGCACAGGGTGATTGTGGAGGGGTAATAGTCAGATGCTGGTGCTCTTCTGAGTCATGGCAGTCCCCTTGCATGCTCCTTCCTATCACCAATGAATTATTTTCATCCCATTCTTTGTAGATCCTTGGTAACGCAGAGCAAGGATGGTTCTAAACACACAGTCAGTTTCTGCGTCACCAAGGATTGCCCTTCACGATCTCTCTGCTCTCCTTTCATCTCCTTGCCTGGAGTGTACTAGCTCCCTCACTTTTCCCTTTGCACTGACAAGAAAGCCCCCAGGTGCCATTCATACCCATTTAAAGCTAGCAGAAGGATTGTGCATGCTCAGTTTAGTGTGCTCACACTATTCATGTGCCTTCAGTAAATAACATGCTCCTACATGTTATTTACCACTGTGTTTTTGGGTTTCCAAGCACAAGAATAGCATGAACTCTCTATTTTTGACATTTTATACCATAAACATGCTACATCTTTTAAATCATTTGATTTGTAGCTTTTAATGTGACCATTATATTATGTAACTAGCCCCCATTAAAATTAGTTTTGTGCATGTTTTACTGCATAGGCCTCCTAGTCTAATAGGATCCACCTTTTTTTCAATAGTCTTGTGGCATTTGCTGTTTATTATCTAATGAAAATTCCCTTCATGTAACCAGTTTGTGATTTACTGTATTAGGGATTCATTTTAACTGACTTCAATGAAGGTAAATTATCTTTTCCTAGGTCTCTTCTACCTATGTGCACTCACATCATCACCTTGAAATTGTCATAGACATTTGAGAGACTGGAATTCTGAGCATGAAATCCCCTTAATTTAATTTTTTGACAAATGAATTGTAATAAAGTTATCAAATGCTTGACAGACCTAAAATAAGGGTATGAATTTTGATTGTTACAGAATACCATTTTTGAGACTTCCCCCTTTCCTAGTTCTTTTTTGTGTCCTTAGAGCTTTTATAAGTAAGTTATACACACTGGGGTAGATTTTCAAAGGGGTACATGCGTAAGATACGCGCGTACCCCCCCCGAAAACCTACCCCAAACTCCCCCTGCACGCGCCGAGCCTATTTTGCATAGGCTCAGCGGCGAGCGCAGCCCCGGGACGCGCGTAAGTCCTGGGGCTTGCATAGAGGGGCGTGTCAGGGGGCATGCCGGGAGTGACACGGCGTTTCGGGGGCGTGACAGCGGCCCCTGGACCAGCCCCTGGACCGGAACATGGAGCGCGGCAGTCGAGCTGGCGCGCGCAAAGTTACGCCTGCTTCAAGCAGGCATAACTTTCGTGATACAGGTAGGGGGGAGGTTTAGATAGGGCTGGGAGATGGGTTAGGTAGGGGAAGGGAGGGGAAGGTGGGGGGAGGGCGAAGGAAAGTTCCCTCCGAGGCCGCTCCGATTTCGGAGCGGCCTCGGACGGAACAGAGGCAGGCTGCGCGACTCGGCGTGCGCAGGCTGCCGATTTTGGGCAGCCTTGGGTGCCAACCCCGGATTTTAATGGATACGCACGGCTACGCGCATATCTATTGAAATCCTGCATACTCTTGTTCATGCCTGGTGCGCGAACAAAAGTATGCATGTGCGCAGATTTATAAAATCTGCCCCACTATGTTGACAATATTCATAAGAACATAAGAAAATGCCATACAGGGTCAGACCAAGGGTCCATCAAGCCCAGCATCCTGTTGCCAACAGTGGCCAATCCAGGCCATAAGAACCTGGCAAGTACCCAAAAACTATTGCATGTTACCATTGCTAATGGCAGTGGCTATTCTCTAAGTGAACTTAATAGCAGGTAATGGACTTCTCCTCCAAGAACCTATCCAATCCTTTTTTAAACACCGCTATACTAACTGCACTAACCACATCCTCTGGCAACAAATTCCAGAGTTTAATTGTGCGTTGAGTAAAAAAGAACTTTCTCCGATTAGTTTTAAATGTGCCCCATGCTAACTTCATGGAGTGCCCCCTAGTCTTTCTACTATCTGAAAGAGTAAATAACTGATTCACATCTACCCGTTCTAGACCTCTCATAATTTTAAACATCTCTATCATATCCCACTTCAGCCGTCTCTTCTCCAAGCTGAAAAGTCCTAACTTCTTTAGTCTTTCCTCATAGGCGAGCTGTTCCATTCCCCTTATCATTTTGGTAGCCCTTCTCTGTACCTTCTCCATCGCAATTATATCTTTTTTGAGATGCGGTGACCAGAATTGTACACAGTATTCAAGGTGCGGTCTCACCATGGAGTGATACAGAGGCATTATGACATTTTCCGTTTTATTCACCATTCCCTTTCTAATAATTCCCAACATTCTGTTTGCTTTTTTGGCTGCCGCAGCACACTGAACCGTCAATTTCAATGTGTTATCCACTATGACACCTAGATCTCTTTCTTGGGTTGTAGCACCTAATATGGAACCCAACATTGTGTAATTATAGCATGGGTTATTTTCCCTATATGCATCACCTTGCACTTATCCACATTAAATTTCATCTGCCATTTGGATGCCCAGTTTTCCAGTCTCACAAGGTCTTCCTGCAATTTATTACAATCTGCTTGTGATTTAACTACTCTGAACAATTTTGTGTCATCTGCAAATTTGATTATGTCACTCGTCGTATTTCTTTCCAGATCATTTATAAATATATTGAAAAGTAAGTGTCCCAATACAGATCCCTGAGGCACTCCACTGTCCAATCCCTTCGACTGAGAAAATTGTCAGTTTAATCCTACTCTCTGTTTCCTGTCTTTTAGCCAGTTTGCAATCCGCAAAAGGACATTGCCACCTATCCCATGACTTTTTACTTTTCCTAGAAGCCTTTCATAAGGAACTTTGTCAAACGCCTTCTGAAAATCCAAGTATGCTACATCTGCCAGTTCACCTTTATCCACGTGTTTATTAACTCCTTCAAAAAAGTGAAGCAGATTTGTGAGGCAAGACTTGCTCTGGATAAAGCCATGCTGACTTTGTTCCATTAAACCATGTCTTTCTATATATTCTGTGATTTTGATGTTTAGAACACTTTCCACTATTTTTCCTGGCACTGAAGTCAGGCTAACTGGTCTGTAGTTTCCCGGATCGCTCCTGGAGCCCTTTTTAAAAATTGGGGTTACATTTGTTATCCTCCAGTCTTCAGATACAATGGATGATTTTAATGATAGTTTACAAATTTTTACTAATAGGTCTGAAATTTCATTTTTTAGTTCCTTCAGAACTCTGGGGTGTATACCATCTGGTGCAGGTGATTTACTACTCTTAAGTTTGTCAATCAGGCCTACCACATCTTCTAGATTCACCGTGATTTGATTCAGTCCATCTGAATTATTACCCATGAAAACCTTCTCCATTACGGGTACCTCCCCAACATCCTCTTCAGTAAACACCGAAGCAAAGAAATCATTTAATCTTTCTGCGATGGCCTTATCTTCTCTAAGTGCCCCTTTAATCCCTCGATCATCTAACGGTCCAACTGACTCCCTCACAGGCTTTCTGCTTCGGATATATTTTAAAAAATTTTTACTGTGAGTTTTTGCCTCTACAGCCAACTTCTTTTCAAATTCTCTCTTAGCCTGTCTTATCAACGTCTTACATTTAACTTGCCAACGTTTATGCTTTATCCTATTTTCTTCTGTTGGATCCTTCTTCCAGTTTTTGAATGAAGATCTTTTGGCTAAAATAGCTTCTTTCACCTCCCCTTTTAATCATGCCAGTAATTGTTTTGCCTTCTTTCCACCTTTCTTAATGTATGGAATACATCTAGACTGTGCTTCTAGAATGGTATTTTTTAACAATGACCACGCCTCTTGGACATTTTTTACTTTTGTAGCTGCTCCTTTCAGTTTTTTTTCTCATTTTATCAAAGTTTCCCTTTTGAAAGTTTATCATGAGAGCCTTGGATTTGCACACTGTTCCTCTTCCAGTCATTAAATCAAATTTGATCATATTATGATCACTATTGCCAAGTGGCCCCACCACCATTACCTCTCTCACCAAGTCCTGTGCTCCACTGAGAATTAGATCTAAAATTGCTCCCTCTCTCATCGGTTCCTGAACCAATTGCTCCATAAAGCTATCATTTATGCCATCCAGGAATGTTATCTCTAGCGGGTCCCGATGATATATTTACCCAGTCAATATTGGGGTAATTGAAGTCTCCCATTATTACCGCACTACCAATTTGGTTAGCTTCCCTAATTTCTCTTAGTATTTCACTGTCCGTCTCACCATCTTGACCAGGTGGACGGTAGTATATCCCTATCACTATAGTCTTCCCCGACACACAAGTGATTTCTACCCATAAAGATTCAATTTTGTATTTAGTCTCATGCAGGATGTTTATCCTGTTGGACTCTATGCCATCCCGGACATAAAGCGCTACACCTCCTCCCGGGTGCTCCTCTCTGTTATTGTGATATAATTTGTACCCCGGTATAGCACTGTCCCATTGGTTATCCTCTTTCCACCATGTCTCTGAAGTCAGCTCGGTTATCTGTCTAAGTTTGGATCTTAGCTGGACAAATTATAGGAATTAAAAATTCTCACTTGCTAAACACATCCTAGTTATCTGGCTAATTAACCAAATACATTTTAGCCAGGTAACCTAGGGGCTTTTTGGGGGTGGAGTTGAGTTATTTGGCTAAGTTAGCCAGATAACACTGATCAGTATTACCCTGCCCAGTTAGCTAGATGCTTTTAAGGCAGCATGTAAGCAGTCCTAAAATTAGCCAGATGAACTTATCTGGCTAATTTTCAGATAGCTGGATATATTCAACAACACAAGAAAGATAAGGAGCTCTGTCTTGGCCATGTTGAGTTTAAGGTAAGGTTGAGATACCTAAGCAAAAATGTCAGACAAGCATTCCTAATGAAGTTTCTGGTTTAGTGAAGTAAATCCTGGAATCATCAGCATAAAGATGGTATTGAAAGGTATGATAATTAATATACAGAGAGAAGAGGGCCCAGGACAGAACCTTGAGGCATACCAATTGATAGTGGGATGGCAGTTGAAGAAGATCCACCAGAGGACACAATAAAAGTATGATGGGAGAGGTAAGAAGAGAGCCAAGACAGGACAGGGTCACCAAATCCCTGTGAGGACAGAGAATCAAGAAATACCGATCAAAATTGTCAAATGCAGTGATGTGATCATAGCATGTTTGAAGGCAGTGGGAACAATAGCTGTGGAACGTGATAGACTGAGGATTTGACAGCTGGAAGGGATGACTGCAGGGGAAATAGATCTGAGGAGCTGGGTGAAAATGGGATCAGATTAACAAAGTTTAGAAGAGGAGAGAAGATGGACAGTTTCCCCCACTGTGATTTCAGAAAAAGAGGTGATAGTTGCATGGACTAGGGGAAGGGAAGAGGAAAGAAGTGGAATAGAGGAGGGTGGAGGCAACCTGGTTGAGAACTCAAGACTAGTTATGTAAACATCATGGAAGCAGTCAGCCATAGTTGGGCAGAGAGAGCGAAAGCGGGGTTGAGGGGGGGGGAGAGGTGAAGGAAGTTTGAGGAGGTAACTGAGTGAGGCAAAGAGACAGCAAGCGTTAAAAGCAAACCAGTTTGTCAGATGGATGTAGCAGTCTTGCTTGGCAAGTGCAATAGCAGACTAGAAGGAGGTCAACATGAATTTGAAATGTATGAAGTTGATATGTGTAAGTGATTATAGCCAGAGATGTTATGCAGAGAAGCATAGAACATAGCAAGCAAATTTGAGGGTTTTAGTGCACCTTACAGGATGGATAAGGGGAGAGGCAAGAGTGCTTAAAGCAGAGGAGTGTATACTGTCATGAAATAAAAGGCCTCACCACTTGGTTAATGGATTCTGTATAGTTTTCTGGAATGTTATCATTCAAACAAATTGCCTCCCGACTTTGAGTCTACACACACCAGATCAGGCTCTGGGATTCTTCAACACTGTCTATCACTGTCACTGTATTGTTTATCTGTGCAGCACAGCTAAAAACATAAATACTTCATTATCTTGAATTCTAAACTCTCTTGCTTTCTTTTAAAGACATGACACATATGGTTACCACACATCCATAGGCAGCAAAATGGGTGGTTAATAATACTTCCATTAAAATATTTTAACTTCTGAACTGCTTGATCAACACTTGGCAGATGCCCTTTACCTTCCAGCACTTAACCTCCTGTTTATACTGCTGAGTTATCCACTTCCCAAATTCCCATTGGTGCAATACAAAGACCCGCAGAACTCACTTTAGGATACTGCAATTAGGCTTCCAAGCTAGAAGGATCCAACCAAGATTGATTTCATAATCTCCTTGGAGTTTAAACTTGTTCGACAGGGAGCCAGATTCTCTGAGCTGGCTTTCTAGGCATCACTACTGATTTCAAGTTTGTTCAGTTATTTTAAATTTAATCAATATTGTTGATTTATTTCTAATTTATGGCTTACTGTGCACCTTCTGCTTTTATAAGCTGTTATTGATTCCTGATTGTATGCTTCAATTCTAATATGTTGTGTCTCACCTTGGTTGAATTTCTCATTCAAAAAGGTGGGTAATATATCCAAATAAATAAAATAATAATAGAGTTGTGTCTCATGTTCATTAACTAAATAGCAAGAAACTGAAGAATTGACTCATTCTACTGGAACTGTTGTGGGGTGGACTCTTGGACCGAGGTGGAGTCCTGCAGGTCCCCACCATTTGCTGGTGGAGCTGGCTGTAGCAGATGCCCAACAGGAGCTTCACCTATACAAGCCCTTGTTCCCCTTAGGTTGAGCCCTCGGATGCCGGGGCCAGCAGGACTTAGACCCGGGCCTCTGTTGCCGAGATGGAAATCCATGGAGACAGTAGTGTCACAGGCCAGGGTCTGGGACAGGCTAAGTACAGGTATAATCAGAGGCAAACAGTGGTCAGGGCATGTTGTGTTCAAGTGAAGTCAAATGTCAGGCAGAGGTCAGAGGCAGGCAGAGTCCAAGTGTGGATCAGAATCAGGCAGTGGTCAGTGGGAGGTGGAGTTTAATCGTAGTCAAGTAGAAGTCATAACCCGAGATCCATCTTAGAGAAAATAGGATGGCTAGGCAGGCAAGAAGGTGAGGAACAGCACAGATGGGCAAGAGAAGACACAAAAGAACTGAAGGAAGAATCCCACATGCCGCCTGTAGAAGCTTGTTCTGCGGCTCCTCCTCATGTGCCTGCCAGCCCCACGGTACTCAACACTCTCGGTGTTAGCACTTCTTATATGGTTATCTTGTGATGCATACAAGAGCATACAGGAAATGCTAGTACCACGAGTGTTGAATACCACGGGGCTAGCCAGCACATGAGGAGGAGCTGCAGAAAGGACTCCTACAACTGTGCAACAAATCCTGTTCACCAGCAAGGAATGAGGCATCAGATGGCTGTGTGTGTGTTTGTATATGTGTGTGTGTATGTGTGAATGGGAGCCTCCTTGGTATGAGTAGATATGAATGGGAGCCTGCCTGGGATGGATGAGTGGGTCGTAAATGGGAGCTTGCCTGGGATGGATAGATGAAATGGTGGTTAAGTTGGTTGGTTGAGAATGGGAGCCTGCTGGGATGGATGGATGAATGAATGAATGAATGAATGAATGGGAGCCTGCCTGAGGTAGGAGGGTGGTTGGGTATGAATAGGAGCCTGTCTGGGATGGGTGGGTGTGAATGGGAGCCTTTCTAGGAGCAATGTATGTGTGAATGGAAGCCTGTCTGGGAGGGATGGGGTGTGGGTGTATGTGTGTGTGTGGGTGGGTATGATTGGGAGTCTGCCTGGGGGGGATGAGTGAGTGTATATGTGTGAATGGGAGTCTACCTGTAGGAGATGGGTGTATGGTGTGTGTGAATGGGAACCTGCCTTGGTGGGAGTGTGTGAAAAACGTTTGTGCCACCCCTACTAATCCAAGACAAGTTCAGAGTGACTGGAAATCAAAAGTTTTCAAGTGTGGGAACTGATGGATTTTTTTTCTTCTTGCTTTAGTTATTGGGTGTTTGATGTGTCTGCTATTGTTTGGAAATTTTTTAAACTTTTTATATTCATTCTTAATTATTGGATATTGTTCTGTTTGTCAAATGTTTGGCAATATTCTTTTTATCACTCAGATGTCACTCTCTCTCTTAACAATTCTAAAACTGAGATTTTATATATCTGCAATAAGATGACAGATAAAATTTCACTGGAAATTAGTTCTAGTTCAGCCCTTGGTAATATTAAACACGAGGTTAGGAGTCTGGGGGTTATTCTAGATAACGAATTTCATTTAAAGCCATTTGTAAAGAACATAATCAAGGATGGTTTTTATAAATTACAAATTTTAAGGAAACTGAAACCATTGTTACATTTTAATGATTTCCGTACTGTGCTTCAAGCCTTACTACTAACAAAGTTGGAAATTAGGGAAGCTAACCAAATTGGTAGTGCAGTAATAATGGGAGACTTCAATTACCCCAATATAGACTGGGTAAATGTATCATCGGGTCACGCTAGAGAGATAACGTTCCTGGATGGAATAAATGATAGCTTTATGGAGCAATTGGTTCAGGAACCGACGAGAGAGGGAGCAATTTTAGATCTAATTCTCAGTGGAGCACAGGACTTGGTGAGAGAGGTAACGGTGGTGGGGCCGCTTGGCAATAGTGATCATAATATGATCAAATTTGATTTAATGACTGGAAAAGGAACAGTGTGCAAATCCAAGGCTCTCGTGCTAAACTTTCAAAAGGGAAACTGATAAAATGAGAAAAATTGTTCGAAAAAAACTGAAAGGAGCAGCTACAAAAGTAAAAAATGTCCAAGAGGCGTGGTCATTGTTAAAAAAATACCATTCTAGAAGCACAGTCCAGATGTATTCCACACATTAAGAAAGGTGGAAAGAAGGCAAAACTATTACCGGCATGGTTAAAAGGGGAGGTGAAAGAAGCTATTTTAGCCAAAAGATCTTCATTCAAAAATTGGAAGAAGGATGCAACAGAAGAAAATAGGATAAAGCATAAACATTGGCAAGTTAAGTGTAAGACATTGATAAGACAGGCTAAGAGAGAATTTGAAAAGAAGTTGGCTGTAGAGGCAAAAACTCACAGTAAAAACTTTTTTAAATATATCCGAAGCAGAAAGCCTGTGAGGGAGTCAGTTGGACCGTTAGATGATCGAGGGGTTAAAGGGGCACTTAGAGAAGATAAGGCCATCGCGGAAAGATTAAATGATTTCTTTGCTTCGGTGTTTACTGAAGAGGATGTTGGGGAGGTACCCGTAATGGAGAAGGTTTTCATGGGTAATGATTCAGATGGACTGAATCAAATCACAGTGAACCTGGAAGATGTGGTAGGCCTGATTGACAAACTGAAGAGTAGTAAATCACCTGGACCGGATGGTATACACCCCAGAGTTCTGAAGGAACTAAAAAATGAAATTTCAGACCTATTAGTAAAAATTTGTAAACTATCATTAAAATCATCCATTGTATCTGAAGACTGGAGGATAACAAATGTAACCCCAATATTTAAAAAGGGCTCCAGGGGTGATCCGGGAAACTACAGACCGGTTAGCCTGACTTCAGTGCCAGGAAAAATAGTGGAAAGTGTTCTAAACATCAAAATCACAGAACATATAGAAAGACATGGTTTAATGGAACAAAGTCAGCATGGCTTTACCCAGGGCAAGTCTTGCCTCACAAATCTGCTTCACTTTTTTGAAGGAGTTAATAAACATGTGGATAAAGGTGAACCGGTAGATATAGTATACTTGGATTTCAGAAGGCGTTTGACAAAGTTCCTCATGAGAGGCTTCTAGGAAAAGTAAAAAGTCATGGGATAGGTGGCGATGTCCTTTCGTGGATTGCAAACTGGCTAAAAGACAGGAAACAGAGAGTAGGATTAAATGGGCAATTTTCTCAGTGGAAGGGAGTGGACAGTGGAGTGCCTCAGGGATCTGTATTGGGACCCTTACTGTTCAATATATTTATAAATGATCTGGAAAGAAATACGACGAGTGAGATAATCAAATTTGCAGATGACACAAAATTGTTCAGAGTAGTTAAATCACAAGCAGATTGTGATAAATTGCAGGAAGACCTTGTGAGACTGGAAAATTGGGCATCCAAATGGCAGATGAAATTTAATGTGGATAAGTGCAAGGTGATGCATATAGGGAAAAATAACCCATGCTATAATTACACGATGTTGGGTTCCATATTAGGTGCTACAACCCAAGAAAGAGATCTAGGTGTCATAGTGGATAACACATTGAAATCGTCGGTTCAGTGTGCTGCGGCAGTCAAAAAAGCAAACAGAATGTTGGGAATTATTAGAAAAGGAATGATGAATAAAACGGAAAATGTCATAATGCCTCTGTATCGCTCCATGGTGAGACCGCACCTTGAATACTGTGTACAATTCTGGTCGCCGCATCTCAAAAAAGATATAATTGCGATGGAGAAGGTACAGAGAAGGGCTACCAAAATGATAAGGGGAATGGAACAACTCCCCTATGAGGAAAGACTAAGAGGTTAGGACTTTTCAGCTTGGAGAAGAGACGACTGAGGGGGGATATGATAGAGGTGTTTAAAATCATGAGAGGTCTAGAACGGGTAGATGTGAATCGGTTATTTACTCTTTCGGATAGTAGAAAGACTAGGGGACACTCCATGAAGTTAGCATGGGGCACATTTAAAACTAATCGGAGAAAGTTCTTTTTTACTCAACGCACAATTAAACTCTGGAATTTGTAGCCAGAGAATGTGGTTCGTGCAGTTAGTATAGCTGTGTTTAAAAAAGGATTGGATAAGTTCTTGGAGGAGAAGTCCATTACCTGCTATTAAGTTCACTTAGAGAATAGCCACTGCCATTAGCAATGGTTACATGGAATAGACTTAGTTTTTGGGTACTTGCCAGGTTCTTATGGCCTGGATTGGCCACTGTTGGAAACAGGATGCTGGGCTTGATGGACCCTTGGTCTGACCCAGTATGGCATTTTCTTATGTTCTTATATTGGACTATTGCAATGCACTTTTCCTGGGTTTACCGTTAAATACCATTCGTCCATTGCAACTACTTCAAAATTCAGCGGCTCATTAACTAATTCAAAAAAATGTGATCATATTATCCTGATTCTGATGAGTTTGCATTGGCTTCCCATTCAATTTTGAATTAAATACAAATGTTTGACATTGATTCATAAAACTATTTATGGTGATAGAAATGAATGGTTGAATGCCACACTCCATATTCACACCCCTATACTGAATCTTAGGTCCATGGGTAAGGCACTTCTTTCTGTTCCATCGCCTAAGTCAGCGCATCTCAATACTGTTAGAGAGAGGGCCCTTTCTATAGCCGGGCCGAAACTTTGGAATACTCTTCCGCTCGAGTTAAGGCTAGAGGATAATATCCAGCATTTTAAAAAGCAGATAAAAACATGGCCGTTTGAACAGTCTTTTAGCAATATAGTATGATTCTCTGATTGATTTTTGCACCATATACAATGTAGAGTATTATACCCTATTTTAGTTGATTTGATTGAATTTTATGTATTTTATTATTTTGTAAAATAATTAGGATATGGTTTTCTATGTTATTAGGCTTATTTATATTTTATTTTTATTATTTTAGGTTTTAATGGACGCAGTGTTATCTTTATTTTTTGAATGAATTTTATGGACATGTCGTTAAAGAGTGCCTGGTAAACCGACTTGAGGTGTATACAATTTGTTCGGTATATAAAATGTCTTAAATAAATAAATATTAGTATGGTTTATTATGATTTTATATTTCTTGATTTTATAAGGGTTTTTGTTTGTTCACTGCTTCATTGAAATACAGAGTCTAGCTTGTTGCAGTTTTGTTTGGTTTCTGTCTATATATTTCTATTTATATCCTAGGGTCTCTTTATTCTGTATTTGGTGAGGGCGTGTATTCTGCATGTGTAAACGAGGTGAGGTATTCTGCCAGCATATAGTTTCTATGTAGGAATTTATAGCAGATTAGCTTGTTCTGCTTTTCTAATAGGAGGTGTTTTAGAGCCTGGTGTAATATTTGACTTTTCATAGATAGGGTTGTTCCTGTTTGAGTATTTGCAGTTAGTACTGTTTTGGTATGGGAAGTTTACTATATTTTTGTCATTCAGTTTACTCAAGGCTGTCTAAGAGCCAAACCTATACCTAACACGCATTACAATAGGCCAAATACTATATGGGTTCCAATTGGGTTTTTTTGTAGGATTTGCTGGGTGGTAGCACAGCAGTGCATGTTTTTCTATACAACAAACTGGTGCCAGCCACACAACCCAGCTAGCACCAATTTTCTGTACCAGTAGATAGGGAAGGAGCACCTGGAGCTCATTCCTGCACAATTTAGAAATTTTGGACTTGTGGATCTGGTAAAATAGGTTCAGGAGTTGTGTCATTTTTTACTGTATGGATTGCTGGAGGGAGCAAGGCCTTTTTTTTGGCAGTGAAAGGAGGCCTGAGACAGAGTGTGAGACTGATACTTTCCAGTATGTGTTAGTTTTTGTTAAAAAAAAACAAAACCAAAAACCAGAATGGGGAGAGGGGGTGGCAGCACAGCAATTTTTCACACATGACAGCAAAATTGCTAGTGTTCTCACTCATGCCTTCTATAGAAGCCAGGGCAGTGCAAGGTACGAACACTCGAACACCCAATACACACTACAGTAATCAATAACGGGCGGATTTTAAATGCCCTGCTCGCGTAAATCTGGCCGGATTTACGCGAGCAGGGCCCTCGCGCGCCGGCGCGCCTATTTTGCATAGGCCGCTGGCGCGTAAGTCCCAGGGCTTTTTTAAGGGGGCGTGTTGGGGGCGTTGCCAAATGACGCGGCGTTTCGGAGGCGTGACACAGTGTTTGGGGGGCTGGCCTGGGGGCGTGGTTTCAGCCCGGGGGCGTTCCGGGGCGTGACCGCGCCCTCTGGAACAGCCCCCGGGTCTGGTCTTGGCGCGCCAGCATCCTGCTGGCGCGCACGGGTTTACATCTGCCTCTGGCAGGCGTAAATCCATGGATAAAGGTAGGGGGGAGGTTTAGATAGGGCCGGGGGGGGGGGGGGGGTGGGTTAGGTAGGGGAAGGGAGGGGAAGGTGAGGGGAGGGTGAAAGAAAGTTCCCTCTGAGGCCGCTCCGATTTCGGAGCGGCCTCTGAGGGAACGGAGGCAGGCTGCGCAGCTTGGCGCGCGCAGGCTGCCCAAAATCGGCAGCCTTGCGTGCGCCGATCCCGGATTTTAGAAGATACGCGTGGCTACGCGCGTATCTTATAAAATCCAGCGTACATTTGCTTGCGCCTGGTGCGCCAACAAAAGTACGCGATCACACTATTTTTTAAAATCTACCCCTAAGTGTGTAGATTTTAATAGATAGTTTTTAATAGATAGCTCATCACTAAGGAAAAGTTACAATTATAAAACTAGTGTTTTACTCAAAACTGAAAGAAAGAGACCTGGACATGAATCATCACATTTATCAATTATCATTGATTACAAACTATGGGGGTCATTTTTCAAAATGCGGTAAGGCGTTTTTGCATGCGTTAAGGGCTTATCGCATACGAAAAGCCCTGTGATAGGCCTTTAACGCATGCGAAAACATGCGATCGCACCATATTGTATGGTGCGATGCAAATTCCAAAAATGGGTGGAGTTAGGCTCCCTGTGATAGTGGCCGTCACCATGTGGAAAGGGTTTATCTCCATTTGTGATGTGTCCTGTACAGATTTGAAAGAGAGAAAGAGAGAGAGAGAGAGAGAGAGAGAGTGAGAGAGAGAGAGAGAGAGAGGGGCCATAATAGCATGTCCCATACATAGGTATTTGTATCCCTAGGATAGGCCCACCTAGTAACTCGAGGTGGGGATTAGGTAAGAGTGTAGGGGGTTAGGGTCCGCTTTCACATTGTACATGAGACGTACGAACAGAACAGTGGTCTCTTGTGAAGATTAGCTGGCCTTCGGAGTGAGGAAACTCACTCCAAGATGAGATTTGGACAAGGGTCTCTCAACCTAGCTTGATGGACTCTCTACCTGGGTAACATCAAGCTAGGTTGAGAGACCCTTGTCCAAATCTCATCTTGGAGTGAGTTTCCTCACTCCGAAGGCCAGCTAATCTTCACAAGAGACCACTGTTCTGTTCGTACGTCTCATGTACAATGTGAAAGCGGACCCTAACCCCCTACACTCTTACCTAATCCCCACCTCGAGTTACTAGGTGGGCCTAGCCTAGGGATACAAATACCTATGTATGGGACATGCTATTATGGCCAGTGTCTCTCTCTCTCTCTCTCTCTCTCTCTCTCTCTCTCTCTCTCTCATATATGTCTGGGAGCATTGAAAAACAGGTCCCCCAGTGGTTGCATGCAGGAAATACATCAGGTTTGGCACTTATCGCAGAATATGAAATGGTATCGCAATGTGCACTAACTTAGCTCTTCGCACAGGTAAGTATCGCAAAATGTGATAAATACTACATTAGCATAAACCACACCCCTTTTGCTTTCGCATGCGGTACTTACCGCATTTTGATAAATCTAGGCCTATGTTACCGAACCTTATGGCACCTATGTAAACTGACAGATTTTAGTATCATTACTTTTATATGCCTTATTGTAAACCATTGTGACGGTACCCACCTTAATGATGGTATACAAAAGATTTAAAATAAATAAATTATCCAAGCTTGAGCATGGAGAGCAATTTTGTAATTGAGCACATTTTGAATGTTTGGATCTGTTGATGCTGTTTGGTATGATTGGAAGCCTATAACAGCAGCTCTATATGTATAAATCTTTTTTTAAGGCCCATACCACCTTCAGCTCTTTGAATGTACAATCTTTGTATGCACTGGTTCTTGTAGATTACTGGTTAGGCTTTGAGGAGTTTTCTTTATCTAGCCAGTCCACAATTCCAAAATTGCAGAACAATATACAGACTGCAAGTTGATAGTTTGGATCTTATTCTGTGATGTTAAAGTGCTTTCCAATATTAATTTCAGTTTTGCTTTAGCATTCCTTATTGATTTTTTTTCTCTCAGGAACTTATTCTGGATTGTTGTACCTTCCTCTACTCTTAGATATTGATATACATTTTCCTGCTCAGTTCTTTTATGTTAGTCTTCAAAGAAATGTTTTCAGTTTTGCCTAATTTTCCATTAAGAAAGGTCGCATTACCATATTTGTCCAGTCCGAATGTCATCCTGATATTATCTGAGAAGTTCACTACTTTGTTGCAAGCGTGAGCGGGTGCTCATCAGCATGAGCTTCTGTGCTATGGTGAGACCTATGCAACACTGGGGCTGGCTGTGGTCCATACTGCTGGCAGGCGAATGCAACCAGGCACAGGCAGGTTGAAGCAGGAATACTCTTAGCTTGGAAACAGGAACACACTTGACTTGGCATAGGAACACTCATATGTCCAACACGCACCAGGAACTAAGACCCAGAAATGCAATGCTGGTCTCTGGGGTAGCCCTCTGGCCACTTAAAATCCATTTTGGGCTGCTGCTGCTGCATTGTGGTTTGTACCTGAGGATAGACGAAAGTTGAGGACTCAAACCACTCTGGAGACATGGACAAGATGCTGAAGACTTGGAGCAAGATAAAGGCTCAGGACTTGGAAATTTGACGAAGGCTCTGAGAGAGTCTGGCAGTGCTGTGTGCCCCTCACAACCCTGAGGCTGGCCGCGGACCATGCCAATAATGACGCACACTGGACTCAAAGACTTGGAACAAGATGGAAGCTGGAACAAAAACTCCAAAGACAAAGACAGAACTTGGGATTCAGACTCAGGAACTCTGATTCAGACTCAGGAAAGTGGACTCAGGAAATCACATTAAGAAACTAAGAAGGATGCCCAAAGACTAGAACCAGCAATGAAGGCTCTGAAGAATCTAGGCAGGATGAAAGCTTGGAACAGGGAACAAGATGAAGAAACCACAGGAACCAGGAGACCAGGAACATGAAACTGGAAACATGGAGGACCTTGAAAGCACTAGTAGACCTTTGCAAAGGCAACAAAGAACTGACTGAACAGACCCTTTTATAGGGCTGCAGAAAGGATGTCATCAGGAGTGGCCGCAGGACTTTTCCCACCACGGTCCCCTTAGATTCTAAATAGAGGCATGTGCGTGCCTAGAATGGCAATGTGCATAAGCAGGGATGGAAGTTGGCAGCCCACAAGCCACAAAGATAATGGCAGCATCAGTGGCGCTCCTCTGCTGTAGGGATGGCAGATGCTGTGTCCAGCTGCGTGGCTCACAGGTAGTAACAGGAAACGGCAGTGCACTGACCACTCAGGATGGCAGAGGCAGCATCATCTCTAGCCGTTTAGAACAGGGCAACAAGGCAGAGACAGCATCAGGGAGCAGTGGGTGAGTGAGACCGCTGCAGGACCCTCCTGCAAGCAGCATTTCACTAGTACCCCCTCCTCAAAGCCTCTTCTCTTCGGCTAGGAGAGGATGAAGGTACACCAATACCAACAGGGGGACTCAAGGGTCCAAACTCAGGATCCGGAGATACTTGATTATGGTACTGAGGTGAAAAACCATTCAGAACAAGCTGGATGAAGACATGGCTGCAGTACTTGGATGAAGACATGGCTTGGACACACTAAAGGCTAGAACCAAGGCTGAAGAACTTGAACAAAAATCTGGATGCAGGTGCCTCCTGCAGGCCATAGGCAAAAATAAAAACCTCAGGAAGGAACAAGAGTCAAAGCATGGAAGGCCTGTCGTGAGGACACATTCATTGAGCTCATGGCCTTCATAATCTGTTGCAAGCATGGAAGGACGTTCGAGATCGTGATCCCCTGTGTTGAGATGCAACTGACTCAACCCTGAGGCTGACCATGGTCCATGCCGCTGGTGGGCAAATGCATCCGGGCAAGGGATTGCTGAAATAGGAATTCTCTTGGCTTGGAAACAGGAATGTGTTTGGCTTGGCATAGGAACACTCGGATGTCCAATACACACCAGGAACTGAGAACCAGCAACACAATTCTGGTCTCTGGGAAAACCCTCCGGCCACTCAAAAGCCCTTTCAGACTGCTGCTCTGAAGTGGTTTGGCATGAGGACAGACAAATGCTGAGGACTCAGAAGATGACTCTGGAGACATGGACATGTGACTGAAGTCAAAGGCTCAGGACTTGGAATAAAAGAGAGGCTCTGAGAGAGTCCTGTGCCACTGAGCGCCCTACACAATCCTGAGGCTGGCTATGGACCTTGCCAATAGTGGTGCAGGCATTGGACTCAAAGACTTGGAACAAGATGGAAGCTGGAACAAGAACTCCAAAGACCAGGAATGGGACTCAGGATTCAGATTCAGGAACCCAGACAGGAATGAGAAAGGACTTCCAAAGACTAGAACCAGCAGCAAAGACTGAAGATTCTAGACAGAATGAAGGCTTGGAACCAGGAACAAGGCAAGGAAGAATTCAGGAACAAGCTGAAGAGACAACAGGAGCCAGGAAACCAGAAACAAGAAACAGGAAGCATGGAGAATCTTGAAAGCACTAGCAGACCTTTGCGAAGGCAATGAAGAACTGACTGAAGAGCCCTTTTATGGGGCTGCAGGAAAGAAGTCATCAGGAGGTACCGCGGGGCTTTTCCCAATGTGATCCCCTTAAATTCTAAACAGAGGTGTGCAAGCATGCCTAAGAGAATGCTGGCATTCTGAAGCATGGATGGTAGTTGGCGGCCAATAGGCCGCGAAGATCACGGCAGCATCGGTGGTGCTCCTCCGCCGCAAGGATGGTAGAGGCGGTATCCAGCCACGTGGTACACAAATATCAGCAGGGAATGACGGCACCCCAGCCACGCAGGATGGTAGAGGTAGCATCATATCCAGCCACGGAGAGCGGGACAATGAGGCAGAAGTGGCTTCATGGAGCAATGAGTGAGTGAGACCACTCGTGGGACCCTCCCATGAGCAGCATCACAACATATTTGCAGTTATTCTGCTACATGTAGATTACAGGAGCTATAGAACTTCAGATCATCTACAAATAGTAGGTGCAATGTTGTTTGTGAATCATTAGTTTCTCTACTATTAAGGGCAAATCCAAAGCTCAAGTAGTTAATTCAGTGGATTGAACATCAGAGAAAACAATAGTGATGACAGGAAATCTCTTTGAAATATTCCTCCTCACTGGATCTTGATATTAGGAATGATGTATTTTCCATCTTCACAATTCAGGTGGTGTATTCTGCCACATTTTCATGGTAAACTCGATATACTTGATCAATTTGGGTTCACTCTGTATATTTCAAGGCCATTTATTATCCAAGAGTACAGAATGCTATCACAATATTTTTTTTAAATCACTCCATGTTATTCTTGGGTTTAGAACTTTCTTACAGCCAGCCATGATGGCTTTATTCAGCATCAACTGATCTTTTGTTCCATATGCTCCTCTATTGTTACCCTTCTGCTCTGTTGCCATGAAGACATTAACATTTATATGATTGTAGAATCTATCTGTATCTATTGCAGGGAACATCCTATAGTTTGAAGATAAGCACTTTATTGGTCAATAATTTTGGGTGATGTTACTTGGGTCTCTCTTTGGAAGGAAAAGTATTATTGGCCTTTGTGGCTAGTAACAGGAAACAGTTCTGACTGTCTGATCAATTGAGTTTTGCAGATGATAAATATTTGAGCCAACAATCGGACACACTATCAAGGCCAGGGCTCTTCCAACGTGAGGCTCTTTTTATCTTTGCTTCCAGCTCTTTTGATGTTACTTCAGGCTATTCCGTTGTTTTGATGTTTGTCTTTGCCAAGTTCTTTTGCATGCTGCGTAGCTATTCTGCTTTCCAGTTGTGTTCTGTAGGATCCTCATATAAATCTCTCCAGAACTCTTCTGTTTTTGCTTTGATTGATTGTGTTTTCACTATACTAATATTCTTTCCCAATAGAGTAGGACTAATCTTTCTAGCAGAAGAGGAGGAGAATTCCCTTTTACTGGTATAAAATCCTCACAAATGGAAGAAAGAGATTCTGTTCTGATACATAAATCACTCCTTCTGCTATTATTGATATAAAATAGCTGTTTTCTATCTAGAATGAATAGGGTTTTACCAGTATTAGAGAATGCAAAGCAATCTACTCAAGTGATTTGCAGTTTGCATTTCTGGTGATTTAGAAGAATCTGATCTTTGCCATGATGATAAACATTTGAATTTCTTTGAGTCAATTTTTTAAATTTCCAATTATGTCCACCTCCAAGAAGGGCCAAAATAACTAACAACACCATCACAACACCATCACAAGCAAACTACTAATGATAACCTTCCTACTAGCAAATGCACAATCTATCACAAAGAAATTTCCTATAATCACGGACATGTTATACGACAAAAAACCAAGCTTCATAGCAATTACCGAATCATGGTTAAAGAAATCAGACACCGTTTTAAAAAAACAAATCGCACATAAAAACAATGATGTCTTCTAAATCCCCAGAACAAATAAGAGAGGAGGGGGGACTACTCCTAATAATTGAAAAAAATCTAAAATGTAAACTAATACCGACAACACCTCCAAAAAAACATTAAATCGCTCTTTTTGAAACAAACAACTTACAAATTTGCCTTATATACTGCCCCCTACCCTACTAGAATTATACATCTCCCCAATAATCAAATTTCTAACAATACCTAAACACCTCCAAACCCACAATTGTACTAGGTGACTTCAATCTACACATGGACACGTGCCCCTTATCTAACACATGTCAAACACTAATAGATTTCATGATGGCACTAGGTTTCATCCTAACTACTGACAAACCCACCCACAAAGCAGGACACTCTCTTGATTTAACATTTATCAATCACAACCACCTAGAACAAATCAAAGCGGAATATATAAGATACCCTGGTCAGACCACTTCCTAATAGAATCCTCTATCAAATTTATGGAAAAACAAATGACACAAAACAAAGACCCACTGAACTCAAATACCATCCTCCATACAACATAGACACCCTGAAAGACAAACTAGAAGAAAAACTAGCTGAAATAGACTACACCAACTGTGACTCCGCCACGACAGCGTGGACACAAACAACCAAAAACTTAGCTAACAAGATAAACCCAATAAAATGGATCAGCATCAAAGAACCCAAAGAAACAAACCCCTGGCATAACACATAGATAAAGGTAGTCAAAAGAAACCTAAGGAAAAAAGAGAAGGAATGGAAAAATAAAAAACAGACAACCTGACTAAATACAGGAAACAGCTATCTTACTATAAACAAGTAATTCTCAACACAAAGAAACAATATTACAGCACTAAAATAGAGAAATTCGCAAATAATCCAATAATCACCATAGTAAAAAATCTCACAACTGACAAAACTGACACTTCACAGAGCCTACCAGTAATTAAATGTAATGAAATAGCCACTTTCTTTAGTGACAAAATCACAAATCTAAAAACAAGGATTCCAAAAATAACTAAACAAAAAAAATATGCAAAAAAGAGATGTTAAACAATAGGCTTCAGACGATTGAAAATATTGTACAATATTTTCAAATTTGTCAGAAATTGGGGGCTCCTCCAAAACAATAGGAAAACCCCACGAAATTGTTCGTAGGGGTTCTCATCGTTTTGGGGGAGGGCGGGAAAAACGGCACACAAAAATAACCCCTAAACCCACCCCGACCCTTTAAAACTAATCCCTTAGCTTCCCCCATCCTCCTGACCCCCCAAAAAACTTTTTACAGGTACCTGGTGGTCCAGTGTTGTTCCCAGGAGTGATCTCCTGCTCCCAGGCCATCGGCTGCCACTAATCAAAATGGTGCCAATGGCCCTTTGCCCTTACCATGTGATAGGGTATCCATGCCATTGGCCGGCCCCTGTCACATGGAGGGAGCACTGGATGGCCGGTGCCATCTTTAAAAATTGGGTTTTTACTCAACGCACAATTAAACTCTGGAATTTGTTGCCAGAGAATGTGGTTCGTGCAGTTAGTATAGCTGTGTTTAAAAAAGGATTGGATAAGTTCTTGGAGGAGAAGTCCATTACCTGCTATTAAGTTCACTTAGGGGTAGATTTTCAGACGAGCGCGAACAGCCTACTTTTGTTTGCGCTCCAGGCGCAAACAAAAGTACGCTGGATTTTAGTAGATACGCGCGTAGTCGCGCGTATCGGCTAAAATCCTGGATCGGCGCGCGCAAGGCTATCGATTTCGTATAGCCTGCGCGCGCCGAGCCGCGCAGCCTACCCCGTTCCCTCCTAGGCCGCTCCGAAATCGGAGCGGCCTAGAAGGGAACTTTCCTTTGCCCTCCCCTCACCTTCCCCTCCCTTCCCCTACCTAACCCACCCGCCCGGCCCTGTCTAAACCCCCATCCTACCTTTGTCGGGGGATTTACGCCTCCCGGAGGGAGGCGTAAATCCCCGCGCGCCAGCGGGCCTCCTGCGCGCCGGGCCGCGACCTGGGGGCGGGTACGGAGGGCGCGGCCACGCCCCCGGGCTGTAGCCACGCCCCCGTACCCGCCCCCAAAACGCTGCCGACACGCCCCCGCAACGCCGCACGCTCCGGCCCCGCCCCCGGACACGCCTCCCGACACGCCCACTCCGAAAACCCCGGGACTGCTCGCGTAAATCCGCCCGGTTTTGGGCGGATTTACGCGAGCAGGGCTCTGAAAATCCGCCCCTTAGAGAATAGCCACAGCCATTAGCAATGGTTACATGGAATAGACTTAGTTTTTGGGTACTTGCCAGGTTCTTATGGCCTGGATTGGCCACTGTTGGAAACAGGATGCTGGGCTTGATGGACCCTTGGTCTGACCCAGTATGGCATTTTCTTATGTACCTAGATATAATAAAACAACTTCTAAACCAAATGGAACTAGTCATCACTATAGAGAAAACTGAATTCTTACACCTAGAATGAAAAAACATAACGATCATTCAGAACACAATTACACTCAATAACAACCAAAAAATACAACTAGCTGAGAAAGTACGAAACCTGGGAGTGATAATCGATTCAGAACTAAATATGAAACAACACATATCTCAAAAAGTAAGAGAAGGATATGCCAAACTTATGACTCTTAGAAGACTAAAACCACTACTAATGCCTACCAACTTCTGCTCAGTATTACAAGCCTTAATTTTTTCCAGTACTGACTACTGTAATGCCCTCCTCCTGGGCCTACCATACACCACAATAAGACCACTACAGATACTACAAAACACAGCTGCAAGAATTTTAACTGGTAAAAGTAAAAGAGAACATATCACCGAAATTTTAATAGAACTACACTGGTTACCCATTGAAGAAAGAATACAATACAAGACTTTATGCACCATACATAAATCAAAATACAACGAAAAAGCAGAGTGGCTGAACACAGCCCTCCGCGTACCTAGCCCCCACAGAAACCTGAGATCAGCAAACAAAGCACTGCTAACTATTCCCTCAGTTAAGACGGCCAGACTAACTCAAGTAAGGAATAGGGTCCTATCCCTAGCAGGAGCCCCAATATGGAACAATAAGCCTTTAGAAATCAGATTGCAAAGAAACATCAAAACCTTCAGAAAAAGTTTAAAAACATGGCTATTTAAACAAGCATACCACAAAGAGAATTGAGTGGAGAACCCAGGGAAATGTTGGTAGCGGTCAGTCGAACTCCCACACACACACCTTTTTTTTTTTAAGTTTACATAATTTTTTATTGAAATTTGAAAAATATACAATGGCCTATTGAACACATGTCAAAAATACAAGACCTGCACCATATACATCCTTGATAATGACAGGTGAAATAAGATAAATGGTACATTACAGCCTGTTTAAGACATAAACTATACAAAAGGAAAAAAGAAGAAAAAAGGGAGGGGGAGAAGAGAAAAAAGAAAGGGACCAAATGGGAAATACCAGAAACAAAATGAGGAACTAGAAAAGAGGAATAAAGCAAAAGAAAAGAGAACAGCACCCATAAGGAGACTCATACCGGAGGATGAATGTAAATGTAATTGAGATACAAATACAAAACAATACATCATAATGTAGACGTCTAACAGCTTCCACACTTGAGACCATTTACCAAGATGGCCAAACTTGATGGCCATAGCCTGTTCATATTTAGTGTATAAACAGACTGTGTTCCACCATAAATGTTCAGATAGTAGCTCACTGCGTTTCCAGTTTGACAAGATATTGTGTTGACCAATAGTTAAAAGAAAGTCCAATAATTTCCGATGGAGTGAAGGTAAATGAAGTGACGGATGCACCCCCTTAAGGACAACTATAGAATATCATATTGGGAGATTCAACTTCAAAATGTGAGAGAACTTATCCCAGACCTGTTGCCAAAAAATGATGACAAAGGGGCAGGTATATAGCATATGAGATATCGTGGCATTAGGGGCAGAACAAGACCAACATTTATGAGAGTCCAGGAGGCCAACTCTCTGGAGTTTCCAGGGTGTCCAAATCACTCTATGGAAAATGAAAAAGGAAGTCTGTGTCAAACTGGAAGAGAGGGAGATATGGGAAGAAATTAACCAGATATAATTCCACATTGGTAAGGTAAACTCTAATCCTAAATCGGAGGACCATGTCGACTGCAAGGTCATCAAAACAGGTTGAGAGGGAAATCGTTTTATGAGATTGTAAAGGCGAGAAGCGAGATGTCCCTTATCACCATATTTCCGGTAAAAATCCCATAAAAAGAGGATCTTTGTTAGGTAAGGTGAATATAAGATATCATCCTGTAAAGCAGCCTGTAATTGCCGCCAAGCGAATTGTTGGGTATTTGGTAAACCAAATCTCTCAGTTAATTGAGAAAAGGACAGGAATTTACCAGCCTGTATGACTGAGGAGACTATGCAAATATTACACCGTTGCCATATGGGCCAAAAGTGAGAGCTACCGCCAACCTTAATAAGCGAGTTATGCCATAAGGGAGTGAAGATGGAAAGTTTCCATCCCGAGGAATTATTTGGTCGCTTGGCATCCACTTCCATTAAAAGCTCTATGCAAGGACCGCAATATATGGTTAGCAGATATGTGAGTAGAAAGAGTCATACCTGGGAAGCAATACAGTGGAGAGGGGGCCAGTGGATCCTGCTCAATGTGTAGCCAACGAGGAGGATCCACAGCATCCTGCTCAAAATCAAAATAATAATACCCTTGTTGTAGAATGAAAGCCAAATGGTAAGAGTAGAAATCTGGAAAGTTCACTCCACCTTGGTTCTTAGCATTCTTCAATTTAGTAAGAGCAGTACGCGGGGCTTTATTATTCCACAAAAAACGGGTTAATATTCTGTCTACTTGTTTGTAAAAGTCAGGAAAAAAAACACGGAATCATATTCAGAGTATAAGTGATTTTGGAGCTAACACAATTTTAATGGTGTCTAGTCTGCCCCACCAAGTAAGGAGAAGAGGAGACCATTGTAAAGTGAGATCTTTAAGAGATTTCATGACATTTGATGCACCATAAGCGATTGTTTCCAGAGGATCCATAAAAAAATGAACTCCTGGGTATTTAAGTTTAGTGGACATCTTCTGAACAGGAAGATTAGTAAAATTCAGAATGGAGGCAGAATAATTGAGTGGTAAGAGTTCCGTTTTATGCCAATTAATTTTATAACCCGAAAGAGAGGAGTAATTAGAAATTAAATCAAACAGGTGTGCAAGTGAACTTTCCGGCTCTTGTAAAAATAGGAGGACATCATCTGTGTAAGCAGACAGTTTGAAAACAGCAGAACCAATAGATACACCTTGGATATTGTTAGATTGTCTGATAGCTGATAGTAAGGGCTCCAGAGCCAGGTTGAAAAGTAACGGGGATAGTGGACATCCTTGGCGTGCACCTCTATGAAGAGAGAAAGTTGGGGATATTTGTTGATTGATATAGAGATATGCCGTAGGGGAGGCATATAAATGTTTAATCCAATTCAAAAAAATGGGGCCTACACCATACCAATGCAGCATAGCTAGCAAAAAGGGCCATTCTACGCGGTCGAAGGCCTTTTCCGCATCCAGTGAAACTGCTATAGTCTGAACTGAGGATGAGAAAACAGCTTGTTGAATATGCAAAAAGAGTCTGATATTATTAGTTATTAGGCGATTCTTAATAAAGCCAGATTGATCCGGGTCAATTAAAAAACCCATAACCCGAGATAGCCTAGTAGCCAATATTTTTGTAAAAATTTTGTAATCAGTATTCAATAAAGAGATGGGCCTATAGTTTGCTATATTTGCCTCATCCCTTCCTGGCTTTGGGAGCACCACTACACAAGCCTGTGTAAAAGACATAGCAGAGTTATTACTAAGGAGAAAAGTAGAAAAATAGTTGTAGAGATATGGGATGAGAGTCCTCTGAAATGAACAGTAGAAGTCAGATGTGAAGCCATCCAGTCCAGGTGCTTTTTTCAGGGCCAGTGAGTTAATCGCTTTTTCGATTTTAGCAATGGTAAGAAGTGCGTCCAAGGCCTCCATCTGTGGCTGGGACAAGGTCGGATGGTGAAGTCTAGAAAAAAAGTCACGAAACGTCTTGGACGTGGGCAAAATTTCGGATTGGTATAATTTTGCATAAAAGTCGCTGAAAGCTTGCAAAATGTCAGAATCATTAGTCAATAAGACATTAGCAGGGGAGAGTATCTTGGCTATTCGTGTTTTCTCCGTCTTCTTCTTTAAATAGGAGGATAACAAATGGCCACATTTATTATTACCAGCATAATATTGCACCTTAGACTGGGAGACATGTAGTTGAACCTGAGAGCTAAGGAGTTGGTTGTATTGGTAACACGCCTTAACTAAGGCCGCTAAAGATGTTGGAGATGGACATTTAATGTGATCCGATTCAAGAGAAGCAACTTGTTGCTGAAGAGTACATAAAGCTGCTTTTTGTAGTTTAGCACGTCGAATGGAGAAATTGATGATTTCCCCACGAATTGTAGCTTTAAATGCTTCCCATACGGACACGGTTGAGACATCTCCAGTGGAGTTGTGTTGAAAATACTCCAATATCTTTTGCTGTAGGAAAGGCTTAAATTCAGGATCCTCCAGAAGCGTGGAGTTGAAGCACCATTGTCTTTGTACCACTTTAGGATGTGTTAAGTTACAAGTCAGAGAAATAGCCGCGTGGTCAGAAACTAGGATAGGACTGATGGTTATATCCATAACTTGGGACAATAAAGAATTGTTGATGAGAAAAAAGTCGATGCGCGAGTACGAAGAATGTGGAGATGAGAAAAATGTGAAGTCTCTTCCAGTAGGGTTACACATTCACCAAGGATCCACAAGGCCATACGTGGAAATTAGATGCTGCAGAGCTCGTGTAGATTTAGAGATAATGAGTCTAGCATCAGATTTTTTATCCAAAATTGGTTCTAAAGGTTGGTTAAAGTCTCCACCTATAATGCATGGAGAAGAGATCAGATGGAGCAAATTCACAAATACTTCCTGAAAAAATTCCGGATTATCTATATTTGGCGCATATATATTGAGAATAGTAAACGGTTCATTTTGAATAGAGAGATGTATAAGATTCCATCTGCCATCTGGATCCACCATTTGATTTGAAACATATGTTGTTAGATTCTTATTTATAAGAATAGCGGTGCCACTTTTTTTTCTTTACTGCCGAACTAAAGTATACCTGGCCCACCCACTGTTGTTTAAGCTTGAGAGATTCAGATGCAGAAAGATGAGTCTCTTGTAAAAGCACAATGTCTGCCTTTAAGGTATGCAAGTAAGTGAGGATCTTTTTCCGCTTTATAGGGTGTGAAAAGCCATTGACATTTAATGATACTATTTTGAAAGAAGAAATGGCGGATGCCATTATGATATATAAGGAGACAAATCCAAAAAGATTCTCTGAACATCCTTCCGGCAGGTAGTCTGCATACGACTCGAAAAGGAAATATATATCAAACCATTCAAAAAAAAGACAAAAAAATGATACACAAGGCGTCCCATTGATGACACGAAGAGGGACTGGAACAGTGCAGGAGAGGATAGTGTTAAATCACACTATCTCTCTATATAAAATATAAAGAGCCTCAAGGCAGGCCAAAAGACAGCCCACACCCCTCGCTCCTACCACAAGGATTACCAAAAGGTAAGAAAGGGTGGTACTGTTTAGTAAAAAAAAATAAATTATAAGCATGTGTAGTAGTCCTGGTACCAATGAAAAAGGAGAGCAGAGAAAAACAGTAGGAACCTTATTGATACAAGAAGTCCAATACAGATATAGGAGTTACCACAAAAAGAGCCACAGTTGCGAAAATGAACATCCAAAACAAAATTGTGGTCATCCAGGCTAGCAAGGAATCAAATGAGTAAATATTCACTGAATATGGCTTTAGCAGAGTGAAGAGACTTAATGTAATGTAATGTAATCAAGTCACCATGGAGGCTGCGGGATCATGGAGAGACAAAAATCCTTCCAATTCTTGGGGATCTTGGAAAATCTTTGTTTGATTATTAAGGGTAACCCTCATCTGAGCGGGGTATAACAAACCATAACGTGCTCCCAAGGCTTGTAAGCAAGGTCTCATGGCTAGCAGAGCTTTACGCTTAGCCGCTGTAGTCTTAGCTAAATCCGGAATATAAAGTATGGAATGACCTTGATATTTATTTATTTATTTATTTATTTATTTTTATGATATGTAACAGGAGCTTTATTGCAGGCCGCAGCAAAAATTTGTAGGGCCTGTGGATATCTCAATAGTTTAAAGATAATGGGTCTGGGGTATTTAGAATTCTTAAGAGGTCTTGAGGGAATTCTGTGTTCCCGTTCCAGTTCAAGAGGCTGCTCAAAAGTAAGCTGCAGGCAAGCTGGTATCATTGTCCCCAAAAAGTTGATAAGATCATTACCTTCAGTCCCCTCAGGGATACCCAAGATCCTGATATTATTGTGGCAATTCCTGTTAGATAGATCTTCCATATCAGCTCTGAGTTGTGCCACTTCCTTAGTAAGAACAGGGAGTGACGCAGTAGTATGGACAAGAGAAGAGACCTGCGATTCAGTGTTCTCCATTCGCGACTGAAAAACATCCATCTGAGCTGACAAGTTTGCAAATTGGTACGTACCGCGGCGGTGGTTTCTATATTCAGCTGAATCATATCCTTGAGTTGTTTTAGTTCAGCTAAAACCAAATCCGTCGACACCATGGTTTTCACGGGGTTGGCCTTATCTGGCGCCGGAGGGTCCTGCTTCTGGCGCTTTATTCCAGCTGCGGATGCAAACGCAGCCTCGATTTTTCCTGTTTTTGCTGTAGCCATATTTCAGTCGATGGTAAAACTCTGCTTCAGAATCGATCCATCCAGATTTTATAAAGAAGGAGCGAGGGTGCTCAGAGCATTAGAAGTGGGCGGCCATCTTGTGCGGTGCGCGAGAGCACCCCCCCTCACACACCTTTTTTTCTCAATGCGTGTGTTTCTCATTTTTATATTTTAATTCTTTCCTTTTTTATTTTTTAAACAACAAAGAACTAGAGTTAAGTAGTACTTTATCTTATAGCTGAGGCAGAGAAAACTGGACATGACTTATAACACCCACCAAATAATATTTGTTATGAAACTATGTTACAGTATTTTGATGGCACCTGTTTAATTGTTAGAATTCTAGACACTTTATACAACATATAATTATGTGCCCTATTGTGAACTGTTGTGATGGCACCCGCTTAACGATGGTATAGAAAAGATTTTAAATAAATAAATAAATAAATAAATAAATAGATAGATGTGCAGTCCAAAAGGGAGAAGAACAAATTAAAACAGGAAAGTGTGAATTATAAATGCAATGTATGGAACAATAGACATTAGAGTTGCAGAATTGATTTTAATGTGTTAATATACTATGTGTGCAACATATTGTATATCTTCTAGGACCTTTTGATGTAGGCAATTAAGAAAATAATAAAGATATTAGAAAGATAAAGAAAGACTAAGCACTGGGTCAGTTGGCAAGACATGCTGCAGATGTATTCGAAAAATTGGTAGCAGGAATCTGTACTTTGAAGGGCTTACAGTTTATTGTAGGAAGGAAAATGGAACAAGGTTAGATGAGTTATGAAAGGCTTAAATAAGAGAGTTGCAAAAAAATAATTACAACCCACTTGATCACTGATTTTTGTACTCTGATGTGATTTCAGTAACAAAAGGTACTGGGTCATGAAACAAGTTCAAATGTCGGATCAAAAATTTCTACCATTTGTTTTTTCTCACCATATGTTTTTCACAATCCTACCCAGATATAGGGCCTCATTTTCCTAAGCTATTGCAGGCTTGCGCTAACAGTGCAAGCCTGCGATAGCTAGCGAAAGTAGCGCAGGCCTGCGCTACTGAAATCGGGGCGGAGTCGGCCCCGGAAGAGGAGGAGTCGGGGGTGTCACCGGGGCCGACTCCGTGAGGACGGCGCGCAGAGCGGAAAGGTAAGGCCCTTTTTGCTTGCTATTTCATGCCCAATAACTACACCTTCTATGGTGTAGTTATTGGGCGAGATGCCAGCAGCGATCGCATCGCCGCGATGCGTTCGCTGCCAGCTAGCGCAGGACCGCCCCCCTGCCCAACCCCCCGCCCCAGAGTAGCGCAATTTTCTAAAGTATCGCAGGCCTGCAATACTTTAGAAAATGAGGCCCATAGTCTTTACTTTTGAAGAGATTCTGTAATAAATTAGTCAGACACATTGTGAGAACTTGAAAATAAAAGAAATGGAAAAAGAGTGTTGACTCCTTTTTAAAGTTTATTTGCGGCCCATGGAGTTTCCCTTGAAAACTCAGAGTGTCATAGGGACTTTAGTACCTGCAGATGTTGCACGTGCCTTACAGCAGGAAAACAGTAGGAATATGCATTCATTTTTATACTAAATGAAAAATATCTGTGCTGCTCCATCCTATGTTCTAGGCAGCTTGCAATAAAACACACATATTTTCATTAAAGAAACAAACAGATCACAAATAAGAAATGATGCAACTTTCTGTCGCCAGATGAATTACCATTCAATAGCATGTATTGCTACAGGCAAGACAAAAATAAAAAATTTACCATTAAGTCTGCATCACAGGTTCAGACTAAAAGCCTCCTTGAAAAGGAAAGCTTTTAACTGCTTTATAAAAGATGAAGGTGGTTCTCTTGGAAGGGTTTCAGATACAGAGGTCCAAAGTAGGGGCTCAGCCACTGCAAACTTTTTTTTTCCCAGAATTCAACTGTTCTGATTGAATGTACTGATCCAGCAAATATCAACCAACTAATCTCACATTTTTAGTGGACATACATTTTCAGAAGTCCACTAATACACTGTGGCATATCACTAACACCTCCCCCCCCCAAAAAAAAATATTTTTTCCATTGACTTTTATTTGAGAAAATCAATGGAAAACCCCCCTAACAGTTGCAAAATTCCCCCTTACCAGACCACACATCTCTTCCACAGGGATCTCTGATATGGAAAGGGTCAGGATTGATTCCCATTGACTCCTAGTTTGACAATTGTGTCAGGCAGCCCTGAGGCTGATGCCATTTTGTTTTACAGCTGTACAGCATTCGGGCATAAAACAAAATGGCACTGGCCTTGGGTTTGATGAATGCCGTGTTAAAACGAGAAGCCAGCAGGGCAGGAGCAACAGAGAATTGATCCTGCCTTTTCTTTAGGGGAGATTCCTGTGGAAAGGGGTAAGCATGCTCTAGGGGATGGGAGAAATGTTTTTTCTTTTTTTTTTTTTTTAGGGAAAATAAATGTTTATTTTTCAATAAATGAGACAAAACAAAACCCAAATTTAAAAAAAAACAACAAAAAAACCTGAAATGAAAACAAAAATAAATTGTATTTCTGTGCACATTCCTCATGCAAAGTTGGCGCCATAAATGTGCACTCGGGCATTTTAAAATGAAATTTCAATGTTATCTGCGCCATCTAAAGTGTAGGTTCTTTTACCCTGGGGGGGGGGGGGGGGTGTATGTGTGTGCAATTTTCATCCCTTGATTTTACCTGGGAAAACTCTTTTGAAAATTACCCTCTAAAGGGCAAGCTTATGCTGTCTTCAGTGACATTTCAGCTGCTTGTAATGAACATTAGCAGAATGTGCAGCTGAATCACAAAAATCAGTCTCATATAGGCTGAGTGTAGGAAAATGAGCCAGACGCTCATCAGCTGGTGAGGTAACCATTTGAATTTCTTCTGTTAAGATTCCCCTTCAGTCCAATTGAATGAAGTACTTCTTCTTTGTAGGTTTAATCATTTATCAGTTACTCATTATGAGTTGCCTTCTTACTTAATGAATATCAAACACCACTTTGTCACTGAGTGGTTCAGCTTCAAGATTAAAAGATTATTTTTCTACTGCAATTTCTTTTTCTGGATTGTATCTTTTTGTTATGTGCATTCATCTGTTTTTTGAATTTCTATAATAAGATAACCTCTCAACTGCTGTTTCACTGAACTATTAAGTATTCCTTACAGTCTGCTTTTATCTAAGAGCATAAGGGAGAGAGAGAAGAAGAAATCGGGACTACAGTGTATTGTTCATTTTATCTACTTGGGAACAGAGCACTGTACTACACAAACTGGAATACTTGATATGAGATGAGTAATTCAAACATGTCCTCTAACCCAAGATTCACAAAACATGAATGACAGATGTCTTTGAAAAATACATTGCCTGCAGACTCAGCCAACAGAGTCCTCCTGCGTCGGCTGTTATCTATCTGCTGCTACTTGACTGATCATTAATTTTTCAACTTTTTCCATAATTAGCCCCTTCCTTTTTGCTAGTTCTAATGCTGATAGGGTCTTCACCATATGCCTAATGGCTTCAACAAAAATGGAAATAGAGTCAGCACTCTTGTAATTTCTAATACATGAAACTATCCTCTGAATGTGTTGATTGCTTCAGCCAGCAGTTTATTTCAACTTGATCTAATATGCTTTCTTTCACCAGAGTGCTACAACTAGAGCACTCTAATTCCTCTTTAATAATGTTTTGCTTTGGGCTTCCAGCTGCGGCTGGGATCTGGCACCATGAGCGCTCATTCACAAAGGGACTTTTTTTCCCTTTAATTTTATATTCTCTCCCATCACACCTTGCCCAGAGGCCATGTGCATGTTCTCCTTCTGGAATTCTTCAATCATGGTCTCTAAATCTGGCTATGAGATGTCACTGTTGCATGATAACTGAAACTTTCTCTCTCCAGCAGCTATGAGCAGCATCCCCAGCTGACTCAAGGAGCAGAAGGTCCTGACCCAGGAAACAAACCGCCAAGCTTCACTTCCTAGTTTTCCAAAACTTGTGTGATGACCCTTTGGCATCATCACAATAAGGCCTTAGTCTTGAACCCTGTGAGCTAGGATAGCAAAGGTAGTGCTCCTTTCTGAACTCCTCCTCCACTGAGGTGGCTAGAATGGCCGGCCCCCTGCTGTTTATAAAAGCAGGCTGCAGCAATGCTAGGTGTTTACATTTTAGCTTAGAAATAGTAGGAGTATTTTCCTTGAGCTGGTCCCTTGCTTGGGTAGTGGGTTTCACCACCTGGGCCAATACCCTAGAGGAAGGCAAACAGTGTCTGCCTGGGTGCTGGTTCCACTTTTTGATTAAGATTTTGAATGGCTTTGCCTTTATGGGTTTTCTCCTGTGAGAGCCCTGGTACCCCTGGCTGGAGGAATTTGGGGTATATGCCAGCAAGTTTAGATGAGGAGGTAGGTTAGATTGTAAGCGGTAAGCCAGTACAGGAAGATTCCAGTTTTTCTATCTTTCACCACCCTTCCTGCCTGAAGAGGGGACATCTGTGCTGATGCTATGTTCCCTGCTACTGGACTTTTCCTAAGAAAAAATCCTATTGAGACAACCGAAGAACAGAACTCTGAGTAAGACCTAAATTTCTATCCTGAGGACACCCTTCACCCAACATCTTCACTCTGGGTCAGACATGCTTAGCAGAGACTGTGATTCTTTTTGACAATTAGTATTTTTGGAAGAGGTTTTCCAAACCATTTAAGAATGTCCTGCCCAACTGGAAACATTGCTTGTCTATATCATAGAGAGTGAGTTTCACTGAGTGATACTTGCACAGATAAATTGCAGAACTGTAAATTTTATCTTATCAAGCCAAGAACTGTTGTGAAAGTTTCATTTCTAACATTTGAGAACTCTGACAGTAAAGATTTAATTTTGGACACTCAGTCTGAGCCTCCAGAGTCTTTTGTGGCACTTATATCCTTTAAAGCTGATAAAGACCTGTTATCCCCCTAGGGCAACAAACTGAGAGCCACCCCAGTCATCTTGGGATCTGCAGAATTTAGTCCTCCGCCCCACTGAGAAAAGAGCCCTGTTCCAGGCCCTTGGACTGTGTCGGAGTGAGAGAAAGTTAGGAGATTGGTCCTAGGACCCCACCTTTTGTTTCCTTACCAATTGTGAAGATTGGTGTGGGTTTTACTCCCCCATACGGGAGCTGCAGAAGATGTGCTCTAGCTGTTTTCTAGGGATATGCATTTGTTTTGAATGAATGTGCAATCCGCAACGTATAGGTCCCTATTCGTTGCATTTGTGGGGTTCTGAAACGTATGGCGAACCCCCACGAATGCAACGTATCACTAACGAATAAACCCCCCATCCTCCTGATCCCCCCAAGATTTGCCAAAAGTCTCTGGTGGTCCAGCGAGGGTCCTGGAGTGATCTCCTGCACTCGGGCCGTAGGCTGCCGGTATTCAAAATGGCGCCGATAGCCTTTGCACCATCTTATGCTCCTACCATGTGACAGGGGCCGACCAATGGCACCGGTAGCCCCTGTGACATAGTAAGGGCAAAGGCTATCGGCGCCATTTTGAATACCGGCAGCCGACGGCCTGAGTGCAGGAGAATGCTCCAGGACCCCCGCTGGACCACCAGGGACTTTTGGCAAGTCTTGGGGGGGGGGGGGTCAGGAGGGTGGGAGGTTGTAGTTAATTACATTTAAAGGGTTGGGATGTTTTTTTTTTTTTTAACTTTAATGGGAAACGAATAACATATGTAACTAATGGATGAATCAGGGTCCCCCGAAAACGGATGTAACGGATTTGGGTCCCGATGAATACGAATACCAAATCGAATGTATCCGTCCCTGCTGAACATCCCTACTGTTACCACCACCAAGCACTGTCTTAGGAGCATGGATTTTAGTTTGCATTTTCTGAAGGCAAGAGCTCTTTGCCTCCTGGTATTTATTTTTGCTAACTTATTTTAGAAGAACGGTCTGCTTTTCCCTTTTGAGGGTCAGCTTGTCAATCTGACTCACTTATTAATTACTTTTGCTCTTTTAATCCAATTTTTGGAGACTTCCCTTGTTGGGACCCTTGTGTGAAGTATGCGCAGTGGTTTGGAGTGTCCCTGTGTGTGGAAAAATCAAAGGTAGGGAAAATTCTGGCAGAGTTTTATCACTTCTCCAGAAATGACAATGCAAAGGAGTTCCAACTATAAATAATCTGTTTTGTTCTATCTCCTTAGCTGTGAGGCAAGGAAGTTTTTCCACCATTCCTGTCTCTTATTTATTTTCCCCTTTTTGTAAAAGAATATTTTTGTTTCTCCTGGAGCCAAGTGCCCTTCACAGCAGGGAATTAATTCCCATTCTTTGGGAAGAGGCATATCTTAACTAGGAGGAGTGAAGGATGCATCTGAGAAGTGAAGTCCTTTGTTTTGCTACAGGGAAGCGGATGAAGGCTTTTCCAGAACTGTGTGCACCTGCTACTGTAATAAGGAGATCTAAAATATTTAAGAAGACTTCAGGAAAGGAATGAAAGTTGGGACTTACGTTCTGATAAAGTTTGGGGACTTTATTCTAACCACTTCACAGCGGGAAGATGCTGGGTTAAAGCTTAAAGGAGGAGTAAGCTTTCTTCAAACGCTGATGAAACTATGTTACCGTAACTTGATGGCACCTGTTTAGTGGATATAAATCAAGACATATACCAACATTAATATTTGTGCCTTGTTGTAAACCGTTGCAATGGTACCTAGTTTAATGATGGTATAGAAAAGATTTCAAATAAATAAAATAAATAAATAAATAAATAAATAAATACTTGGACAAAGAGGATATGGATATCTAAGGAATTGGCTTTGATTAAAGTAAAAGACATTACTAGAAGAGTGAGGTCACAAATTTAAAAAATATCTTCCTTTTGCTTAATTATTCTCTGACTTTAAAATCTGAACTGAATGCTATGAATATTCTAAAATCATCTAATCAACTATCAGTAAAGAAGTTGGAAACAACATTACTTCTCAGTGTGATTTTGGGATGCAAAAGACCGTGACTGTTATCAGTGCTGTTTACAGAGGAGGAAAATGGGCTTATACTGGGACTAATGCAGAAGGGCCTTGAGGTTAAACCTCCCCCCACAGGGGGCCCTGGAACTCAGATGTTAGTGGAGGAATGAGTCGAAGAAGTCCATCTCTCTTCCTATGTGCCCCTGGGTGCAGTCTGAGGGATCCGTCCTGCCCAGGGGTTACACTTGAATAAGCTTCACCCTCGACATATAATATTAAGAATGGTTTGTTCCTATTATTTTACCAGTAGCACTACAAGATTTTTGGTATTTTGCATTCCCTTTGAAAAACATATTGAATCCCTTTTCTCAGCTGCTAACTTTACAGAAGTTCTGTGTCTGTATTCAGGAACTTCAGTGATCTATAACACTTAGGCCCGATTCAGTAAAGTTTGTTTAGACACAAGAATGAGGAAACAGCGTTAGTGAATTAGGGTCCTTATTGATAAAATTGGTAGCACATTCTTTCACAAGATGTGTGACAACTATTTGGAGTAGCAGGGGGTATTCACCTGCCTTACCCAGTGAGTATTTCTTCATCATAAAAATGGTCTTAAGTTGCCTAGTGAAGGAAGGGACATGGCAAAATTTTAGGCTGCCATATACCATGCTTTTAGATAATCTTCTTGTGCTTTATAAAATATCAGTCTGGGATTTAAGATATTGTGTATCATAGATTTTGCTAATGCAACCCTTCTCATTTCTTCGATATGTGTGACTGCAAAAAAAAATAGTGGGCACACCCAAAATGTGTCTATTTATTTATTTATTATAAACATTTATTGGATTTATCCCTGGTTCTAAGCAGCTTACAGATAAAAATATGAAACAGCAGTATTCTGTTTTTATTGTGAACTGTAAACTTAGAGCCACATTTACAGGAGTCCAGCAGTTTATAACCCTACATTCATATTACATTGGAAAATACAAAATCTCAATAGAAAGGATTCCTTTTTGTTCTGATATAAAATTGCTTCACACATTCATCTGTGTTTCTGTCATAGAAGGGAGGGATGTTGGTTTTATTTTAGGTATTTTGATCAGGATATCAAACTGTTTAATAACACTTACCTTAGTATGTCTGGCTATATCCATCCTTCCCAAACGTTTCATGCCAATGCACACCTTCATTAATAAAGTGTTGTGTGGCTCACCAACCTCCACGGAGCAAGCAGTGTGGACATGAAGAGGACACATATGGCCAAAAGATGAGGTAGGGCAGCACTGAAAGCCACACCAGTCTCTCTTTCAAATTGTAAAAGAACGAGAGGGTGAGAAGAAACACATGAACCTGTCATGATGCACCAGCTCCTATAGGAGAAGGGAGAAGTTGCTGTGGTGTGGGCCACCAGCTCTATTAGTTACCTTGGCAGCCACATGTAGCTGCCAGAGCTCCTTCCTTACTGCTGCTTCTAACGCTGAAAGTGAGTCACATCAAATACTCAGTGTGCACACTCAGTCTTACTCATCCTGGGCTAAGACAGAGAGAAAGGAGTAGCCTAGTGGTTAGAGAAAAGTGGGCTACAAACCAGGGAAGCCAGGATTCAAATCCCACTTCACCTTCATTTTCCTCAGGTACAAACAGATTGGGAGCCTTCTGGGAACAGGTAAATACCTACAGCACCTGAATGTAATCCACTTTCAAGTATTGAAAAGTGGAATATAAAAAAGAAAAGTCAGAGACCTGAAGGACTGAAAAACAGAGAAGATGAGGAGATCCTGTGGGTCCCAGCTATCTGTATGCTGTATGTTATTTACTATGATTGCATATTTTCTCAAAAAGGAGTTCCTATCAGTTTAAGAACTACCGCTGTGTCTCTTGTTGCTGCAAAATACTGAAAGCAGTGCCCAGGTGCTGGCCTGGACCTGAGCATCAGATAGTTGTGGCTTTTCCATGGCACAGCAGATCAGGTCTGAAGACAGACTGATTTGGAAACATTGGGTGATCTGATAAGTAATATATGGACTTCCTTGTTATTGAAGGCATATGGCTTAGCTTTTTATCTCCCAATACCTGACACTTATATCACCTACATGGGATGTCGCTAGATGCATAAAAGGCATGCAATATATTTCATAGCACTGATTGCACTGAGCTGCTGTATAATATATCATCACTGTGACTTGACACCAAATGCTCATTCCAAGGAAGGAGGAAGGTGTGATGCAACAATAGCAGCCTCTTCCAAAGAATCAGAGGGTTTTACAAAAAAATCTTTTCCCTAAAATATTAGTAATATCATTATTATTGGTGACATCTCTTTACTCCTTCCATTTTATTTAAACCTTTTGCAACACTACAGTGCATCTCTAGCTCTCATTGCATGCTGTGACATCTAATAAATACATTAGAGGTAATTTTTCAAAAGGATTTATATGCATAACACTGGGATTTACTTGCATACATCTTTTTGAAAATTGCTACTTTTAAGCGTGTAACTCCTTTTAAAATTCACTCCATAGGGCTGAGCTTTCTAAAGGTTTTATGTGCATAAATGGAATTTATACACATAGGGCCTGATTTTAAAAAGCATTTACATGCGTAAATCTGGGTTTTACGCATGTAAATGCACTTTACTCGAGTAAGTGGGCTTTTGAAAATTGCTACAATATATGCCATTGAATCGTCCATAGGATTTATTCACATAAGTGCACTTTACGTGAGTAAATGGCTTTTGAAAATTGCTACAATAGTAGTTACATTTATGCGCGTAACTCCTTTGAAAATTACCCCCATACATGGGCTTTTGAAAACTGCCACAATATATGCTACCCCTTTGCATGTAATTCCTTTGAAATTCACTCCTATGTGTTTGTATTACAGAAATATGCATAAAGTAGACAGGAAATATTGACAGTATCTCCAATGTCAACCAAGGCTCAAACACATGCCTACTTAATACAATAATGCTGTAACAATACTATATTTTTTATATGTGCTGGTGTATGCGACTTTTTAAATAACATATGTGAATAAAACATAAAAGCAATATCACCTTTCAGTGTGAGTCTGCTTTTCATAACTTCTTGGAAAGGCTTTGGGGGAAGGAGTGGGGGGTAAATTATACCATTCTCCACTTGTCTGCTGTAAGGTTCACAGAGCTGACATCAACCATTAGCCAGGCGAGATGACAGTTTAACACAATGACCCTCATTCAAACAGTGATTGACAAAGGTGATCTCCTTTTCCCCTTTTCTAAAGGCTGCAGCTTTCTATCATAGCAAAAATAATTTCAGTTTAGCTCTCTAGCTGATTCATGGCAAAAATAGTTCTTTTGTATGCGCAGAAAGGGGGAAGTTATTCTCAGTCTCTTTCGGGGACTACCTCAGCTCTGTCATTTGTACCAAAAGCAGTTAAGCATTAAAACAAAATTGAAAGCTATATTTTTGCTCTCATATAGGGGTCGATTTAAAAGGAGCGCACGCGCGTCCATGTGTGAGCGGTTCCTGGCACTTGCACACATGAATAGATGAAGTGAATTCCGCACGCTGGCTGGTTGCCGGTGCACAATTCCCCGGATCAGCAGCTAATGGCCGCTGTCCCAGCCAACCTCCATCCCACCCCATCCCGCACCTCCCCACCCAGACCCCGCACCCTGGCCAGCCCCTTTGGAGAAGCCCGGCACGTGCGCATACCAAGGTTTAAGTGTGTGACTGGGCCCGTTATAAAATGCATGCTGTGCACGCAAGGCCAAGACACGAGTGTAGGCCTTTGAAAATTTGGCCTATACTGTCTAAAGGCTGTGTAAACATCAGCACTTATGCATGCGGCATGGCCCTGTGCGTGCCATGTGCATTTTCAAAAGGGCCCGGCCACACACATACGTGTCGATACATGCACAAGTGCTGGGCCCTGAAAAAGGGGCGGGCTGGGTGTGTGGTCTGGGCAGGACGGAGGCCAGCCAGGGCAGCTGTCTGGCGTGCGCAAACGACTTCTGCTCCAGGGGAGCAGTAAGTAGTAGAATAAAAACAAAAAATGTAAGTTGCTGGGAAGGGTTTGGGGGTGGGGAGGAAAGGGGAAGAGGGAGAGAGTTTAGGTAGGGGGTAGGGAAGTTCCCTCCCAGTCCGCTCCTTAATTGGAGCGGACTGGGAGGGAATTGGGGGAGGCTCAATTGCGTCATCGCACGTAGTTAGCAAAAATGTGCCCCCCCCCCACATGCTCCGCCCACACATGCGTACATGGCCATTCGATTTTATAACGTTTGCGCACCGGCGCATGCATGTTACAAAATCGGTGCGGGCATGTGCGCTCGCCGGGAACCGCACGCATATGGACGCGCACGAGCTCCTTTTAAAATCTACCCCTAAGCACTTGAGTATAGAGCGGTTGATCATCTAAAGCATATGGGGACAGACTTAAAGATCTAAATACGTATACTCTAGAGGAAAGGTGAGATAGGGAGATATGATAGAGGCATTTAAATAACTCCAAGGTTTCCATGGACAGGAGGCAAACCTCTTTCAATGGAAAGGAGACTGTAGAACCAAGAGTCATGGGATGAGGCTAAAAGTGGGTAGTCTCAGAAGTTTTCTTAGGGAAATATTCTTTATAGAGAGGGTAGTGGATGCATGGAACAGCCTCCCAGTGGAGGTGGTGGAGATAAATACAGTATATTTTTTAATTCATGAAAGCATGTGATAAATACAGGGGATCTCCTAGGAGAGATGGGAATTGTGAAGCTGAATTAGTTGGGTGGATTGGCAGACTAGATAGTCCATATGGTCTTTTTCTACCATAATGTTTGTATGTTTCTAATTAAACCACTTTCTGGAGAAATTTAAGGTCTTAGATGCTTCCCATTTGTGTTTTAGGGAAAAGAACAGTACCAAAACAAATCTTTTAGAGCAGTCAGTTGATCTTAATAAATCTTTAGACAGAGGAGAAGACTCAATATTGGTGTTTGAATACCTAACTGTAACATTTGATAGGATTAATCACCAAATTTCATTAAATAGTTTTCAAGGTATATCAATTACAAATCTTTTATTGTTAAATTATTTTGGATGACAGATCTCGATGAATTATTTTGGGGGATTGTGACGGAGTGTACCGACAACTCCCTCATTCTACGTTATGGAACTCGGTTCATGCTTTTGACCCAGGTATCCTTAAGTCAGAAGGCCACAAGGGATTCTCGGTGAAGGGAGGTTCCCTTCTCCTTGCCATAACAACTCAGGCCTAGAGAACTTGAGGAGGCCCTAGGGAGCTGGTAGGATCTCACGAATCACTCAGACAGTGGACATTTACCTATTAGTGTACCTGACGCAAGGTGAGCTACTCTTTGGTATCTTGTATCTTTGAAGCACAACCTGCACTATAACCAAGGTGGTCTAGTCTCATATTTCTCAACTACTCCTGTGGTTGCAGTAGGCCCGAATATGCTACAGGAACTTTTTCCTACTCTCCCTGGCTTTTTAATTTTGGGCTCATTTGGGATTCAATTCTGTCCCCAGTCCTATTTAAAATTTATATCTAGCCTTTGGAGAAACTGATATGGGATCTGAAAGTATCAGCTTATATTTATGCTGCTGATATCCAGCAATGCTTTCCATTGGACCAGATGAGACAAGAGGCTTCCTCTAGAATAAATGTTTAAATAAAAATAACTTCTTGGATAAAACCCATGAACTGAACTTACATCTTGATAAAACCAAGGCACTGTGGATTGGAAAACCCTCTCTAAATGTTAGCCAATCATTCATAAATACTTATTAATCAAGAATTTTGGATATGATCCATGCTTCAAACTTGTACACACAAATTTCTCCTAGAAACAATAGGAAAGCAACAGGTGCATGTATACAGTTAGAAATTGATACAGTGTAGAGCAGGCAGTCAGCAGAGAAGGAGAGGATAAGCATGTTGTCAAGGAGACGAGAGGAATGATGTATCACATCAAAGCAATTTCCAATCTGGTCTATTGCTATGGACCAGGATCAGTGATGCTGATTTTGAAGGCTGAGCATTTCAGAAATTTGGTCTGCATTGCTTCTCAAGGCATTGTCTATGTGCAGCATATTTTATAGTCTCACTGTGCCAGCAGCAGTCACTCAGTCACACAAGAGAGGGGCAGTGAGGCAGCGCTCTCTCACAATATCTGTGTCTCATAGCAGATTTGTGTTTCTTTGCTGGCAGTTGCTGTTCTGCTTTTCCTTTCTGGTGATTGAAGTGTTAAGTACAGGAGGTTAGTCATTTATTATCTGTTTGCCTGAAGCAAGCACAATGTGATCAGTGGGCAATAGGCAATGGGCATAAGTAAGCAGTGAGGGCAGGGCAGCAAGTGCAACACAATAGACTGGATTGAGAAGCCTGTCTGTGTCAGAGAAGTAGTGCAGAGCAGACAGTTTGACACTCACTGCAGCACTTTTTCTCTGTTCTTCACATAGCGGCCTGGTATAGGCACAGTCAGTGGGGCATTACAATACCAATGTAAAATATTAAATAATTGTTGTAATCTTCACATCCCCAGTGACATAAAAACAATCATGTCAGGGATAGGGAAAGGCAGAGCAGATAAAGTAAATGTAAATGTGCCCAAAATTGGTCAGGTTGGCACTGGCAGTGCCAGCAAGAACCCAAAATATAGTCCCAGTATAGCAAACCAACACGAGATCAAGTATGGGAGGAATACCATAAAGCTCTAAAAGAAATTACCATTTACCAGCAACAGTGTTTTGAAACCTTGATGGCATATCAAGTAGCAAACTGGTACCAAAATTGGCATTACCATCCTAAGTCAACATGAATGTGGAACAATGCGCCCATCCACACATTTTTCTATTAACTGTATATCCCAAGTTACACTACCCCTATTTAGCCATTCCCTATATTTATCCACGTTATTTTGACGAGTTACTGTTGTCTATGTAATATTTATTGATGTTCCTATGTTCAGAAACTCTGTTTATTGTAACGCCTTAACCGCGACAGTTTTGTTCTTTGGAAACCGACCTGATTTGATACTTGTATTGAGAAGGTCGGTATATAAAAATCCTAAAATAAATAAATAAATAAATAAAAGGTGGCAGTAAAACATCCAAGGCAAGCCTGATAAAGAGGCCAAGTCACACAGAGTTTCCCAAAAAGGCCCTCACTCTGAAAGACCGACTTCAAGGTGTAAGGTCTGGTTATTATCACACCTAGCATAACACAAAACTTGCTCAAGAGAAACCATTTTGATGTACACATTAGGGATGTGCATTCATTTAGAACAAATTAGGTAATTTCAACAAAATTGCCTAATTCGTCCTGGTTTGGGAGACCCAAATCCCAAAATGGATTTTTCCCGAAATTCGGGAAAGCCCTGGTGGTCCAGTGGGGGTCCCGGGAGCGATCTTCCGCTGTCGGGCCTACCAGGAATCAAAATGGCGCCGGTGGCCCTTTGCCCTTACCATGTGACAGGGGCTACTGGTGCAATTGGTCAGCCCTTGTCACATGGTAGGAACAATGGATGGCTGGTGCCATCTTAGAAAAATGGCATGGGCCATCCATTGCTCCTTCCATGTGCCGGGGTCGAGTAATGACACCTAGCCCTGTCACATGGTAAGGGCAAAGCGCCACTGGCGCCATTTTGATTAGTGGCAGCTGACGGCCCGAGAGGGAGAGATCGCTCCCGGGACCCCACTGAACCACCAGGGCTTTTAGTAAGTGTTGAGGGGAGATTGGGATGGGGGGGGGGGGGGTGTTTGTAATTAAGTACATTTGAAGGGTTGGGGTGTGTTTGGGTTTTTTTTGGGTCGTTTCCGAAAACAAAATGAAAAAAGATTTTGGGTTCGGGGAATGGACCAAAATGAACTGAAAAAAAAAAATTGTGCACATCCCTAGTACGCATGTGATAAAACTTAGAGCAGTGCCAAAAATTTCATACAAAACCAGAAAATCAAGAAATAGAACAGGCTGAGGGTAGATCAATGATGTCGGAAATGGTCTCTAAATAAAGCAGTTCTCACTACTTTCCTGGAAAACCACTCCAGAAACATTAGAGAAACCTTGGTGATGTACTAATTCTGATAGTAACCTTTACAATTAGCAAACCCATTCTACAAGAAAATCTTAATTCCACCCCACATTTTGGGAGTCTTTGTGCCACTCGGTCATGTTTCCCTGCCCAAACCTTATACCTTGGAGTTCCCTTTGCCACTGTGCCTTCCTGTCGTACCTCAGAGCTAACACCTTGTCAGTCTGGATGAGCTGCTTTGCAGCTCTCATGGTGCTCTGAAACCTTGAAGCCACTCCTTATGCTGCTTGGCCTCTTTATCAGTGCATGTCTTGGAGGTTTTTCTGTCACTTTTTCTGCTTTGTTCCCCCTTCATTTTGGTTTAAGATGCTAATGCCACTTTCGGTGCCAATTTGCCACATCAGATATCATAAAGGGTTATCGCACTGTGCTGGTAACCACTTTTAGAGCCTTGGGGGTGTTCTTCCCACCCTTGACCTCTTCTTGATTTGTTATACTGGGGTGTTTTGTCCCCAAAACAAGCATTTGAAAGAAGGAAAAAAAAAGACACAGTTTTCATCACAGAGCCGAAAACCTGTTCTATAGTTCTCCCTTTCCTCCAACAATTTCAGCCTGCTTCTCCTACTCTGTTGTATATTTGATTAAACTGGGGTGGTTTGTCCAGAAAAGCCTTCAGAGGAAGAACTGCTGGTGTACAAGACAAAGGGTGCTCAAGAGAAACCATTTACTGAACTGAATGCCATAAAAGGTTAAAGTAGTAACTCAGGATATGGGTACAGGATATGGGTATGTTTTTTTTTGCCCAAAAAAGCCCTCATTCTGAAGGAGAAAATACTGGCACAAGATAAAAAATACTGAAGCATAACCATTTCAGTGTTCTGAATGTGTTAAAACTTAGTGTAGTGCCAGAGATTTCATGCAAAACCAGAAGATCAGGAAATGAAGCGCCCTACTCAGCCCGCCCGTGGGGCTGGTTACGGACCACGACATGGCTTGCCGTGGGGTACCAGGCTTTCAGAAGACTCAGGAACAAGGTACAAGGCTTGCATCATGAAGCGCCCTACTCAGCCCGCCCGTGGGGCTGGTCGCGGACCACGACATGGCTTGCCATGAGGTACCAAGCGTACAGAAGACTCAGGAACAAGGTACAAGGCTTTCAGAAGTTTCAGACAAGGCTCAAGGTAATCAGAAGATTCAGGCAAGGCTCAAGGTAATCAGAAGATTCAGGTAAAGCACTGGGGTGAGACTGCAATGCAGCGCGCCCTACACAGTCCACCCTCGGGACTGGTTACGGACCACGCTGGACTCGAGGAGCCTCTAGACGAAAAATGGAGCAATGAATGAAGCATGTCTCAGAAACTGTAGAGGTCTGCACTGAGGCACGTCCTACTCAGCCGCCAGTGGCTGGTCGTGGACCATGCTGGAAGTACAGGTTCTGGCAGAGTCTTTGGCACGGGCGGAGGAAACACTAGGGACTCCGTAGACCAGGGACAAGTACTGAAGCGGAAGTCTCCCGGAGGCTAGTGCTGCAGAAGAGAGGCAGGCATCGTACCATGAGGCGCCCTACACAGCCCGCCCGTGGGGCTGGTCGCGGATCACGACATGGCACACCAGGAAGCGTGGAGTTCCCTTTGCCACTGTGCCTTCCTGTCTTACCCCAGCGCTAACACCTTGCCAGTCTGAGGGCTATTTTGCACCTCTCATGGTGCTCTGGAACCTTGAAGTCACTCTTTCTGTTGCTTGGCCCCTTTCTCAGTGCCTGTCTTGGAGGTTTTACTGCCACATTTTATGCTTTGTTTCCACTTCATGCTGCCTTCAGATGTATTAATGTCACTTTTGGTGCCAGTTTGCCACATGAGATGCCATCCAGAATTTATGGCACTGTTGCTGGTGCCCTCTTTAGGAGTCTTGGGGTGTTCATCACACTTTTCCTGTTTCGTTGCTCCTCTTACAGTGATTTGGTGAAATCCTGCCAATGCTGGTACCCTTTGCCCCTTTACAGAGTCATAGGCTATTCATGCCACTTTTAGAGCCAATTTCCAGTCCCTTCAGTCTTTCTAGGTACCATGGAGTTCTTTCCCCCCTTCTGTTGATTTCTTCCCATAGGTTTTAAGACAATTAATTAGAAAACCCTTATTCTGAAGCCCAATATAGGCTGAAAATTACCTGTAATGCTTCCCCCATTGAATTTAATGACAAACGAAAACAAAACTAAAAAACAATTTTTTTTTCATTTTGAAACTAAAGAAACAAATTAGGGTCCCCACGAAATGAATTTTAAAATGAAACACATTTTTTCCTGCTGCACATGCCTTGAAACATTATTACTAACTGTTGTGGAGCGCTAGGAGAGCAGTCCCACTTACCAAGAGGTATGTGGTCTTGGGCCATGGCTCGACCCCAGAGGAACTCCGAAGAGGTGCCGCGGTAGGCGAGGCATGCCCGAGCATGGGCTGGATGGGAGCGAGGCTGGACTGAAGACTGGAGATACTGACCCTCCTCCAGACCTGCACACTTCGGAAGACCAACAACGCAATGATGGTCTTATGAACAGTCCTCCAACCGTTCCAAGTCCTTTCAGACCTGCCGCAGGGTATGGCAAGAAGCGGCAGGCTGGATGGAGGCCAGGGCAGCGAAGACCGGAACATGGAGATTCAGACAAGACTCAGGGACAAGGTACTTTGATGCACAGACGTAGACTTCAGGAATGAGGTACTTGGATGCACAGACGTAGACTCAGGAACGAGGTACTAGGCTTTCAGAAGACTCAGGAACGAGGTACATGGCTTGCATCATGAAGCGCCCTACTCAGCCCGCCCGTGGGGCTGGTTACGGACCACAACATGGCTTGCCGTGGGGTACCAGGCTTTCAGAAGACTCAGGAACAAGGTAGAAGGCTTGCATCATGAAGCGCCCTACTCAGCCCGCCCGTGGGGCTGGTCGCAGACCACGACATGGCTTGCCATGAGGTACCAAGCGTACAGAAGACTCAGGAACAAGGTACAAGGCTTTCAGAAGATTCAGACAAGGCTCAAGGTAATCAGAAGATTCAGGCAAGGCTCAAGGTAATCAGAAGATTCAGGTAAAGCACTGGGGTGAGACTGCAATGCAGCGCGCCCTACACAGTTCACCCTCGGGACTGGTTACGGACCACGCTGGACTCAAGGAGCCTCTAGACGAGAAATGAAGCAATGAATGAAGCATGTCTCAGAAACTGTAGAGGCCTGCACTGAGGCACGCCCTACTCAGCCGCCAGTGGCTGGTCGTGGACCATGCTGGAAGTACAGGTTCTGGCAGAGTCTTTGGCACGGGCAGAGGAAACACTAGGGACTCCGTAGACCAGGGACAAGTACTGAAGCGGAAGTCTCCCGGAGGCTAGTGCTGCACCCCGGCATTGGGTGCAGCACGCCGGATGGCACAGGAGCAGCAGTGGGGGTCCCGACCGCGAGGGAGAGCTCGCTGCATTGGCCCCACTGTGCAGAGCAGAAGTCAGTCGGGGAGGAGTCCCAACATCCAGAGTGGATGTACCGCCGCGAGGAGAGTCAGTGTCCGCGGCCCAACTGGCCGCGTGGAAGATAAGAGCCTGCCCGCGCTCCTCGCGGGCAGGATCACAACAGTACCCCCTCATCAAAACCCCCCTCAAGCCTCTTGTCAACAGGGGGGCAATCAAAGATCCAAGGACAAAGCTGGAATGTCTTGGTGGAGAACTGTAGCGAGAAGAATACTTGAGCAGAAGTTTTACAGGTTTAAGGTTTTACAGGTTTATGGTTTATTGGTACTTATATACCGTTGTCTCAGCGTAGCCTTCACAGCGGTTAACATAGCAATAAAATACAATAAAAGAAAATTACAAATGATAATAATAATAGGAGATAAAATTTAACAAGTAAAAATAAAAGATATCCTAATAAAATAATGTCAGAAGCCATAAATATTAAACCAGTAAATACTAAAAGACATAAAACATGCTTTAAGTATTAAGGTTAATAAAAAGTCAGAAGGAGTCAAGGTCCAGGCAAGACGAACACAGAACATGGAATGCTGAAGGCGCAGTTCAGGCAGGGTGCTGGGTACAGAACCGCAAGATGGCATCTTGCTTCAAGGATCAAAGTGGTAGAGGCTAGACTCCTTTCAAGACTTGGCTTTGAACGGAAATTCTCAATACTTCTAAAGGCTGAAACTGTAGTGCAGAATGAGTAGCTAGGTGAAGACTAGATGCTGAGTTGATGGTTCCAGAGACTTAGCACTTCAGTGACTCACGATGGAAGAGGTTGAAGCATGGAGTCAAGGTAGCAGTTCGAGCTGTGGCAAGGATTACCCTTAGTATCACTAGAGGATGGAAGAGGATGGAATCAGTTGGTTCAAGTTGGCTTTGAAGTATGGTGGGACACTCGGTGTTGGATACCAACCCATAGCTCCAGAATCAAAGCTTGGGAGCATTGATGACCGGATGGTGTGGCAGTCTCTAGATGATATGCAGTAAGAGCAAGTATGACTTTCCTCTAGGCGTTGGTGCAGGATGGCAGGTGGACTGCTAGTCACTGCTGGCAGACACGGATGGAAATATGCTTGGCAAAGCACATAAGCTGAAGTTCTTTGGTTGTCAATTGGTCTCCGCAGAGTGGATGTATGGCTGATGTTAGGCTGGTAGAACTGGTAGCTTAAGTAACTGGTGGTGAGGATCAAGATTAGAGTAGTGCAGAAGATCAAAAGCACAAAAGTTCAGTAACTCCCATCTAGGAGTAAGCCCTAAGACTGGGCAGAATCTTGGTGATGCTTGGTTAGCTGACACTCATACTGGAGTGATCCTTGACTGATGGTAGGAGATGGACGTCCTCAGGACTACTTGAGAGCAAACTGGGAATAGATGTACTTGGCAAGGCACACTTGGATACCTTTACTTGGATGGTGAAGCTTGCAGCGAATTCCAGTGAAGAGGTCGCTGGTCTTGAGCTCAGAGTGATGAGCGAGGCAAGCATGTAGTAAATGGAAGCACTGAAGAAGCTGAGTGGGAAGAGTGAAGAAATCTGCTGGTTCAGCTTGAAGAGATGACCGAAGCTCCAGGCCCCATTGGACGAATGTCAACAGATGGGGTGCAGGCGCCTCCTGCAGGTCGTCTGGAGAGGAGTGTCACAGGCTGGCAAGTTGAAGACATCTCTTGCAGGATGGTGAACTTGGTGGATGAGATACGCAGGATTCCAGCAAGATAAGCTCTACGGAGCAGGTGAGTCCTGTGAGTAGAACAAGAGTGCTCAGAGTATTGCTGCTGCACACTTAGCAGAGGATTTCAAGATATTCTTCATGATGATGCCTAGATCCTTTTCCTATGTGGTGAGTCCCAATGTGGAACTTTGCATCGTGTAGCTATAGTTTGGGTTACTCTTCCCTATATGCATCACTTTGCACATATCCGCATTAAATATCATCTTCCATTTAGATGCCCAGTCTACCAATCTCATCAGGTCTTCTTGCAATTTCTCACAATTCTCTTGCAATTTAACAACTTTGAATAATTTTGTATCATCAGCAAATTTGATCACCTTGCTTGTCGTTCCCACCTCTAGGTCATTTATAAATATGTTAAAAGCAGTGGCCCCTGTGCAGATCACTGGGGCAGTCCCTTATTCACTTTTCTTCATTGAGACAATTGTTTATTTTGCCCTACTTTTCTATCTTTTAGCCAGTTCTCAATCCACAGTTGAACATTGCCTCCTACTCCATGCTTTTAAATTCCCTCCAGAGACTCTCATGAGGTACTTTGTCAAATGTTTTGGTAGCTTGCTTATTGCGGCAGTTACTACCCTAAACCAATTAAGCCTGATACTTCACTTTGAATGCATATACAGCATTGCTCTCTGCTTCAACGGCAGGGGGAAATGTGGAAAAGAGGATTTGCGGTCAGACAACCAAGAAGGTCTGAACTACACAGTCTGGGTAAACAAATAAGTGTGGGGGTAGCTTGCTTATTGCGGCAGTTACTACCCTAAACCAATTAACTCTGATACTTCACTTCGAATGCATATACAGCATTGCACTCTGCTTCAACGGCAGGGGGAAAAGTTGGAAAAGAGGATTTACATTCAGCCAACATCCACCAAGGCATTGATCTGTGCAGTCTGGATAAACAAGCATCGGGGTAACTTGCTTGATGTGGCGGTTACTACCCTTAACCATTAAGCCTTATGCTCACCTTTGATGCAATTCCAACATTACTCTCTGCATCAATGGCAGAGGGTGGCAGGAAATTTGAATCAAACAGTTACCAACAAGGACCCTGATCTTGGTGGTCGATGAAATAGCTATGGGAAAATATGTATGGGAGCTTGCTCGGCACACTGGATGGGCCGATTGGTCTTTTCTGCCGTCATTTCTATGTTTCTATGATTTCTGAAAATCCAGATGCGCAATGTAAACTGTTTCATCTTTATTCAAATGTTTATTTACACCTTCAAAAAAATTTAACAAATTGGTGAGGAAAGACTAAAGAAAGAATAAATAAGATAGCAGATTATTAAAAAATTTGAAGCCTGCCAGATTTCAAACAATTTAAAGAATGTTTTTTCCACTTTGAAAGCCCTCCAGTGGCAAGCCGGATCACTGATTCTGACTTTTTGATCCATTAAGTATCTGGGATCAGACTATCTGCGCCCATCGGTCGCAGATGGCTGCATCCTCTATTGCTCAACTCTCTTTTCCCTGCATCAGCGATTCTTGGAAGAATGGCGGCCTCCGCTTGCAAACACTGCCTTCCCTGGTGTCCCCGGGATGGCATGGGCGATCCCGTCCGCCATCTTGAATCAGGGATTACCTAGGGCATGCGTGCGCCAGGCCCTCTCTTATACACATCATGGCGGGAACCTCGGGGGCGTCCCCTCCGCATGATGTCAACTGCCAGTGTATTTAAGCTATCCAGCCTATGCTTCCTACGAGTTAGCAAGGACTTCCTTCCTGCTGCATTCCACTCCACTTGGAGATGCTTCGCTATTCGCTACTCTGAACTGTTCCTGAACTCCGGGACTTGGACGCTATAGGTACCCGTTCCTCGGGTGCCTTGTCACGTTCTGGCTATCCACTCCTCGGACAGCCTTCCTGCCTGGAGAATCCATATACTCTAGATTGGGACCCAGCCTAATTCAGCCTTGTGAGTACGCTTCACATTTGATATCATCTTGCTGACGGAACCTCCCATGTACCCCGTGTCTTGGGCCACTACCGTGCTCACCTCACCAAACCATCTTCTACACTTCAGAGCGAGTACCTTCATCTACTCAGCTCTGCTGCCCTCCTGCACTTCTTTTACCAATGACAGTGCTGATTCTCGGTGTACCCCACTTTGCGGGCTATTACCGGATCTACCCTGAGAAGTGTTTCATTGGCGGAGGAGTTTCCCGGCATACGCCGCTCCGTGGGCCACTACCAGGGATATCATCACTGAGCAAGCTTACTACTCTGGACCGTGTCTTCCTTCCCACTCGGTGGGTACTTCACCTACGTTCCATTCTAATCAATTCTCGTTACTATCTGTGTCTGTCTCAGCTGAGGCCATGCCTATCATGGTGAGTTTTCACAGGGCTCCTCCCTGTGGGTGGAGACGGCTCTCACTATGATCCAGGGACCACAACCATACCAGAATATAACACATATAAACTTAGCAGAGTACTTAGATCAGCCATTAGGTGTCACATTAACTTTCATTGCAGTTAGATTAGAAAAGACCCTCTTGGTATCTTAGGGTCTCCATTATTAGGCTAATTCTGTAAAGATTATTGCTCTGGAACAAATAGCTAAGCTAGGCAATTTGTTCTTCATGGGTCTAAAGTCAGGATATGATTAAGAAATGAATGATTAAGTCATATCTGTCTGAAAACAAGAATTATTTTAAGCCCACACCTGGGGTATTCGATCATAATGAAACTTCAGTTGTTCCCCCTTTTGTAGGAGATAAACATGTTTTTCTGTTGAAATAGTGAAAAGCATCACATGATGTTCCATCTAAGATGGAAGGCTAAAGGACAGCTTGTCCTTGGATCTAAAATGGAGGATAAGATCTAATAGAAACATAGAAACATAGAAATGACGGCAGAAGAAGACCAAACGGCCCATCCAGTCTGCCCAGCAAGCTTCACACATTTTTTTTTCTCATAATATGGAGGAAAGCTGCATATTATAGCTTACATCATACTAATTACTAGTCAGTATATCTTTAGATGAGGGAATTATTTCTCCTGCCTGATTGGCTCTATGAGATGATATTTTCAAGAGAATATGATGCAAGAAAATGGGTAATAATGTATTAATTGGCTGTGTATGTATATAATGAAAAATCAAAAGTGTATAATGAGCTCCCTGTGTAAGATGCAGGGAAGAAACTGTTTTGTAGAGATTTTTTTTTCCATTTAGAATTGTACTTTTTGGAATAAACCAATTAAAAGAGGAAATTTTGGTTTCATGCCAGATTAATGTCTCTGTGAATATAAGAGTTTGCTTGGAGACAAATTGGGACCTGGAAATCAGTTCATTCTGGTATCAGGATTTTTAAAGAAAGAAAGAAGGGACAATTTTCCTTATTTTTGCACCATTCTTGAAGGCTATTAGATGTCAAAGAATTCAAAACAGAAACTTGTGGAATGCCTTATTAAATGAAATCTAGAAAGTGAATAATATATGATTAACAGAAAGCAACTAAAATTATGATTTCTTAAGGATTTCCCTTAGAATTTGTATTGTGAATTTGATACAAGCATTAAAATTAAATTTTTAATTTATGATTTGCCAATTTAATGCTTTTATTTGTTTTCGGACCTTTAATTTCTTAGCTGTTTAGACATAAAGAGGTCAATATTCAAAAGCTACTTAGCTGGATAAGTAGGACAGTAGATGGCTATGTTCAGCTAAGTTTTTAGATGGATAATTTGTGGGTGGGCAATGGGTGTAATGGGGAGGCACTACTTAGTTGATATTCAGACATACAAGGTCATTTATCAAATCATGTTAAGGCGTTTTCGCATGCATTATGGTGTTTTCGCATGCAAAAAATGCATTAACGCATGCAATAAGCACCATAATGCATGGTGCAATGTAAATTTTTAAAAGGAGAGGGATTGGGGAGGAGTCGGAGGCAGGATTTCCGTAAAAGTGGGCTGGCTTTGCGAAGCCATAACGCATGATATAGCATGGTTTTAATGCCAAAAATAACTACACCTTTTTCAATTGTGTTAAGTTGTATGATGTCATGCAATATGCCCATAACGCAATTTGTGATTTTTTTACAATTTCCGTTTTGGGTATTTTTAGGCTGGGGAAGGGCCTGAGATGTGAGAGGAGAGTGGGGAGGAGAGAGGGAAGGAGGAGAGGGAGAGAGAGTGAGAGAGCCTCTGGGGGTGGTACCATAGTAAGAAGCTTTTTATGCTACTATAGGAGGCCCACCTAGTAACTCGAAGTACTTGCCAGGTTCTTATGGCCTAGATTGGTCACTGTTGGAGACAGGATACTGGGCTTGATGGACCTTTGGTCTGACCCAGTATGGCATGGTCTTCTGTATCAAAATGCAGTAAATATCGCATGTGATAGGAAAAGGGGCATGCTTTTGTTTTTTAATTTTAGTTTTATTGCATTTTTACATACTTAACAAGAATTCTCTTACATAAGCAAAAATGAGGTTTACAGTAACAATAGCAGGCATATATTCAACTTATATAATCCAAATAATTCAACACCACAAATAATTAAAGGTAAAGTGGGGGAGACATTAGGAATCAAGAGTGAAAAAACAAGAAATTACATATTGTAATCAAGTTTGAAAACACTGGACCCCCCTGTATTTCTAAATTACTGGAGGTTTAGAGTGATATTCCCAAGAGCCCCTTAAGTTGATCCGGGTCAGTAAACACATAGGGGTAGATTTTCAAAGTGGTACGCACATAAGATACGCGCGTACCCCCCGAAAACCTACCCCAAACCCCCCCTGCGCACGCCGAGCCTATTTTGCATAGGTTCGGCGGCGCGCACAAGCCCCAGGATGCGCGTAAGTCCCAGGGCTTGGCAAAGGGGGCATGTCGGGGGCGTGTTGGGTGGGTGGCACTAATTTCGGGGCGGGGCGGGAGGCATGTCGGGGGTGTGATGCCGGCCCAGGGGCATGGTCGAGGCCTCCGGACCAGCCCCCAGGTCGGGTGATGGCGCGCCAGCAGCCCGCTGGCATGCGTAGATTTACACCTGCTTTTGGCAGGCGTAAATCTGCCAACAAAGGTAGGGGGGGTTTAGATAGGGCCGGGGGATCAGTTAGGTAGGGGAAGTGAGGGGAAGGTAAGAGGAGGTCGAAGGAAAGTTCCCTCTGAGGCCGCTCCGATTTCGGAGCGGCCTCGGAGGGAACAGGCAGCACGCGCCGGGCTCGGCGCGCGCAGGTTGCACAAATGTGCACCCCCTTGAGCGCGCCGACCCCGGATTTTATAAGATACGCGCGTAGCCGCGCGTATCTTATAAAATCCAGCGTACTTTTGTTCGCGCCTGGTGTACGAACATACGTACGCGCGCGCGTAAATTTATAAAATCTACCCCATAGTTTTCATTGTTATGTTTCACCAAACACCTGCACAGATACTTTAACATAAGCTCCTGTCTAAGAGCGAGGAATTTTCTCCTGCGTATCTGCGTTTTTCTGGCTAAATCAGGGTAAAGCCACTTTTTGTCCATAGAATGTTGATGATCTTGAGCGAAAGAAAAGTCTCAATACATTGTCTCTATTGGATATAAAGGCAAAAGTTATTAGAAGTGTTTCTCTTCTTTTCAACTCTATTTCTTGAGAGTTTTGAAGTAACTCAGAAATATTCAATGATATTTGTAAGGGAGGATTTTCTTCTTCCATATTTTCTCTGCTCTTGATTTGTCACTTCTTTTGCCATATATAATATACTTTAATGATTACTGGTGTACAATACATGCAGGAGGAATTTTCAAGATATGAGTCACATAGTTCTTGAAAAGTTCAACTGGGGAAAGTTGATTAATTACTGGAAAGTTGAGAATTCTCAGATTCAATGCACGAGTAACATTCTCGATATTCTCAATCTTTTTTAAAACTTCCCCTTCTTTTGAATTTGAAGTTGCTGAATTTTCTCTGCTTTTATTAAATTATCCAAACTTATAATTTTATTTTCTTGATCCATTAAAGTATTCATGTTCACTTTTAATGCATTAGTCTCTACTACAGCTTCTGTTAAAGATGATATAGATGATTCCAGTTTCTTGTTTAAATTCCATAATGTATCGAGGGTAACAGCAGGTGGTTTAATTATTAAACTTTTACTGACCTACGCCTTGGGTTTTAATCTTGGGTCGTGCATGATATTCCAGCCAGAGTCCACTGGTATCGGCATGCTCGCATCCAAGGGAGGCAGTACAGGGATTCCAGAAGCCCTCCAAGTGGGTGTTCTGAAATTTCCCTGCAGTTCCATGCTTCTTTCCACCAGGAGCTCACACTCCCCTACCGTACTCTGCTGGTCTTCTGGAACTTTTGCAGTTCCCTGGATAGCCTCCGATATTTCCTCTGGCCTCATCAGACCAGTGCCTGGAGGAGACGACGTTTCTAGCACTCCCGTGCTCAGCGAGATCTCTTCGACCTGGACAGCGGGGCTTTTCTCTAAGGCCTCTCCCGTCAGCGGTCCTCTCTGTGGGAGTAAGCCGAAACACTAGGTAACACTCCATTGTGACGAATCCATTGTTAAGGTATGTGGAAGACTTTTCAGCTTAGCCTTTCTCTTGGTGTGAGGCATGTTGTTGTCATCATAGGACAAATTAAATGCAGAAAAATCATATAAGGATCTGAGCATTCACGTTGCTCTTAGTGGGCAGCCATTGTGTCTCCCCCAAAAGGGGCATGTTTTATGTTAATAGCCTATTTATTCCAATGTGCATTATCTTAGTGCTTTGCATAGGTATTACTGCAAAGTATGTTAACATTTTGGAGAGGGAGAGAGAGAGAGAGAGAGAGAGAGAGAGAGAGAGAGAGAGAGAGAGAGACTATCTACAAGCCCCTTAGTAGTTAGCTATTTATGCTACTATATGAGGCCACCTAGTAACTCAAGGTGAGGCTTAGGTAGTAGTGTAGGGGTTAGAGGCCACTTTTCATGCAGAGTGAGACATACGAACAGAACAGTACACTCTTGTGAAGATTGGATGTCCTTCGGAGTGAGGAAACTCACACAACGATGACATTTGTACAATGTCCTCTCAACCTGGCTTGATGGATTCTCTACCTGGGTAACATCAAGCTCGGTTGAGAGAACATTGTACAAATCTCATCGTTGTGTGATTTTCTTCACTCTGAAGGACATCACCAAGTGCACTGTTCTGTTCATACATCTCACTCTGTATGTAAAAGTGGCCCCTACCCCCTATACTACGACCTAAACCTCACCTTGAGTTACTAGGTGGGCCTCATATAGTAGCATAAATAGCTAACTACTAGCAGGACCTTGTAGATAGGTTCTCTCTCTCTCTCTCTCTCTCTCTCTCTCTCTCTCTCTCTCTCTCTCTCTCTCTCTCTCTCTCTCTCTCTCTCTCTCTCTCTCTCTCTCTCTCTCGGCAAAAAGTTAACATACTTTACAGTAATACCTATGCAAAGCACTAAGAAAATGAACATTGCAATAAATAGGCTATTACCATAAAACATGCCCCTTTTCCTATCACATGCAAGATTTTACTGCATTTTGATACATAAGAACATGCTATACTGGGTCAGACCAAGGGTCCATCAAGCCCAGTATCTTGTCTCCAACAGTGGTCAATCCAGGCTATGAAAGCCTGGCAAGTACCCAAAAACTAAGTCTATCCCATGTTACTGTTGCTACTAATAGCAGTAGCTATTATCTAAGTCAACTTAATTAATAGCAGGTAATGGACTTCTCCTCCAAGAACTTATCCAATCCTTTTTTAAACCCAGCTACACTAATTACATTAACCACATCCCCTGGCAACAAATTCCAGAGTTGTATTTATTTTATTTTATTTATATAATTTATATACTGTCTGTCTGACAAGCAATCAAGATGGTGTACCTAGCAGTCGTAAAAAATTTCAATCTATGTTTAATTGTGCGTTGAGTGAAAAAGAACTTTCTACGATTAGTTTTAAATGTGCCACATGCTAGCTTCATGGAGTGCACCCTAGTCCTATTATACGAAAGAATAAATAACTGATTCACATTTACCCATTCTGACCTCTCATGATTTTAAACACCTCTATCATATCCCCCCTCAGCCGTCTCTTCTCCAAGCTAAAAAGTCCTAACCTCTTTAGTCTTTCCTCATAGGGGAGCTGTTCTATCCCCTTTATGATTTTGGTCACCCTTCTCTGTACCTTCTCTATCACAACTATATCTTTTTTAAGATGCGGTGACCAGAATTGTACATAGTATTCAAGGTGCGGTCTCACCATGGAGCGATACAGAGGCATTATGACATTTTCCATTTTATTCACCATTCCCTTTCTAATAATTCCCACATTCTGTTTGCTTTTTTGACTGCCGCAGCACACTGAACCAACAGTTTCAACGTGTTATCCACTATGATGCCTAGATCTCTTTCTTGGGTGGTAACTCCTAATATGGAACCTAACATTGTGTAATTATAGCATGGGTTATTTTTCCCTATATGCATCATCTTGCACTTATCCACATTAAATTTCATCTGCCATTTGGATGCCCAATTTTCCAGTCTCACGAGGTCTTCCTGCAATTTATCACAATCCGCTTGAGATTTAACTATTCTGAATAATTTTGTATCATCTACAAATTTGATAAATCTAGGCCTTAGTTGGATAAGCTCTTTGACTAAGTTTAGTCCTGCTCACTAGCTATTTATCTGGGGATATTCAGCTGTGCATAGTTGTGCAGCTGAATATCACATGTTAGCCAGATAAGTCTATCTCGCTAACTCATCCCTAGATTAATCAAAATGCTATAATTTCACATGGATAATGCCCATGATAAAAAAAAAAAAAGTGGCATGTTTATGATAATTTTAGAATTACCAAACCACTCTATCAAGCTGGGGCAAAAGAACATTGTAGAAATCTCATCTTTGGGAGACCTACCTCACTCCAAATGACATCAAATCTTCACTGAGATGTACTGTGCTGTTCTTATGTCTCTCCTTGCATGTGAAACTTGCCTCAAATCCTCACCTCGAGTTTTTAGCTGTCTCTTTCTCTCTCTCTCACTCCCTCCCTCCCCCAAATGGTTTATTTTAGCTGTAATTGTGTTTGTGCTTTATTTTCATGATATTTTTTAATGATTAATAATTTCTGATTGTTGCTCTTTTAAAATGTCTATTGACTTTATATGATTTTCATTTTATGATGTTTTCTATTTGTTTGTTACTTTATGGTTATTTTATGTTTAGCCTGACAGAATGTTTGGTTGACAGAGCCGTTAGAGTAAGTTCAAGGAAAACTATACAGAATAGTGGATTGTTAGAATACAGTCTAGGTTGGGGAAGGTGAGACAAATTTTCTATGTAACATGTTTTGATTTCACTGTTGTGAAGTGTGCTATCAAATTTTATTAAACAAATGGTATCAGGGCAAGATCATGCCTCTCCACCCCCTGCTTCTCCCTCCTGTACCCTCTCCAACACCACAGCAAGCTTCTAGTGACTCCTTGTGAAAACCGTTCCCAATTGGTCCTCATGTACTTGTTGCCCTCTCAGAGACCTGTGTGAGCTCTGACCTCACCCTCCTGCAGCGTAGAGCCTGTGGAAACTGTCAGAAGCCATGGGCAACCACGAAAGTACTGAATAGCTGTGTGTGTGTGTGTGTATTTATAAATATATATATATATATATATATATAGATGTAAAGATGTATCTTTACATCTATCTATCTTAGGAAGAAGTGATGTATGGCTGTCTGAAGCAAAGGACCAGAAGGCTCATCTGCATACTTCTTCCTTCAACCCCAGCAGAGAATGCCAAAGGACACTGTAGGCTGCCTAAGCTTCAGCTGCCATAGGCCCCACACTGTTTCCAGCAGTAGAGAACTGGTAGGCTCATTTTCATTTACATACATTTCCCAGCAGCTGCAGCCGAGGAGTCCAATGGATATCGTGAACCATCTAGGTTTGAGCTATCACAGCTTCTCCACTCATTCCAGTAGCAGAGAACCTGAATGTTCATTTGCATACTTTCCCCAGCAGAGACATCCACAGGTCACTGTGAGCTGTCTAGGCTTCAGCTTCCACTGCTCCCGTACTATTTCCAGCAGTAGAGAACTGGAAGGCTCATTTGCATAATTTTTTTTTAGAAGCCCTGGGTGAAGACTCTAGAGGTTACTATGAGTCTTCTAGGTTCCAAGCTTCAGAGCCCCCCCCCCCCCATGTTCTTTCTAACAGCAGAGGAACCGAAGGCTCATTTGAATACTTTTCCCAGCAGAGGATTCCAGATGGCATTGTGAGCTAATTTTGAGCTTTCACAGCCTCTCTTCTCTTTCTAGAAGCAGAGAACCAGAAGGCTCATTTGCATACTTCTCCTAACAGTCCCAGCAGACAACTCCAGAGGACATTCAGGCCAATACAGTACAGTGCGTTCCGGTATGAAACAGCACATCTCACAGAAAATAAAAGAAGGATATGGTAAACTAATGACTCTTAGAAGACTGAAACCCCTCTTAATACTAAACAACTTTCGCACAATCCTACAGGCACTGATATTCGCAAGCACAGACTATTGTAATGCACTATTACTTGGGCTACTACAATCTACACTTAGGCCGCTGCAAATACTACAAAACTCCGCCGCAAGAATTTTAACTGGAAAAAAAAGAAGGGACCACATAACGGGAACACTCGCCGAACTACATTGGCTCCCAATAGAACAAAGAATACAATACAAAGTTCTATGTATAATCCATAAGCTAATACATGAGGAAAAAGCCGACTGGCTTAACACAGCTCTGCGCGTACACGTCCCTCACAGAAACCTAAGATCTGCAAATAAAGCCCTACTTACTGTCCCCTCAGTCAAAATTGCACGGCTCACTCAAGTTAGGGAAAGAGCACTGTCACTGGCTGGCCCCGTATTATGGAACACCATGCCTCTCGAATTAAGGCTCCAGATAAATCTGAAAATCTTCAAATCTAACCTGAAAACCTGGCTCTATAAACAAGCCTTCGATAAAGACAAAGTGAAGGAGAAAAACAATTGATTAAGTTGGACGCACCGAACAAACTCATAGTAATGTTAATCTTATACCGTTAAGAAACTGTCATACCAAATTGATTAGCTCACTTAACTTTTAGCTTATTGCACTATATTGTTACCGAACTATGTCGGCACATACTCAAGTTGTAATCTATACCACTCATAATTGTTATCGTGCCTATATGTAAACCGTTGTGATGGTTCTCCAACTTAATGACGGTATAGAAGAGTTTTTAAATAAAAAAAAAACAAAACAGAGTGCACTGTGAACCCGTGTTTGGACATGCGTTTTCGATGCGCTAGCTTTACCCCTTATTCAGTAAGGGGTAATAGCATGTCGAAAACGAGCGTCCAACCCCCCCAAAACTAATAGCGCCCGCAACATGCAAATACATGTTGATGGGCCTATTAGTTATTCCCACACGATTCACTAAGTAAACTGTGCAGCCAAGCCGCACATTTTACTTTCAGAAATTAGCGCCTACCCAAAGTTAGGTGTTAATTTCTGCTGGCACCAGGAAAGTGTATAGAAAAGCAGTAAAAACTGCTTTTCTGTACACTCTCCGACTTAATATCATGGCAATATTACATGATATCACCATGATATCATGATATCGCCAGCTATCATGATATCGCCAGCTCGCGGGTTGAAAACCGGACCCTCAATTTTGCCGGCGTCTGGTTTCTGAACCTGTGGTTGTCAGCGGGTTTGAGAACCGACGCCGGCAAATTGACAGCCGCCGCTCCTGTCCAAAAAGAGGCACTAGGGACGTGCTAGTGTCCCTAGCACCTCTTTTTACTGCGGGCCCTCATTTAAATACTGAATCGCGCCACAGGAGAGTGGCCTGTGTGCGCGCCGGGAGAGCGGGTGCTCGCCCGCTCTCCCATGACTTTTACTGAATCGGCCTGACTATGAGCTATCTAGACTTTGGCTCCCACAGCCCAGCTCCCCCCCCCCACCCCCACCCCTAGCAGCAGCAGAGGATTGGAAAACATGCACCAAAATACCACTTCCTATAAATTTTAAGAAGAGTTTTTATTAATTTGATACAATAACTGGGAATTTAAAACAAGGGTCAACAAAATGTGTAACTGGGTGTAGTTATAAGTAGATTAATTATAGTCTCCATAAGATCACTGACAAATATAAACTAGACTAGTACAGGCTGTACTGAGGCTGCTGGGGCTGAGGGTGGGGAGAGCAGGCTGCTGGGGTTGGAAGGGGGAAGGCAAGAAATAGGAGCTTCTGGAGGATTTCCATAGTGCTGCAGCTGGGGCTGAAAGTGGTAGCCTGAGCTGGGGCTAAGGTAGTGGGGGGGGGGGGGGGGGGTGCCATCCCCCTGGTGAGATAATAAAAGCAGCTTTCTATTGAGAGCTTGGGAGTCAGTATAGTTTGTTTTTTTTTCAAGTTAGGATGCGCAGGAGTTTATTCTTTTGTTTGGATTTTTGGCCTTGGATTATCTCCGGCCTGTAAATCCTGGGCAAGGTCAAGGAGGCTACTTCTTCAGTCCACACCTTAGCTGCTAGGTCATTCTCCCCTGGTTGTTTTTGGGATTTTTACCTTTTCTTTGTAAAAAGACTGCGAGACCCCCGTTGTTGCCTGGGGGAACCTTAGTAGGGAAGACCTGACATCTGCAAACTCCTGAGAGAACAGAGGAATGGTGGTGACCCGCAGCAGAGTCCTTCTGGTATGTTAATTCTGTTCTGGGAAAAAGACATTTTGTTGGAAGAGGCAGGACAAATAATTTTTGCTGTATCCTACATCCCTGGAAAATGAAACATTGAGAGCTGCATGTTCTGGCGTGGATCCCTTACATCATGGAATTTGGAAATTAAGAGAGAGAGAAAAAACATTGGGGAACTGTGAGTAAGACCAAATTGAAACCTTTTGCGGGCCATCCACTTGGATTCTTCTCCCTTCTCTGTGAACAGACTGTTTAGCCTTTTTTTTTTTTTTTACCAGTGTTGGAAGTATTTGTGATAACCCTGCCCACCTGGGAACTTCATTTCCTCCATGCCCTGGAGGGTGGGTTTTTCCCTACACTTGCTCAGATAGAGGAAAGGCTGTAAACTGAAAAGATCATCTGTGGTGCTGAGGACTGTTTTTCAACTGTGCCATTTACTCATCTATTCACCTTCAGTAAAGTATTTTATTTGGACACTCAAACAGAGGCTCTGTGTGTTTTTTGGCACCCTATAGCACTCACAGTTGAAATGGGATTTTACCTGTTTCAGGAAAAAGAGTTACAAAGGCGCCCCAGTCACTGAAGGAAGATTCCTAATCCCCCACCAACAAAGGATTCAGGCCCTGTGTGCGAGCTAGCCTGTGTGATCTAGCTCCAAGAGAAATACAAATTCTTTTATGGTCTTTGTGATAAAGAGTTGCCCCCCTAAGCAAGGGTGACACAATAATGTGGTATGCCTGAAAAATCACAAGCTGCATTAGCTTCCTGAAAATTAGCTACAACTCGAGAGCTGTAGCTAATTTTCCCCAAGAGTATCAGGACACAACATGCATCCTGCTGCTCCCTGGCAGGGTCTTAATGAACCTGCGTCCCCCTCTCAGAAGTGTCCCCAATTCCAAGGGGTCTTGTGAGATCGCCTGTCCCACATGATAGAGACGTAACTTGAATAACAGCCAGCCAGCATAATTTTTAATTGGACTGTGCAGGGTCTGAACCCTAAGGCATCCTCTGGGCCCTGCCAGCCCACCAGGGATTCCAAGGTATGACCCAGTGGGGATCCTAGAGCCTGGGGGGGTTAGGGTTTGGAGGCCATGGAGACCAACTTTTTCAAAAGGGCGGGATTGGTAAGGAAGGGGAAGGATGTTTGCTATGTGATTCATCTATTTTATTTTATTTTATTTTTTACATTTTTGCCTTAAGACTGCCTCTAGAGGTGGTGGGGGTGGGAGTGGGAGTGGGAGTGGGACAGTGGTCTCACAAGACTCTTGGGGTTTTGGGACACTTTATGGTGGGGATTCTATTGGCTGCCTGAGTGAAGGGGCTGCCATTGCACAGTTTTTGAAGGCCTACTAACCTGTGGTATTTTTTCTGGTGATATTTTTCTTTTTTTTTTAAACTCTTTAACAACTTTTTGGCATACAATATATATCAAAAAAGAAAGGACATAGTTCTTGAACATAACAGCTTATACATTTTCAGCACCACCATACAAACTAGCACATCAATAGCAAATGCAGAACATTAATCTTCTTCACCTGCAATATTCCAGAAAGGTCCCCAAATACGTTCAAATTTAAAGCATTCATTCTTTAAGTCAAAATGTAATCTCTTGATATCCACAATTTCATACACCTGAGCACGCCAATGAACTAGACTCCTGGTGATATTGTAACACCAGAGAAAATATGGGGTTTAATAAATTGTAGTACCAAATACCTCAGTTTAGTAAAACCCTGTGGTATTTTCCACTCTGGAGAAAATTCTGCAGCTTAGTAAATGACTCCCTTAGATTGTAAGCCAGTGACTGAATATAGTTCACCTTGAGCTACCAATGATAAGGTGTGATAAATCCAAATAAATAAAATAAATAAAACATACCATGCCAGATCAGACCAAAGGTCCATTGAGTAAAGCATCCAGTCGGGATCACTAAGATGTATCCAACTGATCCCAAAGAGCACATTCATTCCTTGAATCTCACTCCCATGGAGAAATGAAAATAGACTATAAATCAATCATGGTTGATTCTCTAGATGGCTGACTTATGTAAATTGGAGCATAATATTAGATAGTTCAGCATTTGTAATGCTCAACCATATGATATATTAATAAAGCTACTAGTAATAGTCATGCAGCACTGTTTTTGTTCAGACTGTGTAGTCGAGACTTTTTGTGATGGGGCTTTTCTATAAGTAAATAACTTCTGTATACTGTACTTGTTTCATAATGTGACAACTTACAAGAAGAAAAATGTACCAGAAATGGAATCAATTAGAATGCTCAAATTTGGTGATGACATTGAATCAATGAGAATGTTTATAATCACTGTACACATTCATTGCATCGTTTAAGTAGGGCAGTATAGTACCATTACATTAGGGGTAGACTTTAAAAGAATGTGCACGTTCATGTGTGTGCGCTACCCGGCACATGCACATGGACGCCCAATTTTATAACATGCATGTGCAAGGGGATACACACTTGGGCATCCTGCGCGTGCTGACGCTCGTGGCCTTCCTCAGTTCCCTCCCAGTCCACTCCAATTTTGGAGGGAACTTCCCAACCTCCTACACTAACTTCCCCTTCCCCTAACCTATCCGACCCCTAGCCCTAACCTAGCGCTCCCCCCCCCCAATCTTTATCTTGCCTTTTGCGCCTGCTTCCGGGCAGGTGCAGGTTGCGAGCGCTGGCACCATGCCGGCATGCGATCTCCCCGCACAGCGGCTAATGGCAAATGGCGGCTGTGCCAGGGGCCTCTAGCCCTGCTCCGCCCTGCCCCCTCCCCGCCCCTTTCCTGAAGCCCCGGGACTTACACACATCCCGGGGCTTTAGGCATATAGCCGGGCCTTTGAAAATAGGCTCAGTTCTTGTAAGCCGACTTACCCACGTAAATCCTTTAAAATCTACCCCTAAATGAACAGTGTCTAATTTTGTAAGATCGCTTGTGTTCTTCATGTATAAAGTTGTTTGTAGAAATATAAGGAAAAGACCCTCAGGGGGAAAAATATATCAAAAGATAATGGTATAAAGCACCCCACACAATATATACTCCTCCTCCTCCCCTCCCTCCATTACTTTCCCCCCAAATACCGTCACTGCCTTATTTAACTCATTTGTTAAAATTAACATGTACATTTGTATATTATTCCTGTATATAATTCTTGTTTTTGTCCCCTGTTAACCCTCTCCCTGTTAATGTTAATATTGTAAAGCTGGTTGCTAAGTTATGTTATATTGTGAACCGAGGTGATGTTTTGTTTTAAAACGTGCCTCAGTATATAAGAAACCTCAAATAAAAAATAAATAAATAAGACTGACTAGGTTATGAGAAAATAATCCTGGAAAAATGTGGCACTATCAAAGCTTATTGTAACAAGAAATTAGACATACCTTCATAAAAACAATTAAAAATAGCTAAATTGTACAGTAGCTAAGTACTTTTTAAACAATTAGAGGTACTGAATACAATAAATTAGGAACCTCTAAACAATCTCTCTAAATGGAATTATTTAAAAAATGATTTACATGGTCGACATGTTTCTCATAGCTGCGTCAGGATAATTCACATGTATCTAGCTATTGGTATTACACATCAAAAATGTTGCCAAATAGACCCTATAATAATATGAACTAATTTGAATGATTTCTTTCAAATTTTCTCTCAGCTCCCAAACACTTATTTTTTATAATCATTCAGTGAGTAATGTTCTTTACAGTCAGTCATCTGTTACAAACTTGAAATCCTTTCTAATCTTGCTTACATTCAAAATTCCATACAGGTATAGATGCAATCATCTCATCACCGACTGGGTCTCGATAATCAATAAGACTCCATATAGTTGAATGTATACATCATTATTTGATATTTCCACCGTGGCTTGTACTCCAAAAAGGCCATTTATCTAAAGTGAACAAAATAGGAGCAATTCCAAAGCTCTTTCAATGTGATGTTTTCTAAACATGCAGATGTATTGCATCTTAACTTTTCCCAATTCTCTTAGAGGCTTTGTGGATTTATTGTATGACATAGAACATTGCTATATTATTCCCAAAACAAGGTTCTATTGCAGCAAAATCTTCAATTGAACTTCTTGTAGATTCAGCCTTTCATCATAATCTTATCCAAAACTGGTCACTCTGGCGACAAACGCTGCTATTCGGCGTCCTTCAACATGGCACTGTCAACGTGTGCCTGTGCACTGGAATGAAAGTTACTGTCTCTGGGGTGGATTTTCAAAGGCTCGCGCGCGCCGGCGCGCCTATTTTGCATAGGCCACCGGCGCGCGTAAAGCCCCGGGACGCGCGTAAGTCCCGGGACTTTTGTAAGGGGGCGTGTCGGGGGCGGGGCCTACTGACGCGGCGTTTCGGGGGCAGGCCGTGGCGTTTCGGGGGCGGGCCCGGGGGCATGGCGCTGGCCCGGGGGCATGGTCGAGGCCTCCGGACTAGCCCCCGGGACCGGAGGATGGAGTGGGGCTGCCGGCCGATGCGCGCAAAGTTACGCCTGCTTCAGCAGGCGTAACTATGCCGACAAAGGTAAAGGGGGGGGTTAGATAGGGCCGGGGGGGGGGGGGGTTCGGTAGGAGAAGGGAGGGGAAGGTGCGGGGAGGGCGAAGGAAAGTTCCCTCCGAGGCCGCTCCGAAATCGGAGCGGCCTTGGAGGGAACGGAGGCAGGCTGCGCGGCTCGGCGCGCGCAGGCTGCTGATTTTGCACAGCCTTGCGCGCGCCGACCCCAGATTTTATAAGATACGCGTGGCTACGCGCGTATCTTATAAAATCAGGCGTACTTTTGTTCACGCCTGCTGCGCGAACAAAAGTACGCGCTCGCGCAACTTTTTAAAATCTGCCCCTCTGTGCGTACTTTTGGAGCAGAAATACACAGGGGCTGATGCAAAAAAAAAAGCACAGAAAGCGGGCGCTGAAAAGTCAGCGCCCGCTTTCTTAATGCGTGCATGGTGCCCACAAGGGGGGCACCATGCTATATGCAAATTAGGGGGTCATGCTAGCAAGGAGGTGCTAGGGGTGCTTGTGCTCCCCTAGCACCTCCTTACTAAAATGAACCCGCCGTGGCTGCCGGTTACAAAAACTGACATCGAGTGTACCGGCGTCGGTCTTCATAACTCGGCAGTCTGCCGGGGTATTTTTTCCTTTTCTTTTTTTTTTTTTTTAAATTAAGAAGTACAGAAAAACAGTTTTTTCTGCTTTTCTGTACTTCTTTTACATGCGCTCAGCTATTAACGCCTGCTCCAGGTAGGCGTTAATACCTGAGAGCTAAATGTGCGTCTCAGAAGCACACTTTTTTTTTTTAATGTGGAGTGAATGAGTAATAGCCTCATTCACATGCATTTGCATTTGATGAGCTCTATCGCATTCACTCTGTGTCGGATGCATGTGAAATAGGCGCTAATCCCCCTATTACATTAGGGGGTGGATTAGCGTCTATTTAACCCGCGTCCGACTGCAGATTATATACTGCGTTCGGCTGAGCGCACTGTATTGCATCGGCCCCACAGTATTTTATAAACTGCAGTTCCCATCGCACTGTTTATAAAATACTAGCATTAATTTCTGCCCATCCACTTGTGTGTGCAAATGGTTTATCATGGGTATGTTTGGGAGTAATATTCAGCCCCTGACTGGCTTGCAAAATTAGTCAGATAAACTTATCTAACTTTGATGGGATATTTAGCTGCACAGATGCAGCTGAACCACTGAATATAACAGACTATCTTTAAGTTAGCTGGATAAGTTTAGGTAACTTTAGGGATACTGTACATCACAATGAAAGCTAGCTGGATGTTGTGTCCGTCGGTGCCTGACGCCCTCTCTCCGCCCTCATTGGCGCTTCCCTCTTCGTCCGCGGGAAGATTGGCTGCCGCGGAGTTCTCTTGCCGAGGTCCTCTGGTGTCCCCGGATTTGCTCCATGCTGCAAACCGCCATGTTCCTGAGAGGACTAGGGGCGCACACGCGGCCCTGACAGAAGTAATGGCAATGGTGTGAACCTCGGGGGCGACCACCGAAGATGATGTCACTCACGACGGATATTTAAGGTCTCAGTATTTGCTAACACATCGAGTTAGCAAGGATAAGGATTCGTTCTATCTGAGCTACTTTGCCTCCTTGGACTTTCCAGGGGTACCTGCTCCTCAGGGGGCCTTGCTCTCTTCTTGTTTTTCAGGTCAGTCTGGAACCGGTACTCGCTCCTCGAGGGCCTATGTTCCCAGACTTGTTGCTGAATTCCCTTCTGCCTGGAAGTCATCACTGCCAAACTACTTCAGTGAGTTACCATAGCTCTCTCAGAGCTCTCTCAGAGCTTTCCCTGGAACCAAGCACTCACTCCTCAAGGGCCTATACCTTCCAGCTCCTGGGCTTCTGTGAGACAGTGTGTGAGTGTTACCATCAGGTTCGGTATATGAACTTTGCATACCCTGCCTACTCACTATATTTCAGCTTCTCTCCGGCTCAGCCTCCAGGGATCACTGTTCCAGTATCTGAGGGACGGCAGACTAGCCGGGCATTCCAGCTCACTACTGCCACCTCTGGTGGTTCAGTATACTATCTAATAAAAAAACTAGTGTGTGTCTGTCTCCTAACTCTGAGCCTGACCGGTGGTCCCTCTCGGGATCTTCCCCTGGAGGCGTGATCATCTGCCACTGGTCCAAGGATCCACCCACAAATACCTACATACTTCTGATTCCCAAGCAATCTGTCCTCACTGAAGATAACAGATTGCTAACTCCCAGCTCTAACACAGAGCTTTCCTAACACTGGATACATTATATTGCAGTTAGCTGGATAACTTATCTGGCCAACTTAACTCTGCTCTGGATTTCCACTACATTATCTGGCAAACTTTTAGCTGGATGTTGAGTTATCTGGCTAAATAGCCAGGTAAGTAGTGGAAATATTAAAATGTCATCATTTTGCTGGATAATTCATAAGCTTTCTGGCTAATTGCCACTGAATATGGACCCCTATATGCATACAGACACAAAGTATTATAGATGTATAAAGCTTCACTCTCCAGTAATAAAGAAGCATTGAACTCCGGAGTTCTATCATCCATCTCAATCCATGTCAATCTGATGATAGATTGCTCCCAGCAACAAGGCCTCCATTCTTGATTAAATGTGTGATGTGTTTGTATCAGCAGTTCATAATTGTGCATGCTGGAATTTAGTAAGTGTATTTCTGCTCTAATACCTCATTGCATACCATGAATATATATATAAAATATACATTTAATTTTGCAACACCCACTCCATCCCTACTTCATTTATTTTTTTTTAACTCATTAACCCCACTTCAACACTGCTCCATTACATTGCAAAATTAGGATTAATATATGAGGGCACTTAAAGAGAACATAAAATCTGGAAAAGAGTGATTAATTATATTCAGAATGTCTACATGATTTATGTTTGCATGTCACATGCACTTATGGAATTCACTATACTGTTCGATACCTATGGATGCTCAAATGCTTAGAGGTGAAAGTGAGTTTAAAATGAAAATCTTTATGCAAATGTCACATTTTACTTACAGATTTCTAAGTACAATTATCTGTCATGCTCCAGGAAAGTGGTAATAACTGGAAAAAAAAAAAAAAAAGCTGATGATGGATAAGTACCTAAGCAGACCAATTATATAAAATGCTAAGAATTACCTCTTTACAAACTTTCAAACAACTCCATGTAGATGCGGAGAGTTACAATAGTATTATATAACCTGTATGTATCAGATATGTGCATATTAAAAAATACATGTATTTCTACCCCCAACATATGCGTGTAGGTATGCTTATATGCAAATACATGCAGTGCATTGAGAGTATTTCAGTGCATTGAACGCATATACTTTTCCTACAAATGTAAAAAATATACGTGTGAATATTTATTTATTTATTGTAAAATATTTGTTACCCACCTTTTCTACATTCAGGGTGGGTACAATAAAAAACACATAAAGGCTATTGCAATACAGTGTGCTCAGCCGAGTGCACTGGTTAACAATGGTTGAATGCGCGTCCACAACCCCATATGCTATAAGGGGATTAGTGCGTCCAAAACGCTCGACCAACCTCCCATGAAGCTAATAGCGCTCATCACATATAAATTCATGTTAATGAGGCTATTAGCTATTCTCGCCCAATGCAAAAAAAAAAAAAAAAAAGAAGTGCGCCTGATGCGCACATTTTTTCCCTGAGAAATCGTCTGCCCGGAGGAGGTGCTAATTTTAGAGGAGTCTAAAAAGTGTACAGAAAAGCTGAAAATACTGCTTTTCTGTACTTCCTCCGACTTAATATCGTGGTGATATTGTCAAAGGAACAAAAAGAAGGAGAATGATTTACAAAAAAAAAATTAAAAATAAAAAGTGTGCCGGCAGTCAGGATAGGAAAAGGGACGCTCAATTAACGAGTGTCCATTTTCCTAACCTGTGGCTATGCACAGGTTAGGAAAATGGACGTTCGTAAAATTGAGTATCCATTTTCCTAACCCGCTAACAGCCACCTCTCCTGAGTGCCCGCTGCTGAGGAGGTACTAGGGGTACATAATTTCCCCTAGCACCTCCTTTTTACCACAGCAGCAGATTTAAATATTAAATTGGGCTCCCCGCAGAGGTCGATCAGCGTGTGTTGGGAGAGCAGGCACTCAATCATGATCGCCCGTTTTTCCTGCAGTGATATTGTATCGGCCTGACAATAGGTAACAAAGATTCTCATCACAGTAGAACTTAAAATTAAATAAAATACAATACAAACTAAATTACCTCACTGACTAAGTATTCAGGTGCCAGATGACACTGGGAGCAATGAAGTTAGGTGGACTACAAGTTCCTTGCCCGGTTTTGAAATGCTTTTTTGTTTTTAGTTCTTTTTTGAAGAAACTTCTTTCATGGAGGCACCTCAATTCTTTTAGTAAATTGTTCCAAAGAAGTGGGCCAGCTGAGAAAAAGCACATTCTCTTGTTTTTTCAAGGTGAGTTAACTTTGGAGAGGGGACATCGAGGAAAGCTTGACTTGCTGATCTTAATGATCTGGAAGGGACATGAATTTTTAGTATGGAGGAAATCCAGGGAGAATGAATATTATGAAACGTGGAGGGGCGGATTTTAAAACAATACGCGCGCCGGTACTTTTGTTCTCGCCACCAGCGCGAACAAAAGTACACCAGATTTTATAAGATACGCGCATAGCTGCGCGTATCTTATAAAATCCGGGGTCGGCGCGCGCATGGGGGTGCACATTTGTGCAACCTGCGCGCGCCGAGCCCAGCGCGGCCTGCCTGTTCCCTCCGAGGCCGCTCCGATTTCGGAACGGCCTCGGAGGGAACTTTTCTTCGCCCTCCCCCCACCTTCCCCTCCCTTCCCCTACCTAACCCACCCCCCCCGGCCCTATCTAAACCCCCCTTACCTTTGTCGGCAAAGTTACGCCTGCTGAAAGCAGGCGTAACTTTGTGCGTGTCGCCGGCAGCCCCGCTCCGTCCTCTGGTCCCAGGGGCGTGGTTCGGAGGCCTTGACCATGCCCCCGGGCCGGCGCCATGCCCCCGAAATGCCCCCGAAACGCCGTGGCCCACCCCCGAAACACCGCGTCGTTTCGGGAACGCCACGGACACGCCCCCTCCCTCCCTGTTTCGAAAACCCCGGGACTTACGCGCGTCCCGGGGCTTTACGCGCGCCGGCGGCCTATGCAAAATAGGTGCGCCGGCGCGCAGGGGTTTTAAAATCCGCCCTGGAGTGTATAATCATGGCCAGTTTGTATTGTAAAGAATATGATATTGGGATCTAATGTAGTGATTCAAGGATGGCAGTAATATGGTTATGAATTGGGGTTCCAGTTAGGAGTCTAGCTGCAGTATTCTGTACAATTTGTAATGAACAAATGGTAGTGGCTGGTAGACCAGTGAGGCCATGCCTCCCTTAATATGCTGATCTTGTCTCATCTTGGAAGCTAAGCAGGGTTGGTCCTAGTTAGTACCTGGATGGGAAAGGAGAGAATTACAGTAGTCAGTACCAGAGAATAACAGTGATTTTGGGGACAAGATGGCGGCGTAAGTAGACGCACAAACGCTGAGCTCTGCAGTTTGAATAATTTCTTGCAAAAGATGCCGGCGAAATGAAAGGGCAAGCTCCGTATCTTTCCCTCAGATACAGAGCTTATGGCCGCTCAACGTTTAATTACCACCTACGCGTCTTTGAAGGTACCTGAAGTTGGGGGAGCGAACTCCGTTGAGGGAGCCATCGAGGAAGCGCTGGCCTCTCCAGGAGATGTGACTCTCAGCCCCCCAGTTCCTAGGAAACCCAAGATTGCCTTCTCCCCGTCCCATCCGGAGACCGCCGAGTCGCAGGCACATGACGTGGTGCTGGAGAGCTCGGCGCAGGGAGGTCAAAGGGCGGAGGAGGCCGAAACGCCGAAGCAAGATTCAGAGGTCCCCGGAACTTCAGGGGCATAAAATCTGGCTGTGCCCCCCGTATCGACTCCGATTGGAAATGAGGACAAAGAAATCTTGAGCGAAGCAGTTTCGACACCGCAGAGGGAGATTCAACTGGCCGGAATATCACCGGTATTAAAAACGGGTGAGTTTTTAAGACCCCGTTTTCAAATGCCTATTAAGCCAGAGAAAATAACTTTAGAAGCTATCTGGGATATTATGGCAGTGCTGGTGAATGCGATTGGAAACTATCAGGACAATATGGAAAGTGTAGAACAAAAAGTAGAGCTGTGTGAAAACCAGTTAGAAGAAATAAAGCCAAAACTCGCAGTAATGGAGGCTGAACTAAAGAAAAATCAGGAATGCAACGTTAAGATCATAAAGGATATCACTACAATTTCAAGGAGGTTGGAATTTATGGAAAATTTCTCCAGACATTTAAACCTGAGATTTTAAATTTCCCAAAAATTGTTGGTGAACTTCCATTTATTACCTTAAAAAAGTACTTTGTTGAAAATCTGAAATTTCAAGAAGGAGAAATCCCTCTAGTTAATAAATTGTATTATTTACCTACTTCAAATAGAAATAGGAATTTCATGCAGTCAAATGAAAATGTTAATGTTAATGAAGGGAACTTAACAAGATTTTTAGAAGATTCAACAATGGAATATTACGAAACAGCTACATTAATGGTATCCTTTATAGTTGAAAAAGACCTCAATGAGATAATGAAACTATTTCAGAAATATTCAGAGTCAGTTTCGTAGGGCACCGATACGTGTGTTCCCAGATTATGCACCTATTACACAAAACAGGAGATGTGAGTTTCTTGTAATGAGACCTCAAGTAATAGAAATGGGTTTTTCTTATGTTTTAAAATACCCGTGTAAATGTGTGGTAAAGTCTGCAAAAGATATATATGCTTTCCAATACCCTGAACAGTTAAAATCCTTTCTCAATGCCAGGAGGGTAATAGTTCCCTCTGTAGTTAAGCCTTAATTTGGAACAAGTAAAGTATGGGTACCCTGTTACGTTAAGCTAGTTACATGCAAGTATGTTTATGTAATTTTGTACTTCCCTAGGTTTCTGTCCCCAATGGTATAGTTTCTTAATGGAGGAACGCAATATGTAACTTAGAAGTTTAAATAGAAAGGTTTCGGCATTGGGAAAATGGAGGTTTCTTTTTCTTTTATGTCAACATTGTTATGATCGGGAAGTGGATCCTTAGGCCGACCGTCGAATGAGGCGATCGGGAGGCAGACACGCCCAGCAGAAAGCAGATCTTCACCTGGAAACCCGAGGCGCCCCCAGAGGAGCTGTTGACGCCCGGGTCGCTAGGGCTTAGGTGACTTCGCCCTGGAAGTCCGAGGTCCCCCCAGGAGGAGCCCGTAGGGACCCGGACCGCTGGGACTTAGGAGAGAAGCTGGCGTGGAAGAATTCCTGGACCGGAACAGGAACAGGGTTAAGGCAGAAGCGGAGTGAGAACAAACCGGGTCAGGACTGGCAGCAGGAATCAGAAGCGAGTGTACAGTCCGTGGTCTAGGCAGGCAGCAGGAATCAGAAGCGAGTATACAGTCCGTGGTCTAGGCAGGCAGCAGGAATCAGAAGCGAGTATGCAGTCCGTGGTCTAGGCAGGCAGCAGGAATCAATGGCGAAAAGGCAATCCGAGGTCTAGGTAGCAGGAATCAGATACAGGAACGCCGAATCCGACAAGCAGGAACAGAAGTACCTGGAACAGCAACTAATCCTCAAAGAGTGACCTTGTTGCAAGGCAAATCAGGAAGGGCTGGTGCCGACTTAAATTCCCCGCCGGGGCCGACGTCAACTAGGGGGCGGTTCAGCACATCCGGGTGCTGGACCGTCAAAAGCCCGACCCTCGCGCGCGCGCATTCCCCTATGGGGGCGGAGTCAACCACGGAGCTCGGCGGCGTCTCCCATGCGGAGAGGCCGTCACCATGCGGCCAGGCCGTGCCTGACTCCCGCGGTTTGCGGCAGGACCCCGGACCCGGCTGACGAGGTAAGGACTTGGGCGCCAGTGCGGCGACCGAGGCCGTAACAAACATATTGTATTTCTTTTTTCTGTAAGTAAGATAACACTTGCTGTATTTTGAAAATTGGAAAAAAATAAAATAAAAAAAAACAAAACAAAAAACAAACAGTGATTTTAACACAGAATGAAAATTGTAGGGATGTGCATTCTTTTTCAACAAATGTGCAATCCGCAACGCATAAGTCCCTGTTCGTTTTATTCATGGGTTCGCGCAACGCATGGCGATCCCCCACAAATAAAACATATCATATTAGTTTCATTCTTTTGGTTTGCAGTGATTTCATAGCAGCCGTTTGAAATAGGAGAAGGCCATGTGGGAGTATCCATAAGAAAAACCAGCCCTTTCCTGTGAGTCATAAGTGACCTCACAACCATGTCATAGAGTGGGTCAGACGGGTTGGCAAGGAGATGAGAATGCAACCTATCAGAGCTAAGCATTTTTCTAATGCAGCCAATCGCTGCCCTCACTCAGTGCTCTGTGACGCTGTTCCTGATGACGTTGTACTATTTATACCTTAATCAAGCGGCGTGCCATGCTTTCTTTGTGAGGGTGGTCCAGGGAGGTGACTTTACTTAGAGCTAGTCTGAGTGTCTCAAATCTGTATTCAGTTGCTAGTTACTTTGATAGAATTTTCTATTGAAAAAGATATTTGTTCGGTTTTGCTGCAGTGCCAGCCAGTCAGGCTTTTTTTGACCACACTTTTTTTTACTGAACTCAGATGGTCTCTCTCTCTCTCCCACTGAGACAAGCTGTTAGCAGTGGCTTTTTGTTGCTGATCTTACCCCCCTGGGGTAGGTAGTTGCAGGCAGGGTTTGGGTGGTATGGGAGATGTTTGAAAATACCAACTCACACTAAGATGCAGCATCACTAGGAATTGTGCACACAGAGCAATCTCAGTTGTAGTGTACATCAAGGCACTGCACTGCATCTGTGGGCAGTTTTGCAGACTCACATATATTGGGACAGCGGTGCTCTTTGAAGCCAAAACCTCAGTAGGCCCTCTTTTGTAGTTACAAGTTTGTTGTGTGCACATACAGCGGTCCCAGTTGTAGTGTACATTAAGGCACTGCACTGCATCTGTGGGCAGTTTTGCAGACTCACATATATTGGGACAGTGGTGCTCTTTGAAGCCAAATCCCCAGTAGGCCTCTTTTGGAAATAATTCTTTTAATCGAAATCCCTAGTAGGCAGTGACATTAAATCCATGATGTCAGGGAAAGCTAGACATTGTCGAGTGATTGGGACTGGCAGAGGAGGCACTGGCAGAGGAGGTACTTCAAAAGGCAGTGCCAGTCCCCCATTAAAGTTAAAAAAAGAGCTTTTCCAATCTAAAATCTCTGGAGGGGCAGGCAGTTCCATCCGGAAAAAAACTGAAATTTAAAGATGATGCATTGCCACTACCTGTTTCTGACCCTGTAGTTTTGAGGTGAGGGGAGGGGAGTCTGAGTCATGCAAGACAAAAAAGCGAGACCCAAAAGCAGCAGTGCGACAGCAGACTCGACTTAGCATTGAAAATGTAGTGCAAGCACTGTTTGCTTCAGATTCCGATGAAGAATCATTTTGTTTGAGATTCTCATCAGAAATGGAAAAAGTAATACCTGAAGAGGTTTAGGAGGATTAGTTAGTTTCTGTCTTAGCCTCCACTTCAGTGCTGCAGGGGAGAGATGAAACTGATGATGAGGAGGAGGAAGAGCAGTTAGCACAGGCATTGCTTCTCAGGGTACACCCACTACTTCAACTCCAGTGCCAGCATCCACCCCGAAGGCTATAGAGAAGGGATCATGAAAGAAATCTTCAATCTGGAGCCACTTTAAAGTGACAGAGAACCGTGTTTTGCTCAGTGTAATTACTGTGCCAGGGCTATTAGCAGAGGCAAGCAAATGGGACATCTAACTAATTTTGGCATGATGCATCATATGCAAAAGCAACACCCAACAGTACTGCCATCTGGGATGTGGCAGTACCAGTCAGGGGCCCCCTTTTTCCAGGCAGCGTAAAGTGGTTGAAAAAAAGCAGAGTCACCACACGCCCTCATCCCCTTCTAGCAGTCAAGTGGCAGCCCAGCAGCCCCCTGCCATGTGTCAGAAGCGACAACCCACCATACAGGAAATGGGGTGGTGTTCGGTAACATTATCCCAGGAAAGGAGGCAGGCAGCCTCAAAAGTTGTAGCCAGGAGCATCGGGGAAATGATTGCCCTAGATGACCAGCCCTTGCAGATAGTGGAGAATGTCAGTTTCAAGCATTTGCTGAAGGTCTTAGTTCCAAATTACAAAGTCCCCTCTAGAACCACATTTAGCAGAAAGGTCATCCCCAGCCTGACAACCAGTGGTCCCAGTCGCATCCAAGCGCTGCTAGCTAAAGCAGAGGGGAGTGTGCATTTTACCTGTGAAATCTGGACCGCCATGAATGCTGCAGCACTCTTACCTCTCCCTGACAGCACACTGGTTGGGACCTGGCTTAGGCAGGGGCAGGCAGCAGCTCTATTAGTGAACAAGTATCAGGGTGGAGGTAGGCTTTACTGCACACCCATCTGACGGACGAGGCCCATATCTCAGCCAATATTCTAGCATGCATCAGACAGATGCTGGCGGGCTGGCAGCTACACCAGTGAGACAGGAATCTTCAGGCAAGGTTCTTTGTCACAGACAATGGTGCAAACATGGTAAAGGCAATATGCAACAGGGGCTTTCAGAACATCTGAAATTTTGCACACCCTCTGCACCTGGTAGTGAAGCCAGCTCTGGGGTTGGAGTCCAATCACCAAGAGAATGAATACCTGCATACGTTAATACACAAGTGCGGGAACATAGCAGTGGCACTTCCACAAAAGTGTGGAAGTCAGGGCAGGTTCTCCAACAAAAGCAGACTGATTTGGAGATGCCTCTCAAGCATCTCATTCAAGACATTGCCACCCGGTGGAATTCCACCTATATTATGCTGCAGAGGTTAGTGGGAGCAGCAGACACCACTTCATGAACGTTCTGTGGCAATGGGACATAGGTTGTGCAGAGTCCCCTAGGGCATCATGATTGGCTAGTCATGAGTCCAGCTGGTAAAATCCTGCAGACTTCAAGGATGCCATGGAGGAGCTGAGTTCCAGAAGTGTCCACCTTGGCTGACATCATCCCGATAGTTAATTTTCTGGAGGACAATTGGAGGGCTTTAAACAGGAAGAGGGAATGACAGCAGAGGTGCTGCATTGTCTGGACTGTTTGTAGAAGCAGGTGCAAGAGAGATTAAGACCTTTAACAGAAGACCACACAATACATGTTTGCCACAGTCCGTGATCCCCGTGTGAAAGGGAAACTCGCCCTACAGTCTGATTGTCTCATATTTGTGAAGGACCTACTGTTTAGTAAAAGTCCATGAACAGGAGCGCCATAGGCAAGACAGATTAGGCATGAAGTAGACGAGGAAACAGCAGGCAACTTCAGAGAGTAGTGCTAGCCCAAGCAGGAGCAGCACTCTGTCAACATAGGTTGATATTGTAGATTTGGACTTGAGTAGCGGTTTTCTTATTTCTGAGAGCTCAAGTTCCTTTGTCATCAGCTGAAATATGTATAAGTACAGTTAATAGCTTTCTGGGTATTTACAAGGGCCTGACCTCAAGGCTGTGCTGTCCACCCACTGTCCAGGCCTTACGTCCCCTACAAGGCCTGACCTCTAATGCTGTGCCTGTACATCAGGCCTTACGTCCCTATAAGGCCTGATGTACTAATGCTGTTCCTGTCCATCCAGGCCTTAACGGTCCTTACAAGGGCTTGACCTCAAACGCTGTGCCTGTCCGTCCACTGTCCCAGGCCTTTCGTCCCTACAAGGCCTGACCTCAAATGTTGTGCTGTCCATCCTGGGCTTATGTCCCTACAAGGGCTTGACGTCAAACACTAGTGCCTGACTGTCCAGCTTGGAGCTTGGACATTTCATATGCTCAATAGTTTTCATGAACTTCATAATATGGGCCATTTTCCCTAGATGTTTCTTAGGTGTTAACATTAATGTTTCTAGTACTATAGAAAACTGTTCATCCTCTGTGTTCCCATAGGAACACAGAGGATGAACAGTTCATCCTCTAGTTCATCCTCTGTGTTTTAAAATGAGCGCGAATAGCCTACTTTTGTTTGCGCTCCTGGCGCAAACAAAAGTACGCTGGATTTTAGTAGATACGCGCGGAGCCGCGCGTATCCGCTAAAATCCTGGATCGGCGCGCGCAAGGCTATCGATTTCGTATAGCCGGCGCGCGCCGAGCCGTGCAGCCTACCCCCGTTCCCTCCAAGGCTGCTCCGAAATCGGAGCGGCCTCGGAGGGAACTTTCCTTTGCCCTCCCCTCACCTTCCCCTCCCTTCCCCTACCTAACCCACCCGCCCGGCCCTGTCTAAAACCCCCCCCCTTACCTTTGTCGGGGGATTTACGCCTCCCGGAGGGAGGCGTAAATCCCCAGCGCGTCAGCGGGCCTCCTGCGCGCCGGGACGCGACCTGGGGGCGGGTCCGGAGGGCGCGGCACGCCCCCAGGGCCGCCCCGGGCCGTAGCCACGCCCCGGAACGCTCCCGACACGCCCCCAAAAACACTGCGCGGTTCGGGCCCGCCCCCGACACGCCCCTGACACACCCCGACACGCCCCCTCCAAAAACCCCGGGACTTACGCGAGTCCCGGGGCTCTGCGCGCGCCGGTAGGCCTATGTAAAATAGGCTTCCCGGCGCGCAGGGCCCTGCTCACGTAAATCCGCCCGGCTTTGGGCGGATTTACGCGAGCAGGGCTCTGAAAATCCGCCCCATAGTTTACAGAGGCTCTGTAGGGTACAAAGTCAACATAGGTTGATATTGTAGATTTGGATTTGAATAGCTGTTTTCTTATTTCTGAGGGTTCTTCAAGTTCCTTTGTCATCAGCTGAAGTGCATAAGTACAGTTAATAGCTTCTGGGTATTCACTAGACGCCAATGGAACCACCACACTCTAGGGGCCAACCCATTCTAGGGAGCCCTTTCCTGCGCAAAGGAAAGGGAACTCTCCCCGGGTGTAGCCAGCCTATCTCTTAGTACCCAGTGACCCATGTTGAACCAGAACTGCTGTTCACATGGAAACCTCCTTCACATCGACTCGCCATGCTTGAAGTCTCATGCTCCACTCTAGGGACCAACAACCCATTCTAGGGAGCCCTTTCCTGTGCAAAGGAAAGGGAACTCTCCCCGGGTTTAGCCAGCCTACCTCTTAACACCCACTGACCCATGTTGAACCGCTGCTCACATGGAAACCTCCTTCGCCTCGGCCTTCAAATTTTCATTTGTATATCTGCTATGTCCACCAGATTTAAAAGACCAGCGACAGCGCACTTGACTCCAATGGAAACACCCCACTCTAGGGCGTACCCCTTCTAGGGTGTACCCCTTCTAGGGAGCCCTTTCCTGCGCAATGAACTAAACCCTATACAATTGGCCCACATAAAGAATCAAAGCAAATAGTCCATGGTATTAAGTGAACAAATCAAGAAAATAAAATGATGCCTTAGAAAGAAAGAAAAAGAATGGAAAAATAACAAAACTTCTGGAAATTTAACAAAGTACAGGAAACAACTTGCATTCTACAAAAAAATAATTTTAGACACCAAAAATAATACTACAGCTCAAAAATAGAAACATTTCAAATAATGCCAGATCCCTATTTAACATAGTAAAGAATCTAACTAGTGACAATACAAACAACCACCCAACACTACAAGAGAACCAATGCAACGAGTAGCTCAATTCTTAAAGAGAAAATCGAGAACCTGAGACAAAAAATCCCTAACACCACGAAACAAGAGATTAAAATGCCCACTAGAGATGTTAGTTAACTGGTCAGAATTTGAAGAAGTGTCCACAAGATGAAGTTGAGAAAAACTGATAAATCAAATGAACCCTGCCACCCACGTAATTGACACCATTCCCATTACCGACCTAAAAAAACTAACCAACACAATATCCCCAAACCCTAACTAAGATAATCAACCCTCTCACTTGATGAAGGAGTAATGCCAGATACCCTGAAAGGAGCCATTATTAAACCAATAATTAAGAAAAAGAACCTTGACCCACTAGTTCTCAATAACTATAGACCAGTCTCAACTTACCCTTACTAGCCAAACTAATCGAAAAAACAGTACAAAAACAATTGTCTAAACATATAGAATGTAATAACATATTCTACCCAACCCAACATGGGTTTCGCAAACATTACAGTACTGAAACACTGTTATTAGCTTTATCTGATAATATCCTAAGAGGTTTTGACATAGGAACACACTACATTCTAGTTCTATTAGATCTCTCCGCAGCATTTGACACAGTAAATCACAAAATTCTACTCAATAGATTGAAAGAATAGGTTCTCGCTAATAAAACAATAAAATGGTTGAATCATATCTAAACAATAGATGTTTTCAGGTAACAATCAATAATACACTCTCGGACAAAGTCACACTGCTAACCGGTGTCCCACAGGGTTCAGCCCCTGTCGGCAACACTCTTTAACATTTATCTTCTCCCGGTATGTCCACCTACTAGCGGGACTTGGAATCCACATTACTTATACGCAGACGATATACAGTTACTGCTGCCAATTGTAAACACCATTGAAGATACAATGAAACTTGCCAATATGTATCTTGAGATAATTAAACAGCTCTTAAATCAGATGGAACTGGTAATAAACATCGACAAAACGGAATTTTTACACCTTGAACGTAAAAACATACACCATCCAACCAACACTCACAACTAAAAATACCAAACCGCTGAGCTAGCACTAAAGTACGAAATCTAGGAGTAATAATTGACCCTGACTAAACATGAAACAACACATCTCATTGAAAATAAAAGAAGGAGATGCGAAAGTAATGATCCTGAGAAGACTAAAAACCTTTACTAACGCTAAACAATTTCCGCACAGTTCTGCAGGCCATGATATTCGCAAGTACAGACTACTGCAACTCACTACTTTTAGGACTACCACAATCTACAATCCGGCCACTACAAATATTACAAAACTCGGCTGCTAGAATTTTGACTGGTAAAAAAAAGAATGAACACATTACAGGAATGCTTGCTGATTTACACTGGCTCCCAATTGAACAAAGGATTCAATATAAGGCATTATGCATAATACACAAACTAATCCACAATGAAAAAGTTGAATGGCTCAACACTGCCACTGTGCGTAACATGTCCCGCAAAGAAACCTAAGATCTGCTAATAAGGCTCTACTAACTGTCCCCTCTGTCAAAACAGCACGCCTCACGCAAGTTAGGGAGAGAGCATTTTTCACTGGCAGGCCCCGTGCTATGGAACACCATGCCACTCGAACTAAGACTGCAGAGTAATTTCAAAATATTCAAAACCAATCTGAAAACCTGGCTTTTCAAACAAGCTTTTTATAAAGATAAAAGAAGGAAAAAATCAGTTGACTGATAAGGACGCACCAAACTAAAAGTAGTTACTTGTAAGCTACAAATGCACATTAATGTTAAATTCAAACCACCTAATATGATCCCCGCAGACAAGTTTTTTTGAAATGAATTGTTACCGCACTATGATGGCACATGATTAATTTGCAATCTATACCACTCACATTTTCATTAGTGTGCCTTGCTATAAACCGTTGTGATGGTTATCTAACTTAACGATGGTATAGAAAAGTTTTAAATAATAAATAAAATAAATAAAGGAAAGGGAACTCTCCCTGGGGCCAGCCTGTCTTGCCCCTATCAAAACCACAGGGACCTGACTACCTGAGCTCTGCCAGGCTGTTGCCCTATCAAAACCACAGGGACCAGACTACCTCTGCTCTGCCAGCCTGTCTTGCCCCTATCAACTTTCTGCCGCTCTGCCTTGCTGCCATACACCAGACGACTCACCCTACTCCTTGTGGTGTTCTTGCCACTATCATGGTTCCTCAGTGTGTTGGTGCTAGTCTTTTTGCTGCTTTGTCACTTTATTGGTGCCTTGTGGTTTTTTCTGATACTCTTTTTGCTTGCTATGTTCCTCCTTCATTGTGCTGTAGGATGTTGATGCCACTTTGCCTGTTGGGCTGCCTTCGAGGGTTCATGCAACTGTTATCGGTGCTCTCTTTTGAAGCTGTGGTGTGTTTTTGACACTCTTGCTGCTGCTTTGCAGCTCTGTTAAAGCCCTCTTGCCACTCCTGGTACCCCTTTTCCCCTTTAAAGTGCCTTAGGCTATTCATGCCACTTTGGTGCCACTTTGCCACAGTCTAAGTACCTTGGAGCTCTTTTCTCGTTCTGATGAATGCTCCCCAGATGTTTCATCAGAATTGATAAGAAAACCCCAATTCTGCAGCCAAAAATAGGCTGCAAATACTTTCCCCATTGACTTTAATGGGAAAACGGAAAACAAATAAAACTAATAAACAAATTGGTTTTTCCCCCTATGAAAGTAATGCAACGAATTTGGGTCCTGGCAAAACAAAAACTGAATCGAAACATTTTTTCCTTCTGCACATCCCTAGAAAATTGGTATGTTCAAGAAGTGGTTTGTTTATTTTATGCGTGAAAATAAAGTAGGATTTGCTTGCATACAAGCCAAAATACGAATAGAGGTCAATATATTTTAAAACATGAGAACATAACTGAAATTAACAGTTTTCTGATTCCTCCACCAGTTCACCCAGACCTTCCACTCAGCCAGTAGTACACAATGAACAAGTTTGATATTAATCATGAAAGATAATTAGAAGATGTAAAATTATGCAAATAGGCTACCAAATGTATGCATGTAAGTCTCATAAAATGGTAACTGATGTATGTAATTGTGACCCCAACCTGGAATACTTCTAGACTACTCTTTTTCTCTTGCATATATGTGCACATGAAACGTAAAGTATGCGCAAACTTCAAAAGTTTATAATTTAGCGATTACATGAGTTCAGGGTACTTAAGCATGTATATGATCATTTTTACATTTGTAACTCTTTGAAAATTCACCCCTCATTCTCCACATCTTCTAAACTACAGATTTATGTGTTTTATGATTATTTATCTCTAATTTTTCAAATGTGTCCCTTAAACTTACTTTAAGGAAGTGTAAAACATGCAAGTGCCTGCACTTTTCAAATAGACAGAAAATATTTCTCCAAGATTTCTGATAGGATCTCTTTGCAAATTTCTCTCTTTCTAGAACTATCTTTCTGCTTCAACAGACAATTCTTGATAGTACATTTGAAACTTAAATGTCACTTGTCACTTCAAGGCCAACTTGACTATTCCACAGCAAGCTTAACAATACCTAATGGAAGTCAATTTTCAGTAGTAATGCAGAGTAAACAGCTTTGATATTTTTAATCTAGGAGGTAATTTTCAAACAATCCACACTGGGACAAAGTCAAAGTGTATATTTTACTTAAGGATTTTGCATTAAGCTCCAGTAAAACGTTCATGCATTCTTTTCTTTGAAACTTGTCACGGGTACTTTGCATTTGCACAGGTATTTTTACCATGAAAAAAAAAACACATGCAGATTTGCAAAAGGCAATTTAAATATGATATTTTCCTTCCTTGACCTATAAACACCCCTGGAAATGCCTCGTCTAAATTCTGACAAAAATATGTAGGTTGTAGAACCCTAACATACTTTAAGCTGGACTGAGAGAGGAAAATATTCATTCAATTTATGCATGTTTTTAGAGGAATAGTAAATAATCTCACTTTATAATCCATTCACATAAACAATAAAAATTAATTAGGACTAGAGAAAGTGAGAGGGTTTTCTTTGGGGTAGTTCCCCACCTTTGGAACCTACTCCCTTTAGAACAAAGTAAAACAAAATGGACTATCTAGCTTTTTGTCGACTACAGCAGATGGCACAATAATAGGCCATGATTTCTGGGCGACTCCCTTATTTGATTCATCTGATGTTCAAACCGGTGTTTATTAGATTTAAGCATAAGAAGTCTATGTTTGATTAGGAAAGGGGTTCATAAGGGATCTCAATTATTTGTTCCTACTGGTTTTGCCCTAATTATTGAGGTAATTTGTCCATGACTGTGAGGGTGTTAGGCCTGACAAACCTGTATGGTAGGGATTTTATTGTATTATTTCTTTGTTATATGGATATTCAGTTAATTTTATTGTTATTTGTTGAGATTATTAAAGCTTGTCTCAGGAAGGTTTGAGACATTTGCTCTGAGACATTAAAATAAGAGGTCTGCCTTGGATTTGGGAAGAGGATGGTATAGGACCTATGTTTTTCCTGGGAAGGCGTTGATGACCATTTTTAATGATCATGATGGTAAGGCGAAGATCAATGATTTTTTCGGTAGGCTTTATCTTTAAATGCTTCAGGAAATTTGCATTGAGGAGGATCAGTCCCCCAGTAAAGCAGAATATATGTTTTTAAATTAAATATAGAAATGAAATGACGGCAGAAAAAGACCAATCGGCCCATCTAGTCTGCCCAGCAAGCTCCCACACTTATTTTCCCATATGTATCTGTTTCACCAACCATCAATTTCAGGGCCCTTGTTCGTAACTGTTTGATTCAAATTTCCTGCCATCCCCTGTCATTGATGAAGAGAGGGTTGTAACCGCTGCACCAAGCAAGTTACCCCGATGCTTGTTTACCCAGATTGCACAGATCGATGCTTTGTTGGATGATGTCTGAATGAATATCCTGTTTTCCTCACTTCCCCCTACCGTTGAAGCAGATAGCAATGCTGTATATGCTTTCAAAGTGATGTATCAGGCTTAATTGGTTTAGGGTAGTAACCTCCGTAATAAACAAGTTACCCCCACGCTTATTTGTTACCCAGATTATGAAGTTCAGTCCTTGTTGGTTGTTGTCTGAATGCTAATCCTCTTTTCCACATTACCCCCTGCCGAGAAGCAGAGAGCAACACTGTATATGCATTCAAATTGATGTATCAGGCTTAATTGGTTTAGAGTAGTAACCGCCATAATAAGCAAGCTACCCCCACGTTTATTTGTTTACCCAGATTGTGAAATTCAGTCCTTTTTGGTTGTTATCTGAATGAAAATCCTCTTTTCCACATTTCCCTTTGCTGTTGAAGTAGAGAGCAATGTTGGGGTTGCATTAACTGTGCAAGGGATTTTTTTTGAGTAAGGGTAGTAATCATCAGGTAGTAGTTAACATTCCAGCAAACTACCCCCATGGCTCTACTCTTCATTCCCATCCTCTAGCCTTTATGGATCCACAGTGTTTATCCCACGCTGCTTTGAAATCTTTCACAGTTTTAGTCTTCACCACTTCCTCCGGAAGGGTATTCCAGGCATCCACTCATCCCCTAGCCCTACTCTAACCCCCCAAAACTTTTTATCTAACCTTTTGCGCCTGCCTGGAGGCAGGTGCAGGTTGCGCCTGCCTGGAGGCAGGTGCAGGTTGCACCTGCCGCACACAATCCTCCAACACAGAGGCAAATGGCCGCTCTGTTGGAGGCCTCTGGCTCTGCCCCTGGACCACCCCACCCCACCCACACCCCTCCCCTGGACCGCCCCTTTTTGCAAGCCCTGGGATTTACACACATCCCGGAGCTTTACGCGCGTCGCCAGGCCTTTTAAAAATAGGCCTGGCATGCGTACCTCCCCCCCCCCCCCCCCATGCACGTAAATCAGCCCCATAATAAATTGTAATGATACTACTTTACCACAGCTTTGGCTTGGAAGCAAGAGTAGTGCTAAAGTACAATGCTGTTCACTAAAAAGCGGGAAACTGTGATACATGATAATGCAAGTTTCCCTTGTCCCAGAGGTGGCAATGTAAATCTGATGCAGATGTCTTTGTGATTATGTGCCTGATTTGTCTGTTGAGTGCATGCCTGTGGTCCCGGTACTAAGAAAAGATTTCCTCTTCCTCTTCTTCTGTGTGGTAGGGATTGATTGGTATTCTTACTTTGTAATATTCTCTGATTTTTGTCTCTTATTTTGTTGTTCTTTTCAGTGTTGAAGTGTTTTGTCTCATTCATTTTTTTATATGTTTCTTTCTTTATAAGATATGGTGGCTCATATGCCCTATGTAGGTAGAGTTTAAGGAAGAGCTTAAATTCCTCATGTATTTTCTGATGCAGCTGTAACACATATATATACATATACAAAAACTCACACACACAGCCTTTCCCTTTAGAATTCAATATTTTTTAGAGGGAGAGGATGCTGGTTACTACTAGGAGGAGGTAAGAAACAAAATAAAATAACCTCAACACTTGTATCTGAGTTCTTCAGGTTGGGATTTGGCTGGAGATCACACGCAACATAACTCCTTTAGCACAGGAATTCCAAATGTATATACAATAGGGATGTGCAATCGTTTTTCCCGAATTAGGCAATGTCAACGAAATTGCCTAATTTGGAATGGTTTGGGAGAATCGAAAAAAGATTGATTTTTTTCCAAAATTTTGGAAAAAATTCATTTTTTATTTAGTACGCACTATCCCGAAAATCAGGCCCCCCCCCAAAAAAAACCCCAAACCGTGGGAAAAATGAAATTCCCACGGGGGGGCCCGAAACGAAGCCTAACACAAAATATTTACCTGAAGCACATCTCTAATATACAGTACACGCTTCCACAGGGTATTGAGCTATGATGATTCTCAGTTTCTTTAGGGCATAACTGGCTTCACTGCCAGTGTGAAAATAGCAAGGGTTAAATAAATAACACGTTAATTTTACTTCAAAGGATTCACAACAGGTTAAGGATTTCAGTTCTAAATATTCATAAGCCAGTTTTGTTCATGGTACTCACAAACAAGTCTTCTCCAAGGTCAGAATATCCAGATACCTACAAACCATTCAGATATGTCACATCAATATATACACATAAAACTCACTTCAATATCAATATCACAGATCTCAGTAGGTGGGTTCTGAAGCATGGCTTGGCAGCCTTTACGTTTTGGGAGCACTTCCTTGCTCACAGAAATCCATTTTCAAAGTTCAAGGCCAATCTGGTTTCTCAGGGGCATGATAACTGGTCCTTGTTTCCAGCTCAGTACCATATTTTCACCACAGAGGATCAGGGGTCAAAGCTCCCATTTCTCATCCAAGCATGTCCTCAGTTCAAAACCCACCGTGACATCTTCTGAAGAAACAAGGGACAACTGAAATTGTTAATAAAGGAGGCTGGAAAGCCAGAAGTAGTCAGCAGTTTTCCTAAAGCTACTGTAAGTGCCCAGTTATTACCATATATAAGGTCTTTTTAGGAAATTAGGTTTATGACTGTTTGGAGCTGTGTCAGTCGACATCCATGATGCACCAAACTAGTGAATGGAACTTGTATACAAGCTATACCTGCTGAAAATGGCAACAAGGTTTCAGCGCGCACAGGACTGATTTGTGTGAGTAACAGAGTTTGGTGAACTTTTGCCTAATAAAAATTCTATACACTCATGGGAAGGTGAATTGACAAACCCCGCAGAGAACTTGCAGACAAATGGATAGTTTATATATACTGTACATTAGGGATGCACTTTTGTTTGAAATGACAGTCATTGACATTTACCATTTCATGTTTTTTTTTTTTCAAATGAAATGACAGAAAAGGCACAAAATTTAGGGCCGGATTTTAAAACCTGTACGTGCGTAAATCGGGTTTTTATAAAGGCCTAGGTTTTTATAAAGGCCCGGCAATGCGCATAAAGCTTCCAAGCTTCCAAGTCAAAGCCCCGGGACACATCTAAGTCCCGGGGCTTTACAAAAGGGGCGGAATGGGTGCAGGACCAGAGGCCATTTGCCACTGTGTCGGAGGATCGCATGCCGGCAGGCTGCCAGCGCGTGCAATTTGTGCCTGCCCGGAGGCCGGCGTAAAAGGTAAGACAGAGGTCGGGGGGGTTAGAATAGCACTGGGGGGAAAGGTTAGGGGAAGGGGTGGGCAGGTTAGAATAGAGGGAAGGCTGCGGGCTTCGGCGCATGCAAGATGCACTAGTGTGCACCCCATTGCACACGCCCGGTAGCGCGCGCACCTGTATGCCTACGTGTATGTCTTAAAATTTACCCCTTAGTGTATTTTATTCATTTTAAGTGCATACTAATTCAGAATAGTGCACACTAACTTGAGATAGTGTGCACTAAATCAAATCAATGCCCACTAATTTGACAATGCATGCTAGTTGATTAAGTAAGCACTTATTTGAAATAGTTCACACTAAAAATGATACTTAATAAAATAAAAACAGCTCTATAGGCTAACCAGAGTTAGCTGGATAAGTTATCCAGCTAACTCAGCTCCTCCCAGTTATGCCCCAGAATGCCTCTAACTTATCTGGCTAAATTCTAGCTGGCTAACATTACCCAGCTAGAATTTAGTCAGATAAGTGCCCAAATCTTTGATTAGATAACTTCTGAGTTATCCAGACCCTACTGGCCCAAGCACAGCAAGTTGGCTGCAGGCTCCAGGAGCAACGCGGCAGACGTGCAGGGAGCATCTTCCCCCCACGGAAGGAGGTAAGACCTCATCACTGGCACAGATGCGACCGCTCTGCCCCATTGCCCGCCTACCACCCACCCACCAACATCACTAAACTGCGGTGGCGGCGCCGAAGGCATATGCTCTGGGCATGCACATGAAGAAGCGTGACAAAGGAGCTTTCCTCTTTGTGCACCCTGTCATGGGCACATGAAGTGGTGCCTATAGTAAATATTTAAATACCGCCCTTACCAAACAGTTATTATATTGGAGCCAATATACCTCATCGAAACAATCACAGGACAAGGAATTTATAGAAATCTTCACAGAACCTCAAAACACAAGCACAGAAAGAGCTGTTGGAAACAGGATGCTGGGCTTGATGGACCCTTGGTCTGACCCAGTATGGCATTTTCTTATGTTACCCCACGTTAAGTAACAACTCTCCTGTAATCTCTTCCTGCCTAATGTTTGCTCTCCTATTACTAAACTTTCAATCAATGTCAAAGAAAATCCCATTGATAAATGATCTGCTAGAGGAACTAAAACCTACTATTTTCTGCATTACTGAAAGATGTCTGAAAGACAATGACAATGTTATCCTAAATCAAATTGATCACCCCAACTATGATATCTTTCACTTCCCCAGACACAAACGTAAAGGTGGGGGGTCTATTAATAATTAGTAAAAAAGAACTTAAACTTAAAACCTGCAAAGCTGAGTGGCAATACTAAAACCAACACAACTAAATATAGGTATGGTCTATTGCCCACCTGGAACACTCCAAAAAGACCTCTCACCTCTAATCTAAATTTTCACTAAAGCATTTCCATCACCGAAATCCACTCTAATCCTATGAGATTTTAATCTACATGTAGACAGCATACCTAAAACCACAGCATGTGAAATCTTTCTAGATACTATGGAAGCAATCTGTTGGTCACAATTTGTAACCAACCCCACTCATAAAGCAGGATACATCCTTGACAATAACTGCATAATCAATTCATCCCACAAAATACTATCCTGGTCTGATCACCAACTAATAAAAGCAGAAATAACCCTCCTCATCACCCAGCAAACAAGATCATATACTAATCATTCACATATAGAAAAAAGATAGAACCGAAAATACCTGAAGAAACTGTTAAAAATAAGATAACTGATTTTAAACTTGATAATGCCTCCTCAGCTTTTGACTCCTGGGAAAAAATCATCAATGAAATAGCTGATAACATATGCCCAGTCCAGGAAAATACTTTCCAAAAAGAACACAATACCTCTAAACAAAAGAAACCTTGGTATAGTGAAGAACTAAGACACACTAAACAAACCCTGAGAAAATATGAAAAGCAACAGCGGAAAAGCCAATCTACGGAAACCCTAGAAAAATATGAATCCATGTTAACAAAATACCATGAACAAATCAATAAAGCAAGAAAAGACTATTACACTAAATAGATTCATGGTGTAATATTAATTCCAAATTACTCTTTGAAACAGTTAAAAACCTAATCAAGGACCCATCTTCCTCCATCTTGAATAACCACGACTTCTCAATGAACTCCTGGAATGACTATGCTACTTCTTTGTTAGAGAAAATCAATATGTTAAAACCACAGTTCTCTTTCTGTTTGCCAACAAAAGAACCAGAAGAAAAACTTGGGCAAGCAAAATGGAACACATTTGACACAGTATCTAAACTTGAAATTAACCAAATCATTACAAAAATTTAGCCTACTATCCACCCATTGGACCCAATCCCTGCAAGTTCCCTGAAAACAGTACATAGTGTAATCACTCCAACAATCACAACCATGATCAACCACTCGCTATCAGAAGGATTGGTCCCCAATAGGGCAAAACAAGCTGTGATTAAACCAATCCTAAAAAATAAAATGGCAGAATTGATGATTGGGACAACTATCGACCAATATCCAACCTGCCATTCATCACTAAAATGCTAGAAAAAGCAGTGTTATCACAATTAGAAAGCTACCTAGAAGGCAATAATATTCTATACTCAAACCAATTTGGATTCAGAAAAGATCGCTCAACAGAAACCCTTCTCATTTCCTTAACTGACCCTGTACTACTACAGGGGTTTGACAATGATTAATCCTATATCCTGGAACTAATCAATCTAACAGCGGCCTTCGACACTGTAGACCATACCCTGCTATGCTATCAGTCGAGAAAAATTGGAATAGAAGGAAATGTTATCAAATGGTTTTCTTCCTTCCTAACAGACAGGTCATTCCAAGTCAAACTGGACAATTGCATATCTGACACATTCCCAATCGATACAGGTGTCCCCCAGGGTTCAGTACTCTCAGCTACACTATTCAACATTCAACTTCTTCCTATATGCAGATGACATAATATTCTACATTCCATTTGATAGATCATTTGACAAAAGCTGCACCGACTCTGTCAATATACATGAAGGCAATACAACAAGAACATTTTCAGCTGAAAAAACAACACAAAAAAACCCCTAAAATTATGTGGTCAAGGAGAAATTCAGTGATAATCAAACCACCAACTCTAGACCTAGGAAATTTTAACATTACACCATCAAATGTGTTGTGCTCGGGGGTGGACCCTTCTCCTGGAGCAGTGGAGAATGGCTCCCTGGTAGGGACCAGGAAGCATTGCCCCCAGGGGGCGGAACACTGGAGGAGACAGAGGCTAGGATGAGCTTCACCACTGGAAGCCAGAGGTCCCCCTGGGAGGAGCCCATAAGGACCCGGGCCGCTTGGACTTAGGTGGGCCTCGCAGGGTCTCCTGGAAGGATGGAAGTCTGGCGTGCCCACAGACAGAAGGGGAGCGTGGTCAGGTTCAAGACTGGAGATCAGATGGAACAAGGAGGACCAGAATAGCGTAGGTGATGACAAGGCTAGGAACAGAGCCAGAATCTAGAGACGTGGTCAAGCAGGCAGAGGTCAGAGTCCAGGGCTCAGTCCGAGAAGTAGTCAGCAGAAGTCAGGTTCTGGAGGTCAGACGAGGTCACAGGCAGGCCGAGGTCATAAGGCAGGCAGTAGGCAGTTGAGTCTAGGAACAAGCTGAGGTCAGAAGGCAGGCAGCAGGCAGATGAGTCTAGGAACAAGCTGAGGTCAGAAGGCAGGCGGCAGGCAGGCAAGTCCAGGAACAGGCTGGAGTCAGAAGGCAAGTGGCAGGCAGGCGAGTCAAAGAGAAAGCCGAGGTCAATACCATTGAGACAGTCCGGAGGTACTACCTGGGGAGATGGACAGACGAGCAGGAACAGAAGGACGCTGGAGTACTAGGATGCAGGAACAGGACTAGAATAGAAGGATCCTGGAACGAGTCTTGGAACAAGGTTCAGACGCAGTGACAATCTAGCATACAAGCCGACCCGATTGCCAAGGCAAGGAAGTACAAGCAGCGACTTCCTTATATCAGGGAATCAATCAGGGCGCACCGCAGAGCTAGGACCCACCCTTGGCCCTACAAGAGGCCAGGCGATCCGCGCATGCGTAGGGGCGTGACCAACACAGCCAAGGACACTGGCGTGAGGCCTGGTGTGCAGTGGAAGGCCCGGTGACCGCCACCGCGGGACGCTGAGGCCTGAAAGCGCTTGCAGCTGCCATTAGGGAGGCCAACCTGGGACCTGCCATGGAACCATGGAGGTGAGCAGGCCCATGCGCGGGCCACGCGCAGACGGGGTGCGTTACAAGATCAAGTACAGGACCTAGGAATACAGATCGATGAGAACTTTTCAATGGAAAAGCATATAAGCAAATTAATTAACACAGGATTCTCAAAGCTGAGAATATTGCATAGACTGAAACCATTACTTATAATTCAGGACTTTCGCACTGTTTTACAAACACTAATATTTTCAAACATAGATTACTGCAACTCCCTATTATTAGGCCTCCCTCAGGACTATTAAAACCACTACAGTTACTACAAAATGCCTCAGCTAGACTCTTACTAGGGACAAGGAAATTTGACCACATCACCCCCTCGCTGATAGCACTGCACTGGCTTCCTGTACAATCCAGAATTCACTATAAAGTATTAACTCTAATTTTTAATATCATCATCATTAGCCCATGCTTATTAGGAGTGACACTTCAATCATACATACCACAGAGAGCACTAAGATTTCAAAACAAAGGACTTCTAAAGATGCTTACAACACAGAGTACACATCTAACACACTATGCCTGATAACAGAAAGAAAGAGTTTCAAACGTGAACTGAAAACGTGGCTCTTCAGAAATGCATATAATCTAATGTAAAATACCAATATGCCAGTAATGTCACTATCAGAACCATGAATTATGTTAGTAGATTGAGCAATAAGCATTGAGTGATGTAAAGTGTAACAAGACAACATTCTAAGTATTATGTGAAAAATGTAATGAAATGGAAATTATGGATTACAATCCTCTATCATAGCACCCTAGTTAACTTGTTCTTGATGTTGATGTGTTGATCTAGAATATGTATTTGCTACCATGTTGGACCAAATTATGTATGAATATGACCTTGAATTTGTATTGGCTGTTGTATTGACCTAGAAAATGAATGTTGATTCAGAATTTGAATGATGATTTTGTAAACCTTTGTGATCTTATTGTGGAACGACGGTATATAAAATGCCTAAATAAATAAATAAAATAAATGGCTCTGAATATGGACTTCTAAGTGTTTTGGGAACTACATTGTGTAAAGACTTATGAAATCAAAAATTGTTTCTGCAAAGTACTAGAAGCTGTGGTGATCCTGGAGAAACAGGATTCTTTACAATCCGCAATACCTTTTATTGGACCAAAATAAGTATGATCAAAAGATGTTGCTACAAAAGTTATCAAGAGTTTTATTGTATGCATTGTAGGTTAAATGCACTGCTTGGCATGCTAAAGAAATTCTGAATGGGTGCATGTCTACAACATTTTGATACATTTGAGAAACATTTTTGTTCTTCAGCCACTGAAAATGTGGGTCTTCGGCTATCTTGATTTTGATTCCAGTTCAGAGCAATTAATTATTTATGTATTTATTTATTTATTTATTTATGCGTTTCTTATATACCGTGATTCAGAACACAAAGATCTATCTTTACGGTTTACATATTCAATCAATAAAAATAAGAAATAGAAAATACAATAAAACATCAATAAAATAAAACATCAATAAAATTAGAACTCAGAGCAGAAGTACTAGATCCTGGGGATCTCATTCTAAACCAAAGGACCGACACTATCAACATTTATAACAAAGTTTTTTCTGTCAGGTGATGGATGGATTCAAACCTACAACCATTCCTTGCTAAATGAGTCACTTTATTCCTCAGGCAGGAGACTGGAAATGTTTTTTTTCCCTTTACCCTGACCTGCTGTCTGACTGATCTTATTAGGTTTGATGGCTGTTGCTGAAGGCTATGTTACCATTGATTATAGAACCAAGTTAATGTTTACAATAAGAGCCTTTTCTCAGCACTTATGAAACTTAATCATGACTGGCCTTTTTCCACCCATTTTCAGTTATGAAATACAAGTTAGTCATTTGAACATCTTGAAGAAAAACCTCAGTTTATTAGAGATGTGAATCGTGTGATCGATCGTCTTAACGATCGATTTCGGCTGGGAGGGGGAGGGAATCGGATCGTCGCAGTTTGGGTTTTTTAAATATCGTGTAAATCGTGTAAATCGTGTAAATCGAAAACCGGCACACTAAAACATCCCTAAAACCCACCCCGACCCTTTAAAATAAATCCCCCACCCTCCCGAACCCCCCCCAAAATGCCTTAAATTACCTGGGGTCCAGAGGGGGGGGGAGGGGAAGGGGGAGGGCAGGAAAACCGGCACACTAAAACAACCCTAAAACCCACCCCGACCCTTTAAAATAAATCCCCCACCCTCCCGAACCCCCCCAAAATGCCTTAAATTACCTGGGGTCCAGAGGAAGGGTCCCGGTGTGATCTTTTACTCTCAGACCTCCATGCGTTGTAGAAATGGCGCCGGCGCTACCTTTGACCTGTCATATGCGCCGGCCGTACGGCAACACGATTCGACTGCAGGAGGTCGTTCCGGATCCCCACTGGACTTTTGGCAAGTCTTGTGGGGGTCAGGAGGCCCCCCCAAGCTGGCCAAAAGTTCCTGGGGTCCAGCGGGGGTCCGGGAGCGATCTCCTACGCTCCTGACGTCGAGGGACAATGCACGGAGATCCGAGAGTAAAAGATCACACCGGGACCCTTCCTCTGGACCCCAGGTAATTTAAAGCATTTTGGGAGGGGTTCGGGAGGGTGGGGGATTTATTTTAAAGGGTCGGGGTGGGTTTTAGGGTTGTTTTACCCTTCCCCTCCCCCTTCCCCCGATTTACAATTTTTTAATGATAAATCGGGGGAATTGTTATTGTATTGCGGCTCTAACGATTTTTGACGATTTAAAATATATCTGACGATATTTTAAATCGTCAAAAAATGATTCACATCCTTACAGTTTATGGCTTTCTGTTATATTTCCAGAGAAATAATGCAAGCCTTGTTTTGATAATACATTATCAGAGGTAGTATGTAATTGGTTTGTCCATCTGTCCATGACATTTGAAATCACAGGTGGAGACTAGCATTACTTGTGGACAAATCGATAACATAAGCCATGGGGGTCGGTCTTTACTGATCCTTCACTGCCCACATTACCTGAGCAGGAGGAGAGAGGTAAGAACAGAAGTGGCAGCCAGTGGAAAGGGGTTGGAGTTGGACTAGGAGCAGCTCCAGCTATGTATGAGAGAGAGATAGAGTAGATGTATATTTTCCCCTCCCCCATCCTCACAATAGCGGCAGGATCACTGCTTGCTTTCCATTAAATTAATGCTGCCGGCCTCAGCCTAGGGTCAGGCCTAGACCCGGAGCCCAGGCTTCAGAACTCGGTATCAGTTTCCTTCGTAAACTGATACCGAGCACTGGAGTTGTGCTGGAGTTTAACTCTGGCACATTCAACCCAGCAGAAGGCACCATTTTGGATGATTGGCAATGCCTCTCTTCCATCCGTCTCAGAGCCCCAACTCCCCAGCACTCTTGGTCCCAAGCTCCCTCTCTTCTCAGACCCTCCACTCCCCAGTAGCCTTACTCCCCAACCTCCCACTTCTTAGCAATCCTGGTCCCAAGTCCCCTCACAGACTCCCCAGAACTCTTGGTCCAAAGCCATGTTTCCCCTCTCAGACCCCCACTCTCAGCAGTCTTGCTCCCCAGCTCCCTTTCCCTTCCCTCTCTTTCTAGCTCTCCCAGATCCCACACTCCCCTGCAGTCTTGCTCTGAGCCACTTCCCCTCCCAAACCACCCACTCCCAAACAGTCTTTCTCAACAGCCCCCCCCAAACCCCCACTTCCCAGCAGTCTTGCTCCGTAACTGCCTTTCCCCATCCCAACTCCTCCCAGACCCCTTACTTCCCAGAAATTCTTCCCCAGTCCCCAGCAGTTTTTTTCCCCCCTCCCATACCTTCTCATCGCAGGTGGCCAGTGCATTATTTCCTTTCTGCCAGTACTGTTGCAACCCACTCACTCACTCACCTTCCATGCTTTAAACATTCAGAGGATCATGGCCTTGAAGCACAGGCTGCTCCTTCCTCCTCGGCTGTCGGCATCTGATGACATCATTCAGGCACCGGCAGCTGGGGAAGAGGAAGCAGCTCTTACTGAAAGTCTGTGATCATTTGATTCTTCAGGTGCAAGGAGGGTGAGTGAGGGGATTGCAGGAACCCTGTGGGGATGAACAGTGGCAAGGGAAAAATGCCCCTTCCCACTTCCACCAATGAGGCTTCTCCCTTTGTCAGCAAAAAATTAGGGGTCCATGGTTCTTGAGGACCCCTGTTCCCCGATGCCTATGCTGAGATCTCTTCATTTTTAGTATAACCCCAACTCCTTCTCAACATCCAAAAAACCCTAATTAAAAAACAATAAAATTATAAATACCACTATAAATTGCCTAAACACTACCAGACCTTCTAAATATTAGCCTGTGGAGTACCTGGCCACTGGCTGCTGGTGCTCATGAAGGAGACCTCCCCCCTCCCCCCCCCCCCCATGACATTACAAAGTGGGTGAGCTCAAAGTTATTTCCTTCACCAGGAAACTCAGGCAAAATTTAAGAGTCTGCACAAAGCAAGCTAGCAGTCCAGCTCCTCCAACACAGCTCCTCCAACACAGCTGCAGAGGCACAATGGTAAAACAAAAAAATATAATAATAAAAGGATGGTAATAGCTGGAAGCGAACTTTGGTGTTCTCCCCAGGTTTATGACTCCCCCAATGATGTCACAATGTGGTGGGAGTCAAAGTTCTTTCCTGCATCAGGAAAATTGGCAAGATGAAAAATCCTGCACTTAGATGAGATATGAGGAACTGGTGATCAATAATGTCGAACACTGCAGAAAGATCCAAGAAGATTAGTAGAGCCAGTTGGCCTCTGTCTAGGGACAGGCATAGATCATCCATGAAACTTGATAGTGCAGTTTCTGTGCTGTGACAGGGTCTGAAACTGGATTGGTATATAGTATGATGTAGGTTTGTCAGTTGTAGCAGCACCACTTTTTCCAATGATTTTGCTGAGGAAGGTAAGACTTGAGACTGATCAGTAGTTACTAAAGATGTTTTGGTCTAGGCTAGGTTTCTTAAAAATGGGCCTAACGATTGCTCATTTAAGGCATTTAGGAGGGTGGCTTTCTGATAGTGAGGTGTTTACTATTGAAGGAGTTCAATTTTATGGACAATCGTTGAATGAGAAAACTGAAACCTTCTAATTAACAACGCCAGCAGTGACACGCATTGAAACGCACGGCCATCTTGAATGTACTAACATTTGAAACGCAATGGCATGCACTACATAATTATGCACTTACGTACTGACATTCAGTGAAACGCACTACCATTTTGTAATAATAATTTGTATTGTATTAATACGATTGCTGCTATAAAATGTCTAACATATCACGTCAATTAAATGACGAAAACAATGGTCTGATTATAAGCTACACCTACTTGAAAGAATGTATAAAAGTCCACCCCGCCCGGGGATTGGCATGCAGTTGTACTAAGCCATTGTCTTAGCTGCATCTTGCTGGCAATAAAAGTCTATCTTTACGGATCAGTTGTCTGGACCTCTTATCTAACTTTTAGAGACGGTTACATTTGGCGAGCCAGCCAGGAGGTACCGGGGACTCTATATTAGCCCCCCAGTTGGTCCGGTAGTTTGGTGGCGGAGCGATCCCCCAGACTTACCTGGTGAGTGGCCACCGCTGAATTCAGCGATCAGGTTTCTGAGGGTCCATTCCACAGAAAATCTTCCGAGACCTCTGGGCTGGTGATCCGGGAAGAAGGCTGTCTTCACGATCAAAAGAACTTTGCAGGCAAGTATTTTGGGAAAAGAAAGAAATAAGATAAGAGTAATTTTAAGCTGATCCGTTATCACGAAGGATCGAGGGGGCCTTGATCATGCCCCGCGCAGTGGCTAGTAGGAATTAAGCTCTGAAGACCACAGCGATTTGGGAATAATTTGGGAACAGGTTTCTTGTTGTGTGAAAGAGAGTAAATGGCCTCGCAGTTCTAGGCCGGGCGACCGCGTCCTAGTCAGGGCGATTGTGATCCTTTTGTGTCTGGCGGATACGGACCCCTTACCTATCCGCTATCCCTTCCCTCCTTTGTGATTCTATTCTAAAATGGGAGGGGGAGGTTCTACTCCATTAAAAACCATGACGGAGCACTTTAGCGAAGTGTTCAATAAGCATAAATGTACAAAAACTGGAATGATTCAGCGATGCGCATATAAATGGCCGAGTCTATCTGTTAATTGGCCCCCGATAGGAACTTTTGATTTTCAAACGGCCACGAAAGTTCAAAATATAGTAATAGTAGAAGGTAATCCAGGATGTCCCGAAGATATTCCGTATATCGATGCCTGGATTGCAGTCATTTTGGATCCACCGTCATGGGCAAAAAAGTTAGTGGAGGGAGCCGCTCTTGTAATGGTGGCGCACATAAAAAATTCGAAGGACCGGAAGTCCCCAAACCGGAAGAGAAGGGAGAAGACGGCCATTTTGAATACAAAAGAAGATACGTCATCTGCGGCGGCCATATTTGTAGTTCAAGGAGAGGACGGGAATCGAGAAAAAGTTAAACCACCGCCGTCCATAGCGAAACCCATATTAGCAGATGAATCGGAAAACCCCTCGCCGCCTCCATATGTTCCAGTCTATCCGCCATTGCATAATTTGCCAACGACTCCCGCTTATGAACAACCCGATCCCCTACCCGGACCGTCTCATGAAATGAAAAAAGAAATGGAAGCGGCGAAAATTGAAAAAGATGCGGAACCTTCCGTTTCTGATGGCACTCGCAGTAAAACGCAAGCCGCAAGCTTACAGCTACCTATTAGAGAGACCGCAACAGTAGTGCCGGTGTCACCCACGGAAGAGAATAATTACCGCACTACGCAAACTATAAGGTTATTCACATATGTACCTTTTACATCTAATGATCTTTTTAACTGGAAACAACTTGGCCCCTCATATGCCGAAAAACCAGATCAGATGATTGATTTTTTATCTGGAATTTTTACAGCTCACAATCCTAACTGGGCTGACATTTGTCATTTAGCCTCTTTCCTTTTTACTTCTGAAGAACGACGACAGATACAACAGAACATGGAAGAATCAGCCAGAGAGGGAGCAGGGTCAGACGGCAGCCCTGATGAAGCCATGAGACAATTTGCCCCACTTACAGACCCCTCTTGGGACTATCAGACATCAATGGGACGAGAGCGCATAGCTGCCTATCAGAAAGCCTTCCTAGAAGCCTTGAAGAAGGGAAAAAGAAAAGTCATGAATATGAGCAAGATACAGGACGTAGTGCAGAAAAAAGATGAAACCCCCGGAGATTTCCTAGAGCATTTGATGGATGCATATCGCAGATATAGTCCGTTTGATCCAGAAGATTCGAAAAATCATTCTATCATAGTAATGAGCTTTGTAGGACAGTCATGTCCAGACATACGCCGGAAACTCCAGAAGACAGAGGGATTTGAAGGAATGACTATCAGCCAATTGAAAGTCATGGCAGATAAAGTTTACGGAAATCGAGAACTAGAAGAGGAAAAGAAAGATAAAAAAGAAAGTGGTCGAAGGATTAGAGAAAGTGTTAGTCTTTTAGCCGCAGCCATGGAGGAGACCAATTTTGGAGACCAAGCCCGATATTACCAAGGATATCCTGGATTTAGAGGAAGAGGCAGATCACCGTTTAGAGCCCCATTTAGAGGAAGATCGTTCAGAGGAGGACCGTTCAGAGGAGGAAGAGTGCCTCTAGGATTGAATCAATGCACATACTGCAAACAAGAAGGACATTGGAAATCTGACTGCCCGGAGACACCGCAATGAAAAGGGGAAGGACACAAACCATCTAAATCACAAGAATCTGAGTGGCAAAAGGCAGTCGATGAGATGTCTGGAGAGGAGAGTGACAATGCTGGACGAGACTCCTGACTAGACAAGGAAAATCTTCCCCTTGACCGTCTAGTGGAAATAAAAGTGGGAACAAAAATATTTAAAGGACTATTGGACTCTGGAGCACAGCGATCAGTCATGACTACTGCAATCACTACGCCAACATCAAAAAGTATTTCCATTGTAGGAGCCTCTGGAAAACCACTAGCAGCTCCTATCCTTCAGAATTGACAGGTTCGAGTTGGAGGACAATTAGTATCTCACCAATTTCTTTATGTTCCAGGATGTCCAGTGCCATTAATTGGTAGAGACCTTCTTTGTAAGTTAAGAGCAAATTTACAGTTTGAATCAAATGGTGAAATTAAAGCTTCCTTTGCTGATAATCCAGTTTCTTTAATTTGCCCTCTTCAAGAAGAATGGAGACTGCATCTTCCTGTTCTTGAAAAAGCCATTGAACATCGGTATGAAGAAGACACACCCCTCAATGAAAAACGAAGGCAACTGATGGACAGTGTACCTCAAGTATGGTCTGAAAATAATCCAGGAGGATTAGCTGACGAAGCTACCCCTATATGGATTGAAATGAAAGAAAATGCACAGGTCATCAATCAAACTCAATACCCCATTCCATACATGGCCAGACAAGGAATACAAATACATCTGCAAAGATTATTCGACTTGGGCATTCTGCGACGAATTCGATCTGCTTGGAACACTCCCTTATTACCAGTAAAGAAACCAGGAACTAATGATTATCGACCAGTACAAGATTTAAGAAAAGTGAATAACCAAGTAGCAGACCTTGTAGCCCTCGTACCTAATCCGTATTCAATCCTGGCTCAAGTCTCTCCTAAATCCAAATGGTACAGTGTCATTGATCTCAAAGATGCTTTCTTCTCCATTCCTGTAGCGGAGGAATGTCAGAAAATGTTTGCCTTCACGTGGGAGAATGCCCATACTGGAATAAAGCAGCAGTATACTTGGACTCGTTTACCTTAAGGATTCAAACATTCACCCACCCTGTTCGGAGAACAGCTGGCCAAAGACCTGAAGATGTACCAAGTTATGTATGGACCAGTTGTGCAGTATGTGGATGATCTCTTGTTGTTTAGAGAAACTTATCATGAATGTGCAGTATCAACCCACCATTTGTTACAGACTTTGTACTCGAAAGGGTACCATGCAAGCAAAAAGAAAGCGCAAATCTGTGAAGTGGAAGTAGAATATTTGGGCTTTCGAATCCGTGAAGGCACTCGTCGCCTTGGAATCTCTCGTACAAGTTCTATAAGAGATCAACCTGTACCTACCTGCAAGAAAGAACTTCGTGCATTTCTAGGAGCCGCAGGATACTGTAGACTTTGGATTGCAAACTATGCAATTTTAGCCCAACCATTATATGACAAACTACGAGGCAAAGAAGCAGAATCTCAGCCCTTCCAATGGGAGAAACATGAACTAGCAAATCTACATCAACTGAAAGAAGCCTTGATTTCACCCCCAGCTCTAGGATTACCTGATGTACTGAAACCATTTCATTTGTTCATAGATGAGAAGAAAGGAATGGCCATAGGGGTATTAACTCAAACCTTAGGATCATGGGAACGACCTGTTGCATATTTGTCCAAAGGAATGGACAATGTTGCTAAAGGATGGCCTGGTTGCCTTCGAAGCATTGCTGCCGCATGCTTATTGATACCTGAAGCTGTTAAATTAACGTTTGGACAGACTCTGCAAGTAACAACCCCTCATACTATTCAAGGACTACTTGAAACTCATGGACCTAAATGGATGACAAATTCATGTCTTGTAAAGTACCAAGCTTTACTATGTGAAACACCTGAAATCCAAATACAAGACAGTAAAAACTTGAACCCAGCTACTCTAATGCCAGCACCTGAATCAATCACTCATAGCTGTGAGGAAGTCATGGCTACTGTACACTCTAGTCGACCCAATTTAAGAAATCAACCTTGGCAAGGAGCTTGGACTTTATTCACTGATGGAAGTAGCCAAGTTATAAATGGAGTACGTGTTGCTGGATATGCTGTAGTATCCGAAGATGAAATCATTGAGGCTCAACCTCTTCCCCCAGGAACGTCTGCTCAAAAGGCTGAACTAATTGCCCTTACTCGAGCTCTACAATTAGCAGAAGGACAAGTTGTGAATATCTATACTGACTCTAAATATGCCTTTCTCACCATTCAAATACATGGAGCTTTATACAAAGAACGAGGATTCCTAACTGCAGAAGGAAAACAATTGACAAATGCACCAGAAGTACATGAACTACTAAATGCAGTTTGGTCCCCTCGCAAGGTGGCCGTAATGTATTGCAAAGCACACACAGGGAAATCAAATGTATTGCTCACCCCTTGTTTTATGTAAACCGACATGATACGAACTGCCGTGAATGCCGGTATAGAAAAACACAAATAAATAAAATAAATAAAAAAATCAGATCCCATTGCTAAAGGAAATCAAAGAGCTGACAAAGTAGCAAAGGAAGTAGCTCGAGAACAACCGTTTCAAGCCACCACAACAACATGCCCTCTCTTACAGTTTCCAAGCGAAATCCCTATCTATACAACAGAAGAAAATGAGTGGGCACAATATGAAAACTTTCATCAACAAAATGGATGGTGGATTATACAAGATGGTCGAATATGGATACCTGAAACCATTGCTTGGACAATAGTTAAAGAAGCACATAATAATACACACCTTGGCCGTGATTCATTGGCAAGACTACTGGAAAAAACGTACTACATTAACCGAATCACTCAATTGACTAAGCATGCAATTAATCAGTGTATTACATGTGCAAAGAACAATCCTCGAAATGGACCTGGTCCTGCCCCTGGACATGTCCTTCGAGGAACTATACCATTTCAAGTCTGTCAAATTGATTTCACTCACATGACTCCTTCAAAAGGATACAAAGCTATGTTAGTAGCAGTCTGTACTTACACTGGATGGATTGAAGCTATACCCACACGGACAGAAACAGCCAAAGAAGTGGTTACTCTACTTCTACATCAGATCTTGCCCCGATATGGACTGCCAAGACAAATAAATTCTGACAATGGACCAGCTTTCACCAGTGAAGTCACTCAACAATTAAGCAAGGTTTTGGGCCTTAATTGGCATCTGCATTGTACTTGGAGACCACAAAGCAGTGGAACAGTTGAACGAGCAAATAGAACTTTGAAAAGTCAATTAGCCAAACTATGTCAAGAAACAAAAACCAAATGGCCAGAGATCCTACCATTAGCTCTGTTACATATTCGATGCATTCCAAAAAAATCTGGTTTAACACCCTATGAGATGATGTATGCAAGACCACCACCACTTCCATCATTCCCTGAATCACTACAAATCCAAGGAGAAATGTCACTCAGCAAGCAAATAAAAGGATTATGTGATACAGTAGCAGCAATCCGCAACTATACGTGTGAGACAGAACCACTAATTCTGATTACACCAACTCATCAATTTCAGGTTGAGGACTCTGTATGGGTCAAAGAATGGGACGATTCTGACTGCCTCAAACCTCGATGGAAAGGACCATACACCATACTACTGACTACGCCAACTGCTGTAAAAGTCTCTGGGTGTCCATCATGGATTCATTGGACCCGAATTAAACCTGCTTCCAACACCTGGCAGGTTTCCAGTACTGGAGAAAACAAATTAAAATTCACCAGAAGTATACCAAGAACTAACGCTGAGTAAATGACAAATGTGAAATACTGAACAATAATAATGTGTTATTTCTTTCCTTCTTTACAGGCATAATAATACATGACCTCCTCACTTTGGAAGTGGGCCATCTGTGCTCTTCTGTTCACCACTCTGAGTATTATATGCCCAATCTAACAGTTTCTGGAAATGGTTCATCAGCGCTATCTATATCATCGGGTCTGCTCTACTATGGATCATTTTCATTATCTTCAGAGAGCTCTACAGTTCCTAATGATAATCTTGTGCACAACAACGAGATCTCTCAACTCTCCATTAAGTCAGAATTGCACTGAATGTATCAAACAAGTACACACTACAACTCAAGATGGATTTCAGCTTGTTTTCACAATCATACATCAATCTCAACCACCTCCATCCTGCACAGTAAAACCTGCTTGCTCCTTAAACACTACTCAAGGATATCAGTCTTTTCATCGATGTATACTAAACAACAAAGTTATCTGTCATTCTCCCACCACTCCTAAGTACTACAACGTTACACTCACCACTGGTCTACCAAAGAGTTACACATCCGACACTATACCAGATGGGAAAGGAATACTATATTACGTTAACTCTACAAAGGTCCTAATGGGAGGACATTCCAGTGTTACACTTACCTTTGATGCATGTGAAGCAATTGATAAACATCCAAATACAGTCAAATGTGGATCTGATTCATGGAAAGCAGCATATGTCTTCAACAACAAATATCTTTGTCCATACAATCGAGCATACAATCCATCCAGCTGGTTACCATGTGCGGGAGATATTAAGCTCTCTGGATGGAGCTTAGTTTGTGACTATACTGGAGGAGGATACACAGGTTGCCCAGGAGTGGGTAGACTGAAGAAAGGAACTGGTAATATTGTCTCTTTAGACTGGCCAATCAGAACTGAAGGATCCCCTTGGAAAGATACATGGGGATTTGGAATCGACGGAACAGGAGGAGATCCTATGACATATATTACAATCACACAATGAAGAGATAAGCCACGCCCTATTATCCATCAAACTACAATAGTTGGTTATCAATCATTCTTCGATGAAGTATCTCATCTTGACGAGGAGCTCAAGAAACATGCTATTTCACATCAAGCAAAGAATATGTTCGTGAATCTGGCCGAGAACATAGCCCTATCCTTGGAAGTGAAAAATTGCTTTGTATGTGGAGGTACAAATATAGGAGAACAATGGCCTTGGGAAGCTAAAGAAATCTTCCAATCTGACCTGAATGCTTTGAATACTACTATAACATATAACCGAAAGAACAGTCCATATGAATGGGCTCTCCAAACTGATGTTATTGGAAGACAATGTTTATCACGACAATACTCAAAACTATACACTGTACCAATTGGAAATTCACCGTGTACAGGAGTTCTTACAGTCACAACGGACAATCGTACATGGTGGCAGATGGAGAATCTTACTATGCCTGCTTCTTTCTCGACTGAACCAAGTTTGAATGCCACATGGGATGCAGCTGGAAAACCTTCAACACCATTCATAGCCCCTGATGGATATTACTTTGTATGCGGACGAAGGGCTTATGAACAATTACCTTCCACTTGGTATGGAACATGTTTCCTAGCAACAATACGCCCTAGTTTTTTCCTCTTACCAGTCACAGCACGTGAAACTTTAGGTATACCTGTATACAGCCCGATGAAACCAAACAAACGACGAAGAAGAGATAATGTTTCTATTGGGGATTGGTCCGACAAGGAGTGGCCACCCGAACGTATTGTACAATATTATGGACCAGCGACTTGGGCAGAGGATGGTTCATATGGATATAGAACACCAATCTACATGCTGAATCGTATTATTAGACTTCAGGCAGTACTTGAACTTCTTACCAATGACTCTGCAATGGCCCTCAATATTTTGGCCAAGCAAAACACAAAACTTATTACTGCTGTATACCAGAATCGATTAGCATTGGACTACCTTCTAGCTCAGGAAGGTGGAGTGTGTGGAAAATTTAATCTTTCTAATTGTTGTTTACAGATCGATGATAAAAGCAAAGTCATCGAAGAAATTACTGATCGTATGGTGCGACTAGCTCATGTTCCTGTGCAGACCTGGTCCGGGGCCTTTGATTGGACTACATCAATGCCCAACTGGATCTCATCCATCCCAGGACTCAAGGAACTTTTCATTCCTTTGATATTCTTTTTAATTTCTTGTGCTATATTTCCTTTATGTTTCCCTCTTCTCCTTAGGAACTTGCGTGCCATGATGGAAACGATAGCTGATCGAAGAGCAGCAGCCCAAATCATGATGATGAACCAGTAGACTTCAATCTCAACATTTCCCTCATCAGAGTCATCAGATTCAGAAGATGAATATTCTGACACTATCCTTTAATGCAATTAATGTAACTAACGCACATGGGCCATCATGTTTGTTTGGGTTAAGTCCGGCTACAAAGGGGGGGGGGGGGTGCTCCACTAGGGACCCCTCGTCTCAACCCCGGTGAAGTAACCAACGACCTAGCAAATATATAGGGCCCCCACACTGAGTGAAAATGTTACTAATTACTGTTTGTCTTTTCAGCTACCTCATGGATTGAAGGTGATGATACTTGCACCTTCTAAAGAAGTTGAAGTATCAAAGGGGGGGGAATGAAGGAGTTCAATTTTATGGACAATCGTTTTGAATGAGAAAACTGAAACCTTCTAATTAACAACGCCAGCAGTGACACGCATATGAAACGCACGGCCATCTTGAATGTACTAACATTTGAACGCATTGGCATGCACTACGTAATTACGCACTTACGTACTGACATTCAGTGAAACGCACTACCATTTTGTAATAATAATTTGTATTGTATTAATACGATTGCTGCTATAAAATGTCTAACATAGCACGTCAATTAAATGACGAAAACAATGGTCTGATTATAAGCTACACCTACTTGAAAGAATGTATAAAAGTCCACCCCGCCCAGGGAGTGGCATGCAGTTGTACTTAGCCATTGTCTTAGCTGCATCTTGCTGGCAATAAAAGTCTATCTTTACGGATCAGTTGTCTGGACCTCTTATCTGACTTTTAGAGACGGTTACACTATGACCTGAAGGCAGTTCAGTAGACCCTGTTTGATGAGAGCCATGATGGGCAAGGATCTTCCAGACAGGTTGTGGAGTTGAGTGGAGTAAGTCCAGTTCAGCTAGAGATAGGGGATGGAAGTTGATGAGGGAGTGAAGTGGTGAGGTTTGTTTAGACCAGCAGGGTGAGTCACTGGGGATGGTATCTAGTTGAGCTCTGATGTCTGTGAAGAAATTTCCAATTCATCATGGAATGATGTGCAATTCTGTGTGCAATTCTGGTGGTCACATCTCAAAAAAGATATAGTGGAACTGGAGAAATTGCAAAGTAAGGTGACCAAAATGATAAGGAGCATGGAACGACTCCCCTATGAAGGGAATGGCAAATAAAATGGAGGATGTGATAATGCCTCTGTATCGCTCCAAGGTGAGACCACACCTTGAATAGAAACATAGAAACATAGAAACATAGAAATGACGGCAGAAGAAGACCAAATGGCCCATCCAGTCTGCCCAGCAAGCTTCCCTCTTTTCTTCTCCCATACTTATCTGTTTCTCTTAGCTTTGGTTCTAATTCCCTTCCACCCCCGCCATTAATGTAGAGAGCGGTGGAGGAGCTGCATCCAAGTGAAATATCTAGCTTGATTAGTTAGAGGTAGTAGGAGTAGTAACCGCCGCAATAAGCAAGCTACACCCCATGCTTATTTGTTTTTTACCCAGATTATGTTATACAGCCCTTATTGGTTGTTTATCTTCTCCCCTGCCGTTGTTTTGAAGCAGGGAGCTATGCTGGATATGCGTGAGGTTATCAGTTTTTTTCTTCTCCCCTGCCGTTGAAGCAGAGAGCTATGCTGGATATGCATCGAAAGTGAAGTATCAGGCACATTTGGTTTGGGGTAGTAACCGCCGTGACAAGCCAGCTACTCCCCGCTTTGTGAGTGTGAATCCTTTTTTCTTCTCCCCTGCCGTTGAAGTTATGCTGGATATGCGTGAAGTATCAGTTTTTCTTTTCCCCTGCCGTTGAAGCAGAGAGCTATGCTGGAAATTCGTGATGTATCAGTCTTTCTCCCATGCCGTTGAAGTAGAGAGCCATGCTGGATATGCGTCGAGAGTGAAGTATCAGGTACATTTGGTTTGGGGTAGTAACCGCCGTAACAAGCCAGCTACTCCCCGCTTTGTGAGTGCGAACCCTTTTTTCTTCTCCCCTGCCGTTTAAGCAGAGAGCTCTGCTGGATGTGTGAAGTAACAGTTTTTCTTTTCCCCTGCTGTTGAAGCAGAGAACTATGCTGGATATGCATTGAAAGTGAAGTATAAGAATGGAGTGATCAAGCTAGTTGAAATGCATCAGGAATAGAGGAAGGTGGAGGTAGTAATTTGGATATTTGGTTTGGGGTAGTAACCGCCGTAACAAGCCAGCTACTCCCGTCTTTGTGAGTGCAAATCCTTTTTTCCACATTTCCTCTTGCTGTTGAATCTTAGAGTGATGTTGGAGTCACAGTAACCATGTGTATGTTTATTGACTAAGGGTATTGTCTCCAGGCAGTAGCCATCATTCTGGCGAGTCACCCACTCTTCATTGGCGGCCTCTTGACTTTATGGATCCACAGTGTTTATCCCACGCCCCTTTGAAGTCCTTCACAGTTCTGGTCTTCACCACTTCCTCTGGAAGGGCATTCCAGGCATCCACCACCCTCTCTGTGAAGAAATACTTCCTGACATTGGTTCTGAATCTTCCTCCCTGGAGCTTCAAATCGTGACCCCTGGTTCTGCTGATTTTTTTCTTATGGTAAAGGTTTGTCGTTGCCTTTGGATCATTAAAACCTTTCAAGTATCTGAAAGTCTGTATCATATCACCTCTGCTCCTCCTTTCCTCCAGGGTGTACATATTTAGATTCTTCAATCTCTCCTCGTACGTCATGCGATGAAGATCCTCCACCTTCCTGGTCGCCCTTCTCTGTACCGCTTCCATCTTGTCTTTGTCTTTTTGTAGATACGGTCTCCAGAACTGAACACAGTACTCCAGGTGAGGCCTCACCAAGGACCTGTACAAGGGATAATCACTTCCCTTTTCTTACTCGATATTCCTCTCTCTATGCAGCCCAGCATTCTTCTGGCTTTTGCTATCGCCTTGTCGCATTGTTTCGCAGACTTCATATCATTAGACACTATCACCCCAAGGTCCCTCTCCTGCTCCGTGCACGTCAGCCTTTCCCCCCCCATCGAATACAGTTCATTCGGATTTCCGCTCCCCATATGCATGACTTTGCACTTCTTGGCATTGAATCTCAGCTGCCATATCTTCGACCACTCTTCCAGTTTCCTTAGATCCCGTCTCATTCTCTCCACTCCTTCCGGCGTGTCCACTCTGTTGCAGATCTTAGTGTCATCCGCAAAAAGACAAACCTTACCTTCTATCCCGTCCGCAATGTCGCTCACAAAGATATTGAACAGGACCAGTCCCAACACCGATCCTTGCGGTACACCACTTAAAACCGCTCTCTCTTGAGAAGGTTCCGTTTACCATCACACATTGTCTTCTGTCCGTCAACCAATTTGCAATCCAGGTCACCACCTTGTCACTCACTCCCAAGCTTCTCGTTTTATTCACCAGTCTCCTGTGCGGAACCGTATCAAAAGCTTTGCTGAAATCCAAGTATATGACATCGAGCGCTCTTCCTTGGTCCAATTCCTTGGTTACCCAGTCAAAAAAGTCAATCAGATTTGTCTGACAGGATCTTCCCCTGGTGAATCCATGTTGCCTCTGGTCCATCAATTCTCCGGACTGTAGATAGTTCACTATTCTCTCTTTCAGCAGAGACTCCATTACTTTTCCCACCACCGAAGTGAGGCTAACCGGCCTGTAGTTGCCAGCCTCCTCCCTGTTCCCACTCTTGTGAAGCGGGACCACCACCGCTCTTCTCCAGTCTCTCGGCACCACTCCCGTTTCTAGGGATCTATTGAACAGGTCACACAGCGGACCCGCCAGAACATCTCTGAGCTCCCTCAATATCCTTGGATGAATCCCATCAGGCCCCATGGCTTTGTCCACTTTCAGGTTCTTTAGCTCTTCCCACACATTTTCTACTGTAAAAGGATTTTCATCTATTCCACTTCCCTCCAGTTTCTTGTTGTGTAGAGATGGTCCTTCTCCAGGGTCTTCTTTAGTGAACACAGAGCTGAAGTATTCGTTTAATATTTCTGCCATTTCTTCGTCTGTCTCCACACATTGATCATTACCACCTTTCAATTTCACTATACCACTTTGGACCTTTCTCTTTTCGCTGATGTATCTGAAAAATGTTTTGTCACCATTTATTATCTCCTTGGCAATCCTCTCTTCTGCTTGATTTTTTGCCAACTTGATTGTTTTCTTCGTCTCCCTCAGTTGATGCAAATATTCTTCTTTGTGCTCCTCCCTTTGGGATCCTTTATATTTCTTGAATGCTGTTCTTTTAGCTTTAATTTTGTCAGCCACCTCCTTTGAGAACCAGAATACTGTGTGCAATTCTGGTCACCGCATCTCAGAAATGATATAGCTTCACTGGAGAAAGTGCAGAGAAGGGCGACCAAAATGATAAGGGGCATGGAACTGCTGCACTATGAGGAAAGGCTAAAGAAGTTAGGGCTGATCAGTTTGAAGAAGAGTTGACTGAAGGGGGGATATGATAGAGGTCTACAAAATCATGAAAGGACTTGGTTATTGTAAATTGATTATTTTCTCTCTCAGATAATACAAGGACTAAGGAGCACTCTATGAAGTTTGCAAGTAGCTCATTTAAAACAAATCGAAGAACCTTTTTTTTTCACTCAATGCATAGTTAAGCTCTGGAATTCATTGCCAAAGGATGTGGTTATGGAAGTTAGTATAACTGGGTTTAAAAAAGGTTTGGATAAGTTCCTAGAGGGAAAATTCATAAACTGCTATTAATTAATAAGCAATATTAACTTGAGATCTATGTAATGTTTGGGTACTTGCCAGGCACTTGTGACTTGGAAACAGGTGCTGGCTTTGATGAACCCTTTGTCTGACCCAGTATGGCATATTTTATGTTCTTATGATCTTAAGGAGTCTGCGCTAGGGAGCATGTTAGAGGTGTTTTGGTTCCACGCATTTTGTTGATTGTATGGAAGAGTTCCCTTAGGGAGTTTTAGCTTGGGCGATTGTCTTGGAAAAATAGAGCCTTTTTGCTTCCCTGATAGCCTTCCAGAAGGTCATTCACTGTGATCTACAATCTTCCCTATCTAAGGATTTTGATTTCCTCCAGCAGTGCTCCAGTCTTTTTTCTAGTTTGTTTTAGTGCTTTTAGTTCTGTTGTGTATCAAGGAATGGCCTTAGGGATTTTAATAGTGGAGTTCTTTGAAGGGGTAACCTCATTCATAATGTACTTGAGATCAGAGTTCCTAGTCTGCAGATATAGTATGTTGATTTTGTTGTAGTAGTCTTGAGGGGGAAATTCTTTTACAGGTTTAGGAGGGACTGTAATAAGGTTTTAGGGGTTAGCTGAGTTTTAGGTCTGACCAGCTTCCATGGAGCTTCCTTTTCGGATTTGTTGTTTGTGATTTCTAGCAGCTCTAGGTGAATAAGATCCTTGATAGCATAGTGGTTTAGGTAAAATTGATTAATAATTCTTTGAGAAGGGTTTGTGGTACAATTACTATTTTCAGGGTGTGTCCTGCTTCTTGTGTTGACTTGTTGATCAGTTGTGAGCAGTCTAGTGAATCTAGAAAGGTTAGGAAATCAGCCATGGTTATTGAAGTTGGCTCATCCACATGGATGATAACGTCCCCTAGGAAGATTGTTCTGGGGATTTTAGAATTAACTCTGACATTATTGTTATGAGTTTCTAGAAGTTCTCATCACTGTGGATTGGTGTTATACCAGGAATAGACCCCATTTAGGATGTGTGTATAATTGGAGGAAAATAGATTCAGTCCCCTCTAGGTTTTGGGTGGGGATGTAGCTTTGAAAAGTATAGCTACCTACACCCCCCATCCCTCAGGAAAGTACTCAGGAATGCAGAAATTCAAATGGAAGAAAACAAAGCAAATACAGTAAATTAGGGGGACAAGACTTTTTTTAGGTTATGTTAGTGATAGAAGGAAGTGCAAAAGTGGCATTGTGAGAAGTGAAGGGGAGGAATATATAGAAAATGAGGAAAAAGTGAAATTACTTAACAGATATTTTTGTTTAGTGTTCACTGTAGAATGGTTAGGAGCAGGAACACCCAGAGGGGTAAATTTTAAAAGGTGCACGCGGGCGTACATGTGCGTGTACTACCCAGCGCGCACACATGTACGCCCGACTTTATAACATGTGTGCGCAGGCGCATACATGTTATAAAATTGTGGGTCGGCACGTGCTAGGGGGGTGCACCTTGCGTGCACTGAGCCACGCTACCTTCCCCCATACCCTACTCCCCCATCCCACCTTCCCTTCCCTTCCCTTACCTCCCCGCCCTTTCCCCCCTGCCTTTTTCTTCTTTTTTTTTGTTTTCAAACTTACTTCAGCCCTGGGGTAAAGTAAGTTGTGCGCACCAGCCAACTGCTGGCGTGTGATCCCCGGCCCAGTGGCCGTGCGAATGCCTCTGGCCATGCCCCCACCCTCCCCGCCCCTCCCCACCCCTTTTTGCAAGCTCCGGGACTTACACGCGTCCCGGGGCTTTACATGCGTCGCTGGGCCTTTTGAAAATAAACTGAAAATCCGGCTCAAAGCGAATACAAGATTGGAAGATAGGTAAAATTGAATTGATTTCAGAAAAGTGTGTTTGTGAGGGGCTAACTAAACTTAAAGTAGATAAGGAGAGGTACTACTTAGCTCCATTGGCTGACCTTTTCAATGCTTCTCTAGAGTTGGGTGTAGTTCTAGAGGACTGTAGATGGGAGAATGTGGTTCCTATTCATAAAAGTGGAAGTAAGGAGGAGACTGGGAACTAAAAGTTGACCTCTGTGATGAGCAAATTCATGGAATTGCTATTAAAAAAGAGGATAGTGCTGTTTCTGGAATCCAATGGATTTCAAGATCCAAGGCAGCATGATTTTACCAGAGGTAGATCTTGTCAGACAAATCTGGGTGACCAGAGAATTGGATCAATGGAGAGCACTAAAAGTAGTGTATTTGGATTTCACTAAGGCCTTTGACATGGTTCTTCATAGTTGATTTGTAAATGTAGAAAACCTAAAGGATTCTCTGCTAGAAAGACTAAACCAATTCTTTGGGAGGGGAGAAGAATGAGTTGTTAGCAGTAGTATTGGGTTTTACTCCTGCCATGGGAGATTTAGATGTTGTGTGCTAAGATGTAAAGAAGAAGGTTCGCCTAGGGCGCCTAACACCCTTGCACCGGCCCTGCCTTTCCCAATGCCTAATGATGGAAAAATACTGGAGATTGTATTAGTGATGGGCAAAACTCCCATCACAGATATACTTAGCTATATTTAATGGATTGGATCCAGATATAACGATGCAGACACAAGAAGTATATCAGATACATTGTTCTCACTATAAACCGCCCTATGCATTAATGTCAGAACTTTAAGTTGAATTCTTTCATTTACTGGTAAACAGTGGAGCTCCTGCAGCTTTGGCAATTGCAATATATGATAAAATAGGTTGCACCAGTCAGCAACCTAGCTGCTGCATTTTGAATACGTTGAAGCACTTTAATTAAAACCTTAGGCAACCTTAAAATATAGAGTATTACAATAGATTATATGAATTAACACACATGCCTGTAGTACAGTCCTAAATTCTGTCTTTGGGATTTCATCCTTTAAATGTCATACCATTTCTAGTTTACAAAACTGCAGCTTTGGTTACTCTCTTTACATCACTTTTTAAAGCAAGTCAAGAGTTCAAAATTACCCCTGGATCACATGTTTCAGTTACAATTGGAATACTACTATTCTGAAAATGATATGTATTATCTGACATCCTGGGTCTGCCTATCCATGGTAACTGTTTTCTAAACATTTGACATTAATTTATTGTTTTGCAACTAGTCATTAATTATTTCTATGCAATGCCTGATTTTTGATCTGGTGCATTTGATATAAAACTGAATATCATCCACATACATATAAAATATTAGACCTGTAGATCTTAAAATGGTCCCCAAGGTTGCATATGAATATTAAACAGCATGGGTGATAATGCCAGCTCCTGAGGGACTCCTGATGTTATTTTTCTCCAAGAGGAACACTTACTGCTGATACTAACTTGCAGTTTTTTTCCCATCAAAAAGGAAGCAAATCAGTCCAAAGCTAGTGAATTAATTCCCACACTCTGGAAGGCTGATGATAATATTTTGTAATCAACTGTAAGAAAAGCAGTTATGAGATCTATAGTAACTGAGTCAGTAATACTGCTGAACCATCATCAATATATCGACAGATAGAATTCATCAAAGATACCAACAGGGATTACATTCCTCCTTTCCTGAATTCAAACCGGCAGTTATCTAAAATACTCTGTTCATCTAAATGGCTTTCTAGCTATAATCCAACCACTTTTCTAATACCTTACTCAAGGAAGGCAGATTAGAGATAGGCTGATAGTTTGTCACTCCTAGGTTACTTAAAGCAGAATTTCTTGGAAATGGGCAGATAACTGCCTTCTTATTGTTCAGGTACAATACCTTTATGATTTATTATCTAGCTGTGCTTTTAATTTGTAAGTCTTAGATGGCAAATTATGAAGTATCCAAAAAGGGCATGGATCAATCTGGCAATATAATAGACTTCAATTATGCTATTAATTGAGAAATGTCTTTTGGAGTCAAAGGTGCAATTTGTGGCCAATTTAATAACTCATTAACTGGCTTATGCATTTAGAGTTCTTTTTTTTCCTTTTGGTAAGGATTCCATCAGTTTCTTTAGCTTTTACTGAAAATAGGTGGCAATTTCCTTGCTGATTAGTGGTATAATAATCACTATCCCTGATTTCTTAGTACGTTCTTTAACAATGAATCAAAACTCTTTAGGTTTATTTGTTGTTTTACTAATTTCTAGGGGTGTGCAGGGTTAAAAAAACCACCTCATTTTTGTTTTTTCGTTCCTTTTTGGGAGATTTTTTTCCCACGAATTCTGTTCGTGGAAAGTTTATTTCATTCATATGAAGAAAAACAAATCAAACATTAAAAAAAACCCAAACCCCCCCCCCCCCCAAAAAAAAAAAAAAAGGACATCCTCACCACCCATCCATCCCAACCGGAAAAATGCCAGGGCCAGGCTTCCCCTGGCACCCATTTACCTAGTCCAGTGGAGATCTGCCAGGGAGGCCTAGGCCCAGCCAAAGACTTGGTCTTGCATAGGCCAAGGTAGGTTGCTGTGATGTCAGCCTTGGCCTTGGACTAGGCTGGAGTCCAGGCCCAGACCTCACACTGGATCCTTGACCCAGACTCAGGCCCGAGGCCTGGGCCTTGGCCTAGGGCAGAGTCCTGGCCCAGAGCCTGAGTCCCAATGCCAGGGCAATGGTCCTGACTGAGGCATGACACTGGGGCCCAGCCTGGAGGCTGGTCCTGATGCCTGGGTCTTGGGCTACGGTTAAGCCCAGGCCTGGAGCCCAGTCCTTGTAGCTCCAATGATGGCATACTCTTTTTTTTCTTCATAAGAACATAGAACATAAGATATGCCATATTGGGTCAGATCAAGGGTCCATCAAGCCCAGTATCCTGTTTCTAGCAGTGGCCAATCCAAGTCACAAGTACCTGGCTAGTACCCAAACATTAGATAAATCACAAACTACTATTGTTTATTAAGTACCGTAATAGCAGTTTATGGATTTATCCTCTAGGAAATTATCCAAATCTTTTTAATACCCAGTTACACTAACTGCTGGCAATGAATTCCAGAGCTTAACTATATGCTGAGTGAAAAAGAATTGTCTGATTTGTTTTAAATGAGCTACTTGCTAACTTCATGGCGTGCCCCCTGGCTCTTCTAGTATCTGAGAGAGTAAATAACTGATTTACATTAACTTGTTCAAGTCCTTTCATGATTTTATAGACTTCTATCCTATCCCCCTCAGTTGTCTCTTCTCCAAACTGAACAGCCCTAATTAGGCTTTCCTCATAGTGCAGCCATTCCATGCCCCTTATCATTTAGGTCGCCCTTCTCTGCACTTTCTCCAGTGAAGCTATATCATTTTTGAGATGTGGTGACCAGAATTGCACACAGTATTCAAGGTGCGATCGTTTAAGGATGGATTCCAATCGTCTGTCCTGAGTGTCCTTCAATGCAGCCTCTTCCTCAACGGGAATCGCTGTTTGCTTTGAGACGGCACAGACCATAGTGTCCACTTTTGGGAAATGCAGGTGTTCCTTGGTCGCTGCCTCTAGGGGGTATAGGGCTTCCAAGGCCCGACCCCCTTTGAAGCTGGCCTCCAGGGTATCCCACTCCAGGTCAATCAGTTCCTGGATGGCTTCCATCATTGGTAAGTAGGTTGAGGCCTTATGAAGAGACACCAAGATGGGGTTCTTCTTTGGCTCCACCATAGGGTCCGTGCCTGGAATACCCAGCATCTTCAGAGTCTGGGAAACAAAGGCTGGTAATTCGTCCTTGTGGAAGAAGTGAAGCATGGTTCAGTATGGTTCTATCCCTGGAGGGATTTCTCCTTCTTCCAGGGAGTCTCTCTCCTCATCTGAGGTGTCTGGGTCCCTGTCAGGGAAGTTCTTGGTTAGGCTAGGCATCCGAGCAGGGCCGGGAGAATCTTGTGCTTCCGGCAGGGCATTCCAGCAGTGGTTGAGCCTGGGGCACAGCTGGGGCTGATTGCGCCTGAACGAAGGCTTACAGGCCTTGGAAAAATTCCATGAGAAGGTCCCTGGGTCCATGTTAATCCCAGGGGGAGTCGGAGTAGGGGCCCCAGAGGTGCCCTCCTGAGGAGAAGCCTTCTCTGAGATGCACTGATCCGGGGAGCTATCGTCTATATTAGATCTGGATCCATCCACCAACAGTAAGGGACCAGGCTTTGGTTCCCGCTGGGCTTCTTCGCAATGTTGACAGAGGCAGGACTCAGTTGTGTGTGTCTCAGTTGTGCCTAGCCCACCCAAGGCTGCTCAACCCAATCAGTGCTCCCTTTTAACCTCGCCAGAAGAAGAATTCGGTATGGCAATCCTTGCTCTGGAAACCGGATACCTGAATTTAAAGATTTTCTCTTACCTGGTCTCGGTGCTTACCGATCGTGTGCCGGATGGTCTCCAGCTGCGGGGGGGGGGGGGGGAGAGGGAATTACCTTCACCGCTGTGCTCGTTTCTGCATCCATTGCCTTTCAGCCACAGTGGGGGCTAAGTCCATGCTGGGAACCGGCTACCGGACCAAGGCACACCTCTAAGGGATATCGGAGATCACCTCAGGAATTCTCGACTGGGGGAGGGACCCTTAGGTATCACCACAGGAGAGCGGGGCTTGGTCTTTAAGGTAAATTTTGTTTCTTCTTGCTGTAATTCTTAACACAATTCTACTGTGTGGGATAGTGTCCGCATCTGTTAGGAGACGGAGAGATACTGAAGAGCTCAGGTTACTGCAGGGGTATATCTAGAGTGATGTCAGCTTTGAAATCTGACTCTGTCTCCCATCTGCTAGCAGAAGAGCTCTATACCCATTGGTCCTGAGTCCATCTGGCTACACGCTAGGAAACTACTCTGCATAATTTTGTCTCATCCACAAATTTGATCACCTCACTCTTTGTACCCCTTTCCAGATCATTTATAAATATATTAAAACGTACCAGTCCAAGTACAGATCCCTGAGGCAGTCCACTGTTTACCTTTTTCCACTGTGAAAACTGACCATTTAATCCTACTCTCTGTTTCCTGTCCTTTTTTTTTTTTTTTTAATCCACAAAAGGACATCACCTCCTATCCCATGACTTTTTCGTTTTTTTAGAAGCCACTCATGTGGGACTTTGTCAAATGCCTTCTGAAAATCCAAATACACCACATCTACCAATTCACCATTGTCCATGTTTATTAACCCCTTCAAAAAAATGAATCAGGTTTGTAAGGCAAGGCTTCCCTTGGGTAAATCCATGTTGGCTGTGTCCCAACAAACCAAGTCTATCTAAATGTTTTCTGATTTTATTCTTTATAACAGTTTCCATGATTTTTTCTGGCACTGAAGCCAGCCTCACTGGTCTGTAGTTTCCTGGATCGCCTCTGGATGCCTTTTTACACGTAAGGTTACATTGGCCATCTTCCAGTCTTCAGTTACATTGGATGATTTTAATGATAAGTTACAAATTAATTGAAATGTCTTAAATTTCATTTTTTAGTTCTTTCAGAACCCTGGGTGTATACCATCCAGTCCAAGTGATTTACTACTCTTCAATTTGTCAATCAGGCCTACCATATCTTCCAGGTTCACCATAATTTGGTTCAGTTCATCTGAATCATCATGCATGAAAACCTTCTCCGGAACGTGTATCTCTCAAACATCCTATTCAGTAAACATCAAAGCAAAGAAATTGTTTAATCTTTTCGCGATGGTGTTATCTTCTCTAAGTGCCCCTTTAACCCCTTGATCATCCAATGGTTCAACCAACTTCCTTGCAGGCTTTCTGCTTCAGATATATTTAAAAAGTTCTTATTGTGAGTTTTTACCTCTATGACCAACTTCTTTTCAAATTCTCTCTTAGCCTGTCTTATTATCAATGTCTTACATTTGTTGTCAATGTTTATGCTTTATCCTATTTTCTTCTGATGGATCCTTCTTCTAATTTTTGAATGAAGATCTTTTGGATAAAATAGCTTCTTTCATGTCATCTTTTAACCATGCTGGTAATTGTTTGGCTTCCACCTATCTTAATGCGTGGAATACATCTAGACTGTGCTTCTAGGATGGTATTTTTTTAACAATGTCCATGCCTGTTGCACACTTTTTACCTTTGTAGCTGCACCTTTCAGTTTTTTTCTATTTTTCTCATTTTACCAAAGTTTCCCTTTTGAAGGTTTAGCGCTAGAGCCATGGATTTATTTACAGTCCTCCTTCCAGTCATTAATTCAAATTTGATCATATTATGATCACTAATGCCAAGTGGCCCTACCATTGTTACCTCTCTCACCAAATCCTGCACTCCACTGAGAATTAGATCTAAAATTGCTCCCTCTCATTGGTTCCTGAACCAGTTGCTCCATAAAACTGTCATTTATTCCATCCAGGAACTTTAGTTCTCTAGCTTGTCCCGATGATACATTTACCCAGTCAATATTGGGGTAATTGGAATCTCCCATTATTACTGCACTACCAATTTGGATAGCTTTCCTAATTTCTCTTAGCATTTCACTGTCTGTCTCACCATTTTGCCCAGGTGAACGGTAGAATACTCCTATCACTATACTCTTCCCCAACACACAAGGGATTTCTAGCCCAAAAGATTTGATTGTGCATTTAGTTTCATGCAGGGTCTTTATTCTGTTGGACATAAAGTGCCACCACGCCACAAACCTCTGTTTGTTGCCTGCCTTTCTGACTACCTATTTAAAACAAAACATACAAACACCCTAAATAATATACCCCAATAGTTTACTTCTCCCAAGTGCTTTCTTCATCAACTGGCACCAACTGGGTCCAGGCCTAGGTCCTGGCATTGGGACCCAGTCTCTGGGCTGGGCTAGGGCATCAAACGGGCCTGGGCTCTGGCCTAGGCTGAGAAGCAGGTATCAGGACCCTGCCTGGGTCCATACTAAGGTCCTGGTGTCGAGACCCAGCCTCTGGGCCAGGCTGTAGCATTGGGCCTAAGCCCAGACCCTGGCCAAGGATGAGGTCCAGGCCTGGGTCTGTGTTGAAGCCCTGGCATTAGTACTTGGCCTCTGCACCATGGTGTCAGACCTTGGTCTGGACCCTGGCCTAGGCTCAGATGTCGGGACCCAGTCTCATGCCTGATCCTGAGTCTAGGCCCTGGCATTAGGACCTGGCCTCTGGCTGGACCACTGCATAAGACCTGGGCCCATGCCAAGTCCTAGGCCAAGGCTTGGGCATCAGGACCCAGTCTGGTTGCTTCTTCAAATACCTGATGGATCAGGTAAATGAAATTTTTGAAGGGGCTGTGGCTTGAGCCAAGACTCTGGCATCATGCTCATGCCTAAGCCATGGCCCCTGTTTTGGGCCTCAGCTTGATCCCTAGGTGAGGTATCAGCCTTTGGCCTAGGCAGGGACTCCGGCTTCACACTCAGGCATAGCCTGTGGCCCCTGCTTCAGGCATAGCCTGCGGCCCCTGCTTCAGGCATCAGCTTATGCCCTAGGTGATGCAATCTTTTTAATGTATGCAATGAATAAGGTTTGTTTCATTTTGGGGGCCCTCATTTTGTTTTGGGGCCCCCCAAATGAAACAAATTGCCCTTATTTGCCACATTTTGCATATTTGTTTAAAATGAATACACATCCCTACTGATTTCTTCCATAAAATAAAGCCTCTTAACCTGATGTACACAAATGCTATAAACCTTTATTTTATTCAAATACTGATCTCTAATAGCTGTTTTTTTTTTTTATTTTTATGCCATTTGCTCTCAGTTTTATAAAGTTTTTGTCTTATCTGTAACTCATCTCTATACCATGGGAATTTTAGTTTTGGTTCTCATATAGATTTAGCTTATACAAGTGGCACCTTATTATATACAGTAGAGAAATGATCACACCAACTATTAAATTTGACACATCCCTCCCACAAGATTCCATATTAGGGACTATTGCTGCCCATTAGGCCAAATCAACTTTTGCCTAAAAAATATTGCTCACCTTTTTTACTGCACAAGACAACTTACCATGTCTAATTTCTCCACAGATTGTAAAATGATCTGTCCATAAAATGGGATTAATAGTCACACTTTGTATAACATTTTGTTGAAAAGGGATTTATGACAGAACACCATTTCAAGTGTATGTCCCCGTTGATAGGTCGATTGATGTACTAATTATACCAGCCCAATTTTTGTCATACAGTCCAAAAATTTCCTAGCTATTGCAGACACATTATAATCCATATGCAAATTAAAATTGCCTAGCACAATCGTGCTAGAATTATTTAAAACCAATCACGCTGTACTCTCAACTGTCTGCATTAAAGCTACCTTCCTTACTCTTGGCGGGCAATGTAATTGTAGTTGTGACACTCTAATCAATACTGCCTCAGTTCTCACCAGTGCTTTAAATAAAACTCTAATTGGATGCTAATTAGAATTATAAACCTCCACCCTTACACACACACATACATTTCCTTTCCTAGCTTGACAAATAAGAATAATCTGGTGGACACATTTGGTTTAAAAAAAACCCACATTTGACTCTTTATGCCAGGGTTCGGTGAGAATCATCACATTTACACAGTACTTTTGTATAAAATCAGTGATCTGTTGCCCTGTTTTCCTAGTTGACTGTGCATTTACATATCCACATTTTAACTCTATAACTCTACCTTTAGAACACTTTATATCCCAAACTGCGCATTTTTCAGGAACTATTAGGTTTGTTAACTACCTCATTTTTTAGCTTTGCTGTTTACTTAACTGGCTTGATTTAATCATACACAACTGTATGCATTCTTCTGTCTACAAGTCAAAATCTGCTAAAGATACCATCTTCTTTTAAAGTATATAAACTGAAAGAAACCAGAAACAGGACCTATTCAATTGCTGGCTCAAAGCTATGCAATGCTTTAGATAAGGTGTTACAGATGAAGCGGACTACTTATGCTTCAGAAAAAAAAGTTACAGCTATTTTATTTAAGCAAGTGTATAAATAGGGGCTATGTTTTATGGAATAATTTGTTTTTATTTGAGGTTTACTTTGTAATCTGCATTGATTGCTTTTATTAGATTTGTGATTTGCAGAATACAAGATTCACATGCAAATAAATAAATGACCCCTCCCAACATATTAAACACATATGGTGGCTGATGCAGTATCGTGCGCTCAGGCTAGTGCACAGCTTAACCAATGATTGGATGTATATTTTGGATATGCTAGGCTAACATCCGATGCAGTAAAGGAATTAGCATGACCAAAACGTGTCCAAACTCATGCGTAGCTAATAGCGCTGATCACATGTAAATACCATGTAGATGAGGCTATTAGCATCATTATCTTATTCTCAAACATGACTGAAGTTGATGCTGCTGATGTTTTCATGCCCTTGAACAGGCTTCCTTTAAAAGATTCACATTAGTGAACGCTTTAGTTAATGTGTTTATGTTTTTATTTTGAAAAACTGTAATAAATTAATGGTCCCACATTAATTTCAATGTCAGTGATTTCTTTCTCATCACTACAAGAGACATTAACATAACAGCTGCTCCCAAGTACGTAACAATGAGATCAAGGATAGTTTTTCAGAATGCCAAGCTGATTACTGACAATAAACAGTTGTTGTTCTCTTATATGCAGTTTATAAGAAGAATGGCTGAAGGTAAAACATAGGCCCTCAGTGCCCCTTCTTGACAGTATTTTAAAGAAATATTACTTATGCAGAGATTTATATACAGAAAGGAAGAATGATCTGGAAATTAGAATATAAACTGGGAGTTACCCGTCATTCTTTTGCATCAAGATCGTTTCATATTTGGTGTTCTTCTCTTCTCCCTGCCCCTAGAGCCATGAGTTCCATGGCATCGTCTCACAAGAAAGTTTCAGGCAGAAAGAGATCTAACATGCCTTATTTGGTATGCACAGTTTAAAAATAGTAGTGTTTGCAGGCAGAGTCTCTTTCTTTATGGTTTCTTGGTATCGCTGTTCCCCAGAGAAAAGTGCTTTAGTTAGGCATGCTGCACCTCTGCAGCCTTGCAGATGCTTGCTCAATTGAGACAAGCACAGCTGTTCCCACAGCACCCTGGCTAACTTCAAAGCAGTGCTCAGGCCCTTCCTGTCCTGTTACTGGCTGGGCCTCCAGCCGCCTCCTCAGACCTGGGCTGTTCTTCCCACAGCAAGGGTTTCCATACATAGAGCAGAGACCTCTCCTCTAAAAGTCCCAACCACCTTTCTATACAGCTTCAGGCTCTCCTGCATCTAACTAACATTAACAATTCCTAGCTGTCTCTAAATGGACAATAAACTAACAATAGAGCAGCCTTAATGATAACACTCAAAGTTTTATGTCGTTCTCTCTTGGCTTCTTGGGTTTCTCTGTGTGTCCTTGTGAAATTTCCTGATGTCCACAACCTCCTAGCAAGTCCTCCTCTTCTCCCATTCGCTGTTTCCCCTGTCCTACATCTGCATATACCCACAGGCAGGGAGTCAGAGGGCAGATTACAGGGTCTAGGGGCCTTGCTCTGTGCATACAGCATGGGAAGCAGGGGAGAGGTGGCATACCACGGCAGCAGCAGCAGAGCATTATATGCTACTCTCTGGGTCTACAGTATTTCCTGTGTTTCCCATAATATTCTTGAAACCCCCCTGCTTTGGTGTTAGGGCCGAAATGATGTAGAGGACACATTCAGTCCCGGTGCTTATTCCCAGTCCCTTACACCCTGGGGCATGGATTCTCTCGATGAAGGGAGGCTTAACCTCCTGGGTCCAAGGTGTACAGGGAAACAGGGAACACACTTTCAGTCCAACCACTCTCTTACAGAGGCCGATGCAATACAATGCGCTCAGCCAAGCGCACTGTTAACCTGCAGTCGGACGTGGGTAGAATAGGCACTAATCAATCCCTAATGCAATAAGAGGATTAGCGCTTATTCAACGCGCGTCCAATGCGGAGTGAATCTAATAGCGCTCATCACATGCAAATGCATATGAATGAGGCTATTAGGCATTCACTCCCAATGCAAAAAAAAAAAAAAGTACGTCTCGGACGCATATTTAACTGTCAACTATTAACGCCTGCCTGGAGCAGGGATTAATAGCTGTGCGCATCCAAAAAAAAGTACAGAAAAGCAGAAAAAAACTGCTTTTCTGTACTGCCTCCTACTTAATATCGTTGTGATATTAAGTAGGATGAAAAATAAAAGAAACAAAAGTAAAAAAAAAAAAATTGACACTCGGATCCATCATGAAAAACCGACACCGAGTTATCGGTTATGGGTTATTGACAAGACTGTGCTATAAATTTTAGAATGCATTGCAATGGAAATTATAGAAATGATTTTGGAAAAAATATTTTGGAGTGTACAGTATTATTTGATCATTGTGAATTATATTGTCTAGATTACACGCAAATTCCCTATTATTCCTTTCCCTTACATCTCTTTTTTTTTTATTAGACCTCTTTGGTAACCTGGGGCCTCTCAAGGTGCCCTGCCAAGCCCTAGCCAGTTCCTTCCTGGGCCTCTCCAACCCGCCCAATGAAAAAGCTCCCTGGCCCCCATGTAGCTCTTCCATGGTGTCCATTTGAAAATGGTGCCAGCCGGCTTTAAGAGATGCTATGGTGACATCAAAATAGCACTGTCACCATTTTTTTGTTTGGCTCCTGACTAGAGAGTCAGTTGCAATTGGGCATCGTTTCTGCCCCTTTCTCTATTCAGGACCTCCACAGAAGGGCATGGAGGCTGGGGATATCACGAGCAGGTTTTTGGGGGTTATGGGGGGGGTTCATATGGGCTCAACCCCACCAAAGAAAACCCCTAAAAGAACAGAAAAAAAATTGGGCCTAAACATCCTTAGTATTCAAAGATGCGTTTGCCGGTTCGCATACATGGATGCGGCGATTTTACAGCATACACGCATATATATGCGCGTACATGTGCACACAATTTTTCATTGGCATGCACATGATCCTAAAAGTGCCGCCTCGATCTCGTGTATGTGTTTGGGGGGAGGATTTTAGTAGATAAGCACACTGACGCAATTACCTGTTTCCCCAGTTCTTTCCCAGTTTGCCCCAGTAAAGAAGACTTCTTAAACCCCCTAGCTAGTTTGCCTCCCTTTTTCCCTGTTAGCTCTGACCCTTAAAACCCTGCTGTTTAGCCTATTTTTTTTGTTTCATGACTTACACGCTGACCGTAGCAGAAGTAGTTACGCAGAGAGGGACCCCGGCACGGGCTGGTGTGCGTAAATACCCGCTGATTTCATTCATATTTCCTGGAACGCCCCCGCCCTGCCCAGACTCCGCCCTCACCCCACCCAGACTCCGCCCACACCCCACCCCTTTTATGAAAAATGTTTCCTCGCAGGCCAGGAGATACGCAAGTACCTGGGCACCTCTTAAAATCTGTGCGGCGTGCGCTGGGCTGATACATGCACATATTTCCCAGCTTTGGCATGTGTGGCCCTTTTAAAATTCACCCAGCAGTCTGGAATTAGACATACAGAAGAAAACAACAACACTTAAGGCCTGATTCATTAATGGGTCCGTTTTTAAAAGGTTTACAGGGTTAACTTCAAAAGTTAGATGAATAAACTTCTGACTGACCGGCTAAATTCACAGGATGCACAATTTAGCCAGTCAGAAGAGAGATGGCTCTGTAGGAATTCCTGGGGTAGGTTTTCTATTTAGCCTGTTCACATGGATTTTCTGTGCTAGCTGGCTAAATTTAACTGAGCAACTCCGGATGCACAAATTTTGTTTGGCTAGATTTAGTAAAATTTTCAACAACAACCCTATCTGGTTATGTTAAATTTTAAATTCAGCTAACGATAACCAGGTAAGACTACTCAGTTATCTTGACCCTCAGTGACTTATTGAAATTTCACCCCAAACTTTTTTTTTCCCCATAGATACAGAATGGGAGAAAAACCTTTGGAAATCCATGCTAATATTTTCTCTCACCTTATCTTTTTCTCATTCTTTTCTCCCTAATCACAGAAGAGCATCCCCCAGTCTTACAATGGTTTACATTTATATTGCTCAACTCATTTACTAAACCGCTGGTGTTGCATCTGAATTCTGTCTTTTCAGCCCTGTTCACTTGTAGCCCCTGAAGGATGCCTAAGATTTCAGCTTGGGCTGAAACTGAAAGTGTGGTAGAAACGATTCCTACCAATCTGGCCTGTGGTTTTACCCCCTATCTCTTGCTTCTGCTCTTTCTCTAGTGCACTGTCAAGTTTCCATGGGGATTTGGCATTAAATCCATGTTGAAATAAGTCAGATGGACTTTGCACAGTGCAGGATTTACCCTCTGCTCTGAATGTTTGGGCCTTGGAAAGTAAGGATTCTTTCACAAATTTACAAAATATTGTCTTTTTTTTCTCCAGGCTTTAGGCGTCTCTCAGTTAGTATAGAAAAAAATTATGCATTGCCCCATATGCCCCTCCTCCTCAGAGTGGGCATCACATCTGTACCAGGGAAGAAATAAGAATCACCCAGAACAGCCACCATGCTGCCTTCTGAACGTTACAAGATACAAACGTAAAATACACATTAAAAGGTTAAATAAAAAAAGACTAATATTTTCTACTTTTTGATCTGTTTCTGACTGCCTGCTCTTCCACTGCAATTTCCAGTAGTAAATCATAATAGCGAGACAGACCTCTTCTTGACTCCTGTCATTGACTGGCCAACGCCTCTCTATAGTTACTTCCAGCAGCTCTGGCTGAATGACAGGATGTGCAAGGCTTTACATAAGACAAGACTGCTTTGGTGGAATTGTATAAGACAGAAAGGAGAAGGGGAGCAACTGAGAATGTGCACATTCATCTGCTGGCAAATGTTTATGATGAGACCCTGCGAGGATATTTCCCTTCCATTGAGTGTGACAGGCTTTTTCTTCTCTCTAAAACCTCCTTTAAACTGGTAAAACATTCTACTTCGGTTTCTTATGTATTTAATGAGAAGAATGCTCAGGTGGGTGCGTGTGTATGTACAATATATATCACTGTACATACACACGAATATGTACAGTATATATCACTGTGTATGTGTTAGAGGTGGACACAATTATTTAGACGATCATAGTTCTAAACGCCCCAACTTCTAATGAATGAAAACTTGCTGCCTTCTCTGTCTGGGCCAATAACTGTTCAGGTTCAGCTGTTCCTAAATGTAAAATGTCATACACTTTTTCTCTACACAAGCACACTGTCTGGAGTCCTTTTCCACAGCAGTTCTATTCTTTCTTCTCTCTAATACCCCTGGCTCTTCCGCCCCCATCATATACAGTTCAGGACCTCCACCTGTAGGAGGAATGTGCTGCCAGAGGGGTTCCTTAATGCCATTTGCAAGGAATTACTCAGAAATCTGCTGAACACGAACATCAAAGCATAGCCACAGAAGTGGCAAGGTGGACATGCTACGTTCTGTTTGTCTCCCCCAGCTAGAAGCTCCTCAGAGCTCTGTATGGCGCTTCATGGAGTACGAGAAGCATCATTTTTGACTCTTGCACTGGATGCTGTTTTGCCCTGCTTAAAGATATTTATTTAAATTAGAAGTGACAAATTAAATAATTATTCATCAAATTAAAACAGATGGCTTTCATTGACTTCTGGTGGCGTGGGCAGTTTTTGTCTTTGCAAGTTGGAGCACTGTCTTAAACCAGCTCAATTATAGTCTTCCCTTTGTTAGAGAATGGACCATATTTTGCTAGAAATAAAGAATAATTGGCACTAAGGGCTAGATTTTCTATCGTCGCGTGGCTCTGTGAATCGTGCGGGGCGGGGGGACGAAGCGGGAGTTGGGCCTGCGGAAGCCGGCAGCCATCGCATCACTGCTACCACGACTCCTCCTCTTCCAGGGCCGACTCTACCCCGACTCCGCCCCGATCACCCTATCGCATGCGAAAAGTCCCTTTTCGCATGTGAAAGCTATTGAAAATGACCCCCTAAGTGTAAGTGATACAAAGAGATTAGCTTATATACTTGTGAAACAAGAGTTGAGGCTATTCTAATTTTTATCCACGGTTGCTATACAGAACTTTCTGTACCATTCTCTTTTTCCTATTACCTTTCATCTGCTGATTATTTAGCCACAACCGTGCTGAATGCAGTTATGTAATATTGTCAATTTAAATTATATTAATATATACATAAACAATAATATTTTGGCAGCAATCTATGATACTAATTATTGTGGGAACATACTTGAGCAGAGCTTCCCAAACCTGTTCTGGAGACCCCAGAGCCAGTCAGGTTTTCAGGATATCCACAATGAATATGCATGGGATAAATTTGTATACCATGGAGATTCAGTATTTATCCCATGCATATTCATTGTGGATATCCTGAAAACCTGAGTGGCTGTGGGATCCCCCAGAACAGGTTTGAGAAGCCTTGGTCTAATACCCTTATTTTTCAGATATTTATTTTTTTCTTTTTGTTTGAACTGTGCAATTTCTAAAATCCCAACATATACATTTCTGTATTTTAAGTTTTTATAATACACTTGTAATGTTAAGCCCTTGGAAAGTTTATTCCATTCAGGCTTCAGCTAGCTTTTATTCTTGTCTCCAGTTTTGAATTACAGGCACGGAGCATGTTATGAGTTTATTATCCACTAATGGGGTAACAGAACCACAAAAACATGTTGGGGCTTTAATAATAAAGAGGAAGGAAATCAACCTTAACCATTAAAGCTTTTATAAATATAGCTGCCATGGGTTTTCAAAACACATCTCTTTTTTTCTCACAAATTTATAGCTTGCAGACGGTTGACAGTTGTTTACAAATCTATTATTAATTTTCTTGCATTTTGCAAACAGGATCTAGTAGCTCACTGTAACTTGCATGGACATCCCAGACACAGAAATCTTTCCTCACTTTTGCCCAGCAACATCTTAACTGATTATAGTAAAAGGTCAGAATATTCTGATATCATGTGATGAAAGGGTTGTTGGCAAAATTATAACACAGAACAAATATTACTTTCCCATCTGATCTACTCCTCTCCTCTCATGGCAGGTGCAAACCATTTATGAAATAGACACAAGCATTTGTAATAAAACAGCTGCAGCTTTATTTATTAACACAACATAATCATAATTACTTCCTGGACCAGAATTCCCTTGACTACTACCACCCAGCTCGCTGTGCTTGTCAGCTAAGTTGTCTTCATCCTACCCCAAATTTTCCAAACTAGGTCCCGCTTTCCCTCTGGGCTCCCTGCCATGTTCCAAACTAGGTTGGCCTTTTCTAGCATTGCTGCTTTCAGTATATGTGTCTCTTCCTTCAGGGTACTCTACCCCAACCAAAATGTCTGTTGCCACATCATGTGATGTCTTAGACATCATACCTCTGACCTCACTAGATATGGGATACTGCATAATGTTTATTTTAGGATAACATTTGGTGAAAAGTGTTAGTGAAACTATAGCCTTGTCAGTTATTTGCCAATGACTCTCTCATTTTTCTGGTCAAGGGAATATTAGTTATTTGCCAATGACTCTTTTTTCTGGTCAAGGGAATGTTGAGCCATGTAGATGTTCTGAAGGAAGAGCAGTAAGACTTCGCCTGTTTTAGCTGTCTGCCATTATTTCAACTTACTGCTCGAAGGGTCCAGATTGCACTGCTGTTCTATTGGAAGGCTGGGGAGGGCTTTCACTTGGATGTATTGCAATTTGACCCAGGGCTGGACTCCACCCTGTGCTGTGCTGGCACAACCTCACTTGGTACTGGTGGGGCCTGAGAACCATGTGATGGTAAGTCCCATGCTGAAGGCTGAGGTATAGGGCTGGCTCTTAGTCAAATGGTGCCCTGTGAGAAAATTGTTGATGGTGCCTACCCTCGCAACTGATCCCTGCTCCTCAGGGGCAATGAGTAAGGAAGTCAGACTGGGCGGAGGCAGGAGAAGGGCACCCCCCTCAGATTGACATGGATTAGCAGCCATGGGCACATTTTATCTCTCCCCCTGACCCCAGCACTCTGTCCATCCCCCTCTACAAGTCCTGTGCTGGCCTTAGAAATATAGAAATGTGCACTCTAGATATAGAAATGCTGCATCTATGGAATAAAATGACATATTTGTTTTCATTTTCTGTCAATCACATATCCCTGGATCATACTTCACCAGCAGAATTGAGCCCAAAAATCTCTAATACAAATTTCAAATGTAATCTAAAAACCAAGAAACAGAGCATGTCCTTAAACTATGCATACCTTGGCCTGCCATTAACAGTATCTAGCAACTTGGCTATAAGACATTACAATAAAAACTTCAAAGGACCTATATGTAATACAGAAAGCCCTGGTCAACTCACCCAGCAAAACTATTTTTAAAATCATTTGACAGCATTGCATCAATAATTTGAGAAAAAGGAAATGAGATTTTATTGAAATGATATTTAGCACCTCATAGATTACACAAAATATATCTACAGTATACAAGCCTTTGTACAAACAACCATTGACTATTGCAACTTTTTGTATATTGGGTTACTCAAATATTGCATTCAAACTTTACAGGTTCTACAAAATGTATTACACCAGTGTTGCACACGGATCAAGTCTCTCATTACAGACAGAATAATGTTTTATACATTGTTTTATACAATGTTCTTTAAATTCTCTGGGTATATATCTACTTACTGTGCTTCAAACCACAAGGAGGAGAGTGTTCTCTATAATGGGTCCGTCCCATTGGAATGTGCTCCCACCAGAACTGCATGCCATGGTAGATTATAAACAGTTTCAAAAACAGTTGAAGTCATATTTTTTAACATGTGTTGTTTTATTATCTAAGTATGTGTTTTATTGCTTATAATTTTGTGTTTTATGTTATGTTATGTTAGCAGGAGATTCTCTTTATGAGTTCTCTATAAATGATGGGAAATAAGTAAGTAAATAAATACAGTATCAGATAACTATTGGAGACAAATTCAAAATAAAGAGACCATAAAACATAAATAGAAAAATGCAGACAAAAACTGAGCTGGAAATCTCAACAAGCCAGATGCTGTATGCAGTGCAACATTACCATTCCTCATAAAATATCAAACAATATAATAAATATAAATGTATTTATTTATTTAACATTTTTTCTATACCGTCGTTTGGTGGGAACCGTCACAACGGTTTACATTAAGGCACATAAAAATGAAGCTAATGTATCTTAAGTTACATAGGTGCCATTTAAGGGTCGGTAACATAGTTTGTAAATGATATTAATTGGTAAGTGTAATGAGTCATTTCCAAATCACATTGTAACAGTTTAAGTTATTAGATTACCTTTATCATTGTACTTTCACCCTTTTGCTGAGCTTTAAAAGAATGAGCTTTAAATCATGAATAATAACAGTAAAACCATACTAATAAAAATAATAAATATTTCAACCATCTGATAAAAATAACAATAATTTAAAAATGTTATGTTTCCCCAAATACCAACAAAATATTTCAAATAACAGAAACATCAAATAACATTCAATAATTAAAACTAATAGGGATTTAAAAATCTCCAGATCTCTATACCTGGGATCTTTTGATTTCCAGTCATCCTGAGATTGTTGTGGACTTGGGAAGGTGGGGCTACACAAACATTTTCTTCTCTCTCAGACATATTTTCTTGGCTCTCTCCCTCACACACACACACTCTCTCACACACAAATACACAGGCTCTCTCTTTCACACACATACATATTGTATACATGTGCAAACACACATAAGACTCTCACGGACACACCAGTCATAATAGTAAATCTATACTAATAGAATAACTTTCAAAACAGCTGACAAACAGGACATCATTCAATAATTACACAAAAACATTTTCAAAAAGTTCTCAAAAACCAATTATTTCTAAACAACAAGCACATGAAATAACATCCAACAATTAAATCAATTAATTTTAAATTTTCCCACTCTACATACCTGGGATCTTTTGATTTCTAGTCACCTTGAGACTGTCGTGGATTGAGGGATGGGGGGAATGCACAAACTTTATCCTCTCTCTCTCGCACACACACATACTTAAGCACTCCCTCTAACATATTCTCAAATACACAGGCTGTCATATACACACATATACACAGGCTCTCTCACTAAACACATGCATTCAGGCTCTCTCACACACCCAAACATTCACACAGGCTTTCCTACACAGCTAATCACTCACACATGCACACAGGCTTTCCCACACATCCAATCACTCACACATGCACACAGGCTCTCACGCATACCCACATTCTTACATGTGTACACTGGCTCTCTCGCATACCCACACACATACATACAGGCTCTATCGTACATTCACAAGCACATACAGGCTTTCATACACAGACTCTCTTCCAGGCACACAGGACACACATAGAATCTTAGGACCTCCCACAATGGCCCCACTAATCTTTCTTCAGGCTTTGTTGAAATGGGCTTTATTGCAGCCCCCTTTTTTTGGGGTTATGGCGGGATGGGCTACACTGCAGCCCCACAAGGCTTCCTGTTTCTTCTGGCTGTGGAGGATGGGCTATGCTGCAGCCCTGCTGGGCCTTCTGTTTGGGCTGTGGCGGAATGAGCTCTACTGCAGTGCTATGGGCACTTTAATAATCTGGCCACCAGGCCCTTCTTTGAAAGGGGATGCCATCACACTGCACCATCTCCGTGGGTCTGTGGTGCCCACTCACTCATGATGCCCTGTGTGATCACACGGGTCGCACATATCCACACATTCACACATGCATACAGACACTCTCTTTCATACATGTATACGTGCCCTCATGCATACCCACATACTCACACATGCACACTGGCTCTCTCACACACCCACATAGATGTATACAGGCTCTCTCTTACATCCATGCATGCATACTCAAGGAGGATGAGATGGGAGAACATGATAGAACATTGCTGCTAAGTTAATCTGGCAGTTGTGACATTATTGTAGTGAGGCTGGGATGTGTTTGCTCATAGGAGGCACAAGTAGTTTGCTTCTACACTTGCTCAGTACTTGTTTAATATATTTTTTATTTATTTTATTAATTTATATTCTTCCTTTTAGCTTTCAAAGTCAAATATATTCAGGATCTGTAGGTATTCCCTATTCACAGATGGCTTTCAATCTAAGGGCCTGATTTACTAAGACTTTTCTCCCATTCTCTGTCTATGGGGAAAATGCTTAGCAAATGAGGCCCTAAATTTGTACCTGAGGCAATGGAAGATAAAGTAACTTGTTCAAAATCACAAGGCGTGGCAATGGGCTGTGAACCCTAGCTTTCCTGGTTCACAGTCTGCTGCTTGAACCACTAGGCTACTCCTCCATTCTTATATATTGGTTAGATTAAGGATGAGCACCTGATGTGATTGCATTTCAGCAAGACTTTTGATATCCTTCTGCATAAGAGACTCATAAATAAAATGAGAAGACTTCGAGTGGGCCCCAAGGTGGTGGAATGAAAAGATGCCAGTGAGTAGTGGTAAATGGAACCTACTCTGAAGAAAGAAGAGTGATAAGTGGAGTTCCTCAAGGATCAATTCTTGGACTGTTTCTGTTTGAGATCTTTGCAAGTGATATTGCAGAGGAATTAGAAGGCAAAGTTTGTCTTTATGCAAATGACACTAAGATTTTCAACAGAGTGGACACATGAAGGAGTAAAGAAAATGAGAAGTATCTAATAGAGCTCAAGAAATAGTCAAAGATTTAAGATCTGGGATTCAATGCCAAAAAGTGCAGAGTCATGCATTTTGGGAGTAATAATTCAAAGGCATTGTATGTAAAGGGAGTATAGGGATAAATTTCAGTGACCCTAAATAAGGATGTGCATCATGAACTTGAGCCCTACTGCTATGCACACAGAGTAAAAAGTGCAGGCCTAAGTAAATCAAACACAGGCTCTGCAGGTACTTGAGGATTTTGTCAATTTTATATGAGTCTGTGCTTTATAAGGAGGAGATGAGAGTTGTCATCACCTCCCAAATGAAAGGAGAACCTTGGACCATAACTGTGAAACATGTCCTTGATTAAATCTTTGCATCCAGCTATGAAATGGGTATTGTTCTAGCACCTATTTTCCTAATGAACTCTCTGAACTTCAGGGAAGGTCCTATCAGATAAATCTGATTGACTTTTTGATTGTTGTGACTAGGGAATTGGATCGAGGAAAAGCGCTCGATGTCATCTACTTGGATTTCAGCAAAGCTTTTGATACGGTCCCGCACAGGAAGCTTGTGAATAAAATGAGAAGCTTAGGAGTGAGTGCCAAGGTGGTGGCTGGATTGCAAACTGGTTGACGGACAGAAGACAATGTGTGATGGTAAATGGAACTTACTCTGAAGAGAGAGCGGTGTTAAGCGGCGTGCTACAAGGATCGGTGTTGGGATCAGTCCTGTTCAATATCTTTGTGAGCGACGTTGCAGACAAGATAGAAGGTAAAGTTTGTCTGTTTGCGGATGATACTAAGATCTGCAACAGAGTGGACATGCTGGAAGGAGTCAAGAGAATGAGATGGGGTTTAAGGAAGCTGGACAAGTGGTCGAAGATGTGGCAGCTGAGATTCAATGCCAAGAAGTGCAGAGTCATGCATATGGGGTGTGAAAATCTGAAAGAACTGTATTTGATGGGGATGAAGCGCTGATGTACACGAAGCAGGAGAGAGACCTTGGGGTGACAGTATCTAACGATATGAAGTCGGCAAAACAATGTGACAAGGCGATAGCTAAACCCAGAAGAATGCTGGGCTGCATAGAGAGAAGAATATCTAGTAAGAGAAAGGAAGTGATGATCCCCTTGTACAGGGTCTTGGTGAGGCCTCACCTGGAGTACTGAGTTCAGTTCTGGAGACCATTACTCCAAAGGGACAGAGACAGGATGGAGGCAGTCCAGAGAAGGGTGACCAGAAAGGTGGATGGTCTTCATAAAATGACTTATGAGGAGAGATTGAAGAACCTAAGTATATATACCCTGGAGGAGAGGAGGAGCAGGGGTGATATGATACAGACTTTCAGATACTTGAAAGGTTTTAATGATCCATGGTAGGGATGTATATTCATTTGCGACAAAATAGGAAATATAGATGATATTTCCTATTTTGTCATGTTTCGGGGGGGTCCCCGAAACGATAGGAAAACCCATGAAATTTCATGTGGTTTTCTTATTGTTTTTTTGGGGGGGGAGATAGGGCACATTAAAAAACAAACAAACCCCAAACCCACCCCACCCCTTCAGATTTAAATAATTATAATCCCCTACCCTCCTGACCCCCAAAACTTGCTTAAAGTCCCTGGTGGTCCAGCAGGGGTCCAGGGAGCGATCTCCCCCTCTTGGGCCGACGGCTGCCACTAATCAAAATGGCATTGATGACCCTTTTCCCTTACCATGTGACAGAGGCTATCAGTGCCATTGGCTGACCCCTGTCACATGGTAGGAGCAATGGATGGCCCGCGCCATTTTTTAAGATGGCACCGGCCATCCATTGCTCTTACCATGCGACTGAGGCTGGCCAATGGCACCGATAGCCCCTGTCACATGGTAAGGGCAAAGGGCCACCATTGCCATTTTGTTTACTGGCAGCTGATGGCCCGAGAGCGGGAGATCACTCCCGGGACCCCCGCTGGACCACCAGGGACTTTAGGCAAGTTTTGGGGGGTCGGGAGGGTAGGGGATTGTAATTAATTATATCTGAAGGGTTGGCGTTGGGGTTTTTTTTCGGTTCAGGAAAGCTGAAGAAAAATCGTCCTGAACCGCGGGAAACAAAATTTCCCACGGCAGGCCGAAAATGAAGGCCGAACCAAAAGGTTCAGCCGAATCACATCTCTAATCCATGGTCAACAACAGTTTTCCGTTGGAAAAAAATATCAGTAGATTTGAAACTCCAGGGAGGAAGACTCAGAACCAATGTCAGGGAGTATTTCTTCATGGAGAGGGTGGTGGATGCCTGGAATGCCCTTCCAGAGGAAGTGGTGAAGACTAAAACTGTGAAGGATTTCAAAGGGGCATGGGATAAACACTGTGGATCCATGAAGGCTAGAGGATAAGAATGAAGAGAAGAACTATGGGGGTGGCTTGCTGGAATGGTGGCTACAACCTGGTGATTTCTACACTTACTCAATAAGCCTTCACATGGTTAATGCAACTCCAACATTGCTCTCTGCTTCAACAGCAAGGAAAAATGTGGAAAATAGGATTTGCATTCAGACAACAACCAACAAGGACTGAACTACACAGTCTAGGTGAACAAATAAGCATGGGGGTAGCTTGCTTATTGCGGCGGTTACTACCCTAAACCAATTAAGCCTGATACTTCACTTTGAATGCATATACAGCATTGCTCTCTGCTTCAACAGCAGGGGGAAATGTGGAAAAGAGGATTTATATTCAGACAACATCCAAAAAGGCATTGATCTGTGCAGTCGGGGTAAACAAGCATCAGGGTAACTTGCTTGATGCGGCGGTTACTACCCTTAACCAATAAGCCTTATGATTCACCTTTGATGCAACTCAAATATTAGGGATGTGCAGAGCAAAATTTTATGTTCATATTTTTTATGTCCGAAAGGGGGTCCCACTTGCGGCCAATATGGACATAAAAAAAATCCAATGAGTTGGGTATATGTACATATGTGCAAAAAAAAAATTTAAACCCCCTCACCCTCCTTAATCCCCCCCCCAGACTTACCACAACTCCCTGGTGATCGAGCGAGGAGTGAGGACGTCATTTCTGCAATCCTTGGCGAGAAGTATGTGACGTCGGTGGCACGTCGAGTGACGCGGCGTCACGTGATTCCCGGCTCGTTCGCGCCGGACGGCTCGTTCGGCCCAAAAAGAACTTTTGGCCAGCTTGGGGGGGCCTCCTGACCCCCCCCAAGCTGGCCAAAAGTTCTTTTTGGGCCGAACGAGCCGTCCGGCGCGAACGAGCCGGGAATCACGTGATGCCGACGTCACGTGATTCCCGGCAAGTTCGCGCCGGACGGCTCGTTCGGCCCAAAAAGAACTTTTGGCCGGCTTGGGGGGGCCTCCTGACCCCCCCAAGCTGGCCAAAAGTTCTTTTTGGGCCGAACGAGCCGTCCGGCGCGAACTTGCCGGGAATCACGTGACGTCGCGTCTGAGTGACGCGGCGCCACGTGATTCCCGGCGAGTTCGCGCCGGACGGCTCGTTCGGCCCAAAAAGAACTTTTGGCCAGCTTGGGGGGGTCAGGAGGCCCCCCCAAGCTGGCCAAAAGTTCTTTTTGGGCCGAACGAGCCGTCCGGCGCGAACGAGCCGGGAATCACGTGACGCCGGCGTCACTCGACGTGCCGCCGACGTCACATGCTTCTCGCCAAGGATTGCAGAAATGGCGTCCTCACTCCTCGCTCCATCACCAGGGAGTTGTGGTAAGTCGGGGGGGGGGATTAAGGAGGGTGAGGGGGTTTATATTTTTATTTTGGCTCAACAATCGCGATTTCCCACATATCGAACATATCTATGTTCGATATGTGGGAAATCCGATCGTTTATGTCGAATCAATTTTTTAAGTAAAAAAAAAATATGAGTTGCGTTTTACTAATGCGGTCAATCCGAATGCACACCCCTATCAAATATTACTCTCTGCATCAATGGCAGTGGGTGGCAGGAAATTTGAATCAAACAATTACCAACAAGTCCCTGAACTTGATGGTTGGTGAAACAAGTATGGGAAAATAAGTGTGTGAGCTTGCTGGGCAGACTAGATGGGTAGTTTGGTCTTTTTCTGCCATCATTTCTATGTATCTATTCTATGTATATGTATTAATCCACCAGGGAATATTGCTGTGTGTTGGGACTAAGACAATATCATTTGCCTCCTACCATCCTGTGTCTATAGAAGGTGGCAACATCCATCCAGATCAATGTTGCAGCCTATAGAACTGGATATTGGAATCAAAGAAAATTATTTTTTTTACTCAGTGCATAAAGGGATTCGCTGGATTACCCCGTGGTGTTAAGATAACGTCCTTTACAGGAGTGACCCTGAACTTGGAGGGTGAGAATACCGGCTTAATTATTTTCAGCTGGGTTAGTTAGTTTGGCATTGTATAAGTTACTCAGTGCAAAGTTGGGCTTAGAGATAACGCTTATGAATTCTGATTATCTTTTACTACACTGCCTTGCACTATGAAACTGAAATTGTAACATACTAAACCAAAGAAAGTAAATAAATGAATGTACTGTTTTAAATTGATTTACTTATGCTGCTAATAAAATTAAATTGCTACCTCATAAAGGTGTCTAACTGTTCCCTAAAACTAAAGAAAGTTTTTCACAAGGTTACAAGATTAAATTATGTTAATCAAATGTAAGATATCCACCAGATACTGCTACAGGGGTGAAAAACTGATTTCTATGGGCCAAGCAAGAGACCTTAGGGTGATAATGTCCAATGATCTGAAGGTAGCAAAGCAATATGACAAGTTAGTGGCTAAGGCCACAGAGTTGCTGGGCTGCATGGAGAGAGGCATAACCATCAGGAAAATGGAGTTGGTGATGATACCCCTATACAGGTAATTGGTGAGGCCTTTCCAGAGGTTCTGTGTTCAATTTTGGAGACCGCATCTCAAAAAGGATAAGGACAGGATGGAAGCAGTCCATAGAAAGGCAACCAAAATAATGTGAGGACTTATGAGAGGAGAGACTAGAGTACCTAAATGTGTATACCCTAGAGGATAGTAGAGATAGGGGAGATATGATACAGAATTTCAAATACATGAAGGACATTAATGATGTACAAAAATGTAATCATTTCCAATGGAAAAGATGTTGTAAAACTAAATATCATGATATGAAACTGTTGCGACCGTCGCTGCTTGATGTCTCCATTCCACCCTTCTCACCTCTTTGACGACTCCCTCTTGCTCAAGTGGAAGGTTGGCCGCCATGGCGTCTCTCTGTAGACGCTGTGATCCACCATGTGATCCACCATGTGATCCACCATGATTCACAAGGGCCTAAGGGCGTGCACACAGCGCAGCCCCGACTGATGTACCAGCAGTGGCACGAACCTCAGGGGCATCCCCCTGAGATGATGTCATCAGTACCGGATATATAAGGTCTTAGAAATCGCTAACTAATCGAGTTAGCAAGGAGTTGTTTAGGAGTTGGTCATGGACCAGTTTCGCTCTCTCCAAGCTACTCTGCCTCCTTGGACTTACCAGGGGTACCTGCTCCTCGGGGGCCTCGCTCTCTCTTTGTTTTTCAGGTTACAGTCAGGAACTGGCACTCGCTCCTCGAGGACCCATGTTCCCGGACTGGTTGCTGAATACTCTTTCTGCCTGGAAGTCATCGCTGCCTACTACACCAGTGAGTTATCTTCTCTCTCTCAGAGCTTTCCCTGGAGCCAGGTACTTGCTCCTCGAGGGCCTAACCTATTCCAACACCTGGACTACTTCTAGAGACTATTGTGTGAGTGTTACCATCAAGGCTCTGTTCCTGAAATCTGTATACCCTGCCTACTCACTATATTCAGTTTCTCTACAGCTCAGTTATCCAGGATCACTGTTCCAGTACCTGAGGGACTACAGCCCTGCTGAGCACTTCCAGCTCACTATTGCCACCTCTGGTGGTTCAATATACTGTTTAATAAAAGAACTAGTGTGTGTCTGTCTCCATACTCTGAGCCTGACTGGTGGTCCCTCTCGGGATCTTCCACCGGGCGCGTGGTCATCTGCCACCGTCACAAGGATCCACCCACAACTACCTCAAACACCAACAGAAACCCCAAGGGGGAAGACTCAGGAGCAATGTCAGGAAATATTTCTTCACAGAAAGACATGGTGAAGACAAGAACAGTAATTAATTAAAAAATGCTTAGGATAATCACAGAGAATCACTAGTGACCAAAGGATGGAAATGAAGAATTAGAGTATTTATTTTATTTATTTAAGGTTTTTATCCACTGATATTCATAGGTACATTATGCCGGTTTACTTTGAACATAGTTAACATAAGAAACAAAGTTACATAAAACTAGGGCAGGGGAAACAAGGAAGTTAAAGAGAAACAGGCATATCAAGAAATATGGAAAAAAAAAGCAGTAAAATAATAATAACGAAATTTCAAGATATATGGAGCACGCAAAAAAGTAACAATATGTTCATATGGAAATAAGGGGGACATAGAGGGGGAAGAAGTAAAATGAGCAGTTTAAAAACAATGAAATGAGTATGAGAAGTGGGATGTGCCAATGACAAAGATAAGGGCATATACAATGGAGAGGGATTAGCCGTTGATTGTGTGAAAGAAGTGTTAGAATAGGGTACAAAGAGGATAAGGGTAGGCTTGTTTAAAGAGCCATGTTTTGAGTTTTTTCTTAAATTTCTGCGTGCATTGCTCGTCTAAGATCAGAAGGCATGGTATTCCAGGAGTAAGGACCTGCAATGGATATGGCATGTTCTTTTGTGGTGTTAAGGTGGGAATGCTTCAGAGAAGGAGTGTATAGAGTGCCTTTATAAGAGGATCTGGTAGATCTATTAGAGGTGTGGAATTGAATGGAGTCATTCAACCAGTGCATGTTCTGGTTGTGGAGGGTTTTATGTAAGATCATGAGTGTTTTGTAGATTATGCAGTAGGAGATGGGGAGCCATTGAAGATCTTTGAGGATGGGGGTGATATGGTCTATTTTGCGAGAGTTAGTGAGTATTCTGGCAGCGGCGTTTTGAAGCATTTGTAGAGGTTTAATAGTGGCTTTGGGTAGACCAAGAAGTAGGGAGTTACAATAATCTATTTTGGAGAGTATAGTGGATTGTAGTACAGTGCAGTGTAGTACGGCGGGATATTTAAACTACCACTCTCCCTGGCGTCGCGCGCCGGGCGTCGCGCGCACGAAGGAGCACGACAAAGGGGCCTGCCCCTTTGTCTCGCCCCTTCGTCGGCGCCCCATAGGAACCCAACTCATCACCACAAAGAGACTACAGACTAACCGTAATACAATCCGTGACCAACAAGAAAATATCCGAAACCAGGCGGGTTGCAACGGGTATCGCAACGCTCCACCTCCCGACCACAACTACACCTCATCACTCCTCTACTAGGGCTCGCGCGGCCGGCGCCACCCACTCGGGGTAAGAGCCTTTTTCCTGCTAACCCGCCCACCAGCGTTAGACCCACCTCGATCACCATACTACCTGTTTTGGGGATATAACTTAATGGTGTTTTTAACAACATTCTAAAACAGTCTCTCTGGATAGCACCCTTCCTTTGAATGGTCGTTACATTTGATCACTCTGTATTGTCATTGTATCTTTGATCCGCCCTAAGCAAACTATCGTCAGTCAATCAATTGAATCATCCAACGCTTCCTTTCGAGCGTACCATGCTTTTGAGTGTACCCAACGTATTGTTATAACCTAATTGCCTTGTAATCTATCTGTGCTTCTTACACCCTAACACTCCAAGTATCACCACCGCCCCCCCCCCCCCCCCCCGGTGCTTTGGTGCTTACTTCAAGCCCACACTACCCTAGTCCCCTCCCTGCTACTAGAACCATGTGCCTTCTCCCCATCCCAAGACGGCACCGCCCCGCTACTACGAAAGCCCCCTACAATACCCCCCCACCCACCCAACCCTCGCAAATCCCTCATACCTATCACGACCCCACCTTTCTCACAACTCCTAGGTCTCACTACCTTAGCCATTACCCTCTTCAATGCCCAATCCATCCAAAAAAAAGGACCTATACTAAATGACCTACTTACAGACGACAATCCCGACCTATGTGCCATTACCGAATCCTGGTTAAAATCCACCGACCAGGTTTTCCTCAACCAGCTCCCAACAAAGACATACGACCTCCTCTCCATCCCAAGACCAAAAAAGAGAGGTGGGGGCCTACTCTTGGCTGCCAAAAAAAGGCTTAACCTCAAACTCCAATCTACTCAACCCCCACCCAAACTAGAAATTGCACTATTTACATCTAAATCCCTACAAATCTGCCTAGTCTACGCCCCCCCAGGCCTAATTGAACAAGATCCCTCACCCATCACCGAATATTTCACAGTCAACATCAAAACAGACCTTCCTACCATTATACTAGGGGATTTCAATCTCCATGTGGACTCCCACCCCACCACCCCTACCTGCGAGATCCTACTGGACACCCTCAAAGCCCTGGGTTTCAATCAAATCATCACCGAACCCACACACAAAGCGGGCCACACACTTGACTTAATCTTTGTGAACTCCAAAATAACCATTGCCACCCCCCTGTAGTCACCCCAGTACCGTGGTCCGACCACTTCCTCATTAATGCTACCCTCGAAACCAAATCCCCCACGCCTTCCACACAAAAACTCCGCAAAACTATCTCCTTCCGTAAACACTGTAGTACAGAGGAGCTTACCCTAGCTTTCGACAAAATAACCAACAACATCGACCTCACCAATCCAGACACCGCACTTCACTCCTGGAACAACCTTACAACGACCATAGCCAACGACCTATGCCCCACTATCCACAAAGAAGTACCCTTGCACACTGTGAGAAAAGGAAACCATGGTTCTCACCAAGTTAAAAACCATGAAACAAGACTTAAGAGCTAAAGAACGCGCATGGCGCAAACAACCATCCGCCACTCTAAAAGCTACCTACTACAACTCACTACACGCATACCGTCATGCAATCACCCAAACCAAGCGTGATTTCCACGCAGCAAAGATCCATGACTACCAATTCAATGCAAATACCTTATTCACTTATATCACAGAACTCACCAACCCTAATACACCCACCCTCAACGAAACCATCTCCAACAATAGATGCGAAGAACTAGCTACCTATTTCAAAAACAAAATCGACAATATCCTACTTCGCTTCCCTGCCAACACCACCCCCCTCCACCCCATTCCCAATGACAAAAAGATCATTCTCAGAGCCTTTGACACCGCCACCAACATAGAAGTAGAAGCTATCCTAAAGAAGATGAAACCCGCCACGCACTCCTCTGACACCATTCCCTCAAAACACTCCTCTCCATTACACCCGCCATCACCACACCTACTAAAGACCTTATCAACTGCTCTATCACCGCAGGCAGTGTCCCAGACCCACTCAAGCTGGCCATAGTTAAGCCCCTCCTAAAGAAACCCACCCTCGACCCCACCGATCCTGCCAATTACCGCCCAATTTCCAATCTCCCTTTCTTATCCAAAGTCCTAGAAAGGGTTATTAACAAACAACTGACGGACTTTTTTAGAAGACCACAATATCCTCCACACCCTACAGTTCGGTTTCCGTAAAGCCCGAAGTACCGAAACCTTACTACTATCCATGACAGATACCATACTCAAAGGTATGGACCATGGAAACTCGTACCTACTCGCCCTACTAGACATTTCAGCTGCCTATGATACAGTCAACCATCAAATACTAATGACCCGCCTAGCAGAAATAGGTATCGCCGGTACAGCCCTTTCATGGCTCTCTTCCTACCTCACACACAGAGAATACATAGTAAAAACTCGACGAGCACGAATCCTCACGCATACCTATCACGCAAGGTGTACCCCAAGGCTCATCTCTATCCTCCACCCTCTTTAATATTTACCTCCTACCCCTATGCCACCTCCTCTCAGACCTAGGCCTAAAATTCTTCCTGTATGCAGACGACGTGCAGATCCTCATCCCGTTTCAAGGGTCCATAAACGAACCTTTGCAATGCTGGGAATCCTGCCTCACCACTATAAGCACCCTGCTATCCAAGCTCCATCTAGCTCTAAATACTTCCAAAACAGAAGTACTCGTTATCTCCAATCAACCCGAACGTTTCACTATACCCTTGCAACAGGACACCCCCCATACCCCTACCACAGCCCTCGCTCAGACCCAGTTTGTAAGAGACCTGGGCGTCTTCATAGATCAACACTTGAACTTTAACCCCACATCAAATCTCTCCTAAAGGGGGGTTTCTATAAACTCAACATCTTAAAAAACTCAAACCCCTCCTCCACACCCGCGATTTCCGTACAGTCGTACAGACCACCATGCTCACGAAACTAGACTACTGTAACTCCCTGCTACTAGGACTCCCTGCATCCACCATCAAACCCCTTCAGATTCTACAAAACTCCATGGCTAGAATCATAACCGGTACACGCAAAAGGGATCACATCACCCCTATACTAAAGGACCTACATTGGTTGCCAATATCCTACCGCTCTCAATACAAAACACTCACCATCCTTCACAACTCCCTACATAAACACAATCACACCTGGCTCGATGAAATGCCTCGTCACCGCTCCTCCGACCGCCCCACAAGAACAACCCATACAGGCACCCTCCACATCCCACCCCTCAAAGCAGCGCACTCAACTCACACCAGAAGGAGAGCTTTCTCCATTGCTGGTCCCACCCTCTGGAACTCCCTCCCCACCTTCTTACGCCAAGAGACATCCTTTCACAACTTCAAGAAAGGAGTCAAGACATGGCTCTTCCGACAGGCCTACCCCGACACAAACCAAACCTAACATCTCCCCCCTCAGCTCCCCCTGCTCGACCTCTACTACTCCCGCCCTTCTCAGCTCCTCCCTTTTCGGCCTCCTACCTTTCACCCTACCCCTCCGCTCGACTTTTCCCTCATCTCCTCCCTTTCAGCCTCTCCCCTTATCCCTTGTCACCTAGCCGACTCTCCACCCTTAGTATTCCCCCTCCCCCGCAACTCCCTTTTACCACCCAAAAACAAAAAAGAAAAACTTATTTTCTTGTGATTCCCAATGACCAACGACCATCAACCCCTCCGTATCTCTACGTAGTTAAAGAGATCCTTGTATATTTTAAGCCTCTGTACCCCTTCCCCGCCCTACTCACCCTGCCTCTCCTCTACCCTCCTTTGCTAACCTTTGACCCCCCTTTTCCCTCCAATGCCGCCCGTTAAATCCTTCTAACCCCTCTTATCTCATATTTAAGTGAATACTGTTAAGCAAATGTCTCTCAACACCTCATTAGCTCTACAATCTGATTGTAACTGTACTTATCGTCAACTGTATATAGTTGCATCTATTTGTGTTTTTTCACTCCTTCAGTCCAGCCTTGCCCTCCCCTCTAGCTCCCCCTCTCCCACCCTTCCGGTATCCTCGCTTCCCACTCCCCTCCCCTGTATTATTGCTCTATTGTGCTATTGTTTTATTATCTATTTATCTGTTTTACTGTTTTATTGTTTTATTGTTATATTGTAACTTTCCTCCGTTTGAGTTTTTTGTAAACCGGCATGATGTGTTTCACGAATGTCGGTAAATAAAAGTTAATAAATAAATAAATAAAATAAATAAATAATTAAGGTGGAGGAGTAGTCTGAGTTTTTTTAAGGTGTTAAGTTTAAAATAGCATTCTTTCATTGTCGAGCCAATAAATCTTTGAAAGTTGAGGGGATTATCTATAAAGACACCATTACTTTCTCTTGTTGAGAGAAAGTAATGGTTTGGGGGAGGACACTTAATGGGTTAGGTGGTGGTGAGATGATAATTCCATTTTGGAGGTGTTAAGGGCAAGGTTTAGGCTGGTGAGGAGGCTATTGATCGATGATAGGGCATTTTCCCAGGTTTTAAGGGTGATGGCTAAAGAGTCGGTAATAGGGATGAGTATTTGTACATCATCCGCATAAATAAAGGTGGCAAGGTCAAGATCGGAGAGAAGTTGGCAGAGTGGGAGTAGATAGATACTGAAGAGGGTAGAGGAGAGTGAGGATCCTTATGGGACACCTCTGTGGAGGAGTATAGGTTTAGATTCAGAGTCATCTATTCTAACCTTGTAAAGTCTATTGGTGAGATACGAATTAAACCAGTGGAGGGGGGTTCCAGATATTCCAATTTCCTTGACGCGGGTTAGGAGTATGTTGTGGTTTTAGTGTCATAGGCAGAGGAAATGTCAAGTAGGGTGAGTAAGTATGAATGACCTTTGTCGAGACGTTTTAGAATGGTGTCATTGAGGGAAATTAGCAGAGTCTCAGTATTGAAAAATCTGTGGAAGCCGAATTGAGATAGGAAGAGGATATTATGTTTTTCAAGGTGGTCTGAGAGCTGGGTGTTGACTACTTTTTCAAGTACTTTGGCTAGGAATGGTAGGTTAGAGATGGGTCAGAAATTAGAGAGGTCATTAGGGTCGAGATTGGGTTTCTTGAGTAGGGATTTGACGGTGGCTTGCTTTAGAAAATCAGGTACATTTCCCAAGGAAAGGGAACAGTTAATGATATCAGTGATAGGTTTTGCTATCATACTTGGGATAGACAGGAGGGCTTTAGTAGGGATGGTGTCAGAGAGGTGTTGTGCAGGTTTCATTTTCTTTAGTATAGCTTCCATTTTGGTGGATGAAGTCAGTTCAAAGTTGCTAAAAGGAGTGTGGGGGGTTGTTGTGGGGGATGTGGTGGGCTGGGATGTGGACGAAAAGCACTGTATGAGTTTAGAAATGTTGTCGCTGAAGTGGAGAGCGAGGTTATCACATTTGGATTGTGTGTCTTCGTCTGGTGTGTGGGGGGGGGAGTCTTGGTGATCTCAGAGATATATGTGAAGTGCTTTAGCATTGAATTGTAGGTCATGTATTCTAATGGTGTAGAAGTGTTTTTTAGTTTTAAGAATGGTAGTGCGGTATTTGTGTAGGGCGGATTTGTAGTTTGCCAAAAGGGATGGGGAGGGATCTTGGCACCATTTCTTTTCCTGGTGTCTCAAGGCATGTTTAAGTTTTTTGAGTTTAATAGTGTACCAGGGTTTTTTTGGGTTGCTGGAAGTGTTTAGTATTTTTGTGGTTTGGGGGCATAGGGCATTGGCAATGTTAGAAGTGATCTCATTCCAAGATGAGATTGCCGCTTCTGTATCAGTGATGTCAAGTTTTTCCAGGGCATTGGAAAGGGTGGTGATAAGGTCATCTCTACTGCATGGTTTTCTGAATTGAATAGTTTTTTTGTTAGTGTGGTGGGGACGGTCTTTGCTGATTATCGAGAGGAAGGTTGCTAGAAGTGCATGGTCGGACCAGGGTACAGGGGTGCAGGAGGGGGCTTCAGTGGAGTGGATGTGGGAGTTTATGAATATTGTTGAGGGTGTGGCCAGCTTTGTGGGTGGGGTTGGTAATAATTTAGATGAAACCCATAGCTTTAAGAGAGGAGAGGAAGGCATCACATGTGGATGTGCGGGGGATGGAGTCAATGTGGAGGTTGAAGTCCCCGAGGATAATGGAGGGGCTATCCAAATCTATGTTTTGTGTTAGAAATTCGGTGAGAAGTGAGGGGTTGTTCTCAAGGAGGCCTGGGGAAGCATAGATTAAGCAGATTTGTAGGTGTGGACTTGAAAATGCCAATTTCAAGTTCGGGTATTGTATTTGCAGGGTGTGCAGAAAATCTGAGCTCTTTCTTAGCCGCTAGTAGGAGACCTCCTCCTCTTCTTTTTGGTTGCGGTAGTGAAAAGATATCGTAGCTGTGAAGGGGCAGTTGGTTCAGGAGGATGGTGTCCATGTCCTTGAGCCAGGTTTCAATAATGGCGCATATGTCAGGGTTAGAGTCTAGCAAAATATCATTGAGAATGGGCATTTTTTTGGAAATAGATTGTGAGTTGCAGAGTAAGAGTGTGAAGGCAGTAAGGCCAAGAAACTGTGTGAGAGCATGATAGGTAGCAGGGCTCTGGGGCGTGGTGTAGGTATGTTAGATAAAGGCTTCCTGAGGTTAAACGAGTGGTATTTGAGGATAGGGATGGGGTGTGTCAGCATGTTGACTGCTGTATGTGGTGTATTAGGGAGTGTGAGGGGAGTCTTAGATGAGGGAGGAGGGGGGATAAGCAGTGAAACAATGCAGCTGGTGAGAACAGGGGGTAAGGGTGGGTGGTATGGGAAAATCGCAAGAGCAACAGGTAGATAGTATCTATTAGAGATGTGAATCGTGTGCCCGATCGTCTTAACGATCAGGTTCGGATGGTGGGAGGGAAAAATCGGATCGTTAGAGATTGTGAATTGGAATCGTTCCGATTCCAATTCACATTGTTAAATTTTTAATGAGGCCTGAGCAGATAAACAAAACCCCACCGACACCCCCCCCCCAAAAAAATGTTAAATTACCTGGTGGTCCAGTGGGGGGGGGGGGGGGGGGTGTCCCCGGCGCGATCTCCCGCTCTCGGGCCATCGGCGCCATTTTGGCTACCACTGATAAAAAGACGCCGATGGCCCGAAAAAAAAAACCCCACCCCGACCCTTTTCAAATTACCCCTTTGCTTCTCCCACCCTCCCGACCCCCCCCCAAAAACCTTTTAGATGTACCTGGTGGTCTAGCAGGGGGTCCAGGAGCCATCCCTTCAATCGTGCCGGTGCCCACCCCCCCCCCACTGGACCACCAGGTAATTTAACATTTTGGGGGGGTTCGGGAGGCTGGGGGAGTGTAAGGAATTTGTTTTAAAAGGTCGGGGTGGGTTTAGAGGTTGTGTTGGTGTGCCGGTTTTCCCACCCTCCCCCAAATAATTCCCGTGCCCTATTTAACGATACAATATAAATGCTCCTGACGATAAATCGTGGGCATTTGTATTGTATCGTGTACTCTAACGGTTTAGAACGATTTTAAAATTATCGGACGATAATTTTAATCGTTCAAAAACGATTCACATCCCTAGTATCTATTTATAGCAGTGTGTGTGTTTCCATATCACAAAAAGGATATGGAAAAGAAGGACAAAGACCCAAGTTTTGCAGTTCAAAAACACGGACTTTGATGAAATGGGGAAGTACCTGGAGGAAGAACTAAAAGGCTGGGAGAACGAGAGTGATGTGGATCAACAGTGGACCAATCTAAAAGGAGCAGTTACCAAGGCAACAAATCTATATGTTAGAAAAGTAAAGAAAAGCAAAAGAAAAAAGAAAAAAGAAACCTATCTGGTTCTCAAAGGAGGTGGCTGACAAAATAAAGGCCAAAAGAACAGCATTCAAGAAATATAAAATATCCCAAAGGGAGGAGCACAAAGAAGAATATCTGGTAGAACTGAGGGAGACAAAGAAATTAATCAAGATGGCAAAAAGTCAAGCGGAAGAGAGGATTGCCAAGGACATAAAGAGAGGTGACAAAACATTTTTCAGATATATCAGTGAAAAGAGAAAAGTTCAAAGTGGTATAGTGAAATTGAAAGGTGGAAAGGATCAATGTGTGGAGAGAGACGAAGAAATGGCAGAAATATTAAACGAATACTTCAGTTCTGTGTTCACTAAAGAGGACCCTGGAGAAGGACCGTCGCTAGTTAATAAGAAACTGGAGGGGAGTGGAGTAGATGTAACTCCATTTACAGTAGAGAATGTATGGGAAGAGCTGGGGAAACTGAAAGGGGACAAAGCCATGGGGCCTGATGAGGTTCATCCCAGGATACTGAGAGAGCTCAGAGATGTGCTGGTGGGTCCGCTGTGTGACCTGTTCAACAGATCCCTAGAAATGGTAGTGGTGCCGAGTGATTGGAGAAGAGCGGTGGTGGTCCCACTTCACAAGAGTGGGAACAGAGAAGAGGCTGGTAACTACAGACCAGTTAGCCTCACTTCGGTAGTGGGAAAAGTAATGGAGTCACTGTTGAAAGCGAGAAGAGTGAAATACCTACAGTTGGGAGAATTGATGGACCAGAGGCAGCATGGATTCACCAGGGGAAGATCCTGTCAGACAAATCTGATTGACTTTTTTGACTGGGTAACCAAGGAATTGGATCGAGGAGGAGCACTCGATGTCATCTATTTGGATTTCAGCAAAGCTTTTGATATTGTCCCGCACAGGAGATTGGTGAATAAAATGAGAAGCTTAGGAGTGAGTGCCGAGGTGGTGGCCTGGATTGCAAACTGGTTGACGGACAGAAGACAATGTGTGATGGTAAATGGAACTCTCTCTGAAGAGAGAGCGGTTTTAAGCGGTGTACCACAAGGATCGGTGTTGGGACCGGTCCTGTTCAATATCTTTGTGAGTGACTTTGCAGACGGGATAGAAGGTTAGTTTAGTCTTTTTGCGGATGACACTAAGATCTGCAACAGAGTGGACACGCCGGAAGGAGTGGAGAGAATGAGATGGGATTTAAGGAAGCTGGAAGAGTGGTCGAAGATATGGCAGCTGAGATTCAATGCCAAGAAGTGCAGAGTCATGCATATGGGGAATGGAAATCCGAATGAACTGTATTCGATGGGGGGAGAAAGCCTGATGTGCACGGAGCAGGAGAGAGACCTTGGGGTGATGGTGTCTAATGATCTGAAGTCGGTGAAACAATGTGACAAGGCGATAGCAAAAGCCAGAAGAATGCTGGGCTGCATAGAGAGAGGAATATCGAGTAAGAAAAGGGAAGTGATTATCCCCTTGTACAGGTCCTTGGTGAGGCCTCACCTGGAGTACTGTGTTCAGTTCTGGAGAACGTATCTCCAAAGAGACAGAGACAAGATGGAGGCGGTCCAGAGAAGAGCAACCAAAAAGGTGGAAGGTCTTCATCGAATAACTTATGAGGAGAGATTGAAGAATCTAAATATGTATACCCTGGAGGAAAGGAGGAGCAGAGGTGATATGATACAGACTTTCAGATACTTGAAAGGTTTAAATGATCCAAAGACAACAACAAACCTTTTCAGTTGGAAAAAAATCAACAGAACCAGAGGTCATGATTTGAAGCTCCAGGGAGGAAGACTCAGAACCAATGTCAGGAAGTATTTCTTCATGGAGAGGGTGGTGGATGCCTGGAATGCCCTTCCGGAGGAAGTGGTGAAGACCAGAACTGTGAAGGACTTCAAAGGGGCGTGGGATAAACATTGTGGATCCATAAAGTCAAGAGGACGTCAATGAAGAGTGGGTGGCTCGCCAGAATGACGGCTACTGCCTGGAGATAATACCCTTATTCAATAAACATACACACGGTTACTGCGACTCCAACATCACTCTAAGCTTCAAAGGCAAGAGGAAATGTGGAAAAAAAGGATTTGCACTCACAAAGCAGGGAGTAGCTGGCTTGTTACGGTGGTTACTACCCCAAACCAAATAAGCCTGATACTTCACTTTCAATGCATATCCAGCATAGCTCTCTGCTTCAACGGCAGGGGAGAAGAAAAACTAATACTTCACGCATATCCAGCATAGCTCCTCTGCTTCAACGGCAGGGGAGAAGAAAAACAACCAATAAGGGCTGAATAACATAGTCTGGGTAAAACAAATAAGCATGGGTGTAGCTTGCTTATTGTTGCGGTTACTATCCCTAACTAATCAAGCTTGATATTTCACTTGGATGCAGCTCCATCACTGTTCTCTACATTAATGGTGGGGGTGGAAGGGAAATAGAACCAAAGGTTACTAAGAGCTAAGAGAAACAGATAAGTATGAGAAAAAAGAAGTGTGAAGCTTGCTGGGCAGACTGGATGGGCCGTTTGGTCTTCTTCTGCTGTCATTTCTATGTTTCTATGTTTCTATGAGAGCGCAGGGGGGAGAGGGGGGATGAAGTGGCAGAGTGTGGTTGTAGAAACTGGGTGGGTGTGGGATGGATTAACAGGACTGGGAAGCGTAAATGCGGATGGGGAGGGAGGTATGATGGCTAAGAAAGTGTAGGGGGGGCAGTGGATAGGGCGAAGGGGAGGAGGGAGGGAAGGAGGTAGCTAAAGGGGTAGTGCAAAGGGGCATGCTAAGGGGCAGGCCCCTTTGTCATGCTCCTTTGGCGCGTGGTGCCGGCGCACAGCCCCAAAGGCTCATCGGTGCTGCTTTTAAGAGTCCTGTCCCATGTTGTCATGGTCCCACATCGCCGCCGTGAGATCATAGCTGGGCGGAGTCCAAAGAAGGCAGGTGATGGGCGGGATCGGTGGGTCTGTTTTCGGGCCTGTGGGTGCTGTCAGAGGACCTCCCCAGCTCAAACGCACTGCGATGCAGGGCCGACTCTTGGCAAGGTAGGAAGGCGGCAGAAGGACGAGTTTGCAGCCTTGTGAGAGCGGCGGATGGGCAGGCGGGTTCTCGGGCTTTGCTGGTCAGAAGGGCAGGTGGTGAAGAAGGCCTCACTGCGGTGTCAGGGCTGGGTCCCGAACGTGGCCCTCGAGGGAGGGTCAATGCAATAGTAGCCTAAATGCAACGGGTCGGTCACAGAAACGGTGAGTTGGGTGAAAAGAAGGAGGAAGGCTCACCGGCACTGCTTTTAAGAGACCTGTCCCGCGTCGCCACATTCCCACGTTGCCGCCATGAGATCGTAGGTGGGCAGAGTCCAAAGAAGGCAGGTGATTGGCTTCCAGAACCTCCCTCCCACATTTCCTATGTCGTTGGTGCCCCCATGTACCACGACAGCCGGCTCCTCCCCAGCACCGTCTAAAATCCTATCTAGGTGTTGTGTCCGTCGGTGCCCAATGCCCTCTCTCCACCCTCCTTACATCTCTGGCACCTCCCTCTCCATCCATGGGAGGACTTGCTACCGCGGCGTTCTCCTGCCACCTGTCCTTGGGCGTTCCCAGACCGGCTCAACGCTGTAATTGCCATGTTTCCTGGAGGCCTAGGGCGTGCGTGCGGCGCAGCCCTGATTGAAGTACCGGCATTGGTGTGAACCTTGGGGGCGTCCCCCGAAGATGACGTCACCTGCGACAGATATTTAAGGTCTTGGAATTTGCTAAAACATCGAGTTAGCAAGGGTTTCTTAACCTAAGCAACTCTGCCTCCTCGGACTTACCAGAGGTACCCGCTCCTCGGGGGCCTCACTCTCTCTTGGTTTTTTCAGGTGACAGTCTGGAACCGGTACTCGCTCCTCGAGGGCCCTGATCCCAGACTCGCTTCGTATACTCTTCTGCCTGGAAGTCTTCACTACCAACTATATCAGCTACATCAGTGAGTTACCATTGTTCTCTCTGAGCTTTCCCTGGAACCAGGTACTCGCTCCTCCAGGGCCTATTCTTTCCAACTCCTGGGCTTCATTGGGACATTGTGTGTGTTACCATCTGCATACCCTGCCTACTCACTATATCTCAGTCTCTCTTCAGCTCAGCCTCCAGGGATCGCTGTTCCAGTATATGAGGGACTATAGCCCAGCCGGGCTTACCAGCTCACTACTGCCATCTCTGGTGGTTCAGTATACTGTCTAATAAAAGAACTAGTGTGTGTTTGTCTCCTAACTCTGAGCCTGACCGGTGGACCCTCTCGGAATCATCCCTCGGGGGCATGGTCATCTGCCACTGGTCCAAGGATCCACCCTCAACTCTCATATATAACAACAGATTGCTAACTACTATCTGATTGCTCCTCCCATCAGGCATCAGATCAATAACAGATTGCTACTCCAGCAACTCAGTCCTGAACAGATTGCTAACTCCTAGCAGCAGATCAATAACACTAGGTGACGCATGAGGTCCGCCACTTTCGCACCAGGTAGGCATGTTACCAAGTGATCCTCACGCCCACCAACCACCCGGCTGTCTACATTCCTAATAATCGAATCACCAACTACATATCAACTTAGGAGTACCCACACAGAGCAGTGATAACTACCCTTAAAAGAAGGCATGGGTATAACCTGCATGGAGCAGCTGTTATTACACTAAGCATCTTGCTGGGCAGACTGGATGGACCAGTTTACTCTTTATATGCCATCATTAGCTATGTAACTATGTTATTATTTGGTGATTGCAACATCATGAGTTTCAATATGGCTGCAAAAGCTTTGTAGCCTCTGAGCACTACTGTGAGCTGACTTTGCTGGTAGGGTCATACTCCCTCATCCTTCAATGATGATGGTCCTTCACAATAAAGTTAATGGAGACCACTTTGAAAAGTTAGGTGCAGGAACTTGCACTGACTTCCTTGGTTGTACTGTGGTGCCCTGCAATGTAGGAGTTGCCCTAGAAAGAAGAAAGAAAAAAATGCTGAGCACATATATTCCTAAATATCTGAACAGGAGAATCTATGATAAACCCCACTGCTGTGATCCCAAAAGACCTTGGCAAGTCCTCAGGATAAAGCTTGCAAAAGCCTTGGGATAGTGTGGAAGCTCTGGGTGGGGCAAGAGGAAAGGGGGACAAAAATAGTGAGTGAATCCAGGAGCTTGTTGCAAAATTAAGGCATGGCTCCCAGAACTTCATCCGTTCTCTTTCTGCTTGCCTTTGTCTATGAATTCTGATGCGATACTCCACAAAGAAATTTAACAGTAAGATCTATTCCAAGTAACAAAATCATAACATAAATTTACAACCCTCAAATATGTTAGAGTGGAAATTTATGGTTTTAGTTGGTTTCTCTGCTGTGTTGCCATTTCTTGATTCATGCTTCTTTTTCATTTTCTTGATTCATGCTTCTGTGTCATCTCCTCCCTCCTGACATTTCATTCCCATTGGTACTGTCTCAGAAAATCAAAACATGACTACATGTTCCTAAAATATTTTAGTGACTTATTCAACTTTTAAGCAAACTAATAACGGAATCTGCAATAACGCTAAGTTAAACTGGCAGACTTCCATGGATGAGATTCTACAACAGCACTTTTGAAAACAGTTACAAAATGTAATATAGCATTTCCAAGTAAAAAATTAACTATGAAAATCATTCTAAGTTTCATAAAGGGTAAATTTTCCTTGCCTCTTTAACCACTATGGCCGTCATTCCAGTGAATAAATTTACAGTATTTCTTGAGATATTTGAGGTCTAGGCTTGAAAAAAATTGAAGCTTTACTATTTTGAATTTAAATTTAGGCCTCTTGATGGTTGTGGGTCTAGCTCTTCTCATGCAAGTACAGTTTCCAATCTGACTCTGTATTCTTCTCATGAATGTATTCACCCCCTTATGAATATGCTCGTGAAAGCATTATGCACATCTTAAAAAGTGAGACCATTAAATATGTACCAGTTAGAGTAATTAGCATGGAAATCACACATTTTGCTAATGCTTTGGAATAGTGTTTTCCAAACTTGTCCTGAAGATACCAGCCTGTTGAGTTTTCAGGATATTCACAACGAGGTCTATGTGCCACAACTTGCATAGCACTTTTTAGCATTCACTTTGCAACATTTTATGTGCATACTATAGTTAACTGGTGATGTAGTAATTTTTTTTAGTATTTGAACTAAAACATATCCTCTATAGCACATGTTTAGTTAGGTTGCATGCTCTCACAAAAAGTATACTGTTGATATGCTAACTCCTGCCAAAGTGCTAAATAACAAGTGGCAGCTGGCTGCTACTCAAAATAGTCCAGATGCACTAAACTGAGCACAATTAATCCTCTTAGAACACAGCTTAAAAGAAAGCCTGGAACATGGGACTTGTCAGTGATGAAGAGAGGAGTGGGAGAGAAACTGACTCCCAGGACAGGAGGTTAAAGGAGAACAGAGAGGTTGAGGAAAGGAAAAATCAGACATTTGCATAGCTTGTGTTGTCTTTATGACTTTTGTACTTTTCATTTGTCTTTCCATTGTTCCGGGTCTGAGGGTGAGAGATTGAGTAAATGGGTAAGTATGTCTTTCTGTCTGTCAGTTTTATGTGTTAGTGTTTTAAAAGAATGGAGCAAGGTGAGTGATTGGTGAGAGAATATAGTGTGGAAGGAGCTGAGCCACATTGCATGGATGTGTAAGGTACATGAGAAATAAAAGTATGGCTAGGAGTAACAAGGAGGAGAGGAACGTGGTAGTGAATGGAAGACAATGGAAGCTAGAGAAAGAAGTCTTACAATAGTTCAGGTAGTGGCAGAAAGGGCTGAGGTAGTGGTGGGGCAGCAATAGCCTGATGACATAATCAACAAGGGCCTCAGAGTTATGAGAAAAGAGCTCTGGATTCAAATGAAAAGACACAAAGATGCCAAGACCACTGTTCAAGCTGAAGTCTCTGCACACCTGCTGTGGTCTTTAGACAGACAACCACAACAAAGAAAGCCATGTGAAAAACCTTCCTGTTCAGGCTTTTGACTGAGGATCCTGAACATTGTTTTACATTAACAATTTGTTTGCCTTAAGATTTTAGTTTTGTCCTGCTTTTATTTTCGCATTTGATTATGTACTGTATGTTAATATATATTGCTCAGGTTTATTAAGCAAATAAATAAATAAATAAAAAATGACCACTGACATATGCCAGCAAAAAGAATTCATGTGACCAACAATACTATTGTGTGCCCCATCCACTGAAGTTATTTCCACCTATTCCACCATATCCATGACACAGAATAACAGCCATTTCAGAGGGCCATGGACTAGAGTTTGAAAGTCTGGAGAGGGGCATTGAAGTTTTGGTAGGATAGTTCCCATTTTTTCAAATTATATTTTGCCTTTAATGACACTTCAAAGCGGACTTCATTCAGATACTATTGGTAAAGTTCAATGCCTGCTGTGAGGGACTTACTACACAACTTCTGCTGCATCACCTGTCCTGCAGATTGTTTGCATCATCTTAATTCATGAAGGACATAGAACACATGCAGTGCAATCCTTCTGCAAAATCATTGTTTCTGACAAACAATAGCACTAGAAAAAGGGTGCAGGAACAGGGCAGAAACATGGGCTATGCCATCATGCATCTGTATCTCGGAGAGGAGATTGGCACACAACATTAAAGATAGCACTGCCAGTCAACAGGGATGGGAAAATGCTGCACAAAGCCTGATTTGTTGGCATACCACTTATCATGAATTTTGATCCATCACCTTTCTTTCAAGATGTCAGACATATGTGTTGAAATTCTCCCTGCTCTCTTGGCTTGCAGTGAATACTGCATGGAACTCTCTTCAAGACTAGAGCAGAAACTAATCTACTTGAAAGGAAATGACAATCCTACCACCAACCTCTGAATAACCAGCCATTGCTACTACTGGCACTCTGGTGAGCTCATCAAGTTGGTGCCTTACAGGAATCGCACAGAGATACTAGGGTAGGTCAAACAGTGACAGGAAGTGGAAATTGACCAGTCCTGGTGACTGCAGGTAAGGGCACAGGCCACTGCAGCTGCAGTTTAGACTATGTTTCCATAATTTATTTTTATTGCACATGATTGTAAGCTGTGTCCTTGCTCTCCATTTGTCCTCTGTCTATTGCTGTGAGGAGTAGGCAATGCTGGTGGCATCCTGCCATGCAGCAACCTATGTCCTAGAGACTGCATAGGGATTGTTCTCCCCTGGGAACTTTCCAATAGGGGTGTGCATTCATTTGTAACGTATTGGCAATCTGCAACGTATAGGGCCATATTCGTTGTATTCATTGCATCACGAAATGTATCGCAATTTCCACGAATACAACAAATCTTCACTGAATTATTCGGCCGTCTAAAGGAGCAAATTTAAACAAAACCCTCACCCTCCTAACCCCCCAAGACTTGTCAAAACTTCCTGGTGGTTCAGTGGGGGTCCAGGAGCTATCTACTGCACCCACGCCGTCGGCTGCCGGTATTCAAAATGGCGCCGATAGCCTTTGCCCTTCTATGTCACAGACACTACCGGTGCCATTGGTCGGCCCGTCACATGGTAGGAGCAATGGATGGCTGGTGCCATCTTGTGCTCCTACCATGTGACAGGGGCCGACCAATGGCACCGGTAGCCCCTGTGACATAGTAAGGGCAAAGGCTATCGGCGCCATTTTGAATACCGGCAGCCGACGGCGTGGGTGCGGTAGATGGCTCCCGGACCCCCACTGGACCACCAGGGAGTTTTGGCAAGTCTTGGGGGGGGGGGGGGGAGGGGTCAGGAGGGTGGGGGGTTGTAGTTAATTAAATTTTAGCCAGGAAATGAATAAGAATGGAACACATGAACGGATCTGGGGCCCCCGTTGCCGAATGCAACGTATCTGCCCCCCGACGAATACGAATACCGAATGTAACATTTGCGGTCCCTCTGCAATCCCTACCTTCCAATTCCTTACTTCTATGAGTTTGTTGCAGTGGTGCAACTGATTTTGGACCGCTGACCTTGGAAGTAGGCCCACATATGCCAGCACTCATAAACAATGTTTTCACCGTACTCAAACCAGACCATGGTTTAAAATGTCAGAGTTCTAATTTGGTACATTGTTGGGGAAACCTCATACATAGAGGACCATGTGACCAAAATGCCATGGGGCAAAATCAGAAAACCATACTTGAACAGTTAAATGGATTCTATTGTTCAGACTTGCATCATAATGGGTTGGAGACAAAAGATGTCAGTCTTCATATGGCTACTGGAAAAGACTCCCCCCAGACAAATAGTGATGAACAATCCTATACATATCTGAATGTAACTGAAAAGCTCCCCACCCTACCTGACCAGATAGCTAACTGATGTTTATGTACATTGAATTCCAAAGTTGCCACTGCCCAATTAATGTCTATTCAACAGTGAGTAGAACACTAAAAGAAAATACTCCATTTCATCATGAAGATAAGACCTAAATAGCCTCACAAATATGATTACTCATAAAAAAATGCAAAACACTATGTGTAATCACTTTTAAATTTCAATACAAGCTATTTGGCTGTTATTCTGAACTTAATTGTGCATTTGCGATGCTGTTCGCAAAAATTATGCAAATTCGATAATGAGCTGAAGAATCCTTTGTCAGCTCATTAGTGATTTAACCATAGCAAAATTAACATTGACACAAAATGATTTTCCACAAAAACTATACGTTAACAAAAAAAAAAAAAAATATTGCGAAACCATTATCATACTGTTCTGGCTTATTTCAGGAAAAAACTTGGCTGACTAGTTCATTGGCCTCCTGGTAATTTGAATATACCAGCAGGAGCACTGAGAGGAGAGGATCACCTTGCTGGTGGCTGAAAGGAATCAGTACATTTTTTACTTGGAAATTTTCTTTTTTAAAAGTATTGGGGCGAAGTTAACTATTGGGGAATATTATGTTGTGTGTTTGTGCTTTTAATAGTCAGTATGGCAGCGAATAGACTGTATTTCCCAACCCTCCCACCCCTCACCCACCTGCCCCTAGCTCATCATTTAATTTATAGGCAGGTGCCAATTTCATACAAAAAAACATAAAAAACAGCCTTTTAACTTCATGAATTCCCTAAACCTTATTCAGAGTTTGATCATTCACCTGTAGGCCACTACCAGACATATAGTAAATTCACTAATACATTTAAAGGATGCTAATTAGACACATTCCTACTCCCATAGCAACCTAAAACTTAACTAGGAACCGAAGAAATTTGAGATGAAGGCAGCAGTCCAGCAGCAAGTGGAGGGTTTTCTAGTCTTTTGCATCGAGTGTCACATGTATGATTTTTTACCCGCTGGTGAGAAATTGTACATGTGCATGCGATGCAAAGAGCTCCTGTCTCTCAGAGAACAAGTCCGATCTCTGGAGGCTAGAGTTTCAGACCTGGAGGAGATGAGGCAGACAGAGAGGTATATAGATGAGACCTTCAGGGACATAGTAGCCAAGTCTCAACTTCAGACTGGCAGCCCTGGTGCTGCCTTGTAGGAAGAAGGTCTCATGATCGGAGAGCATCAACCTGGTACAGCAGGAAAGGATCCTGTAACAAGGACCTGTTCTTCAGGTGATGCATTATCCTTTTGCATCTAGGATGTTTCTCCAAGGCCTACTGCCCAGGAGGGAAGGGTTAGGTCGGCCGTCATACTTGGTGATTCGATTATTAGGAATGTAGACAGCCGGGTGACTGGTGGGCATGAGGATCACTTGGTAACATGCCTACCTGGTGCGAAGTTGGTGGACCTCACGCGTCACCTAGATAGGATTTTAGACAGTGGTGGGGAGGAGCCAACTGTCGTGGTACATGTGGGCACCAACGACATAGGAAAATGTGGGAGGGAGGTTCTGGAAGCCAAATTTAGGCTCTTAGGTAGAAAGCTGAAATCCAGAACCTCCAGGGTAGCATTTTCTGAAATGCTCCCTGTTCCACACACAGGTCCCCAGAGGCAGGCAGAGCTCCAGAGTCTCAATGCATGGATGAGACGATGGTACGAGGAAGAGGGATTCCATTTTGTATGGAGATGGGGAACCTTTTGGGGAAGCGGGAGTCTCTTCCAAAGGGATGGGCTCCACCTTAACCAGGGTGGAACCAGACTGCTGGCGCTAACCTTTAAAAAGGAGATAGAGCAGCTTTTAACTAGAACAAGGGAGAAAGCAACATTCGCACAGCAGCGCATGATTCAAAGGGAGGTATCTTGAAATGATACTAATGATGCATTAGAATTAGGGCTTCTCAACAGTGAGGTTCCAATAATAAGAAAAGTATTCCAAGTGCTTGTAACTAAAAACTCACCTGAGCTAAAAAATTCTAACATCCCTATCAAGTAAAAAGCAGAATGAAAATACAAAAAACAAACTTTGAAATGTTTGTATGCTAATGCCAGAAGCCTAAGAAGTAAGATGGGAGAATTAGAATGTAAAGCAGTGAATGATGACATAGACTTAATTGGCATGTCAGAGGCATGATGGAAGGTAGATAACCAATGGGACAGTGCTATACCAGGGTACAAATTATATCGCAATGACAGAGAGGAGCACCTGGGAGGCGGTGTAGCACTTTATGTCCGGGATGGCATAGAGTCCAACAGGATAACATCCTTCATGAGACTAAATACAAAATTGAATCTTTATTGGTAGAAATCCCTTGTGTGTCAGGGAAGACTATAGTGATAGGGGTATACTACCGTCCACCTGGTCAAGATGGTGAGACGGACAGTGAAATGCTAAGAGAAATTAGGGAAGCTAACCAAATTGGTAGTGCGGTAATAATGGGAGATTTCAATTACCCAGCTTAATCAAAGGGAGTCAGTAGTTAACCACAAATTATAATCAAAGACAACAAAGTAGAAACCAAATTAATATATTAGTCTTAGCCATGAAGGTGTCAGCAAGCCTGATGTTGTGTAACTTCAATAGTAACCAACCGGTCTTCTAATCATCCACCTTCAAAAAAATCTTTTAATTCAAAAAAACATTTTTTTTGTTATTTTTATATTATTTTTTTCAAAAAAGTTCTCTATTTTCCTACAGTGTATATCCAAAGACTCTTTAGTACTGTTATCATAAACAGCCCAACACGGCCGGTTTTTTGCGATATAGCTTCCTCAGGGGCATGCGAATATTTTTGTATAGAGTCATAAAGATTTCACCTGGGAGCAACAATAATATTATAAATAGTCATCTATAATGAAAATGAAGGGTACTTATCTGAATGACAAAAAGCTACCATCTTAAAATGGACACTGTGTCTCAATGCCTCTTCACTGAAAATGGAGGAACTGAAGCCGAGGCTAACATCTCTTTAAATGTCAAGTAGTCGTATGACGTCACTGAAATGCAAATTATCAATGACAAATCTTCTCATTCACCAAGAAAACTGTCAAAAATCTTAGTAACAACAGCAAACCTTTATCCAAAAAAAACATGTAAATTGAGTTCAGTATTTAGCCCATATGGGGCAACAGTATTGAGTCTATAAATCCACCGCTGTTCATTTTGTAACAAAAGTAGTTCACGATCGCCTCCACGCCAATGTATTGGAACATGATCAATAGCACAGAAAGAAAGATCATCAAAACAATGTCCTGATTCGATGTAGTGCAATACCAGTGGTTCATCAACTCGGGAAATTTTTATATTGGATCTGTGCTCTATCATCCGAGTTTTTAAAAGATGTTTCATTTTTCCAACATATAAAAGCTCACAAGGGCAGCAGATTAAATAGATGACCATAGTAGAAAGACGTGGTTCTATACTTCAATTTGATCCTGTAACCAGAATTGACAGTAAGTGAGTCCTGAATAGACATTGAAGATGCACATACTGAACAGCTGTTGCTTGGGAAATGTGACCCTTGTAAGATGTCATGTAAATCTGAAGAAATTGAGCAATCAGATCTCACCAACATATCTCCCTGAAAGTCAGTTCATTTGACTCAAACGGCTATGTACCACCTTGGCTGATTTTGAGACTCAGTCTAGATTGCTACGCGAACGTTTTCTGGCTCGTGGTTATCCACGTTCAAGTGTCCAAAAAGCTTATTTACGGGCAAAATTTTCCCAAAGAGAGTGGCTGTTTCTCCCACATACAGAAGATGACACCTTTCGCCATACTTGTGTCTCACTTGATTCGACAATCTATTCTTAAATACTGGCATGTATTACAAATACATGGTATTTTTCATGCTCCTCCATGGATTACTTTCTCACGTGCAACTAATTTAAGAGATATGTTGGTGAGATCTGATTGCTCTATTTCTTCAGATTTACATGACATCTTACAAGGGTCACATTTCCCATGCAACAGCTGTTCAGTATGTGCATCTTCAATGTCCATTGCCCTGTTATAATGTAATTTCCTGCTCTGCTGTTAATATGTGAACCGGTGTGATGTCCCCACTAACGCCGGTATATAAAAGTTTTAAATAAATAAATAAATGTCTATTCAGGACTCACTTACTGTCAATTCTGGTTACAGGATCAAATTGAAGTATAGAACCACATGTCTTTCTATTATGGTCATCTATTTAATCCGCTGCCCTTGCGAGCTTTTATATTTTGGAAAAACAAAACGTCTTTTAAAAACTTGGATGATAGAGCACAGATCCTACATAAAAAATTCCCGAGTTGATGAACAACTGGTATTGCACTGCATCGAATCAGGACATTGTTTTGATGATCTTTCTTTCTGTGCTATTGACCATGTTCCAATACATTGGCATGGAGGCGATCGTGAACTGCTTTTGTTACAAAATGAACAGCGGTGGATTTATAGACTCAATACTGTTGCCCCAAGTGGGCTAAATACTGAACTCAATTTACATGGTTTTTGTTTAAAAAAGTTTGCTGTTGAGTTACTAAGATTTTTGAAAGTTTTCTTGGTGAATGAGAAGATTTGTCATTGATAATTTGCATTTCAGTGATGTCATACAACTACTTGACATTTAAAGAGACATAAGCCTCGGCTTCGGTTCCTCCATTTTCAGTGAAGAGGCATCGAGACACAGTGTCCATTTTAAGATGGTAGCTTTTTGTCATTCAGATAAGTACCCTTCATTTTCTTTATAGATGACTTTTTACAATATTGTTATTGCTCCCAGGTGAAATCTTTATGACTCTATACAAAAATATTTGCATGCCCCTGAGGAAGCTATATCGCAAACTACCGGCCGTGTTGGGCTGTTTCTGATAACAGTACTAAAGAGTTTTCGTATATACACTGCTTTGAAAATAGAGGACTTTAAAAAAAATATATAAAAATAACAAAAAAATTTTTTTTTTAATTAAAAGATTTTTTTGAAGGTGGATGATTAGAAGACCAGTTGGTTACTATTGAAGTTACACAATGTCAGGCTTGCTGACACCTTCAAGGATAAGACTAATATATTATTTTGGTTTCCACTTTGTTGTCTTAGAATTCAATTACCTAATATTGACTGGGTAAATGTTTCTTCAGGACATGTTGGAGAGATACAGTTCTTAGATGGAATAAATGACAGTTTTATGGAGCAATTGGTTCAGGAACTGACAAGAGAGGGAGCAATTTTAGATCTAATTCTCAGTGGAGCAGAGGATTTGCTGAGAGAGGTAACAGTGGTAGGGCCGCTTGGCAATAGTGATCGTAATATGATCAAATTTCAATTAATGACTGGAAGGGGGACAGTAAGAAAATCCATGGCTCTCGTGCTAATATTTCAAAAGGGGAATTTGGATAAAATGAGAAAAATAGAAAAAAACTGAAAGGAGCAGCTACAAAGGTAAAAAGTGTGTAAGAGGCGTGGTCATTGTTAAAAAATACCATCCTAGAAACACAGTCCAGAAGTATTCCACACATTAAGAAAGGTGGAAGGAAGGTAAAACGATTACCGGCATGGTTAGAAGGGGAGGTGAAAGAAGCTATTTTAGCCAAAAGATCTTCTTTCAAAAAATTGGAAGAAGGATCCAACAGAAGAAAATAGGATAATGCATAAGCATTGGCAAGTTAAAGGTAAGATATTGATAAGATAGAGAATTTGAAAAGAAGTTGGCTGTAGAGGCAAAAACTCACAGTAAAAACATTTTTAAATATATCCAAAGCAGAAAGCCTATGAAGGAGTCAGTTGGACTGTTAGATGATCGAGGGGATAAAGGGGCACTCAGAGAAGATAAGGCCATCATGGAAAGATTAAACAATTTCATTGCTTCTGTATTTACTGAAGAGGATGCTGGAGAAATACCCATACCGGAGAAGGTTTTCATGGATATTGATTCAGATGGACTGAACCAAATCACGGTGAACCTAGAAGATGTGGTCGGCCTGATTGACAAACTGAAGAATAGTAAATCACCTGGACCAGATGGTATACACCCCAGGGTTCTGAAGGAACTAAAAAATGAAATTTCAGACCTATTGGTAAAAATTTGTAACCTATCATTAAAATCATCCATTGTACCTGAGGACTGGAGGGTGGCTAATATAACCCCAATGTTTAAAAAGGGCTCCGAGGTGATCTGGGAAACTACAGACCAGTTAGCCTGAGTTCAGTGACAGGAAAAATAGTGGAAAGTGTTCTAAATATCAAAATCGCAGAACATATAGAAAGGCATGGTTTAATGGAACAAAGTCAACATGGCTTTACCCAAGGCAAGCCTTGCCTCACAAATCTGCTTCACTTTTTTGAAGGAGTTAATAAACATGTAGATAAAGGTGAATTGGTAAATGTAGTATATTTGGATTTTCAGAAGGCATTTGACAAAGTTCCTCATGAGAGACTTCTAGGAAAAGTAAAAAGTCATGGGATAGGTGATGATGTCCTTTTGTGGATTACAAACTGGTTAAAAGACAGGAAACAGAGTAGGATTAAATGGACAATTTTCTCAGTGGAAGGGAGTGGGCAGTGGAGTGCCTCAGGGATCTGTATTGGGACCCTTACTTTTCAATATATTTATAAATGATCTGGAAAGAAATACGACGAGTAAGGTAATCAAATTTGCAGATGATACAAAATTATTCAGAGTAGTGAAATTCACAAGCAGATTGTGATAAATTGCAGGAAGACCTTGTGAGACTGGAAAATTGGGCCTCCAAATGGCAGATGAAATTTAATGTGGTTAAGTGCAAGGTGATGCATATAGGGAAAAATAACCCATGCTATAGTTACACGATGTTAGGTTCCATATTAGGAGCTACCACCCAGGAAAGAGATCTAGGCGTCATAGTGGATAACACATTGAAATCGTCGGTTCAGTGTGCTGCGGCAGTCAAAAAAGCAAACAGAATGTTGGGAATTATTAGAAAGGAAATGGTGAATAAAACTGAAAATTTCATAATGCCTCTGTATCGCTCCATGGTGAGACCGCATCTTGAATACTATGTACAATTCTGGTCACCACATCTCAAAAAAGATATAGTTACGATGGAGAAGGTACAGAGAAGGGCTACCAAAATCATAAATAGGATGGAAAAGCTCCCCTATGAGGAAAGACTAAAGAGGTTAGGACTTTTCAGCTTGGGGAAGAGACAGCTGAGGGGGGATATGATAGAGATGTTTAAAATCATGAGAGGTCTAGAATGGGTAAATGTGAATCAGTTATTTACTCTTTCGGATAATAGAAGGACAAGGAGGCACTCCATGAAGTTAGCATGTGGCACATTTATAACTAATTGGAGAAAGTTCTTTTTCACTCAATGCACAATTAAGCTCTGGAATTTGTTGCTAGGGGATGTGGTTAGTGCAGTTAGTGTAGCTGGGTTTAAAAATGATTGGATAAGTTCTTTGAGACGTCCATTAACTTCTATTAATTATATTGACTTAGAAAATAGACACTGCTATTACTAGCAACAGTAACTTAGTTTTTGGGAACTTCCCGGTTCTTATGGCCTGGATTGGCCACTGTTGGAAACAGGATGCTGGGCTTGATGGACCCTTGGTATGACCCAGTATGGCATGTTCTTATGTTCTTCTTAACTTTTGAAAAACATTTTTAAATCTTCTTTTTTTTCTGAACCTCCATTGTTTCCTTTAGAGAGAGGGTGCAATATCAGGGACATTGTTGTCTGATCTTTGTTTGAGCAAACATTACAATCTTTACATGGAAATGAAGAAGGTGGTCACCATCCTTGTGGTTAGTGGATTATTTGTCCTCAATCATTTTATGGAATAATACTTTCCTCCCTGCTTTTTGACCAATGGAAATTATGTGGTGCTACCCTCTTGTTTTTATTTATTTATTATCTTTGTATACTGACATTTGATCTCAATCAAGATATCAGACCAGTTTACATTCACGTACTGTAGGTATTTTTCTATCCCCAGAGAGCTTATAATCTAAGGTTTTGTACCTGAGGCAATGTAGGGTAAAGTGACTTGCCCAAGGTCACAAGGAGCAACAGCAGGACTTGAACCCTGGTCTCCTGGTTTATAGGCCACTGCTTTAACCACTAGGCTATTCCTCCTCCATGTTGTTCTACTGAGGTTGTTCTACTGAGGTTGTTTATGCAAAAGAATTGAAGTAGCCATTGTGTAACATTGTATTGCCATCAGACATTCTTTTGTAGACCTAAGGTTTATTACACATGAGAAACCCTGGTGCAATTGTCGTGGAGATGATGTTGATAAACTTTTAACACAATGTGAAGAATGATGGATTTATTCTTTAAACAGCATTTGGCCGTAGCAGAGAAATAGACTGATCAGGGGTAAATATTTAGCCGCTAAGTGGCTAGATAAGGTAGCAGCTAACTCAGCTCCTCCCCGGAATGCCTACCTCCCATCCTAGGAATGCCCCCGACTTATATGGCTAATTTTTTTGCATATTTCTATTTCTAATTTGTGATTTCTGATTCTGCATTTGGTGATGTCTATGTATATGATTGAGATGAGCATTCTGCTAGCATGTAGTTTCTGGATTGGGAGCTGTAGCTGTCCCAAATATTTCTGTTTTTCCAGAAGTTGTATTAGTGTTTTAGGGCCTGGTGGAATATTTGCAGTGTTACCTTTTCTTTAAGGGTTGTTGCTGTTTGAGTTCTGGGGGGTTCCTGCTGTTTTGGTAAGGCAGATTTGCTATATAGGTTCTGGCTATGACAAGTTGTAAGACTGCTCGCTATTTTGGATTTGATATACACTGAACGCTTTTGACTTCATTGCTGCTATCACATAGCATCGCTATGTGGTTAAGAGAAAGCTTATTTGTTTTGGTGTGAAATCATCTACGCTGACAATCAATGCGATATCTTCTACATTGACCATTTCAAGTCCTGGTTGAATGAATTGCCCCTGAGGCAGCTGTGTGCAAGGGAGCGAAACTCGGCCAGAGTCGGGCGTTTTAATAAAGGGCTTGTTTTTATCCGATTCCCATTGTCGTCACTATGACTTTTTTTTTACAAGGTTTAGTATTTCTTCACAAATTGCCTGTAACGGAGGGACTTTATGTCACTATTACTGAAAGGAGGACGGAATCTGATAGATTTTGTTTTTGTACAGTAAGGGTAAATATCCCAGGTCAGTCCAATCAGCCATTTCAGAGATTACCTTCAAGCAATATAGTATGAATTATTGTTAATTGATACATTTAATGAATGAAACTTTCATCAGATATTATGATATGATTTCTGAAACATATTTGTATAAAGATAAAACTTATTATTTAAAAGTATGATATCCAATTATGTGATTTTACAATACTGTTCTTAGAAAAGTAGTAATGAGAACACAATGATTGTTGAGTATGATTATCAAAATCTTGGGGGGGGGGGGGCGGGTTCTATAGGTTTAAAATTTATTGAGATGGGTGGATGCACATAGAAGAAGGATCACTTAGGGCAGTAGCTCCCAGATCTGTCCAGGAGGACTCCCAGCTAGTCAGGTTTTCAGGATTTCCACAATCATTATGATTATGTGGGAGAAGTGTCAGGGCTGTCTCAGGACCTGTGCTGATTTTATTTCTTGTTTCTGAAGCTAATGCCACTGCACAATGATTGATAGCATTGCAGCCCAAGGAGCATAGAAGGGAGGAAAGAGCGAGAAATGGGGAGAAGGGAGGGAGTGGTTGCGGGATGAAGGGTGAAGGTGTGTGTACGTATGTGTGTGTGTGTGGGGGGGGGGGGGGGGGGGGGGGGAGAACCAAAGAAGGGACTGCTGCTGGCAGGAGGTTTGGCGATGGGAGGGAGGAGCTGCTGCTCCTGGGCAGAGGGTTGGAGAGACGGAGCTGAGGCTGGGCAGATGGATGAGTAGAGGGAACTGTGCAGTGAGTTGTGGGGTATAGGGATCTTATGTTGCTGAGCAGGTGGGTAGGGAAGGGGTACAGGAAGAGAAAGAAGGGGATGCTGGGCAGGAAAGGGAAGAATGGAAGCTGCTTTGCGAGGGTAGCCGCCACCAGACAGCTGTACCCTTACTGCCAATGGAGAGAGTGCTGTGCCAGAGAAGCCACTGGTAAGTCAAAGTTGGGGGTGGTGAGGTCGAGGGGAGATAATTCTGAGAATCTGGACCGGGTGCAGAAACATTTAGTCCTGGCACTGCATTGGAGTGAGACTGTTTGAATTATGAAGAGTTAAGAAAAAGAAATGTTTAACAGATCTCACAACAAAGGAAAGGCTGATGAAACTTGCTTGCAGAGAACACAGATAAAAATAATGGACCAGATATACAATGAACTGCTAACATTTAAACAGGAGATTTTTGTGTTTGTTCGAGGAGGTAAATCACCTTTTTTGTTATGAAGAGCTTTATGACATACTTTGGCAAATAGATCACAAGAAAACTGCAAGTGGGAACTAGACATGATGGCAAAAGAAGATGGAATTCTCTCCAAAGGCCAAACTGCCAGCTGGTGAAAGAGACAATAATCGAAGCCTTGGCACAATTAATGAGGATGCACCCAGTGTTGCTGATTCTGCTGTGGTGAATGTTAATTGACAACTTTTGGATTAGCTCAGTGTCCAAAGATATGTCAAGAGAATAATAAAGTTCCTAGTCAGGGCCTTATTCTTGCTGAGGTTTACATTACTAACCTGATTTGGTGGGCTAAGGTTTTTCACCAGACTGTTTAACATTATTAATGATGCCTGTTTGATTCCAACATCTAGACGTGCAGTTAATTGGTCCTGCAGTATCATTAAGAAGAGTAATTGGGAAGGTCTTCCCCTTATTGATCAGTCAGTTTGCAGGGCTTTAAGTTAAGCTGTATATGTACCTTTTTTTAGGAAAATGATTTGATTAAACATAGTAGATATAAAATTAAGAGGGATGTGCATATTCCTTGTATAGAATTTACAGCAAAAATAGTGTGTTTTATTATATGGAGTCTGTATATTAAACTATGCTATGGAGTCTATATATTAAACAAGAAAAAGCAATGGTTTTCTTTGGATAAAAAATAGTGATTATATTTAATAGTGATTAATGAATCTTATTTATAAAGAAAAATGTATATATCTTTATCTCTATCTACATTTATCTATCTACACATAATTTATAATAAAGTTATAAACTAATGAGTAAATGTATATTTTAAAATGACACACACATCATTTGAACACAATCACCACATGGAGCCTCTTGAGAAAGTAAGCAAGCCAAGAAAATTGGGTTGTAGTTTAGCCTTACCCTAAAAGTGAACCTCTATAATCCAGGCATGAGACTGGAGTGGCTCCCCTAAGAGGAAAGGCTAAAAAGGTTGGGGCTTTTCGGTTTGGAAAAGCAAGGCTGAGGGATGATATGATAGAGGTGTATAAAATTATGAATGGAGCAGAATGCATAAATGCAAATCAGTTGTTTATACTTTCAAAAAATAAAAGAATAGGGGACACTCAATAAAGTTACAAGTAACACATTTAAAACAAATTGGAGAAAATATTTTCTCATCCAATGCACAACTGAGCTCTGAAATTCATTGCCAGAGGATGTGGTAAAGGCAATTAGCCTAGCTGGTCATAAAAATGGTTTGGACAAGTCCGTTAACTGTTGTTAATCAGATAGACTTGTGGAAAGCCTCTACTTATCCTTGAGCATCAGCAGCATGGAATCTATCTACTATTTGGAATCCTGCCAGGTATTTGTGACCTGATTGGCCACTGCTGGCAACAAGATACTCTGTCTGACCCAATATTGCAATTATGTTCTTAGGCATTCAGTTTCTGGTGGAAGAATATGGATAGATTCTGCAAAAATATTTAGCAAATTATGGAAACAATTTTCAAAACTGTACAGGCAGATGAAAAGCCTGCCAGTCCTTTTACCCACGGATTTTGCACCAGTTTTCAAAGAGAATACTTAAGGCCAACAAAGTGCAACCCTTCTTTTATATTTTCTTGGGAAAGTGTTTGCCTTGTTTCCATGTACATACATAAACATATATGCATACTGAGACTGCTTTTTCTGCAGTTAAACCTTATGTTTTAATCTCCCAGCCACAGGCCTCTGCTGGAGGGGTGATTTTATAAATCCGAGTAATAAATACATAAATGAATGACCCCCAGTTTTCCACTTCACCAGGAATTTGACCCTGTTGGAATTGCTCAACATCCACTCACTTGTTGCTCCTTTAACTCCTGGCTAAGCTACTACTTTTTATGCCAAACATATCTGGTATTCCCCCCATCCTCCCACATACCCCTTCTTTGTTTATTGAGTCACAAAGTACTCTATAGGAAATGTAAAATGGACCCTCATTTTGATTGGTTTTTCAGTCCTGCTCAGTTCAACCTGACTACGCAAACAATTCTGTGCAGCGGAGAAGAGTGACATGATGGACACTTCTGAGCTCTTCAGTGGTAAAATTCTCTGGGACAGATTGATGGACATAGCCTTTATGAAAATTACTAGTTTTCATCTTCTAGCATTTTTCTTGCCCTGCAAATAAATCCTATTAAACAACAACAACAATATTCTGCTTATAGCAGCATTTTTAGCTGGTCATAATGAGAGTTTTTCTAAGATAATAATTCACAGTAAATAGTATGTATTCACAGAATCTAGCTTACTGTGCATTTTTGAGAATTTTTTTTTAGCTTAGGCTTTCTCTAAGATTTATTTTTTGAAACCTATTCAGACCTAATTAGTTTCACGTACTTATCAGTTAATTATTAGGTTTCCAGATCCTGGTTCTCTGAAGGAAGTAGCTATAATAACATACCCTGGTTACTGAGTGGATGCCCAGAGAAGGAGCCCAGTTAATAATAATTATATAAACAAACTCTCCTTTATATTACTTATAGAGGTCACTTTATTTCAATGCATATCTTCTATTACTATATTTTGAAACCTCATTACCGTACATTAATTAACTTTATTGTTACTCATTTCTTGTGACAACTCATTTATTCTTCAAGCCCATTTGAAATGTGCATGTTTCATTTCTCTTACATAAGACTTTCATATTTCACATTTTCTTATTTATCAAATCACAGCTTTCATGTTTGCTATATTTGGACTGAAAATAAAATCCATATAAGAAATGGTGAAACAGCTATTTCATTTCCTACATGGCCCCTTCTCTGTTTTTTAGCATTTGCTTTGGGCCGTTTAGCAGGGGGCATGTTCTGGCAGCTAGCTTGGACCCTGAACTTCTCTTTAGTCCCCATGCTAACACGTGCACACTTTACTGGATGTCATTTTTAGCATACCTTAAGTAAAAGTTACAGCATTGCTTGGAAAGTGTTTTAGCCTGCACCTTGAAAAATATTTGGCCACAAGTCTTATTGCATAGGCCCCCGTGCCATACTGTTTGTTTCCTTTTCTTTAACAAGTTTCCAATCCACAACTGGACATTACCTCCTTTCCCTAGAATTTCTTATTTCTTTAGGAGTCTTTCTTGTTGCCTGGCTCACGCTGACCCAGTTTCCCAACCCTCTCCTATCCAGTCAGGTTTTCAGGACTGCCACAATGAATATGCATGAGATAGATTTGCATGCCCTGGATCTCACATGTATGCAAACCGATCTCATGCATATTCATTTCAGATATCCTGAAAACCCGACTGGCTAGGTGTACCTCCAAGAGAGAATTGGGAAACAGTACTCTAACCCATTTATATATTTTCACTTCAAAGTAATCTCATACATTTGTAAAACATTACTTCCATCTGCTTTTCCCCATTAAACCATATGTAAGGATCCTTTGGTTTTTTTACCAGAAGGAATGAACCAACATTCTGGGTAGTGAATCAGAGGATTGGGTGTACTCAGGTAGTGAAGCAGGTCGTGTGCTTAGGACCTTTATTATCCCCCTGCCACCATCTTATAGTGTAGATTTTCAGTTGGACTTTTGAGTTAACCTTTTAAGGGTCAGTATACCCAGTGCTGTGCCATGTTGATTTTTATCTGGGTTAAGCCTCTGGGGTTTCTCTACATAGGAACTTAGGACGAGAACATTGCCTTATCCCTGTAGTGTTTTCTTTGGAGCCAATTTTCAAATAGTTTAGGCTCCTATCTTAGCCATTTTGAAAATGTACTAGGTCTGAGTGCCTAAATTTAGGATTCTAGTTTCATTAGGATTTTAAATTTAAGATTTTAAGAAATGGGTGGCTACAGGGGTGGAGTTAGAGCATGGAAACAAAAGTTAGGGGCTTCGGCACTGATTTTCAAAACTAGGCATCAATTTAGGAGAATAGGTACATTTAGGAATCCAACTATTATGCTCCTAAATTTATGTGAATTTTCAGCTGAAAACAGACAGATGAATTTTCAGAAGGATTTACAAGTATAAATGTAACTACCTTCATAGTTATTTTCAAAAGCCATTTTTGTGTGTAAAGTATACTTACGTGAGCAAATCCTATGGAAATTCAATGGCATATATTGTAGCAATTTTCAAAAGCCCACTTATAACAAGTAAAGGGCCTGATTTTAAAAAGCATTTACTCACTTAAAACTGGATTTTACTCGAGTAAATGCACTTTACTCATGTAAGTGGGCTTTTGAAAATTGCTACAATATATGCCATGAATTGTCCATAGGATTTGCTCACGTAAGTGTCCTTTACTCAAGTAAATGGCTTTTGAAAATTGCTACAATAGCAGTTACATTTACACGTGTAAATCCTTATGAAAATTACCCCCAAAGTGCATTTACTAGATAGAGTAAAACTCAGTTTTACGTATGTAAATGCTTTTTAAAATCAGGCCCTTAGGTATTTAAGTTTGGCTAAAAACAGGTGCCTAACTAGGCCTAGATTCATCAAAATGTGATCATTTTTGCATTAATAATGCCTATGATAAGGAAAAGGGGTATGGCTATAATAATTTAAGAGTTACCTCACCATGCGCTATGTTAGTGCATTGCATAGGTATTTATCACGCTGTGCATTAAAGTTATTCACCCTGAGATATTTGGGCTTTATAAGATGCAAAGTGCCCAAATAGACATTTCTCACTTTTGGGCTGCAGAGAGAGAGAGACTCTTTATAAGGCTCTCATTGAAGTCAACCCTTTATACCACTATAGGAGTACCAGCTAGTAACTCGAGGTAAGGATTTGGTGGTGGTCTAGGGCTTTGGGGCCACTTTTACATGCACAGTGAGACGTTCGAACAGCACAGTACACATCAGTACATGGTCTTTCACCCTAGCATGACAGAACCCTGGTAGAGAGTCCACCAAGCTAGGGTGAAAGAACATTGTAGAAAATTCATCTTTGTGTGACTTTCCTCACCCCAAATCATTTCAAATCTTCGCTGATGTGTACTGTGCTATTCGTACATCTCACAGTGCATATGAAACCGGCCCCAAAACCCTAGACCACCACCCAAACCTCATCTCGAGTTACTAGCTGGCCTTCCTATAGAGGTATAAAGAGTTGACTACTATGTGTGCTAGGGATGTGAATCGTTTTCCATATCGTCTTAACGATAGAAATCGTGTGGCAGGGCAAGAAAATCGTCTTAGGCACGATTTTTTAGTTAAAAAATCGTTAAAAATCGTTTTTTCCGATTAGTGCGCACTAACTCGAGGTAGTGCGCACTAACAGGAGTTAGTGCGCACTAACTGGGAGTTAGTGCGCACTAACTGAAAATGATACAATTTGACACTTTTCAGGTCAGTTAAGGTCAGTTTAGGAATGAATATGTATTCCTATTGGCTGCCCTCTTATTTATTCATGTTACCAAGTTTCCTACTGACAGTATATGGGGGATGGGAAATGGAAACAGTTGGTAGCTTGACAAAACAAGTAATGTGATCAGTCAATGTGACTAGAACTTGTGCCCTAACACTGATACCAGGGGTATTGTGATCTTCCTGCACACAGTGCCCTATCCCTATTAATACCAGGAGTGTTGTGATCTTCCTGCACACAGTGCCCTATTCCTGATACTGGGGGTGTTGTGATCTTCCTGCACACAGTGCCCTATTCCTGATACCGGGGGTGTTGTGATCTTCTTGCACACATCCCGGTATCAGGGATAGGGCACTGCATGCAGGAAGATCACAACACCCCCAGTATCAGGAATAGGGCACTGTGTGCAGGAAGATCACAACACCCCTGGTATTAGGGATAGGGCACTGTGTGCAGGAAGATCACAACACCCCTGGTATCAGGGATAGGGCACTGTGTGCAGGAAGATCACAATACCCCGGAGAAGTGAGGGTCAGGCAGCTCCCCCCTGTCTGTGAAGCCAGCCTCTCACTAGTAATGCAGGGAGGGAGCTGTCTCAGACTTCACCATCCTCCCCCCCCCCCTTACCCACACACCATTCACTAGCTGGGACATGGGGGAAGTCAGGAGTGAGGGTCAGGCAGCTCCCCCCTGTCTGTGAAGCCAGCCTCTCACTAGTAATGCAGGGAGGGAGCTGTCTCAGACTTCACCATCCACCCCCCCCCCTCACCCACACACCATTCACTAGCTGGGACATGGGGGAAGTCAGGAGTGAGGGTCAGGCAGCTTCCCCCTGTCTGTGAAGCCAGCCTCTCACTAGTAATGCAGGGAGGGAGCTGTCTCAGACTTCACCATCCTCCCCCCCCCCCTCACCCACACACCATTCACTAGCTGGGACATGGGGGAAGTCAGGAGTGAGGGTCAGGGAGCTCCCCCCTGTCTGTGAAGCCAGCCTCTCACTAGTAATGCAGGGAGGGAGCTGTCTCAGACTTCACCATCCTCCCCCCCCCCCTCACCCACACACCATTCACTAGCTGGGACATGGGGGAAGTCAGGAGTGAGGGTCAGGCAGCTCCCCCCTGTCTGTGAAGCCAGCCTCTCACTAGTAATGCAGGGAGGGAGCTGTCTCAGACTTCACCCTCCTCCCCCCCCCTCACCCACACACCATTCACTAGCTGGGACATGGGGGAAGTCAGGAGTGAGGGTCAGGCAGCTCCCCCCTGTCTGTGAAGCCAGCCTCTCACTAGTAATGCAGGGAGGGAGCTGTCTCAGACTTCACCATCCTCCCCCCCCCCTCACCCACACACCATTCACTAGCTGGGACATGGGGGAAGTCAGGAGTGAGGGTCAGGCAGCTCCCCCCTGTCTGTGAAGCCAGCCTCTCACTAGTAATGCAGGGAGGGAGCTGTCTCAGACTTCACCATCCTCCCCCCCCCCCCTCACCCACACACCATTCACTAGCTGGGACATGGGGGAAGTCAGGAGTGAGGGTCAGGCAGCTCCCCCCTGTCTGCGAAGCCAGCCTCTCACTAGTAATGCAGGGAGGGAGCTGTCTCAGACTTCACCATCCTCCCCCCCCCTCACCCACACACCATTCACTAGCTGGGACATGGGGGAAGTCAGGAGTGAGGGTCAGGCAGCTCCCCCCTGTCTGCGAAGCCAGCCTCTCACTAGTAATGCAGGGAGGGAGCTGTCTCAGACTTCACCATCCTCCCCCCCCCCCCTCACCCACACACCATTCACTAGCTGGGACATGGGGGAAGTCAGGAGTGAGGGTCAGGCAGCTCCCCCCTGTCTGTGAAGCCAGCCTCTCACTAGTAATGCAGGGAGGGAGCTGTCTCAGACTTCACCATCCTCCCCCCCCCCCCCCCTCACCCACACACCATTCACTAGCTGGGACATGGGGGAAGTCAGGAGTGAGGGTCAGGCAGCTCCCCCCTGTCTGTGAAGCCAGCCTCTCACTAGTAATGCAGGGAGGGAGCTGTCTCAGACTTCACCATCCTCCCCCCCCCCCCTCACCCACACACCATTCACTAGCTGGGACATGGGGGAAGTCAGGAGTGAGGGTCAGGCAGCTCCCCCCTGTCTGTGAAGCCAGCCTCTCACTAGTAATGCAGGGAGGGAGCTGTCTCAGACTGGTATCAGGGTTAGGGCACTGTGTGCAGGAAGATCACAACACTCCTGGTATTAATAGGGATAGGGCACTGTAAGAGATGACTGTAGTAGATTGAATAAAGATCTGATGTTTCTGCTCTCCTCACACCAAACAAAAACAACACACAAGCAGAGAAGCCCTTCTTACAAAGCTGAGCTAGTGAGTTAAGTAGGAGGAAAAGTAAACATACTGGTGCCAGTGTGGCTACTTAAAAAATACACTTACCAACAATCAATTACATATATTTGAACTGTGTACAGTTCCAGCCAGGACCACCTTTCTAAAATGCACAGTGATTGGCAAATTCAACATGCACTAGCATTTCAGGTGCCTGCTAACAAAAATAATAAACAAACAAGTTCTAGTCACGTGAGTGCTGATCATTACATTACTTTTTTTGTCAAGCTTCCAACTGTTTCCATTTCACATCCCCCCAACCATATTGGTAACATCAATAGATAAGAGCACAGCCAGCCAATAGGAATATATACATACATATTCATTCCTAAGTGACCTTTACTGACCTGGGAAGTGTGAACACTTTGTTTCATTTTCTGTTGGTGTTCGTTAGTTTCCAGTTCCATTTCCCATCCCCCCAACCATCACCTCAGTGGTAACCTTGGTAATATCAATAGATAAGAGGGCAGCCAGCCTATAGGAACACATATTCATTCCTAACTGACCTTCAGTGACCTGGAAAGTGTTTATTTGTATCATTTTCAGTTAGTGCGCACTAACTCGAGTTAGTGCGCACTAACACGATTTAACGATTTTTAACGATAAATCGTTAGAATTTCTATTGTATCGTGTTCTATAACGATTTAAGACGATATAAACATTATCGGACGATAATTTTAATCGTTGAAAAACGATTCACATCCCTAATGTGTGCCACCCCAGAGGCGCTCTCTCTCTCCCAGGTAAAAAGGTGTAGTTATTTCCGGCATTAGAAACGTGCGATAGTGCCCCTCATTTTCATTGATCCTGCCAAAACCTCTCCCCAATCCCGCCCTTTGCTTAAATTTAAAAAATTTGCATTTGCACCATGCATTGCAATAATGTATCGCTCCATGGTGAGACCGCACCTTGAATACTGTGTACAATTCTGGTCGCCGCATCTCAAAAAAGATATAATTGCGATGGAGAAGGTACAGAGAAGGGCTACCAAAATGATAAGGGGAATGGAACAACTCCCCTATGAGGAAAGACTAAAGAGGTTAGGACTTTTCAGCTTGGAGAAGAGACGACTGAGGGGGGATATGATAGAGGTGTTTAAAATCATGAGAGGTCTAGAACGGGTAGATGTGAATCGGTTATTTACTCTTTCGGATAGTAGAAGGACTAGGGGACACTCCATGAAGTTAGCATGGGGCACATTTAAAACTAATCGGAGAAAGTTCTTTTTTACTCAACGCACAATTAAACTCTGGAATTTGTTGCCAGAGAATGTGGTTCGTGCAGTTAGTATAGCTGTGTTTAAAAAAGGATTGGATAAGTTCTTGGAGGAGAAGTCCATTACCTGCTATTGAGTTCACTTAGAGAATAGCCACTGCCATTAGCAGTGGTTGCATGGAATAGACTTAGTTTTTGGGTGCTTGCCAGGTTTTTATGGCCTGGATTGGCCACTGTTGGAAACAGGATGCTGGGCTTGATGGACCCTTGGTCTGACCCAGTATGGCATTTTCTTTTCTTATGTTCTTAAATATCGCATGTGTTATGGCGTTATCGTGGGTGTTAGGGCCCTGCAATAACACCATAACACATTTTGAAAAATGACCCTGTTGGGAACCTAATTTAGGCCTAGATTTTCTAACCTACCACAGTGTCATCAATTGCGCGGTGCAGGGGGGCGAAGCGGGGGGGGGGGGGCCTGCGATAGTTGGCAGCGATTGCACCTCTGCAGTGCAATCGCTGCCGGCTTTCGTATCCAATAGTGCCATCATAAAAGGTGGTGCTATTGGGCGCGAAATAGACAGCGAAAAGGCTCCTTACCTTTTCGCCGTCCGCCCAGGTGCCTCCCCGACGACTCTTGTTCTGGTCTTGATGCCGCCCCCTTTTTAGTGATCGCACGCAAAAATGACCCCCTTAGATACCTTAGAGACCTAAATTAGGAATTCAGCTTTTTTTTTATATCTGTCCTGCCATGTTTTGGTAACTGTTCTAGTTGCCAGAGAAGGATGTTCTTTCCAGCATTTCTGTCTCTCTTTGAGTTACCCTGTTGAGTAAGGTTTTGGCTTTTTGTGTTACTGAGTACCCTAGGGCCCAGGGGCTCAGTTGCTGCTGGTCTGAAAATAAGTATCTTTCCTTTTGGAAGGACTGGGAGAAGAAGAGGTGCCATCAAGGAAGAATGGATTCTTATCCATTTCCAGGGAGATGAGGATGAGGTATAGTATAAACATTCTGTATGAACAGGGATATTAATCAGAGAAGAGAGTGTGATAAGGTGCCTATTAGGACTATGGGAATGGTATGAGAAAAAGGACTTTAGTTGTGATTTCTGGAAGTAATTTGGGAGAAACATTTTTTGCTTCCCATTTCCAAAGGAGGATCTGAAGAGTAACTGGAAAGAGGAAAGAGAAAATAAATAATTAATTTACTCAAGGGACTGGCTGAAATATGTGGTTGCTGGAAAAAGAAAGTTCACAATTCAAGTTGTGGAAATCTATTGGATTATTTTCATTTTTTATTTTATAAAGAAAACTTTAATTCACTTTTACAACCTATCAATAAACTTGAGTTGGAACCCACAGTCTCCAGCGAGATTATTGCTGCTGCCTATTGGGAGATCATCAGTGTTGTTTACAAGGTGGAACTAGAGACTTACAGAGAGGAGTAAGGGTTAATAAAACAAAGGGCCTTGAAGCTGAGCATTCTCATTCAGGGGATCCTGAACTCTTGGGAGTGGTTGCTATCCTGGTGAGATCTGTGTAAATAGGGCCAGATTTTAGTAGCTACGCCCAATTTTATAACATGCGCGTGCAGCTGTTCGCATGTTATAAAATCCAGGGTCGGCGCGTGCAAGGGGGTGCACACTTGTGCACCTTGCACGCGCCGAGCCCTAGGGGAACCCCAATGGCTTTCCTCTCTGAGGCTGCTCCAAAATCAGAGCGGCCTTGAAGAGAACTTTTCTTCCACCCTCCCCCACCTTCCCCGCCCTTCCCCTACCTAACCCGCCCCCCAGCCCTATCTAAACCCCCTCTCTGACCTTTATTGAAAAAGTTGTGCCTGCCTCCGGGCAGGCGTAGATTGCGCACACTGGCCGAGTGCCGGCGAGTGATCTCCCGGCACAGCCGCTATGCCGGAGCCCTCAGTCCCGCCCTGCCCACTCCCCACCCCTTTTTTCAAGCCCTGGAACATATGTCCATCCCGGTGCTTGCACACGTCACCGGCCTTTGCAAAATAGGCTCAGCACGTGCAGGAGCAGGATTTTGGGGTTACGTGCATAATATTGTTATGGTTATGAGGTGTTGGAATGGATTCTTGGGTACTGCGGTGATGGCCACTCCCACGGGGAGGAGCCTCGTGAGGAACTACAGTACTAGGCTAGACTCTATACACGCAGACACAGAGAAGTTGTATTTATTGTACAGCTCGATGGTACTGCCCGGGGAACAGGCAGCAGTGAAGGTGACCCAATGAAGTAGTCCAGGGGTCCTCAGCAGAGGAGACCAGTATCACACTCGAGTAGGTGATAGGCAGTGTGGCATAGCAGGGACAGGTCCTGGATGTAGACACAGAGCGCTGAAGCTAAAGGTGAGACAGATTGAAAGGGTTAGTACTCACTGAAGCAGAAAGCTGAATAGTTGAAGGTCCTGGCAGACAGAAGTTGTTCAGTGGCAGGCACCACATTAGGTTGAGCAGGCCCTCATGGAGCGAGTACCCGGTATCCCAAGATACCGGGTACCTTCTGCTCTATCCCAAGATAGAGCAGAAGACCCCCAAGAAGCGGGTACCCAGGTTAGTGAAGAAATGCCCTGAAGGGCAGAGAGAGCTTCCTGCGACAGCTGTGAAGTGGCAGAGCAGCTTAGACCAGAGGCAATCCAATCCTTGCTAACTCAGTTTGTTAGCAAATGAAGAGCAGGCTAAATGCCAGGATGTGATGATGTCACTCGGAGGGACACCCCTGAGGTTCCCGCCATAACATGGATAAAGACGTGGGTGGCGTGCGTGAGATCACCCTAGGAGGCCCTCAGGAAAATCATGGCGAACACCGTCGCTGTTGCCAATCTGGGACACCGGAGAGAGTGGCATGAAGACGCGGCAGCAGCCATCTTCCCAAGGCTTGAGGAGAGAGAAGGAAGAAAGGTGAGGCACAGAGGTTGAAGCCATCTGAGACCGATGGACACGACAGTGCCCACCTTCAAAGGGCCCCCTCCAGACTCCCTACCTGGTCTAGGTTTTTGAGGATGCAATCGCTGAAATTGACAAAGCATCTCTTTGTCCATGATATTAGTCAATGGTTCCCAAGAGTTTTCTTCTGGTCCGTATCCCTCCCATGGCAGGAGGTATTCCCAAACTCTGCCTCTCTTTCTTACATCAAGGATGGCATCAACCTTATATTCGATGTCTTCTTTTGCATCAACTAGGGTAGGTTCAAGTGTCTTGGTGGAAAACTCGCTAAGGACAAGTGGTTTCAACAGCAAAACATGGAATGCATTGTGAATCCTCATAGCTGGAGGGAGTCTCAGACTATAGGTGAGTGAGCCCAACCGTCGGAGAATAGGAAAGGGTCTGACAAAGCGTAGAGCAAATTGAGCAGATGGAAGCTTAAGTTTCAGATGTTTAGTAGAAAGCCAAACTTTATCTCCAGGCTGGAATTCAGGAGCCTTGCTTCGATGAGCGTCATAGCCTTTCTTTGCTCTGTCCTGCTTTTTGGAGCATCTCTTTAGTCTTTGTCCAGAGCTGCTGTATATTTTTGGCAGCAGATTGAGCTGCTGGGGATGACACAGAAAGTGGCAGTGGTAAGTGGTAAAGGTCGTCGTCCGTAGACCACTTCAAATGGAGTAGATCCAGTAGATGATGCTGGATGTGAATTGATGGCAAATTCAGCCCAGGGCAACAGTTCAGCCCAGTCATTCTGTCGTGAACCGACATAGGAGCAGAGGAACTGTTTGAGAGTTCTATTCATTCTCTCAGTTTGGCCATTCGACTGAGGATGATGCGCAGAGGTATCGAATTTCTTACACAAGGCTTTCCAGAACTTTGCTGTAAATTGAGCTCCTCTGTCAGAAACAATATGTTTAGGCATGCCATGTAGGCGAAAGATGTGACTGCTGAATAACTTAGCAAGTTCCATGGCTGATGGCAAGCAAGGGAGAGCCACAAAGTGATCCATTTTTGAAAATTGGTTCACTGTAATCCAAATAGAATTGTTACCTTCGGAAAGTGGCAGGTCCACCACAAAATCAGTTGCAATATGGGTCCAGGGCTTATCTGGTGTTGGCAAGGGTTGAAGCAGGCCCCAAGGACAAATGGGCAGAGGTTTCTGTCTGGCACAATTGGAACAGGAGGCTACATAAGATAGAATGTCTTCTTTCATGGTGGGCCACCAATAGTACTTTTGTAGTTTGGCCAGTGTTCGCCGTTGACCAGGGTGTCCAGCCAGTTTCGTATCATGAGCCCATCTTAGCAATTTATTTCTTAGATTGCATGGTAAAATGGTCTTGCCCGGGGGTACCGGATGTGTAGCTGTGAGAACCACTCTCTTTGGGTCAATAATATGCTAGGGTTCATCGGGTACGTCCTCTGAGAGGAAAAAGCGAGATAATGCATCTGCTCTGACATTCTGTTACCAGGTGATATTTCAGCAAAAAGTCAAATTTGTTAAAGAACAGGGACCACCTAGCCTGTCTATGGTTGAGGCGTTGAGCGTGTCGGAGGTACTCCAGACTTTTGTGATCAGTGTAAACGGTAATCTGATGTTGTGCACCCTCAAGCCAGGGGTGCCATTCTTCAAATGCTATTTTTATTGCCAACAGTTATTTATCCCTAATGCCGTAGCTCTTGTCCACTGACGAGAAGCATCGGGAAAAGAATGAACATGGGTGCAAGATCTTTGAATCACCAGTCTGGCTTAGCATGGCCCCTACACCTACATCAGAGGCATTGACTTCCACCATGAAGGGTCGAGTAGGGTCCGGATGGTGGAGACATGGTTTGCTTTGAAAGGTGTCTTTTAACTTCTGGACCAATTAGCAGCGTTGGCTGCCTTCTTAGTCATTGCTGTTAATGGAACACTCAATGAAGAGTAATTTTTAATAAAGGTCCGGTAGTAATTGGTAAATCCCAAAAACCGTCTTAGAGCTTTTAGTCCCGTGGGCTGTGGCCATTTTTAAATACTCTAAAGCTTCTGAGGGTCCATTTGGAAACCATTGTTTGAGACAATGTAACCTAAGAAGGGCACGGATTCTTTATGAAATTCACATTTAGACAATTTGGCATACAAGCGGTTCTCGCAAAGAACCGCTTGTATGCCAAATACAAGCAAAAAATATCAAGATGTTGTCTAAGTAGACAATGACACATTGGTAGAGTAAATTACAGAGAATATCATTCATCATGTTTTGGAAGACAGCTGGAGCATTGCACAAGCCGAAGGGTATCACCAGGTATTCAAAGTGTCCATCCCGGGTATTAAAAGCCGTCTTCCATTCATCGCCAGAGTGGATGCAAACTAAATTATATGCTCCTTTGAGGTCAAGCTTGGAGAATATCTTGGCTCCCTGTAACCTATCAAATAGCTCTGAGATGAGTTGTAAAGGGTAGCGGTCCTTTATGGTGATCTCATTCAGACCTCTGTAGTCAATGCACGGACGTAACGTTCCGTCCTATTTCCCCATGAAGAAAAATCCTGCACCGGCAGGAGACTTAGAAGGTCTTATGAAGCCTTTCTGGAGATTCTCCTGGATGTACTCCGACATTGCTTATTCTCCACTACGGAGAGGGAGTAGACCCTTCCTTTGGGTGGTTCCATATTTGGCTTCAAATTAATTGCGCAGTCATATGATCTGTGTGGCGGTAACACATCAGCAGCTTCTTTTGAGAATACATTTTGGTAAGATGCATATTGAGGCGGCAATCCAGGCAACAATGGGGTAGTTGGCATGCATGGTACTGGAGAGACTTCCATTAAGCATTTGCATGACAGTCTGGACCCCAACGTGAAAGCTCCAAAGTGGTCCGGTTGAATTGTGGCATGTTTCTTCAGCCACAGTAACCTAAGCACCAAAGGGTGCATGGCCTTCTCTAGCACAAAGAAGGAAATAGTCTCTGAATGAAGACCCCCTGTTCACAAGCTCAATGGTTCTGTAAGCAGGGTCACTTCACCCGGTAAGGGCTCTCCATGAATAGAGGACAATAGTAATGGAGGCGTCATAGTAGTGGTAAGGATCTGCAAATGTTCCACTAGACATTTCAAAATGAATTTTCCCCCTGCCCCAGAGTCTACTAAGGCAAGGATCTGATATTCCAAAGGCCCACAGATTAAAGATACTGGAAGAGAGAGTGGAGGAGAGGGTGCAGTTAGACCTAAGAAGAGTCCTCCCACAGGACTTAGGTCTGCCAGTTTCCCGGACATATAGGGCATGTTTGTACAGCATGACCAGCTTGTCCACAATACATGCATAGTCCCAACCTCTTTCGGACTCGTCTCTCTTTAGAAGTCAAATGACTGCGGCCCAGTTGCATTGGTTCTTCTTCACCAACAGCAGGCCCTGGGAGTGTAGGCCTGGGTACAGACTTGACACAAATCTCTCCCTGGAGTGATCTTCTGGGACTCTTGACCTCTTGAACTTTGTCGCAAATTCGGCGATCAATCTTTGCTGCCAACTGCATAAGTTCTGGCTATGGTCTTGGGCATCTCACGAGTCACCAGTTCATTTTTCAACCGGGAGTTCAAGCCATCAAAAAATAGGGTTTTCAGGCACCTAGGGTCCCATTGTAATTCAGAAGCCAACATCTTGATTTCAATGGCAAAGTCTGGTAAAGGTTTGTTACCTTGTTTTAGATGAACCAAAGCTGATCCTGCTATCGAGTACCGGGCAGGGTCATCAAATACTGACTTAAATAGTTCAAGAAACCCAGCAAGTTCATTCAGGATAGGGTCATTGCACTCCCACAGCGGTGAGGCCCAAGCCAGGGCTCTTCCATCCAGATACGAAAAGATATAGGTGGTCTTGGCATTCGCTGTAGGGAAATGGTTAGGTTGCAGAGAAAAGTGCATGCAACATTGATTAATAAACCCTCTACACGTCCAAACTTCACCCGTGAAGTGTATCAGAACAGAGAGAGGCACTGTAGACTTGACCGTCACTTCTGGCGGTGTAACTTCTTTACCTGCGGCAGCCGGTGCATTCATCTGTGCGTGTAGCTGATTAAAGGAAACAGTCAAGTTATCTAACGAATTCTGTTGTTCAGAGATTCGCTGGGCCAGGTCCGGAATGGCCTGCAAAGCGGTGAGCTGAAACGAATCCATGAAGTTAGCAATCTGTTATGGTTATGAGGTGTTGGAGTGGATTCTTGGGTACTGCAGTGATGGCCACTCTCATGGGGAGGAGCCCCGTTAGGAACCACAGTACTAGGCTAGACTCTATACACGCAGACACAGAGAAGTTGTATTTATTGTACAGCTCGATGGTACTGCCCGGGGAGCGGGCAGCAGTGAAAGTAACCCAGTGAAGTAGTCCAGGGGTCCTCAGCAGAGGAGACCAGTCTCACACTCAAGTAGGAGCTAGGCAGAGTGGTGTAGCAGGGACAGGTCCCAGATGTAAACACAGAGTGCTGAAGCTAAAGGTGAGACAGACTGAAAGGGTTACTACTCACTGAAGCAGAAAGCTGTATAGTTGAAGGTCCTGGCAGGCAGTGGCAGGCACCAGATTAGGGAGAGCAGGCCCTTGAGGAGTGAGTACCCGGTATCCCAAGATATGTGCCTGAAATAGAGCAGAAGGGCCCCTGAGGAGCGGGTACCCAGGTTAGTGAAGAAATGCCTCGAAGGGCAGAGAGAGCTTCCTGCGGCTGCTGGGAAGTGGCAGAGCAGCTTAGACCGGAGGCAATCCAATCCTTGCTAACTCAGTTTCAGGTCAATACAGTAAAGTGCGGCCGCGGTTACCCTGCTCCTAACCCACTTTCTACCCACTTTTTGGCCGTGTTAGCCCTTCCTCCGATACACAATCCCCTTTAACCTACTCTTACCAGCGTCCTTAAATCACCGGGTAATCCTTCCGCCCGCGGCATGTGTATTACATGTAAACGATCGAATTAGCTATTCCCTCCCATACAGTAACACGCGCCCCGACTATCGCTTTTTTACCTGTCGTTTTGCTGCGCATTTAACCTGCTAACTTACCCGCCTACCCTTACCACTGCGTTAGAGGCAGGGGTAAGGGTAGGCGGCAAACTTTCCCCCGCCCCACTCACCTGCCCTGGCCATGTCCATGGGTGCTGGTCTCCGGGGCAGCCCCAGTCCTCTCCCCTCCTCCCGAAGCAACGAAAGCGGAAAAAAGCGAAAAAAAAAAAAAAGCGAAAAAGAGGGAAAAAAAAGTTGCAAGAGGGAGAGAGGACGGGCAATCCTACACTCGGGATTGCCAGTCCTCTCTCCCCTCCTCCCGAAGCAAGGCGCGAAAAGCAGCCTTGCTTTTCGGGAGGAGGGGAGAGAGGACTGGCAGTGAAAAGCAACAAAGCAACTTACTTTTTTTTGCTGCCCCCCTCCGGAGATGGACATCGGAGACGACGGACACGGCTCCCCTGCCTCCAGCTGCCCGCGAAGATAGACGCATCGCACGGGCGAAAGCGGCCCCTGTGCGTGCAATTGGCTGCTCAAGATGTGACATCACGACATTTGGCGTCACGGCAATGTGGCGTCACGACTTGAGCGGCCAATTGCACGCACAGGGGCCGCTTTCGCCCGTGCGATGCGTCTATCTTCGCGGGCAGCTGGAGGCAGGGGAGGGGAGCCGCGGTCCCTCGTTGCAGCCCCCCTCCGTCTCCGGAGGGGGGCTGCAAAAAAAGTAAGTCGCTTCGTTGCTTTTCACTGCCAGTCCTCTCTCCCCTCCTCCCGAAAAGCAAGGCTGCTTTTCGCGCCTTGCTTCGGGAGGAGGGGAGAGAGGACTGACAATCCGGAGCATAGGATTGCCCATCCTCTCTCCCCTCTCTCTCTTGCTACTTTTTTTTTTTTTTTTCATTTTTTCCACTTTCGTTGCTTGCTTCGGGAGGAGAGAGGACTGGCAATCCCAAGCATAGGAGAAACCGTCCACTTCCTGGTACCTGTCATTTCAAATGTCATTTGAAATGACATTTGAAATGACAGATACCAGCGTGTCCGTGAAGCATTAGGCCAGCGCACCCAGGATACTGTATAGCGCTCTATACAGTAAAATGGGTTGCGTGGGCCTAACGCTTCACGGATGCTTCTTAGACGCAGCTTGCATTTGCAAGCTATTTACATACAGTATCGAGCGGTAGGTGAGCTGGACTGTGTGTGCGGCAACCGCGGGTGCGCCCGGCACTAACGCAGCTCTCCCTACCGCTCCTTACTATATCGGCCCGTTTGTTAGCAAACGAAGGGCAGGCTAAATACCAGAATGTGATGATGTCACTCGGAGGGGACGCCCCCGAGGTTCCCGCCATGACGTGGATAAAGACGTGGGTGGCATGCATGAGGAGGCCCTCAGGAAAATCATGGCGAACACCGTTGCTATTTGCCGATCCGGGGACACCGGAGGAGACCGGCATGAAGACACGGCAGCAGCCATTCTTCCCAAAGCTTGAGAAGAGAGAAGGAAGAAAGGTGAGGCACAGAGGTCAAAGCCGTCTGAGACCGACGGATGCAACAATATACACGCGTAAACCCTTTTAAAATTCACCCCATAGAGTCTAAACTTGACATGTGAGCTTTTAGGGAAAATATCAGGGTTTTTCCTGCCCAGGTGCTACCCATATTTATTCATATATCCAGTAATTCTATTTTCAGCAATTATTTTCACCATTTTGCCCTGCACTGACATTAGGTAGCTTGTTTTGTAGTTTTCTGGATCATCCCTGCAGTGACAGATTTTAATGATAGGTTACAGATTACCATAACTCTGGAGTGAATATCATCCAGTTGTGGTGATTTGTTGCTATTTAATTTGTGTCAGCTTAAGACCCTCCCCCCTAAAACAAACACAGTTCTCCTCTCTGCTTGAATGCAAGGACTTAGTTACAAGACACCAGTTGCTTTACAGGAAATGCTGAACCCAGTCTAGCAGTACATGACTTATTATGAATGTTAGCAGGTCTGGTCATACCAGGTTGCTTCACTGGAATCTTGATTCAAAGTCCAAGCATACCCTGCAGTAATGGAGCTCTGCCTTCCCATTCCATTAAGTTGCCAGAACACAGGACTTTTTCCAGGTACCCTTTATGTACACCTGAGGATCAATTCAGATTCTCAGGGAATGAGGCCATGTACCAGTCTAACCATAAGAATATAAGAACATGCCATACTGGGTCAGACCAAGGGTCCATCAAGCCCAGCATCCTGTTTCCAACAGTGGCCAATTCAGGCCATAAGAACCTGGCAAGTACCAAAAAACTAAGTCTATTTCATGTTACCGTTGACAGTAATAGCAGTGGCTATTTTCTAAGTCAACTTAATTATAGCAGGCAATGGACTTCTCCAAGAACTTATCCAATCCTTTTTTTAAATACAGCTATACTAATTGCACTAACCACATCCTCTGGCAACAAATTCCAGAATTTAATTGTGCGTTGAGTGAAGAAGACTTTCTCCGATTAGTTTTAAATGTGCCACATGCTAACTTCATGGAGTGCCCCCCTAATCTTTCTATTATCTACTAGTGGTACCCAGCCACGCATTGCAGTGGCAGAGTCAGGTTCTTTTCCCTCCCTCCCCCTTCCCCCTTGCTCATTTACCTCAGTCACTCATCCTCCTCCCCCTTGGTCACTCACCCCCCTTCCCTCCCCTGTCCCCACTCCAACTCTCTCCCCTCACATGTCACACTCTCCCCCTCATTCTCCCTCCCCTGACACTCACCTCCCCCCTCATTCTCCCTCCCTCACTGTCACCTCCCCCCGCCTACTGCCTACCCTTCAGATCAGAAAACTTTTGTCTTTCTATTTCTGTGGGAACCCTCCCACCCCCCAAAAAAACCCCCAATCCCAACCCTTTAAATCAAATAACCCCCCCCACCTTCCTGCCCCCCCCCCAGACCTGGGAAATAAAAATTGTTTGTGCTAATGTGGTCTGTCCCTGGGCGTCTGTGCGCATTATGTAGCCAAATAGGGGAACTCCTAACCACATTTGCACTCCCAAATTTGTTTTGTGGTCTGGGGAGGGCTATTTTGATGCATTCCCGAGATCGTGCAAGTTTAGTGTATGCATTTGTGTGTGAACCTCACCCTTCCCACAAAAAACAACTCTATGAGAAACGTTCTCTTAAACTAACCACCCCACAATCTCCTGCCCCCCTCCCCCAGCCCTGCGAAAAACAGTAGCCCACCCCCTGCCCCCCCCAGAGTTGCCAAATGAATGAAACCTGCCCCCCCCCTCGTGATCCCTCCCCAAGATGTTCGCAATAAAATCATTACCACCCCCCACACTCCAGACCTCCCGAGACCTGATAAAAATGTCAGTTGGTGGAGCGGGCGTTCAGGAACGGTCCGGGAGCGATGTATTGGCATTGGTCCGTCAGCTGAGAGCACTGAAACGGGTTCCGACGGCCCTTTGCCCTTACTATGTCAGTTGGGTGGAGCAATGGCAGCGGTAGGTCCTCTGACATAGTAAGGGCAAAGGGCCGCCGGCTGCCAGTCCTGAAAATGGCGCCGAGGGGCCCTCGCCCTTACTATGTCACATGGGCTATGGCCGCCATTGGCCGAGTGGCATAGTAAGGGAAACGGCCGTCGGCGCCATGTTGATTGCTGGCAGCCGACGGCCGTAGTGCAGGAGATGTCCCAGACCGGTCCTGGCCCCCTGCTGGAGCTTCCCGGACTTCTGTCAGGTTTTGTGTGTGTTTCTGAGGGCCTGGGAAGTAAATACATTTGGCATGTGGTGTAGGGGGTGTGAGGAGGGTGGTTTTGTGTGTTTTGGGAGGCTGTGGGAAGTAAATCAATTTGGCATGTGTGTGGGGGGTGTGTGAGGAGGTGGTGGTGTATTTATCTATAAAGGAAATAGTTATCTTCGGCGAAAAAAGTGTGCAAATGTGTTAAAATGGAAGTGAAACGTGGACCTGGACTGGCGAAATGATTAGTGTGGCGTGTGTTAGTGTAAGGTGTAACAGATGGCGCTTACGTCCAGCAGATGTCGCTGTTTTCTCAAAAACAATCTTTAAACCTATTTTACCTGTCACAGGTGTGACATATCTCTTATGTAAGTTCAGAAGAACCTTCCTGTATATGAAATGAAGGTTGTGTCAAAATTTGAAAGCAATCGGTTCAGTGGTTTCTGAGATTAGCGATTTTGTCCAAACTATTTAACATTTTTATTATATAGATTATTAACCATGGTCTGAAGTTGTCTCAATTTATGCCACTTTGTGGGCTTACAAGAGGTGCACCAGCTTCCAAATGGGTAGGACTATGGTTCAAAGCCCACCTGTGGGGAGATTTACTACAAATCTCTATTTTATCTCTGAATTCAAAGTTTTCGTACGCAGAAAAAAAATGTCTTGATTTGTCAAGATTTAATGTAATTTATTTTAGTTTGCATCAATTAAACATAATTGATTAGGCATGCCTAGCAATTGGTTTACTGATTCAGATAAATATTTTTTCACCATTTCTAATGTAGTTCGACAGATCATTGGGTAAGAGTCTCCACAGATTTGTTAATTCACAAATGAAGTGACTCTGACATGTTGAATAGCAGCTGGCCAGTGACATTGTTATTCAGAGGACACATGACCTGGATCCTATGGGGTGCTCTGGGACCCATTATTCACCAGAGATTGCAAGATGTGACTGGGGTGAGGGGGGTGGTGGGGGGATGTCCAAGGAAGTAGGCTAGGGTTGGGGGGTTAGTCATAGGCCTGAGGAGGGTACTGAGTCATGGAAGGTTTTACTTGCCGGGGGATTGGTTCGAAGGGGTGAGATTCAGAGGGGGTCTTTACAGCCCATTTTATTTTTTTTACTTGTAGTGCCTTGGGGTTGCCTGTAGATCAGCGATTCTCAAACTGGTGTGTCACCAAGCCCCGGCAAGTGTGTCGCGTCTCCGGTGTCCCACTGCCCTGTTGTACTTTCCTTCTCCCTTTTTTCCAGCCCTTCAGGCCAATTGGAAACCTCATTTCTTCCTACTCCCACTGCCCCAATGGGAAGCCTTCTTCATTCTGCCTGCTCCCACGCAGGCCAATTGGAAGCCTCCTCCCTTCTACCTGCCAGTGGGAGTAGGAAGAAGGGAGGAAAGCCTTGATTGGCTGGTGAGGCAGGCATCGCATAACCTGGGGGTAGAGTGGGAGGAATGGCAAGTGGTGAACAATGAAGCAAAGCACCCACGGGAGCTCATCCCCGTGGTGGTGAAGAGGAAAAACCCAACCCTGATGAAGCAAGGCCCGGCACGGGAAATCATCCCGTGGCGGTGAAAATGAAACCCGACCCCGACCGAGTGCCGAGGCCACCACAGGAGCCCATCCCGTGGCAGCGAAGAGGAAACCCAAACCCATCCAAGGCCACCATGGGAAGCCCATCCCCATGGTGGCAAAAAAAGAATGCCCGCCGGAGTAAAGCCACGGAGGAACTGGAGCCCATTCCTGCAGTGAAGGAAGAAAAGTTTTTTTGGTGAGAGTTTGTATGTGGGTGTTGGTGTAAATGGTGCCTGGGTGAGAGCTTGTGTCTGTGGGTGTGAATGGGTGCCTGAGGAGAGCTTCGTGTGTGTGGGTGTGAATGGGTGCCTGGGTGAGAGCGGGTATCTGTGGGTGTGAATGGGTGACCTAAGTGAGAGCTTGTGTCTGTGGTTGTGAAAGGATGCATGGGTAAGAGCTTGTGTCTGTGGGTGTGAATGGGTGAGTGTGTGTGGTGGGTGCCTGGGTGAGAGCTTTTGTGTGTGGGTGTGAATGGGTGCCTGGGTGAGAGCTGGTGTAAATGGGTGCTTGGGTGAGAGCTTGTGTGTGGGTGTGAATGGAAGCCTGGGGAAGAGCTGGTATGAATGGGTACTTGGGTGAGAGCTTGTGTATATGTGTGTGTGTGTGTGTGTGTGTGTGTGTGTGTGTGTGTGTGTGTGAATGGAAGCCTGGGTGAGAGCTTGTGGGTGTGAATTGGTATGTGGTTGTAATTGGGTACCTGGGTGAGAGCTGGTGTGAATGGGTATGAGAGCATTTGTGTGTGATTGAGAGCTTGTATATAAGAGAGCATGTATGTGATTGAGAGACTGGTCAGGGAAGTGAGTGTTTCTGTGTGAGAAAGAGAGACTGGTCAGGAAGATGACTGGAGTGAGAGAGACCGAGACTGGTCGTGGGGGTCTAATTTAGGGGTGTGTGGGGTGTGTAAGTGACTGGTTGTGGGTGCTAAGGAAGAGGACTGTGAGGACAGAGCTCAGCAGCTCTTGCTGCTTCTGGTGAGTGCTACTGGCCTGGAAGAGAAAGGATTAGGAGAGTTGCTGGAGAGGGTAAGTAAAGGTAGCTTTTTAAATTTATTTTTCTTGATTGACTGCCATTTTAATTATTGGGTATTATGCGATGTCTGCTTTTAAATATTTTATTGATATTTGGATATGTTTTAATAATTTTTATGAGTTTTTAATTGTTAGATATTATTCTGTTTAGCAGCTGTTTTGTAACATCTTTAGTATAGCTTTACAATTATTTCTGTGTGGGGATCTATAGCAGCTTGGTTTATTCTGTTTTCCCAATAGGAAATGTATTAGTGTTTAGGGCCTGGTTTAATACTTGTATTTCTTAGATAGGGTTGTTACTGTTTGTGTGTTCCATGATACAGGTGTAACTTTGTGCGGGTTAGTTTGTGTGCATTATTACAAATCCTGAGAGTCTGTTAGGTGCTATATTTCTCTTTCCATTTCTCCAGGTTCGCACTGCATGCAGAGTGGCTTTTTTGGTTTTCCATTCCAGTTTCTGTCTCCATATTTATAATTTGTGGTCTTTCTGTACTTGGTTAAGGTCGGTTCTGGGTGTGTGACTGAGGTGAGGTATTTTACTAGCATGTAGGCATTTGTATCAAACTTGTTGTGTTTTCTCAATAGGATATGCATTAGTGGTAATCACTGTCTTTTCATAAGGAAGGTATTGTGCCTGGTAGTAAAGGGCGTTTGTTTCTCTTTTACTAAGATGTCATCAGAACCAGAATATCTTTTTGTATGGAAAGTTGTGCTCTGCACTCATTGCTGGGGGTTGAGGGAATTCCTGTGGATGCAGAGCGCATGTTTACATTTAGCCCCCATTATTTATTTATTTATTTATTGTTTTTGTTATACCGAGTTTCATGATAGGCATCACATCAACCCGGTTTACAAATAACAAGGAGTGTAAAGCAAAACGTAACGTAAAAAACAATATTTTCAATAAGAACCTTGAACTTTAAATACAGTGAATCAGAAAAAGGGAGAGGGAAAGTTACAAAAAACAAGGAAAGTTACAAAAAACAAGGAAAATAAACTTGGGATGGAAGGGGAGAAATTGAACAGCACAATATTTACATTTCAGCCTATTGATACATTAGAATAGCAAGTGAAAAAAATAAGACTATGGTCACATGTTCAGTGTGTCACGCATGTGAGAACCATCTGTCAGGTGTGTCCCAGCCAAAAAAAAAGGTTGAGAACCACTGCTCTAGAGGAAGCAGTGGATGGATGGGGGGGAGGAGGGGGAAGTAGGACCAGCGCTCTCATAGGACCCCTGGGGTTTCTTGATTCTTTGGGATGGGGGCTTTGTGTAGGCTACTCGGTCCCTTTAAGCACTGCTGGGGAAAGTTGGCTGCAACTCTGTGTCATTTTATTACCATAAAATTGCCTAGTAATTAGCTGCTTTGCTTACATTTGCATACAAAGCAGCTCATTATAATTTTGGCATTATTTTGGGTAAAATAATGTGCGGTATTGTAAATACTACATGTTATCACTGTGTTAAGGTGTTTGCCATGCTCTAAATACTGTTTATCATGCTGTAAATGCCAATATAGTTTAGTAAATGATTCCCTATGTGTCTTAAAAGTATCTGTGTACTTTGTACCTGATATCTGTGCAGGTAGTCAAGCAGGGGCAAAATAGCATACATACTTCTGGCAATTCCATGTGTGAAAACTATGTTTCTCCCCCAACCTAAATATACCTACAGAACTATCTCCTATGGAAGCTGCACATTTGCCACATTTGAGGGGGGGCAATTTTCAATCAGGTATTTTACCATGATAAATGCCTTTCAAAATTGCCTGTTTAATAGATCCGCTGGCTTACTTGCAGACTTCTTGCATTTGATATACTTTGCAAAATGTTTATTAATTTTTGCCTCTCGGGAAAGTCTCTTCTGAAATTCTCTCTAGGGACCAGATTTACTAAGACTTCTACTGTGTCTATGGGGAATGAAGCTTAGTAAATCAGGTCCTTGTCAGTGTTTCTGCTCTTTCTTCTTTATCTCATTAGCATTTGCTTTCCATTTTTAAAGTGTTTTTTTGGCTTTGCTAGTCTCTTTCACAGCACCATTTAGGCAGGCCGCCATCCGTTTGGTCTTTTTTCAACCTTTTTAGACTTGTGGAATGCATCTTAACTGGTCTTCATCATGTTGGTCTTGCAGGGTTACAGCAGCCTGTGAGACAGCAAGGGTAGAGGTAGTATAGTATGCTTTTCCAAGGAGCTAAAGCAATTGTCTTCCTCATCATAAGAACTGGTGGTTTCTGTTTAAAGAAAGATACATGGCTGCATGACACCCACACTGAACATTGCTTGGGTGAATGTACCGACATATTTGATCAGAATGCCCCCCCTATTTTCCAAACCTGGTGATGGCCATTTTCCAAAATGGAGTTGGCCAGTTGGTAGCATGCCTTTGCCTCATTATGTGATGGTGCAGCCAGCACCATCATGGAAAATAGCCATGGGTCTGGACCCCAGCGGGTGCTCTAGGCCCTAACAAAACTACCACGGCTACTTGCATGTCTGGGACGATCCAGAGGGTGGGGGACCAGCCTCTAAGAGGGTCAAATTTTAGTCCGAGGGGCCTGTTCCCAGAGGTATTTTACAAAAATGTTTTTTTTTTCACCTCAGGTGCCTCAAAGGGTGGTGGAGGGGGAAACCTAGAGTCTATGGAGGCCCCTGACATACTTTAAGGCATGGTGGCCCCGCCGTTTTGGAGCATATATCCTTTAGAATTTAGGGGGCAAGAAATGCTGTAGTATTTTTTCCAGTGGTATTTACAAAGTGGCATTGCTGCTTAGTGAGTCCTGCAGTATTTAGTAAATGAAGCTCGGTGTTAGAAACATTCCCAGAGCTGTGCCTCTGCATGCTTTCCATACTTGTAAATACTTGCAAATATTCTCCCAAGTGTGCCTTTCTGCAAAGGATAGAGAATGAAGCCCAGAATAATCAAGGGGAATACTTATTTATTTAAGAAATTCATAGCCCGCTAATAGATAATTTATATAAGCTCATTGCTCCATTCTCGAGAGAAGAATATAATATGTTATGTCAAGATATGGAACATCCAATTTTTAAACAAGATTTGTTATTTTTAGCCTGAAATTTTTATCTAAATGAAACCAAATTATAAAGCAGAAAACATATGTACAATTATTAATAATATTGCCATTATATGTATGATTTAAAACAATTCTATTACTGAATTTCATGCTGTCAGATTGATTCATCTTCAGGGTGAAAACCTTAAAATAAAAGAAAATGTTCTTAAGTAATATAATCCTGACAAGATAATTCAAGATAATTTAGAATATTTTTCTTATTATTAGAAACATATTTTTTTTGAGAGACATATTTTAAAACAAAACTTATGTATTTTATTTTAATATTGAACATTATTTTAAGGAAATAATTACTAAAAATAAAAAGTAAAATTTTAAACTTATCTTTGCAGTGTAGTTTTTAGAATGAGTTGACATCCATCTGATCTTTTATACTTTTAGTTGCTTTCTACTTCTGTGCACATAGGGGTAGATTTTTAAAAAGTACGCCCGCGCGTACTTTTGTTCGCACACCAGGCGCAAACAAGAGTATGCCGGATTTTAATAGATACGCACGTAGCCGCACGTATCTTTTAAAATCCGGTGTCGGTGCATGCAAGGCTGTGCAAAATTGGCAGCCTGCGCGCGCCGAGCCGCGCAGCCTGCCTCCGTTCCCTCTGAGGCCGCTCTGAAATCAGAGCGGCCTCAGAGGGAACTTTCCTTCCACTCCCCCACACCTTCCCCTCCCCTCCCTTCCCCTACCTAACCCACCCCCCCAGCCCTATCTAAACCCTTCCCCTACCTTTGTTTGAAAAGTTACGCCTAACATGCGAGCGCCGGCTGCGTGATTCCCCGTCCCGGGAGCAGTTTCGGAGGCCTCGGCCACACCCCCGAAATGCCCTCAGGCCGAAACCATGCCCGCGGCCCCACCCCTGGATGACGCGCTGCCGCGATAAGCTCCCCGACACGCCCCCCCCCAGGAAAGCCCCGGGACTTGTGCGCGCCCGAGCCTATTCAATATAGGCTCGGGCGCGCAGGGGGAACTTGGGGCAGGTTTTCGGGGGTACTCGCGTATCTCTTTGAAAATCTGCCCCTTAATAATCAAGTAGTAAATTCAGATGCTAAAACAACCATCCTGAGTCAACTGAAATAACTCTCTGTCCTTTGGTCACTACCAATCTTTCAGGGTGGGAGGAAACAAACCAAAAAAAACCCAAAAAAACTTTAACTGAAGCCCACTGGGGAAATTTAGCAGATGTGAACTAGGTTTTCTAAATTAGATTTACAATTTGATTTCAATATTTAAGTAAGTGGAAAGTATCTAAAATTAATAAAACATAGAGAAGTCTGCTTTCTTTCTGAAAAGTATTGTCCATTTAAGTGAGCCAGCAGTCCTTGGGTGCCCAATAGAAATTGCACGGGTGGCTAAACCAATCTTATGTGATGAGATTGATTTCAATTACACCCATCAGGGGTTGTCACTGCCTTTCCATCGGATGCTGCAGATTGCTTCTCCATTTAAATGGCTGACACCACATATGAATCACCACCACATGGATTTAACTCTGATGGTGTGAAATTGTGATGGACACATTCATTCAGATTAGATGGAAACCCCTCTCTAAATCCAAGAGGCAGGGGTTCAGTTGTAATAATTTAAGGTGCAGCTTTTTGACTTGATATTGCTTAAATAAATTCTCAGTCTGTATGACCAAAATTCTGATTATTAGGTTGTACTGTTTAGCAGATCTATTTCTTAAGGCTTTACAGTTTGCATTGTGCTGCAATACTTGTTTCCTTTCCCTTTAGGAGATTCAAGATGTCAGCACATTGCAGAGTGTAGTTCTCTCAGGACTTTCATGGATGCTACACTCACTCCATTTCCTCCTGGGAAGCATAGATAAACCATCTTCTTAAAAACAGAAGCTTCACATCCAGTGAAGCACAATTTGTGAAATCTCATTTTATGTTGTTTTTTTTTTTTTTTTTTACTTGAGGGATTGATTTTCCCTAGAATGAAAGTTTCTTTTTCTCTGTTTCTTGGTCCCTCAGTTAGGAACTGTCAAATTTGCACTTTTCTCTGAAAGTGCTAGTTTCTGCTGTGTTGTCATGCATTTCTCGGTCCATGAAAGGTGTTTTAGAAGACATTGTTGGAAAGGGAAATCCCCTCATCGTTCCTAGAGTCATCTGTCTTTTTAGATGGTATCCTTAGATTAGAAACTTTCTCTTTCTGGGTGCTAAATCGTGCCTGGACTAGCCTCTCTTGCTGTCATCTTTTGCTGTGAAACTTTGTGGAAATTCTTTGAGTAACAATTACCCACAGACTTTCCCATCTTTGAAAAGTACCCTCAATGGGCCTTATTTTCAAAGCCATTTATGTGCATAAAACTTGATTCTATGGGGGTAATTTTCAAAAGGAGTTACATGCGTAAATGTAGCTACTATTGTAGCAATTTTCAAAAGCCATTTACTCAAGTAAAGTGCACTTATGTGAGTAAATCCTATAGACAAGTCAATGGCATATATCGTAGCAATTTTCAAAAACCCACTTACTCAAGTAAAGTGAATTTACTCCAGTAAACCTGGTTTTTACTCGAGTAAATGCTTTTTAAAATCAGGCCCTATGTGCATATGTGGTTGTTACAAAATTGGCTGAGATTTTGTTCAGATAAAAGTACACACAGGAGGGGTAATTTTCAAAAGGAGTTACATGCGTAAATGTAGCTACTATTGTAGCAATTTTCAAAAGCCATTTACTCACGTAAAGTGCACTTATGCGAATAAATCCTATGGACGATTCAATGGCATATATTGTAGCAATTTTCAAAAGCCCACTTACTCGAGTAAAGTGCATTTACATGCGTAAAACCCAGATTTACGCATGTAAATGCTTTTTAAAAATCCGCCTCAGGGACAGTAAACTTTAAAATTAGCATGTGCATGCCCATATACGTGCATATGGGGGCGCATGCCAAAACGTGCATGGATTTTATATCCTCTATTCAAGTGCACGCATTATATAAAATATACAAGCCGTTAAGCCCGTCACAACGGGCTACATTACATTTTTGTTTTCGATCCATTTTCGAAAACAGCACCCTCCTACTCTTTTTCTCCCTCATTCCCCCTTCCCCTCAGTCACTCACCCCCTTCCCACCCCTCAGTCTTACTCACTCTCTGTCTCCCACTGCCTCCTTCCCCTCACTCTCACCTCCCTCCCTCCCCTTCCCTCAGTCACTCCCACCTCTCTCCCCTTCCCACAGTCACTCCCCACCCTGTCTCAATCCCATCCCCTCTCCCTCAGCCCTCCTCCACTCCCTTTTTCTCTGCTCCACAACTTCTTACCCTTCCACTTACTCACATCCCTGTCTCTCACCTCTCCCTCCCTTTCTCCATCTTCCCCTCAATCCTCCCCTCCCCCCTTCAGTCCCTCCCCCTCCCTCCTCACTCAGTCCCTCCCCCTCCCACTCCAATCCCTCCCCATCCTCCACTCCCTCCTCCAACACTCAGTACCCTCCCCTCACTTCAATCCCTCCCTTCCCCTCTCCACTCAGTCCCTCCCTCCCCTCACTCAGTCCCCTCCCTTACCCGCTCTTTCTCTCCTCCCTTCCCTCCCTCTCTTTCTCTCCTCCCTCGCTACTGGCCGCCGCCTGCCTCCTCATCGTTGTTCGTTGCCGTCGCTGCCGGCCGCCGCTCGCCGCGCAATCGCCGCTGCCACCCGACGCCGCCACTCGCCGCCGCTGCCACCCGCCGCCGCCGCCAATCGCCGCTGCCACCCGCCGCCCGCCATCGCCGCTGCCACCCGACGGCCGCCATCGCCGTCTGCCGCTGCCACCCTACGCCGCCATGTTTTGTTTTTTTTTGACGCTGGCTAAGACCGACGTCCTTGCCCGCACATGCGCAGTAGAGCTGCGCTCTACTGCGCATTTGCGGGCCGTCGGTCAGGGCCCATTTATAAGGTAGATAGTCATGAATACATGTGCATATTTTCCTTAGGATTGTCAGCTTTTACATGTGCGAGTGAGCGCATTTTATAACATGCAATCATGAAAGCAATTCCCAGTTTTACCATTTAATCCATCAGTTTGCCCAGTCTTTAGGTGATCAAAAACACTCCAGTTTACCCACACTCCTCACCCTGCCTGTATTTGGCTATAAATAGTTTTTATTCTGATTTACATCTGATAAATAGCAGAACTAGATATGCTCAGATAAAGCATTATGCGTGCTGTGTTCACAGGTTATAAAATCACAACTTGTGAGCATAAATGTTGGTCCTACCCTGAAACACCCCGAACCCACCCATTTTTATGTGAGTAAAGTTATTCGCACACTGGTACTTGTGTGCATATGTGCGAGTACTAGTGCGAATGTGTATGCATCTCTTTTAAAATTCACCTTCTAACCTGATTTCACATGTACTTTGAATGAACATATTCCAAGGAGCGGAGTTGCTACTTACGCACAGGGACGTAAACTTTCAAATCAAGCACGGGTGTACATGTGCACGTGGTTGCTAGGACATGCACATGGATGCAGCAGTTTTATAACATATGCCTACCAATGCTTTAATGGCACTGTACTGGCCTGCTCATGTCCCCACCCACAACCGCCCAGACTGAGGTCTGGCACTACCGGGTGTGCAAACCGTGCAATTGCCACGAGGGCGGCACACCTGATGAGGGCAGCATCGGGAGCAGGGAAAGGAGGTCCATGGTGCTGCTGGGGGACCTGATCTCACCAGTGGTGGAAGAAGGAGGAGGCCTGTGGTGCCGCCGGTGTACCTGATCCCACCTGCGGTGGAAGAAGAGGAGGCCCATGATGCCACCGGTGGACCCGATCCCACTGGTGGCAGAAGAAAGAAGTCCATGCTCCCAAGAAAAAGCAATGTGGCCCCACCAAAATTAATGGCGTGATAAGCGCTGTTTTAGTAAACGGAGAAGCACAGATGATGACGCCAATCCTGCCTCTTTTGAGGATGGGGAAATTCCCCCCAGATTTGAACTGTATAGAACTATGTTGCAGTTCTTTCATAAAGATGAACTGCCAGCCTTGATTTCCCAGACCTTAACTATGCTTGCCATCCTGGGGCGGATTCCGTTCTGAGCTGATAAGCAATCCTATTTTGGTTTCTTAGTATAAAGCTTCTTGTTTTTTCCCATGACAGAAGCCATTCAAGAATTGACTGATCTTGAGTGGTGTCCCAGAGGCAATTTCAAAGGGAGTCAGATTTTTGGAAGACCTTTACCCTCTGGATCCAGTGATAAGTGAGTGCTTTTGTTTTCTGAAGGTAGATGCATTTGTGTGTCTCCAAGTGGACCACTATTCCTGTTTGAAGGAGGGGAGCGACTTGAAGGATGCTCATGATAGAAAGATTGAGAGTATCCTTTAAGCAGCATTTGAAGTTGTGGCAATGAGCTTGCAGATCGCTTCTTGTTGTTCTTGGTGGCTCGCTCATTTGCTTCTCTTCTAGAAAGTTGATGACAATAATGGTACATTCCAGATCAGTTATGGAACTTGCTGCTGCCTTTTTGGCTGATGCTGGCTGTGATTGGTCCACACTTCAGCCACAGGGATGGCTTCAATTGTGGTGGCCAGGCATCAGTTATGGTTGAGAAATTGGTCAGAAGATGCGACCTCCAAGCCTAATCTCATCAAGTAACTTTCAATGGCTCACTTTTGTTTGGTAGCGAGTTGGAGGAGATGGCCAGTAAGTGGGTGATTCTCAGGTTCTCGTTTGCCGGAGGATAAGAGACTGACACAGCACTCCCTTGTCATGAGAGGTCATAAGAACATAAGAACATAAGAAATTGCCATGCTGGGTCAGACCAAGGGTCCATCAAGCCCAGCATCCTGTTTCCAACAGAGGCCAAAACCAGGCCACAAGAACCTGGCAATTACCTAAACACTAAGAAGATCCCATGCTACTGATGCAATTAATAGCAGTGGCTATTCCCTAAGTAAAATTGATTAATAGCCATTAATGGACTTCTCCTCCAAGAACTTATCCAAACCTTTTTTGAACCCAGCTACACTACCTGCACTAACCACATCCTCTGGCAACAAATTCCAGAGCTTTATTGTGCGTTGAGTGAAAAATAATTTTCTCCGATTAGTCTTAAATGTGCTACTTGCTAACTTCATGGAATGCCCCCCTAGTCCTTCTATTATTCGAAAGTGAAATAACCGAGTCACATCTACTCATTCAAGACCTCTCATGATCTTAAAGACCTCTATCATATCCCCCCTCAGCCATCTCTTCTCCAAGCTGAACAGCCCTAATCTCTTCATCCTATCCTCATAGGGAAGCTGTTCCATCCCCTTTATCATTTTGGTTGCCCTTCTCTGTACCTTCTCCATCGTAACTATATCTTTTTTGAGATGCGGCGACCAGAATTGTACACAGTATTCAAGGTGTGGTCTCACTATGGAGCGATATAGAGGTCGTGCTAGAGGTTACAGGTGCTTTCGACCCTATAGCAGAGCGACCTTTCAGAGAACTTGGCCCTTCAGTACGTCTCAGTCCTTTTGTTCCCAACAGCCCAGAAAAGGCACAGGCTTGGGTGGTTGGACCCTCTTGACCCTCCAAATGAAGGTTTGCTGACCCACCCTCAGGGACAGGACATAGGGGATCACCTCTCTCTCGCTCTCTCTTTTATCAGAGGTGGGTCGAGATCATATCGGATCAGTGGGTCTTGGAGGTGATAAGAGCAGGATATGTTGCTGATATTTTGCAGTATTCCTCGGGATGTGTTCATGGTGTCTCCCTGCCACTCCCCACAGAAGAAGCAGGCAGTGGAGGATACATTGGCAAGGTTCCTCAGACTGAGGACTGTGGTCCCAGTGCCCACGTCTCAAGAAAATATGGGGTGAAATTCCATTTATTTTGTTTCGCCAAAGAAGGAGGGCCCATCCTGGACCTCAAGGGCATAAGTCATCACCTACGAGTGAAACATTTTTGCATGGAAACATTGTGCTCTGTGATCATAGCAGTGCAGTCAGGAGAATTTCTGACCTCTCTGGATCTGTCCGAGGCATATTTTCACATTCCCATCTAACTGGAACATCAATGCTTCTTGTGCTTTGAAGTTTTGGGATGCCATTTTCAGTTTTGGGCACTGCTCTTTGGTATGGCCACCAAGACCAGAACCTTTTCCAAGGGAATGATGGTAGTTGTGGTAGTGATAGAAAGGATGGAATACTAATACACCCGTATTTGGAGAACTGGCTGATTCACACCAAGTCGCTGGAAGAGAGCCACCTGGTGACTCACAAGGTGAATTCCCTGTTGCGAGAGCTCAGCTGGGTGTTGAACCTTTAGCCTACTCAGTCGTGGAATACCTGGGAGTTTGGTTTCGAAATGCAGCAAGGCAAAGTGTTTCTGCTGGAGGGCTCAGATTCAGAAGTTGCTAGCCCAAATCCGCACATTCTTGTCAACTCTGCGCCCGGCTGTATGGGCTTACCTGCAGGTCCTTGGCTTATTGGCGGTGACTCTGGAAGTGATACCATGGGCGAGGGCACATATGCATCCTCTTCAGCACTCCCTGCTGCCTCGGTGGAATCTGCAGTCTCAGGACCAATCAATTTGGCTCCACCTGCCGATGGAGGTCTCCTCCCAACTGCAGTGGTGGCTGCAGGTAGATCATCTATGGAAGGGTGTCTCCCTATCCCCCACTGGACTGTCTAGTACCCACAATGATGCAAGTCTCCTTGCTTGGGGTGTTCAGAAGATGATTAACACAAGGGTGCTGGAGTGCAGAAGAGTCTCTCTGATCATCAATCAGCTTGAAGCCAGGCTATACAGTTCGGCAGCAAATTGCAGGGTCGATCAGTCCAAATAATGTTGGACAATGCCATGACCATGGCATTGTCCAGCATTAGCAGGGAGGTACCAAGATCCGACAGGTGTCACTGGAATTAGATCAACTTATGGAATGGGCAGAAGTGTATCTCTAGATGATCTCAGCCTTATACATTGCAGGCAAGGACAACGTAAAAACAGTCTTTCATAGCAGGGAGAGTCTGGACCCAGGAGAGCAGGCATTGCCATATGAAGCATTTCAACTGATTTGGGATCGCTGGGGTCTCCTGTTCCTGGACCTGTTGGCAACTCTGTGCAACGCGAAGGCTCCAAGATTCTTCAGCCGCAGATGAGATCCAAAGTCATTGGGGATCGATGCCTTAGTTCAGGAGTGGCTAGAAGACAAGTTGCTGTTTGGCGTTCCTCCTCCATGGCCCATGTTGGGCAGATTGATTTGAAGATTGGCCTAGGCGACTGTAGAAGAGGCTTCTGATGGATTCAACCTCTTCCAATTCCAGTGCACATGAACCTGTTGCAGCAAGCACCTGTCCTTCACAAAGATTCAATTTAATTTTGTCTTATGGTAAGGCCCTTGAAGGGCTTGCTTGCTGAAGCATGGATATTTTAAGGAGTGATTTCCACCTTGCTAAGAGCTCACAAGTTCTCACTTCCTTGGACTATGTGCGAGTTTGGCGAGTGTTTTGATGCCTGGTGTGAGGAACAAGGTAACTCTTCCTTGCTTGGTCCAGATTCCCGCTCATTTTGGAATTTTTGCAGGATGGCTTGTCTAAATGCTTAATTCCTTAAAGATACAAGTAGCGTCCCTCGCCTATTTCAAGGGTCAGGTAAATGGTGAATCCTTATTCGGCTCATCCTGATGTGGCCCATTTCCTAAAAGGAGTAAAACATCTTCGTCCTCCTTTGCTGTTTCCAGTTCCCCTATGAGTCTTTATTTTGGTTCTTGGAGTTTTTTGGCAGGGCCTTCATTAGTCCACTGCATACTCTCTCATTGTGGTTGCTGACCTTGAACAGTGGCAATTGTTTGGCAAATAAGTTTTCTGAACTGCAGGGTTTGTCTGCCAGGAACCATTTCTCCAGGTGACTCCAAGGACGGTACAGCTTGTGTACTATTCCTTCCTTTTTACCAAAGGTGGTCACTGAGTTTCACTAGAATCAGACCATCTCCCTGACATCCTTGGATAAGGAGAGATACACGGAAAAAGTATCATCTGCTGCGACCCTTGGATGTCAGGAGACATATTGTCAGGTATTTGGAGGTTACTGGTCCTTTGCGGAAGTCAGATCGCCTGTTTGTCCTTCACAGCAGTACTAGTAAAGAAGAACCAGCCTTGTGGGCTACAATAGCTTGCTGGATTAAGGAGGTAATCATGGCTGTATACGAAGATGCAGGGAAGCCATTACCTAGTCAGGTTCAGGCTCATTCCACTCGGGCCCAACAGTGCTATGGGCAGAACTTAGATTTTTGTCTACTGTTGACATATTCTGATCTGTGATGTGGTTCTCCTTATACACCTTTTCCAGGTATTATCACCTGATGTTCAGGCCAGGGAGGATGCGGCCTTTGCACGTGTGGTTTTGACTGGACCATGGGCAGCCTCCCGCCCTATTCAGGAGTAGGGGTACATCCCACTTGTTCTGGATTTATCTGACTGGACGCTAAGAAATGAGAATTACTACTTACCTGATAATTTCCTTTCTCTTTAGGACAGTCAGATGAATCCAGCTTCCCTCCCTTGGCTGCCGTATGGTTGTGTATTGCTTCTCCTGTGTGTTTACATGTTACAGGGATTATTGGTAAGTGTTACTCCAGTCCCTACACTAGTGTTCTTATGCTCTTATCTGAGCTCAGTGTTGCCAGTTGGCTGGGTGTTTATATGGTTATCTGTATTTAAACAAGTTTTTTGCTAGTCTGTCCACAGTTTCTATTGAAGAGAATACTAGTGAGCTGATGTCCCTGCAGGAGTATATATACTGTGATATCACCTTGCTCTGTCTCCATCTGCTGGTAGGAGTGCATAACCCACTTGTGCTGGATTAATCTGACTGTCCTAAAGAAAAATAAATTATCAGGAATGTAGTAATTTCTCATTTTATAGCTATTATACTGTGCATCATCTCTAGAAAAAAAAGTATTAAGTGTGCTGTGATGATCAAAAAAGCAAACACAATATTAGGAATTAGGAAGGGAATGGCAAATAAAATGGAGAATGTCATAATGCCTCTGTATTGCTTCATGGTGAGACCGCACCTTGAATACTGTGTGCAGTTCTGATCACCGCATCTCAAAAAGGATATAGCTGCACTAGAGAAAATGGAGAGAAGGGCGACCAAAATGATAAGGAGCATGGAGTGGCTGCCCTATGAAGAAAGGCTAAAGAAGTTAGGGCTGTTCAGTTTGGAGAAGTGATGACTGAGGGGGGTTATGCTAGAAGTCTACAAAATCAGGAAAGGACTTTAACAAGATAATGTAAATTGGTTATTTACTTTCTCAGATAATAGAAGAACCAGGGGGCGCTCCATGAAGATAGCAAGTAGTTCATTTAAAACAAATCGAAGTAAATTCTTTTTCACTCAGTACATAGTTAAGCTCTGGAATTCATTGCCAGCGGATGTGGTTACAGCAGTTAGTATAGCTGGGTTTAAAAAAGATTTGGATAAGTTCCTAGGTTCTTATGGCCTGGATTGGCCACTGTTGGAAACAGGATGCTGGGCTTGTTGGACCCTTGGTCTGACCCAGTATGGCATTTTCTTATATTCTTATGTTCTTAAAAATCCATAAACTGCTATTACGGTAATTAATAAGCAAAGTAGCTTATGATCTTTTTAATGTTTGGGTACTAGCCAGGTATTTGTTGTTTGGATTGGCCACTTTTGGAAACAGGATCCTGGGCTTGACAGACCATTGATCTGCCCCAGAATGGCATATCTTATGTTCTTATGTTCTTAGATATCGTGTTGCATGATTTTGAAAATGTGGCGATTCACATTATTGTAGTACTGACTTTAATGTATTATTTGCAGGCCAAATGTCCATATCATCATATTCTTCAACAGTACATCCCAGAGTAAAGCAATCTTATTTGCCCATTTTTGACAATTTGTGATGACTGAATGCTTCATAGTTGGTGCTGCACCGATTTATAGTTGCTTTGTTGAGTTGGATATTTCAACACATCAAGAATCTGAGAGGAATAATGCATATCTTAACCGTGAAGGAAATTATACCTCTCAGAGGAGCAATAGAACTTCATCAAGCCTGAGTGCTGGAAAAAAGAAACAGTGAAAGATAAACATTAATAATTAAAATAACTATGAAAAGCACATCACAAACATCTTAAAGAATGTCTAACAGCAGTAAAGCAATACAGGCTCTGTAGTGGTTTATTACTATACCGCCTTTGGGAAATTAGTTTTATTAAATATACCCCCAAAAGAGGACTAAATTAGGACCATGACTCAGGACTCAACTGAAAATCTTACTGTAGTAGTCAGAAATTAATTTACTTGAAGAAAAACAAGTCCAGTGGAATGATAGTTTTCCAGCAAACAACACTCTGGTTTCTTTGCAAACCACTTGTGTCATGTAGGGAGGTACATGGGGAAAACATATTTGGGTTCCAGGTTGCCGGGATGGTAACTTTTAAACAGGACCGCCAGTGCAGAAGTGCACACATTTGTCAGCCCGCATCCAGGGATGCGGCCATTTTATAGCATACACACGTATATGCACGGGTGCTATACAATTTACTGACTGCATGCACCTATGGGCACGTATGGGCAGGTGGCAGGGTTGGTAACTTTGAAACAGCCGCATGGTATACATGTACGTGCATATGCTGGCTCACGTCCAGAGATGCATCCATTTTATAACATACACTCATAAATGCAGGCTTGCCATAAAATGGACTGACCGTGTTTACATGTGCACACAATTTTATATGGCTGTGTGCATGTGGGAGGAATTTTATAAGTGGGGGGAATTGTCTAAGTTATGTGTGCCGATGCCATACCATGTTTTCTCCGTTTGTTTCCAGTTCACCCAGTTTAGAGGTAGCACTTTCAAACACCCCTAACTTTATATCCACCCTTCCCCCCCCCCACCCCCCCCCATAAGCACGACCCTTAAAACCCCACTGCCTGGACTAAATGTTACTACTTACATGCGCTCTATAGCAAAAGTAAATGTACATGGCAGAGGAACCTGGCATGCGCCTGTGCACATGACTATTTGGGGCGGATTTTAAAAGGCGCGCGAATAGCCTACTTTTGTTTGCGCTCCAGGCGCAAACAAAAGTACGCTGGATTTTAGTAGATACGCGCGGAGCTGCGCGTATCTGCTAAAAACCTGGATCGGCGCGCGCAAGGCTATGGATTTTGTATAGCCGGCGCGCGCCGAGCCGCGCAGCCTACCCCCGTTCCCTCCAAGGCCGCTCCGAAATCGGAGCGGCCTCGGAGGGAACTTTCCTTTGCCCTCCCCTCACCTTCCCCTCCCTTCCCCTACCTAACCCACCCACCCGGCCCTGTCTAAAACCCCCCCTTACCTTTGTCGGGGGATTTACGCCTCCCGGAGGGAGGCGTAAATCCCCGCGCGTGAGCGGGCCTCCTGCGTGCCGGGCCGCGACCTGGGGGCGGGTACGGAGGGCGCGGCCACGCCCCCGGACCACCCCGGGCCGTAGCCACGCCTCCGTACCCGCCCCCAAAACGCTGCCGACACGCCCCCGAAACGCCGCGACGACCGGGCCCACCCCCCGACACGCCCCCGACACGCCCCCCCTCGGAGAACCCCGGGACTTACGCGAGTCCCGGGGCTCTGCGCGCGCCGGGAGGCCTATGTAAAATAGGCTTCCCGGCGCGCAGGGCCCTGCTCGCGTAAATCCGCCCGGTTTTGGGCGGATTTACGCGAGCAGGGCTCTGAAAATCCGCCCCTTTATGCGCAAATTTGAAGATAGAGGGGGTCATTTTCAAAGGAGTTTACGCATGTAAATGTGACATACTATCGTAGCAATTTTCAAAAGCTATTTACTCGAGTAAAGTGCACTTACTTGAGTAAATCCTATGGACAATTCAATGGCATATATTGTAGCAATTTTGAAAGCCCACTTACTTGAGTAAAGTATATTTACTCTAGCAAAAACCAGTTTTGCTCGAGTAAATGCTTATTAAATCTACCCCCAAAATCCGGAAATTCCCATGTCCTACCCAGACCATGCCCACACTACACCCCTTTTTTTGGAACTTCATTTGTGCACATAGTGGGAGATTTGTGCATCTGTGGGTACCTTTTAAAATCCGCTCGGCGGGCCCCGGCCCAACATATTGCCGTAGCTCCCGGTTTTGGTGCGAGCCAGGCTTTTAAAATTCACTTTTTAATGCTTATTTCTTTTCTTCCATTTAATGAACTAAAATAAACAATAAATTCACTTCCCAAAAGAAAAGAAAAAAGGGTCACCACTTGCATATGGTACAATAAATGGCACTGGCTTCAAGGCTAGTTGGTGCCATTTTTGAACCAGGAGCCACCAAGGCAGAGGCAACTAAGAATGGCCCCTGCCTCTTTCTATATCAAAGACCCCTGAGGAAGGGGATATAGTTGGTCTAGGGGAGGGAGTGGAAATGCTTAGAGTAAGGTGGGATGGCAAAGGAAATTTAGGGGGTTTTTTTCATTGACTTTCTCAAATGAAAGTCAATGGAAACAAATTTTATTGTTTCATTTTTAAATGAAATGGAAAATGAGTGTTTCATCACATTTCTTACTTTGTTTAAAAACAAATGCACACCCCTGGTGTCAGGACATGAGAGGCAGATTCGATTTGAATAAGGCAATACTGAATGCTTTTTGTAGCATTGCAATTCAGCCAACAGTAATGTGCCTCATTTTAATCAAATGCCATCTGATGTTTATATTTCAAGGCACTCTGCTTTGATGTGTGCAGGTTTTTCTGACACAGGCTACGAAGATGCCATTAAATCTGCCAGAGTCATTCATGAAAACTTAAAGCAACATCAAGAGCACAGTATGTTTATTTTCCTTAATCTTGGTCTGAACGAGACTGGTGAAATTAGCAATGAAAGGTTTGCACTGGGGACAAAGGGGGGTAATTAATGAAGGGGAGTTCTGAGGCTTTATGCACACTTCTCAGAAAAGTGAGCATTTCTCTTCCTGAGGACATCTGTGAGACCTTTTTCAAATAAAAAGGATAGTTTGCTTGTTTTCTTTAAAATGCTCATCATATATATTTTTTTGTCTTTCAAAATCAAATAGTTAGGGACTTCATTTACAGTAGAAAGGATATATTAGCAAAAAATGGTAAAACTCCAAAGAATAGACTATTTAGAGGGTATGGAATAAACCTCATTTAATTTCCCTTCAAATGGATTTAGAAGACAATTAATTTGCATTATAAACGAAGGAAGTGTGGTTCAAGAGAAGTGCTGGAACGTCAGATTGCCACTCTCTTTACTCTGAAAACATATATAATTGAGAGAATATGCACGTGGCAAGAATATAAATCTTTTAGTTGATTTATATTTTTCTTTCTCTAGTTGCTGATAGTCCATTTCAAAACTAACTGGTAGATTTTAAAAGCCCTATGCATGCCAAAGCTGGGAGATATGCACATATCTTGGCCGGAACGCACTGCATGCATTTTAAGAAGTGCCCAGGTCCGCGCATATCTCTCGGTATGCGTACAAATCCAAAAGTTCAAAAAAGGGGCGGGGGTGTGGGCGTGTTGAAGAAGACCAAGAGATGAGCACATAAATATTTACACGTACAAGCATGTGCTGGGATTCCCTACTGTGTAATTTTACTTCTGCTATTGTTGGCGTGTAAATCGAAAAATATCCGGGCTAGTCAGTGGGGTTTTTAAGGGTCATATCTAACAGGGAAGTGGGGGGGGGGGGGGGTAGGAAGTCCTATCCCAACACTGGGCGAATTGGGAATGAACTAAGAAAAGAGTAAGTAGCCTCGGCAAGCACCCCTTATAAAATCTCCCCCACTTATGCGGCAGACGTGGTTGGTGAGAGAATGGAAAATGGATTGGAGAAAGTGACTGCACATATGGAAAGAGCTTGAGAGGTAAAAGTGTGAACAGATGTATCGGGGAGGAGAAGCGGAGGGATGTTAGTGCCACGAGAATGGTAGAGGCTATAGGAAGGAATCTTACTACAGTGAAATATAAGTACAGAGGGAGGAGGTAGTTGTGAACCAGAGGCAGAGCAGGCAGGCCAGAGTGGTGCAGAAGGAAGCCCATAGTACAGGTCGGATCCATTAGACACTGAGTGGACCAATGCAGGCCAAAGGGATGAGAGAAGGACAAGGGAGGAAAAACAAGATGGCATGAGTCTCCTATTTCTGTTGAGGAAGTACAGAGTATAGAGGAGAAGGAGGAAGTGGTGGAAGAGGAGAAGGGGAGCAAAGCACAAATAATCTGGCAGAGGAACAGAAGCTGGAGTTTGGACCAAACAGTAAAGAAGCAGGTACATGATTGTACCAAGAAATGTTTTGTTTCACTCAAGAATAAAATAACCACATTAGGGTGCTGATATCCCATGTGCTCTTAGGGAAATGATCCACAAGAAAACATTTATTTAATTAAAAGGAATTATATTCCACAATTCTACAATATCCTTCACAATAAACATACACAATAATTTAGAACATTCATGTTGCGCGAGTAACAGTGGACCCTTGAGCCGGCCTGACAGAGAGAGAGGATGATGGGAGAAGGAGTCTCCGTGGAGAGAACACAGGCCGGGAAGTGGATGCTGGTTGAGCGAGCAGGAGCTCTTCACCCTGGAAGCCTGGCTCCCCCTGGGAGGAGCCCTAGAGGATCCGAGCCGCTGGGACTTAGGTGATCGAAGAAGATGACTTCACCCTGGAAGTCCGAGGCTCCCCCAGGAGGAGCCCATAGGAACCCGGACCGCTGGGACTTAGGCGAGCAACAATCTGAAGAGACGGTCCGATGTCAAGGCAGGCGGCTGGCGAGCAGAGTCGGAGACAGGCAGGTCAGCACCGGAGAAGCAAGCCGGAATGAGCGGGAAGGTCCGGAACTGGAATCAAAGCGGGAACTGGAGCAGGAGAAGACCTGGAACTGAGATGGAGGTCCGAACCTGGAACTGGAACTGAAGACAAGGTCTGAACCGGAACTGGAACTGGAACTGAAGACAAGGATTCGAACCTGGAACTGGAACTGAAGACAGGATCCCAAGAGAATACAGACAACGTCTGCAGCACACAGCAACAGGAAAGCAGGTAACCTTGTTGCAAGGCACTGACTGAAGGCAGACACCGGCCTTAAGTATCTGCCGGCGTCTGATGTCACAAAAGGGGTGGCCCACTGTCCGGCGGGAAAAGGCCTTTAAATTGCCCCCCCTCGTGCATGCGTGCACGCCTAGGAGGGGGGGGGCAATGTTCCAAGACTTGGCAGCGTCTCCCTTGTGGGGACGCCGCCGAACAGGCCACGCAGGCCCACCTGGACACGGTGACTGCCGCCCAAACTCAGGCCCGAGGAGCGGCGCTCCGGCTGGCGGACCCCGGACCCCCGGAAGGAGAGGTAAGGTCCCGGATGCCAGCGCTGCGACCGGGACCGCAACACATTCATGCATAAAACCAACAAACATTAAAACAATAATTAAAATGACTCATTCAACATAAGCCTGAATAAAAATAAAAGCTTTAACCTGCTTACAGAATTTAAGGTAGTTCTGTTCCCATGAATTCCATTGGCAGTAAGTTCCATAAGTGCAAAGCCATCAAGGAAAAAAGGTTTAGCTCTGGTCCTCTGCGTAAGAGAAGCATTTGCAGAAGAAACTGTAAAGCATTAAATGAGATGATGAACACAGATTTCTTGGCATATACCATGATAATTTACCAGTCAAATAATAATCTTCCTAATATATAGCTAGATTTATCAAAATGTGATAATTTTGTCCACAATAAGGGGGCATGGGTATGATAACCTGCAATATTTGTACTTTGCCTAGATAGGCATTCATACTTTGGGGAGGAGAGAGAGAGAGAGACAGAGAGAGAGACTAAGACTCTTTATAAGGCTCTCATAGTAGTCAATTCTATATACCACTATAGAATGGCCAGCTAGTAACTCAAAGTGAGGTTTTGGTGGTGATCTAGGGTTTTGGGGCCAGTTTTACATGCAGAGTGAAGCGTAAGAACAGCACAGTACACATCAGTGAATATTGACATGATTTAGAGTGAGGAAAGTCACACAAAGATGAGATTTCTACAATGTTCTCTCACCTGGGTACAGTCATCTAAGGTGAGAGAACATTGTAGAAATCTCATCTTTGTGTGACTTTCCTCACTCTAATCATGTCAAATCTTCACTGATGTGAACTGTGCTGTTCGTAGGTCTCACTCTGCATGTAAAACTGTCCCCAAAACCCTAGACCACCACTAAAACCTCACCTCGAGTTACTAGCTGGCCTTCCTATAGAGGCATAAAAAGTTGACTACTATGTATGCTACTCCAGCGGCTCTCTCGCTCTCTACTCCACTCCACTCCACTCTACTCTACTCCTTACTCATTTCCCTTCTCTCCCTCTCTCCCCTCTCCCTGCCTGAAAATGCCCAAAATGGAATTTGCAATGTTTATCGCAAATTCCACTTCAGGCAGATCGCATAGCTTAAAGTAAGGAAAAAAGGTGTAGTTATTTCTGGCATTAAAAGCATGTAATAATACCCCTCATTTTCATTGATCCTGCCCAAACCCCTCTCCAATTTGACCCCTTTGAATAAATTTAAAAGATTTGCATTTGCGCTGCACATTGCAATAAATATCGCTTGCGTTATGGTGTCACCGCAGGCATTAGGTCAGCCATAATGCATTTTGACGAATGATCCTGACAGTAAATTATGTTTTGAAGTATACAATTTAAATTCAATTCTCTTTACAAGTGGCAACCAATGAAATGTTTTAAAAAATGGTGCTAACCTAACTTCCCATTGTAGACTGAAAGTCACTCGTACTGACACATTCTGCACCAATTGTAATATATGAAGCAAGAGTTTCAGCAGCCCAGCATATAAAGCATTACAATAATCTAAATGTGATTATACAATTGCCTGAATTACTAACCCATAATCTTGAATCTCTAAAACATTTTTCAAAGGCCTAACAACACATAGGGGGTCATTTTCAAAGGAGTTATGCATGTAAATGTGACATACTATCGTAGCAATTTTCAAAAGCTATTTACTCGAGTAAAGTGCACTTGAGTAAATCCTATGGACAATTCAATGGCATATATTGTAGCAATTTAGAAAAGCCCACTTACTTGAGTAAAGTGTATTTACTCGAGCAAAAACCAGTTTTGCTCGAGTACATGCTTTTTAAAATCTACCCCATAATTTGAAAAAAAGGATTTCTGGCTACCCTGTTATTCTGAGAATGAAATCCCAGCAGTAAAGGAGCACATTTGGAAATGAAGAGCATCATTTGCCTCTGAGTTATAACAAGGGCAATAAAACACATTGGGGCAGATCTTTTTTTTTTTTTTTTTTTCTTTTTTTTATTCTTTATTTATCAACTTTTCAAAACAAAATACAAAGTAATTTGCATAGAATCACAAGAGATTGAGAAATTGTTCTTTACATGAAATTCTTATTTGAAATTTAAAAATTAAATATTGAAACATGACAAAATTCACAATCTCTACCTTTCGTAGGTAACTGAGGAGGAAAAGAATAAAAGGAGAACATAAGAAACAATTTAGAAGTAAGGCTGGGTTAAACATCAGATTCATTTACTGGATCCAGCTCTATGGGCTGCGGGGTCTGCTCTCGTGCCTCTAGAAAGGCTTGAAGTTGTTCCGGACTAAAGAACACATAAGTATTCCCCAAAAGTTTGACTATGCACCTACAGGGGTACCTTAAAATATAGGTACCTCCTAGTGCAAGCACTTTTGGGCGCAATGAAATAAACTTTTTCCTTCGCATTTGCGTTGGTTTTGCCAAATCTGGAAAGATACGAACTTGACCACCCATAAAAGAAACATTTAAATTTTTGAAATAATTCTTCATAATTATTCCAACATCAATTTCTGAATAAAGAGTCACAAACAAGGCAGACCTTTCTGTAATTTCTTCCGTTGTTGTTTCCAGAAAATTGGTTAGATTTTCCATATCTATCCCCATACCAGGCGATATTAAGGCTCCTCTCTGTCTTAAAAAAGAATATTTTTTTAACAGGCGGAACATTCTCTGGTGGTATCTTTAGAATTTCAATAGCAAATTTCTTGAAAGTCTGCAAAGGCAACTCACCCATAACTTGGGGAAATTCAAGAGTCTTATATTTAAGTGCCTTAAGTAATTCTCTACTGACTCCAATCTTCTCAAAGACGATAGTCTTTCATTAACAGAAACTGCACTTAAATCTTGCAATTTTTTTACATCCACAGTTACCTTTGTCAAAGCCTTTTCCAGATTCGTGTGGTCAGTTTCGATCTTAGTCATTCTCTTGGAAACTTCCTCTAGTTTACAAGCCTGTCTGTCGAGCTTCGCAGCGTTCCCTGCTACCACATCCCAAAGGGCGTCGAGCGTTACAATCGCTGGTTTTGTTAATCTCTGTGGGATAAGTGGAGAAACCGGCTCTGCTGTTCCTTCTCCGCTGGCTTCATACTCCTCCCCTCCTGTAGCCTCAGCGGAGACACGAGCACTGGCTGCACCCCCCACGTCTGCTTCGTCCCTGGGCTTGCCTCCCAACTGAGCATGCTCGAAGATCTTTAAACCTGCGTGAGGGTGTTCGCACAACCCGGCGTGAACAAATCTACGCCCGATTTTATAACATGCGCGCGCTGCAGCGCACATGTTATAAAAATCCAGGGACTGTGTGTGTAATGGGGTGCACAATTGTGCAACTTGTGTACGCCGAGCCGCGCAGCCTTCCTTCATTCCCTCCGAGGCCGCTCCAAAATCGGAACAGCCTCGGAGGGAACTTTCCCTCCGCCCCCGCACCTTCCCCTTCCTTCCCCTATCTAACCCGCCCCCCCAGCCCTATCTAAAACCCCCTCCTCACCTTTATCAGGAAAGTTACGCCTGCCCAGAGGCAGGCGTAACTTGCGTGCACCGGCTGGCTGCCGGCACGCCATCCCCAGCACGGCAGCTGTTCCGAGGGCCTCGGTCCGTCCCCGGAATGTCCCTGGGCCATGCCCCGCTCACGGCCCTGCCCCCAGAATGCCCCCTTTTTCGAAGCTCCGGGACAGACGTGTGTCCTGGGGCTCGGCGCGCGCAGGGGCAGCTTGGGGCAGCTTTTCGGGGTATTACGCGCGTATCCCTTTGAAAATCTGCCCCATTATACAATGATATCTGGATGGCAAAAGAGTATCCAAGAAAAGAGCACAAGGGACAGCCAATGAAAGCTCCATGGCCCCAGTTACCATTGTGTCATCTTTCTACTCCATGGCCTCTCTGGTCTTCTCTATCTTCAGCCCTCTCTTTTTTCTTCTTCTCTTTCTCTCTATCCATTCTGCATCCTCTTTTTCCTTTGTCTCTCCTCCAGAGTGGTGAATCGGTGGAGAAGAGGTTGTGTGGTGGCAAGTGTAAGTGAAGTCAGGGAAAAGGCAAAGCATATGGGGTAGTGTTAGAGGAAAACAGAAGGAAGGGGATAAAGTGGGAGATAGATAGGGAGATTGGTAGGAAGGAGGAAAAAGTAGAATACAAGCTGCAGCATAGACACTAGGGATGTGCAGAGCAAAAGTTTAAGTTCATATGTCCATAAGTCGAAAGGGGGTCCCATTTGCGGTCAATATGGACATATGGAAAATTCCATAAGTTGAGTCTATGTCCATAAGTCGCCCATTAAAGTCAGTGGGGGAAGGATTTCCAGCCTATTTTTGGCTGCAGAATTGGGGTTTTCTTATCAATTGGCCCAGGAGAGAGTTCCCTTTCCTTTGTGCAGGGAAGGACTCCCTGGAAAGGGTCCACCCCTAGAGTTGGGTGTACCCGGTGTTTACATTGGCGTCCAGTGAATATCGTTGGCGTCTAGTGAATTCCGTTGGCGTCTAGTGAATTCAGACTGTACTTACGCACTTCAGCTGATGACAAAGGAATTGGAATATCTCTCAGAAATAAGAATATGTGTGGGAACACAAGGTCTGGCTGAACAGGCAGGCACAGCAATGGAGTTAAAACACCAGTAGGAACATAAGGCCTGGATGAACAGGCACATCATTCGAGGACAGAGGTCAATCCCAGCTAGGGACACAAGGCCTGGATGAACAGGCACAGGTACTAGGTTAAAATACTGGTAGCTCGCCAGCATCTTTCTGATGCATGCTAGAATATTGGCAGCGGTATGGGGCATGGTCCGCCAGGTGGGTGTGCAGTAAAGCCCACCTCCACCCTGATGCTTGTTCAGGGAAGGACTCCCTGGAACGGGTCCACCCCTAGAGTTGGGTGTACCCGGTGTTTACATTGGCGTCCAGGGAATATCGTTGGCGTCTAGTGAATTCCGTTGGCGTCTAGTGAATTCTGACTGTACTTACGCACTTCAGCTGATGACAAAGGAATTGGAAGATCTCTCAGAAATAAGAATACGTGTGGGAACACAAGGCCTGGATGAAGAGGCGCAGCAGTCGAGCACAGAGGTCAATCCCAGCTAGGGACACAAGGCCTGGATGAACAGGCACAGCAACCAGGTTAAAACACTTGTGGGAACACAAGGCCTGGATGAACAGGCACAGCCAATGAGTTAAAAACACCTGTGGGAACAGAAGGCCTGGAAGAATGGGCACAGCAACTGAGTTAAAACACCTGTGGGAACACAAGGCCTGATGAACACGGATACTCGGATAGTAATTTTTTTTTTAATGTATTTATATTTTATTCTAAAACGTTTCTAGCACTTCATACTTGATTACACTCAGGTACTGTAGGTATTTCCCTATCCCCAGAGGAACACAGGCCTGGATGAACAGGCACCGCCACTGAGTTAAAACACCTGTGGGAACACAAGGCCTGGATGAACCGGCACAGCCACTGAGTTAAAACACCTGTGGGAACACAAGGCCTGGATGAACATGGATACGCGGATAGTAAATTTTTTTTTAATGGATTTATATTCTTGTTTAAAAAGTTTCTAGCACTTCATACTTGATTACACAGGTACTGTAGGTATTTCCCTATCCCCAGAGGAACACAAGGCCTGGAAGAACTATCAAACATAGGAATCAAAGGCACAGCTCTCAGTTGGTTCAAGTCGTTCCTATCAAACAGGTTTTACAAGGTCAGAATTAACAACAAGGAATCTGACCCCATCCTATCAGACCAAGGCGTACCACAAGGTTCATCCCTCTCTCCCACCCTGTTCAAACATTTACCTCCTCCCCCTCTGCCATCTGCTATCACAACTCAAGCTTACTCATCATTACCTCTATGCAGACGACATCCAGATCCTCATCCCCATCACAGAATCAATTCAAAAAACCTTCGCCTTCTGGGAGAATTGTCTTCAACCAATTAAACAACTACTTTCCAACCTGAACCTGATTCTAAACTCCAGCAAAACAGAGATGCTACTTATTTCACACAACCCAAACACCTACTCACCTAGCCTTGCACAATCCACATCTTTAAACATGGATCTCTCTGCAGACGTCAGGAATCTAGGAGCATGGCTTGACAACCAACTTAACTTAAAAAAATTTATAAACACCACCACCAAGGACTGCTTCTATAAACTACAAGTCCTAAAAAAGCTAAAACCACTCCTGCACTTCAATGACTTTCGCCTCGTTCTACAATCCAGTATTTTTTCTAAACTCGATTACTGCAACGCAATCCTACTTGGCCTCCCCTCCACCAGGATCAAACCTCTACAGATGGTACAAAACGCCGCAGCCAGAATCCTAACTAACACAAATAAAAGAGACCATATCACCCCCATCTTGAGCAACCTCCCCTGGCTACCCATCAAACAGAGAATCCTATTTAAAACCTTAACCATTATTCATAAAGCAATTCACAACGTCGCACCTATATCACTACAAAAACTCAACTTCGTCCACACTTATCCTCCAGACCCATCAGAAGCGCCTACAAAGGCACCTTAGTCGCAGCTCCAGCTAAATCAACACTAAGAAAAAGAGCACTCTCAACTGCGGGACCACACCAATGGAATGCTCTCCCACCAGACCTACGCCTGGAACCCAGTCTACCAGAGTTCAAAAAAAAGTTAAAAACCTGGCTCTTCAGGCAAGCTTTCCAATTCCCAGAATGTAACTGAGTTAAAACACCTGTGGGAACACAAGGCCTGGATGAACAGGCACCGGCACAGTTAAAACACCTGTGGGAACACAAGGCCTGGAAGAACGGGCACAGCAACTGAGTTAAAACACCTGTGGGAACACAAGGCCTGGAAGAATGGGCACAGCAACTGAGTTAAAACACCTGTGGGAACACAAGGCCTGGATGAACACGGATACTCGGATAGTAATTTTTATTTGTTTTTATGTATTTATATTCTTATTCTAAAATGTTTCTAGCACTTCATACTTGATTACACTCAGGTACTGTAGGTATTTCCCTATCCCCAGAGGAACACAAGGCCTGGAGGAACGGGCACAGCAACAGAGTTAAAAACACTTGTGGGAACACAAGGCCTGGATGAACAGGCACATCGTTCGAGGACAGAGGTCAACCCCAGCTAGGGACTCAAGGCCTGGATGAACAAGCACATCATTCGAGCACAGAGGTCAATCCCACCTAGGGACACAAGGCGAACAAGCTCAATCCAAAGCAAATGAGCTAGCCCTATTCTTTCAGCAGAAGATTTCAAACACACTTGCTGTCCTTCCTACCAAGACTGACTACAACACCTCATTCGATAACACCTACATTCTTAAGGGAGTCAAGTTCGACAAATTCGAATTAACATCAACCAAAGAGATCAAATCCATTCTTAAAGGCAGAAAACCACCCATCGGACAACATACCTTCCAAGCTACTGCTACTTATTCCAAATATATTCTCTGGTTCCTTAACCAAAATCATAAACTGCTGCTTAACTCAAGGACTCTACCCAGATAGTCTAAAAAATGCATCCCTGAAACCACTCCTCAAGAAACATAACCTAGACCCTGGTGTTCTGGCTAATTTCCGCCCTATCTGGAATCTACCATTTTTAGCCAAACTCACAGAGAAATTAGTCAACATCCAGCTCTTGGATTATTTAGAAGATCACAACTTACTTTTCCCTTCCCAATATGGGTTCCGCAAATCTTGCAGCACAGAAACCCTACTCATATCTCTAACTGACCATATTATTATGGGTCTAGACAAAGGACACTCCTTTCTCCTAATCCTTTTAGACATTTTGGCGGCTTTCGACACCATCAACCACCCCATCCTCTTCAATTGCCTTTCAGACATAGGCATTTTGGGAACAGTCCACAATTGGTTCAAGTCGTTCCTCAGTAATAGAAGTTTTAAAGTCTAAATAAAAAATAAAGAATCACCATCTACAAATTCTCCCCTTGGCGTACCACAAGGTTCATCCCTATCACCTACCCTTTTCAATATTTACCTCCTTCCCCTTTGCCAACCGTTAACTAGTCTTAACCTCATTCACTACATCTATGCAGACCATGTTTCAGATTCTTATTCCCATAACAGAATCTATTAACAAAGCCATCGCACTTTGGAACAACAGCTTACAAGCCATCACTAATCTCCTCAACAGTCTAGCATGAGATCTTATTAAGAAACTCACATTATTCTCAACAATTTTTTACTCCTAGCAAAACCTCTACCAAGTACACAGGGGTCTGTATATTGATAGCCCAGCGCCTGCTGTTTGAATACCGCTCTTGCCGTACTGACCCGCAGGGTCGAAATTTATATTATTACAGATAGCAATAGATGGAACGGTCAATCCCACCTAGGGACACAAGGCCTGGATGAACAGGCACAGCCGCAACTGAGTTAAAACACTTGTGGGAACACAAGGTCTGGATGAACAGGCAAACAAACAGGTTGTTTTCTTTGCACCCCTGTTTTCTGTAAACCGACATGATGTTAAAGATTTCATGAATGCCGGTATAAAAAAACCTTAAATAAATAAAATCAATAAGTACGTAAGGGAAAGTTGAAAAGAACTGGAAGAGCGAGTTCAAGAGGGTGGGAAACCGTTAAGAGGTAAACGGGTGGGTGGGGTCCGTGCAGTCCGCCCTGAGGATTCAACCCGGAGGGTTCGGTCGGACCGGGGTTTCGGCGGATCCCCCACCCCTTTCGCGGGGGGTGGGGTGGGGCGGGGAACGCCTCCCGGACGGCCCCCTCAGGGCGCATTTCCTCCGTGGCGGTGTGCCGCGACCGGCTCCGGGTCGGCTGGGAAGGCCCAGGGTGGGTAGGTGGCCCTCCGCTCCGGTGGCGCGTGTTATAGCCCCCCCCCCCCCCCCCCCGGCAGCAGCTTCGCCGATTCCCCCGGCATTTTTACTCCTAGCAAAACCTCTACCAAGTACACAGGGGTCTGTATATTGATAGCCCAGCGCCTGCTGTTTGAATACCGCTCTTGCCTTACCAACCTGCTGTCGATATTTATTATTACAGATAGCAATTAATTATAATTAATTATATTAAATCGGCAAGGCTTACACAAGCCTTGCCAATATTATAATTAATATATTATAAATAATATCGCCCCTCCAATATTCTCATTTACTAGTTTGCTACCCTATGCACTTCATCTGATGACAAAAGAATTGGAAGATCTCTCATAAATAATAATATGTGTGGGGACACAAGGTCTGGATGAACAGGCAGGCACAGCAATGGACTTAAAACACCAGTAGGAACACAAGGCCTGGATGAAGAGGCACATCATTCGAGGACAGAGGTCAATCAATCCCACCTAGGGACACAAGCCATGGAGGAAAAGAAACTAACCAGGATTCCCTCAGTAACGGCGAGTGAAGAGGGAAGAGCCCAGCGCCGAATCCCCGCCCGTCCGGTGGGCGCTGGAAATGTGGCGTACGGAAGACCGCTTCCCCGGCGCCACTCGGGGGCCCAAGTCCTTCTGATCGTGGATCAGCCAGCGGACGGTGTTAGGCCGGTAGTGGCCCCCGGCGCGCCGGGACCGGGTCTTCTCGGAGTCGGGTTGTTTGGGAATGCAGCCCAAAGCGGGTGGTAAACTGCATGTAAGTCTAAATACCGGCACGAGACCGATCAAACAGCTAGTAGCAATAGGAATCTCTGGATTGGCGCTCGCCTGGTTCAAATTGTTTCTAACCAACAGAGGTTATAAGGTAAAAATCCAGAACAAAGAATCACCACGCCACGACTCGGCCATCGGAGTCCCACAAGTTTCCTCTTTATCCCCTTCACTCTTTAATACCTCCTACCACTCTGCCGACTCCTTACCAACCTCAATTTAATACACTTTCTCTATGCAGACGACATCCAGATCCTGATCCCCATCAAAGAATCATACTCAAAAACCCTAGAATACTGGGATTCCTGTCACCTAGAAATCAAAAGCCTCCTCAACAGCCTAAATCTGGTACTAAACTCCTCTAAAACTGAAGAATTACTCATAACTCCTGACAACAATCTCACAGCTTGTCTCCCAACCAACCTACAAACTACTCATGTGAGGGATCTAGGTGTGCTAATCGACAATTAACTGAACTTCAAAGCCCACATCAATAAAACCACCAAAGACTGCTTCTCTAAACTGCCAGTTTTAAAAAGGATAAGACCACTCTTCCACGCCAAAGATTTCAGAACCATCCTCCAAGCCCTCATTTTCTCTAAATTAGACTACTGCAACTCTACATTACTTGGACTCCCTTCCTCATACACAAAACCACTCCAAATGGTTCAAACCGCAGCAGCCCGTCTACTAACAAACACTAGGAAAAGAGACCACATTTCCCCAGTCCTAAAAGACCTCCACTGGTTACCAATTCAGTTCAGAGTCATTTACAAATCCATCACCTTGATATAAAAAATCATTCATCAACACACCATAATCGACCTACAAATTCCTCTCCGTTTATTCAAATGCACAAGACCGACCAGGGAAGCCTACAGAGGATGCAATGCCGGTATAAATAAATAAAATAAATAAATAAAATCAATAAGTACGTAAGGGAAAGTTGAAAAGAACTTTGAAGAGCGAGTTCAAAAGGGCGGGAAAACCGTTAAGAGGTAAACGGGTGGGGTGGGGTGCGTGCAGTCCGCCTGGAGGATTCAACCCGGCGGGTTCGGTCAGACCTGGGTTTCGGCGGATCCCCCACCCCTTTCGCGGGGGACGGGGAACGCCTCCCGGACAGCCACGGCCCCCGCAGGGCGCATTTCCTCCGCGGCGGTGCGCCGCAACCGGCTCCGTGTCGGCTGGGAAGGCCCAGGGGGGGCAGGTGGCCCGCCGCTCCGGCGGCGCGTGTTATAGCCCCCCTTGGCAGCAGCTTCGCCGTTTCCCCCACCGTTTCCTCCTTCCCCTTTGCCAACTGTTAAGTTGTCTTAACCTCATTGACTACATCTATGCAGACGATGTTCAGATTCTTATTCCCATAACAGAATCTATTAACAAAGCCATCGCACTTTGGAACAACAGCTTACAAGCCACCACTAATCTCCTCAACAGTCTAAACCTGGTCCTCAATGCCTCTAAGACTGAACTCCTCTTCATTTCCTCCAACCAAGAAAACCTCCCATCTCAGATCCATCACAAACACCTTCTCACCCACACTCATGTGAGAGACCTTGGAGTAATTATAGATAACCGTCTTCACCTAAAGAATATGATCCAAACCACAACTATAAGATATAAGATTATATCTTAATGGGCCTCGACAAAGGAAACTCTTTCCTATTGATCTTGTTAGACCTTTCCGCAGCGTTCGACACGGTCAACCACGCCATCCTCCTAAACCAGCTTTCGTCCATTGGAATCAGCGGCACCGTCCTATCCTGGTTCAAAACGTTTCTCAATAACAGAGGTTACAAAGTTAAACTCCAAAACAAGGAATCCTCAAGATTTGACTGTCATAGGAGTCCTTCAAGGTTCTTCATTATCTCCGACCCTATTTAATATCTATCTTCTTCCTCTCTGCCAACTTCTTACCGACCTCAATCTAAAGTACTTCCTTTACGCAGATGATATTCAAATCATCATCCCTATCAAAGACACATACTCTAAAACTCTTGACTACTGGGAAACATGCCACCAGAAAATCAAACAAGTACTAAACAACCTACACCTCATCTTAAACTCATCCAAGACAGAAATCCTACTCATCTCTCCTGAAAACAATATCTCCAACACTACTCTTCCCACCAACCTACCTACCACACAAGTTAGAGACTTAGGAGTGATAATAGACAACCGGCTAAACTTCAAGGCACATATCAACAAAACAACCAAAGACTGCTTCTATAAACTCCAGGTTCTGAAGAGGATAAAACCTCTTTTCCATGCTCAAGACTTCAGAACGATCATCCAAGCAGTCATTTTTGCAAAATTAGACTACTGCAATTCCCTATTGCTAGGTCTGCCCTCATCCTATTCCAAACCACTACAGATGGTTCAAAATTCAGCAGCCCGATTACTAACAGGCGCAAGAAAGAGAGACCACATATCTCCCATTCTGAAAGAGTTACATTGGCTACCCGTCCACTTCCGTATCATGTATAAAGCCATATGTGTCATCTTCAAAACTATTCATCAACGCATCTTATGCACTTCAGCTGATGACAAAGGAATTGGAAAATCTCTCAGAAATAAGAATACGTGTGGGAACGCAAGGTCTGGATGAACAGGCACATCATTCGAGGACAGAGGTCAATCCCACCTAGGGACACAAGCCGCGGAGTAAAAGGAAATAACTAACCAGGATTCCCTCAGTAACGGCGAGTGAAGAGGGAAGAGCCCAGCGCCGAATCTCTGCCACTCCGGGTTCGGGGATCTGAACCCGACTCCCTTTCGATCAGCCGAGGACGACGGAGGCCATCGCCCGTCCCTTCCGAACGGCGCTCGCCTATCTCTTAGGACCGACTGACCCATGTTGAACTGCTGTTCACATGGAACCCTTCTCCACTTCGGCCTTTAAGAAGAATGCTTAGTCTGTTTAAAAAAAGAAAATGAATGGACCCACTGTGAAGGACAATGCTCACTCTGTTTAAAATAAGAAAATGAACAGACCCACTCTGAAGGACAATGCTCACTCTGTTTAAAATAAGAAAATGAACGGACCCACTGTGAAGGACAATGCTCAGTCTGTTTAAAATAAGAAAATGAACAGACCCACTCTGAAGGACAATGCTCACTCTGTTTAAAATAAGAAAATGAACGGACCCACTGTGAAGGACAATGCTCAGTCTGTTTAAAATAATAAAATGAACAGACCCACTCTGAAGGACAATGCTCACTCTGTTTAAAATAAGAAAATGAACGGACCCACTGTGAAGGACAATGCTCAGTCTGTTTAAAATAAGAAAATGAACAGACCCACTCTGAAGGACAATGCTTACTCTGTTTAAAATAAGAAAATGAACGGACCCACTGTGAAGGACAATGCTCAGTCTGTTTAAAATAAGAAAATGAACAGACCCACTCTGAAGGACAATGCTCACTCTGTTTAAAATAAGAAAATGAACGGACCCACTGTGAAGGACAATGCTCAGTCTGTTTAAAATAAGAAAATTGAACAGACCCACTCAAGGACAATGCTCAGTCTGTTTAAATTGCCGCCAAATTGAAAGATGGTTATTGGTTATTTTAAACTATTCACTTTAAGAAAGTTAAAGCCATTCTTCAATTTTAAAGATTTTAGATCTGTTTTACAGACCTTGATTTTTTCGAATTTAGATTAGCGACGGAGGCCATCGCCCGTCCCTTCCGAACGGCGCTCGCCTATCTTAGGACCGACTGACCCATGTTGAACTGCTGTTCACATGGAACCCTTCTCCACTTTGGCCTTCAAAGTTCTCGTTTGAATATTTGCTACTACCACCAAGATCCGCACCCGCGGCAGCTCCACCCGGGCCCTTGGCCCGGGCTTCCGTGCCCACCGCGGCAGCCCTCCTACTCGTCGCAGCTTAGTTATTATTATTAGTTATATTCTGGGGTGGGTATCTTGATACATAAAGATTTCCATTTTGAACTTAAACAGTGTGTGCCAGACCCGGAGGGGCGTTATCTTATGCTGCTCATCTCGGTGGGAGGGGAATTGCTCACCCTTGTATCAGTTTATGGACCCAAGTCGCATAAAGAGGAGTTTTATTCCTCGTTAAACACACGTTTAACTAATGTGCAGGAAGGCTTATGCATTATAGGGGGAGATTCCAATATTACTCTTCAGCCCAACCTGGACAACTCAACTGGGTGAAGAACTGATTCTAAACAGGCCAGGAAATCCCTGAGGGCCCTTATGAATAGCCTGGGCCTCATGGATGCATGGCGCTCTAGATATCCATCTTGAAGAAACTATACGTTCTACTCTCACCCGCACGACTGCTACTCACGCATTGACATGTTTATGTATATATTTGGTCTTAATAAAAAGGGTTAATATAAAAAAAACCAACACTTGTGGGAACACAAGGCCTGGAGGAACAGGTACATCATTCGAGGACAGAGGTCAATCCCAGCTAGGGACACAAGGCCTGGATCAACAGGCTGGCACAGCAATGGAGTTAAAACACAAGTAGGAACACAAGGCCTGGATGAACAGGCAGGCACAGCAATGGAGTTAAAACACTTTTGGGAACACAAGGCCTGGATGAACAGGCACAGCAACTAGGTTAAAACACTTGGGGGAACACAAGCCCTGGATGAACAGTGAGGCACATCAATGGAGTTAAAACACCAGTAGGAACACAAGGCCTGGATGAACAGGCACATGAACTAGGTTAAAACACCTGTGGGAACACAAGGCCTGGATGAACAGGCACAGCAATGGAGGTATAACACTTGTAGGAACACAAGGGCTGCACAGTAGACGCCGGTCAGGCACAGCGATTCATGTCAAGAACATGTGCTGCAGTGCTTACATTATCTTGAGCATAGGAGGCAATTGGAGCTGCTGCAAGGCTTTCAATAGCTTTTATTCATCTTGCCATTCACAAGGAAAATCTGGAAAGCCAAGCAATGGCAGGTTTACTTTCAAGAACACTAGCATTTCCATCAAGTCTGGTGACAGCCTTGAGCGGTGAGGGCTCATGATATCCCCTGTCATTGAAAAGACACGTTCACTGGGCACGCTGGTTGGTGGACATGACAGATATCCTTCAGCCACTTTGGCTAGGTGTGGCCAGACAGTGGACTTGTGTGCCCAATATGCCAGCGGATCTGTCTGCGTGTTCTCTATCGGCTCTGAGAGATACCGTGTCACTGACAGCTGTGCTGCTGTCTCCTCCTGTGCTTGGGAGGGCTGAGAGTCACTCGATCCAGTTACTTTCTCTCTCGCCCGTTGCACAACTGATGAATCTTTATGGCCGACATGCCTTGGGCGTTCTGACGTGGAGGAGGAGGTACTAATAGTAGTATCTGTCGCTGACACAGTGCTTCTCCTGCCAGGGCTAGCAGCAGCACAACTCTGTGACGTGCCTGTTGTTTCCACCTCTGCTTGAAGCCTAATCTGTCTCCGCCTATGGTGCTCCTGTTCATGGACCTTTGCTAACAACAGCTCCTTCACATATGACAGACAATTGGTCTGTAGGGCGAGTTTACCTTTCACACGGGGATCACAGACAGAGGCGAGCATGTATGTGCTGTCCTATGTTAAAGGCCTTAATCTGTCTTTCACCTGCTGCTGCAAAACGTCCACACACTGCAGCACCTCAGCAGTCATTCCCTCTTGCCATTTAAAGCCCTCCAAATGGTCATCCAGGAATTTCACTATAGGGATGATGTCAGCCAAGGTGGAACTTCTGGAACTCAGCTCCTCTGTGACATCCTTGAAGGGCTGCAGGATTTTTACCAGCTGACTCATGACTAACCAATCGTGATGCCCTAGGGGATTCTGCACACCTATGTCTATTGTACCAGAAAGTTCATGAAGGGGTGTCTGCAGCTCCAGTAACCTCTCCAGCATCATAAAGGTGGAATTCCACCGGGTGGCAACGTCTTGAATGAGACGCTTCTGAGGCATATCCAAATCAGTCTGCTTTTCTCGGAGAACCTGCCCCGCCCTGACACTTCTGTGGAAGTGTGCTGCTATGTTCCTGCACTTGTGGATTAACCTACGCAGGTATTCAGTCTCCTTGTCCTTGCACTCCAAGCCCAGACCTGACTTCACTACCAGATGCAGAGTGTGTGCAAAACATCGGATGTTCTTAAACCGCCCATCGCTTATTGCCTTAACCATGTTTGCACCGTTGTCTGTGACAAAAAAGCCTGCCCGCGTTTTACTGTCTCGCTGGTGTACTTGCCAGCTCGCCAGCATCTTTCAGATGCATGCTAGAATATTGGCAGTGGTATGGGCATGGTCCGTCAGGTGGGTGTGCAGTAAAGCCCACCTCCACCCTGATGCTTGTTCAGTAATAGAGCTGCTGGCTGCCCCTGCCTCTGCCATGTCCCACCAGTGTGCTGTCAGAGAGAGGTAAGAGTGTGCAGCGTTCATGGCGGTCCAGATATCGCAGGTGAAATGCACTCTTCCGTCTGCCTTACCTAGCAGTGCTTGCAAGCGACTGAGACAGTGCTTGTACAGGCTGGGGATGACCTTTCTACTAAATGTGGTTCTGGAGGGGACTTTGTAATTTGGAAGTACGACCTTCAAAAAACGTTTGAAACCCACATTCTCCACTAACTGCAGGGGCTGGTCATCAAGGGCAATCATTTCCCCAATGCTCCTGGTTACAACTTTTGAGGCTGCCTGCCTCCTACCCCGGGATAGCGTTACCGCACTCCACCCCATTTCCTCCATGGTGCATTGTCGCTTCTGCCACGTGTCAGTGGGTTGCTGGCCTGCCGCCTGACTGCTAGAAAGGTATGAGGGCGAGGGCTGACTCTGCTGCTTTCCTACCACTGCACCCTGGTTGGAAGGGGAAGGGGTCCCCCGACGGAAACTGGCACCATCGCCAGATGGCAGTAATCTTGTGGGGTGTTGCCTCTTTATATGATGCTCCATGCCAAAATTTGATAGATGTCCCATTTGCTTGCCTCTGCTAATATCCCTGGCACAGTAATTACACCGAGCATAACGCGGGTCTTCCGTCACTTTAAAATGTGCCCAGATCGCAGATTTCTTTTGTGATCCTCCTCTCTTTCCCACCCTGGGGGTGGATGGTGGCACTGGAGTTGAGGTACTACTGGGTGTGGGTGGTGCACCCACTGCACCCTGCGAAGCAATGCCAGTGGGGGCAACAGTCACCCTCTGTCTCCCTTCTGACAGCTCTTCCTCCTCCTCGATATCAGTGGAATGTCTCCCCTGCCGCAGAATTCTGGAGGTGGAGGCTAAAACAGGACTAACTGACAATTCTACCGAAGATTGCTCAGGTATTACATCTTCCGTTTCTGATGAGAATCCCATCCAAGAAGATTCTTCTTCTGAATCAGAAGCTAACAGTGCCAGCGCTACCTTGTCACCGCAAAGTTTTGCAGGACACTTCTGTCCCCTGGCTGCTCTTGGGTGTGTAACTTTTGTCTGGCTAGACTCTGCCTCCTCTTCACTCTCCTCCAAAACTACAGGGCCAGAAACACGTGGTGGCGATAGCAAAGTTTCATGGTCTGATTTCTTTTTTTTTGCCATGGAACTGCCATCCCCTACAAAGACGTTTGATTGCGACAGTTGCCTTTTTAGCTGTACTGGTGGTGTTGCACTGGTGTTTTTTGCGGTGCCTCCACTGCCATTCCCACTAAGTCGCTTGCATCTCTCTTTCCCTGACATTATGGATTTAATGTCAATGAGTACTAGTGGTAACACTGCCCACTGTCCCACAATAATAATGTTCGGTCTGTTTAAAATAACAAAATGAACAGACCCACTCAAGAATGCTCAGTCTGTTTAAAATAACAAAATGAACAGACCCACTCAAGAATGCTCAGTCTGTTTAAAATAACAAAATTTAACAGACCCGCTCAAGGACAATGTTAAGTCTGTTTAAAAATAGCAAATTCAACAGACTGGCTGAAGGCCAATGTTCACTCTGTTTACAATGCCCACTGCCTCACTGCCTGCCTGGCAATGCACTGAATGTCTCTGTGTGCAGTCCACACACAAGTCACGTAGATATGAGGCAGAGTACTGCCAGCCCTGGCACTGCCCACCCAGCTCAGAACCACTCAAGGACAATGTTAAGTCTGTTTAAAAATAGCAAATTCCACAGACTGGCCAAAGGCCAATGTTCACTCTGTTTACAATGCCCACTGCCTGCCTGGCAATGCACTGAATGTCTCTGTCTGTGTGCAGTCCACACACAAGTCACGTAGATATGAGGCAGAGTACTGCCAGCCCTGGCACTGCCCACCCAGTTCAGAACCACTCAAGGACAATGTTAAGTCTGTTTAAAAATAACAAATTCAACAGACTGGCCGAAGGCCAATGTTCACTCTGTTTACAATGCCCACTGCCTGCCTGGCAATGCACTGAATGTCTCTGTCTGTGTGCAGTCCACACACAAGTCACGTAGATATGAGGCAGAGTACTGCCAGCCCTGGCACTGCCCACCCAGCTCAGAACCACTCAAGGACAATGTTAAGTCTGTTTAAAAATAGCAAATTCCACAGACTGGCCGAAGTCCAATGTTCACTCTGTTTACAATGCCCACTGCCTGCCTGGCAATGCACTGAATGTCTCTGTCTGTGTGCAGTCCACACACAAGTCACGTAGATATGAGGCAGAGTACTGCCAGCCCTGGCACTGCCCACCCAGCTCAGAACCACTCAAGGACAATGTTAAGTCTGTTTAAAAATAGCAAATTCAACAGACTGGCCGAAGGCCAATGTTCACTCTGTTTACAATGCCCACTGCCTGCCTGGCAATGCACTGAATGTCTCTGTCTGTGTGCAGTCCACACACAAGTCACGTAGATATGAGGCAGAGTACTGCCAGCCCTGGCACTGCCCACCCAGCTCAGAACCACTCAAGGACAATGTTAAGTCTGTTTAAAAATAACAAATTCAACAGACTGGCAGAAGGCCAATGTTCACTCTGTTTACAATGCCCACTGCCTGTCTGGCAATGCACTGAATGTCTCTGTCTGTGTGCAGTCCACACACAAGTCACGTAGATATGAGGCAGAGTACTGCCAGCCCTGGCACTGCCCACCCAGCTCAGAACCACTCAAGGACAATGTTAAGTCTGTTTAAAAATTGCAAATTCCACAGACTGGCCGAAGGCCAATGTTCACTCTGTTTACAATGCCCACTGCCTGCCTGGCAATGCACTGAATGTCTCTGTCTATGTGCAGTCCACACACAAGTCACGTAGATATGAGGCAGAGTACTGCCAGCCCTGGCACTGCCCACCTAGCTCAGAACCACTCAAGGACAATGTTAAGTCTGTTTAAAAATAACAAATTCAACAGACTGGCCGAAGGCCAATGTTCACTCTGTTTACAATGCCCACTGCCTGCCTGGCAATGCACTGAATGTCTCTGTCTGTGTGCAGTCCACACACAAGTCACGTAGATATGAGGCAGAGTACTGCCAGCCCTGGCACTGCCCACCCAGCTCAGAACCACTCAAGGACAATGTTAAGTCTGTTTAAAAATTGCAAATTCCACAGACTGGCCGAAGGCCAATATTCACTCTGTTTACAATGCCCACTGCCTGCCTGGCAATGCACTGAATGTCTCTGTCTGTGTGCAGTCCACACACAAGTCACGTAGATATGAGGCAGAGTACTGCCAGCCCTGGCACTGCCCACCCAGCTCAGAACCACTCAAGGACAATGTTAAGTCTGTTTAAAAATAGCAAATTCAACAGACTGGCCGAAGGCCAATGTTCACTCTGTTTACAATGCCCACTGCCTGCCTGGCAATGCACTGAATGTCTCTGTCTGTGTGCAGTCCACACACAAGTCACGTAGATATGAGGCAGAGTACTGCCAGCCCTGGCACTGCCCACCCAGCTCAGAACCACTCAAGGACAATGTTAAGTCTGTTTAAAAATAACAAATTCAACAGACTGGCCGAAGGCCAATGTTCACTGTGTTTACAATGCCCACTGCCTCACTGCCTGCCTGGCAATGCACTGAATGTCTCTGTTTGTGTGCAGTGCACACAGAAGTAGCTTGCTTTTACGTAGATATGAGGCAGAGTACTGCCAGCCGTGGCACTGCCCCACCCAGTCAAGGACAATGTTTTTTTTTTTTTGCCTAACACAAAATCCGTTCTGTGTTGTCTATCAAATCTGGTTCTGGTTCTGGCTCTGTTCTGTGTTGTCTATCAAATCTGGTTCTGCTTCTATTTCTGCTTGCCTGCGCCTGCCTGCCACCCAGCCCACCTCCCCACAGAATCGCTGACAATGTCCGTCAGCCCTCGTGCTGCTGCTGCTTTTATAGTGCTGGCTCGTCAGGAAATCCTCAGAGAAGCACTGTGCTTCTCTGAGGATGCTTCTCTGAAAACGTGAATGCAGATTCGCTGCATTCCGGTATCCATGCAGACCTGTCCCACCCTTACCTGTGAGTCACTGCGACTCACAGGGAGGGTGGGACATGGGTGGGACTCACAGGTTGGCATGGTTACCGCAGGGGCGCCGCCATTTTGAGGTAAGCCGGGGCTCCGAGCTCGCAGCTAATGGCGGCGAGAAAGCGTGCGCATCGCGGTTCGACGTATTCAACATAGCTATGTCGAATAAGTTGGAAATCCGCTCGTATACGCCTCATCTTTTTTTTAAGTTAAAAAACAAATATAAGTTGCGTTTTGCATTTAAGTTCAAAACGAATGCACACCCCTAATAGACACCTCGGGTTCAAGTCTCCTATCTGATGGGGCAAGCTGGAATTGTGGACACTGAGGAGGCAAAAGAATCAATTCCATGGAGGCAGGGTCGACGACAACCTTTGCTATGGCTGGCCATGGATCGATGCTGAAGATTCATCTCATAGGAGAAGTCTCACCAGTCACCAAGGGCTCCTGTCTTGAAAAAAGGTCGGATAGCACAATCCAAGTGAAAGCACTTTGAAAGGGAGAGAAGCAAGGCAGGAAAGGCAAAGAGGAAGAGGAATAAAGGAGATGCAAAATGGTGTGGGAAGAGAAGACCAAGGAGACGAAAGACTTAAGGTGGGTGGTGGTGTGCCAGAACAACATTTTTATGTATGGAGTCAACATACATGGGAGGGGACAAATATAAAGTGGCTGATACGTAATGCAGGAAGTAAAGCATAGAGAGCATAAAGAAGGAAAGCAGATAAAAGTATGTGAATGGAACTGTTTGGTTTCAATTAACAGCCAAGATGATTTATTTCTGCCTGAGGCAGAAGCATATTAAGGGAAAATTGTCCTAAAAGGTATTTTTCATATTTGGTCTATGGTATCATTGCCGAAGAGTGCATTTTCAATGAGTTTCATGTGTAAAAATAGCATAGACCCGTGTAAGTAGCATGGGCTCATGGATATCTATTTTATAAAAGTGTTCATTTTCCATTGTCCATGTACATTTTACCAGTGAAAAAAGGGACATTTCAAGGGTGGGGTTCAGAAATAAGCGCAGTGGTTGCTAGTGTGTTAAAGATGCATGCGTATATATTACCAAACTTATTCGCACATTTTTACACCTGCTAATTGACTGATGCACGTGAAATAGAACTTGTCTGTTGTCTGCAATTTTTGGGTGGGAAGTCTGGCTAGATTGATGGGGGGTTCCAAGTAAAGAGCTAGAGAGTCTAGCTGAACTGGAGATGGTACTAGCAAACCGATGATTTCAAGTGCACATGCAAATATTTCCAAAATGGTATTTGAGCATACCTCATAAAATACATTCCTCCACATATAAATCAAGGGTATTACGAGTATATGTTATATATTTTATGCCTAAAATATACACTCACGTTTATAAAATAGAGGAAGTAAGCATTTTTTTTACTTTGGAAATATTCACATTTACTGAAACATGCAGAATTGTCTGGTATTTTAGAAACTGCAGTTTCTGCTGCACAGTTTATAAAATACTAGGACAAATCTCCATATATCCACTTATACACGCAAATGCTGTACCACAAATAAGTTTGAAAGTCAGCCGAGAAAAAGCCATTGAGTACATACTACCTCCTAGAATTTAGCAGAATAACTAAACAAATTCTACATCAATAATTGGAATTCTGGGTATGAATGACATATCTATGGGAATCATTCTAGCTATAATGTACAAGCATGTTTAATTAAATGAACAGGAGATGACTAAAGTGGAATTTCTTTCCAGTTACATGTGAAAAACCCCCCTCACACACACACACTATATTGGGCATAAATACTGTTTGAGGACTTTTTTGGAGTCTTTCTGCGATGATTCTCAGGATCTTGAAAAGTTATACTGGTATAACCTCTAACTATTCTACATAGATACAGTGACAATTGATGTATTCCTTGAATTGTGATTCTCATCCCCCTCTGTACTGTGAACTGGATTTTGTAAGTAGTGTGGTTTATTTTGTCTTTTTACTTTTATTTTCCTTTTTCTTTCTATTATTTCAATTCTACTTACATTGTTTCAAATAAGATATATTTCTTGAATGATTATATATATAGTACAAATGGAAATTAAAGTTAAAAAAAAGTTTTCCATGCAGTTCCATAGCAACCCTATTACCATTTAAGATGTCACTTTCTGACATTCAGCACTATAAATGACACAGTCAAATATATGTTTTTACCTAACAACATACAGCTGGGCCCTTCAAAGCCTATCTCTAGAAAATCTGACTTCTGTTTAATAGGAAAATGGCAAGCTTCAAATGAAGGGAGATTTACATTTGTACAGCCCAACCTGTTCTTTAGTGTTATTTAAACATTTCACAAGTCTATTGAGGTTTCCTTCACACCATGTCATATGTTTCTTCCCAATGCTTGTTTTAATATTTTATGCACTGCAATCTGAAATTATTTTATTCTTGCAACAAAATTAAAGAAAAATTGTACGTAATTGAGAGCTACAGCACAGTACACTTTAGGGGTGCAATTTTAAAAAATGCCTGCATTGGTTTTTCTATGGATGCTTTTTGCATAGAATATAATGTGCATAGATTTAAAAATACAATCTACATGCATTATTTTCTTCCCCCGACATAAACACACACCAGAGAATGCTTCCTCATAATGCTAATAAAATTGTGAGTGTTGTGGAATCATGTGCATACTTTTAGCCAGAATAAGAGTGGACAGCCCTTTTACCAAGGCAAATCAGTATTTACCTGGGTACATGGCTTTTAAAATGTTCCTGTCTCTCTCTCTCTCTCCCTCTCTCTCTCTCTATATATATATATAGACTGTATATACACACAATAAAGTTTTCCTTTTTAAGTGCTATCCAGTACTCATTTTTGTACAAATCTATTACACTATAATTTGGAAACATTAAAGCAAGAATGAAATCATATACTATGATTTTTCCTATAAGAATAAGAAACAATTACACTTTTTATGTTTATAAGTTCTTTTGATTTTTATTCAGAAAAAAAATGGCAAAAATATTAAGTTCTCCAGCATTGATGCTTGAGTTTGACAACATGAGTGCCAAGAGCGAGGAAATGAGTTAGGAAGCATTAAGGTCAATATTAATCGTGCTGTGTGTTTAACTACCTTCACGTTTTTTTATTCTGTTTTCTTTTTTCTCATCAGCTTCTTCTTGCTCATTTTGGATTTAAAGCTCAACTGGAGCCTCTTGACTGGGCCATGACACTGTGAGCTGTTATAGTACAGGGAATATGTGGAATAAGATACCTGACTTTCACAAATTATTTAAAAAAAAAATCCATTTAGCGTTAGTAGAAGGAAGGTACAAATAAGCAAGCAAAGTTAAATAGAAGCATCCCGGACTAAAATGCCTAATGAAGATGAGAAACATTTTAAAAATAATTATATTTTGGAGATGCCTCTCCTTCCTCACCCCCGGGCTAGAGGGTGCCTCTAGGAGACTCTTGGGAACCTCTTCTTAAAGTACTGTATGAGAATAGAGATATTTTCAGCAAGTGGTGAGAGCTTCATGAAAAGAAATTGGTAGCACATCACTGATAATGATGGCAATGATGATAATTATGATGATGATGATAATGACTCATGCACATGCCACTAAGGAATGGAGTAGCTGGAATTAGTATTTCTGTCTTCAGCAGTGGAATACCTCACAAATATTTGTTATAAACACATCAGTTCCATCTGAATTAAAAAAAAAAAAATCAAATACAGATTTACCAGGGTAAATTACCGTTTACCAGGGTAAATTAGTTGTCTGAAAATTGTCTTCCTTCTACAACACACTAAATTTTAGCCAGACTAGGGGAGCAGTTACTTGGGGTGGGTTATGGGTGGTTTCTGAAAAATAATACACATAGGGGGTCATTTTCCAAGGAGTTACCGCGGGAGATAAATTCACAAATCGCGCTAACAGCCATTAACGCGATTTGCGAATGCAAATTTGTGATTTGGTATTCAGGGGGCAGGGTTGGGGTGGAGCATATGTAAAGCAGGAAACAATTTATCGTGTGCCACGAAACAGCCGCAGTGTTAGCGCAGCTCCTAGCTACAACCCTTTCATTCGTGTTACATTGTGCGCTAGAGGCCAGTAAAAAGAGAGAGAAAGAGAGAAGAGAGAGAGAGAGAACAAGTATTTGTATCCCTATGGGAGGGCCACCTAGTAACTCGAGGTGGAGATTAGGTATGAGCGTAGGGGGTTAGGGGCCACTTTCACATTCAACATGAGACGTATGGAAAGAACAGTGGTCTCTAGTGAAGATTAGCTGGCCGTCGGAGTGAGGAAACTCACTCCAAAAAGAGATTTGGGCAACATTCTTTCAACCTAGCTTGTTGTTGCCCAGGTAGAGTGTCCATCAAGCTAGGTTGAGAGAATGTTGCCCAAATCTCTTCTTGGAGTGAGTTTCCTCACTCCAAGAAGACAATTGCTCAGTTTCATATAACATGTTGCTTGCAGCATCTAAGAGTGGAAATAGGCTGTTTGGACACTTTCGTGTACTGCGAAGATTCATTGGTTGTTTTATTGCGGTGCACGATGTTTTCGCGATTTGCCTTATTTGCATGGGACACGCCCCCTCATGCGTTACCACTGCGATATTGGAAAATGAGGGCCATAGATTGATGTTTCAAATCCAAGGACATTATTTTCTGGAAAAAGTTGGCATTCACTAAAAGCAGGTGCAATATTTTGTATCTGTGGCAGTTTTCAAAGTGAAAGTAGGAGTGTGCTTTCCTTTAAAAATTTGATGCAAAGTCTGTGGATAAAAATTTGCCAGGGGCAGCTGGACTCACACCTATAGACCTGGGCATTCAAGCAGACATAATAAATATAATAAACAACCACCAATATAAAAGCTAATGTTCATTAATAACTGGTGGAGGAAAGCACAAATTTTCTCTTCTCTCTCATACACACATATTCATACACTCAGACACACAGGCACACTCATGCTCTCTCTCACATACAACACACATTAGAGATGTGCTTCGTGTTTAGGAATCGGATCGGGCTTCGGTCGACCGATTCGTTTAAAAGTTTAGTTTTCGCGTGTGATTTGGTTTTTTTTTACGAACAGAGTTAGTGCGCACTAACGGGGTTAGTGCGCCCAAAGTTCCCATTAGTGCGCACTAACTAATGCTAGTGCGCACTACCAAAAATTGCAACTTTTAAGTAAAACGTATCAATTTTTAAGGAGTTCGTTAGCTAAATGTACGGTTCTGGGCTCCCACTGGTTCGCACCACCTGGAAAACAGCCAATGGGAATGTAGAATCAGTATTTTAACTCATCCGTAGTTAGTGCGCACTACCGCTGGATAGTGCGCACTACCGCTGGTTAGTGCGCACAAACGCGGATTAGTGCGCGCTCCCTTGAGCATGCTCTGTGAGGTCCCCAGAGGCCATTTTGCTGCACGCACTAATAATTATTTTCTTACTACGTGTTGTCTGAGTCAGGCAGAGCAGCAGCAGTGCCGTTTGTTCTGACTGAGAAGCAAGCTGAGCCTCAGCCTGATAGTGTTTCTTTGAGCTATCATCAACAACTTTACCACTGTAAGTGTATAATATAATAAATATATAAGATTTTGTTTTAGTTTATACAGTATTACTTTACTATTAGTTACTTAGTAGGTTAAGTTAAATAGTTAATGCACTTTTTTTTTCGGTGAAATAGCATAAAATAATATAAAAATAATATTAAATGAAGTTACTTACATTAGGGGAAATTAAAAGTTTAACACACAAAAGTACTTCATTTAATTTTATGCTAATTTAGTGAAAAAAAAGTTTAACAGAGATTGTCAGTGTCACACAGACAGCTCCCTCCCTGCCTGCATTACGTAGTGAGAGGCTGGCTGGCTTCACAGACAGGGGGGGGGAGCTCAGCTGCCTGACCCTCACTCCTCCCCTCCCCCCATGTCCCTGCCACTGAACTGAATAGTGTACTGTCACTGTGAGGGTGAGGGCCGAGACAGCTCCCTCCCTGCCTGTATTACGTAGTGAGAGGCTGGCTGGCTTCACAGACAGGGGGGGGGGGAGCTCAGCTGCCTGACCCTCACTCCTCCCCTCCCCCCATGTCCCTGCCACTGAACTGAATAGTGTACTGTCACTGTGAGGGTGAGGGCCGAGACAGCTCCCCTCCCTGCCTGCATTACGTAGTGAGAGGCTGGCTGGCTTCACAGACAGGGGGGGGGGGAGCTCAGCTGCCTGACCCTCACTCCTCCCCTCCCCCCATGTCCCTGCCACTGAACTGAATAGTGTACTGTCACTGTGAGGGTGGGGGCCGAGACAGCTCCCTCCCTGCCTGCATTACGTAGTGAGGGGCTGGCTGGCTTCACAGACAGGGGGGGGGAGCTCAGCTGCCTGACCCTCACTCCTCCCCTCCCCCCATGTCCCTGCCACTGAACTGAATAGCGTACTGTCTGTCACTGTGAGGGTGAGGGCCGAGACAGCTCCCTCCCTGCCTGCATTACGTAGTGAGAGGCTGGCTGGCTTCACAGACAGGGGGGGGGGGAGCTCAGCTGCCTGACCCTCACTCCTCCCCTCCCCCCATGTCCCTGCCACTGAACTGAATAGTGTACTGTCACTGTGAGGGTGAGGGCCGAGACAGCTCCCTCCCTGCCTGCATTACGTAGTGAGAGGCTGGCTGGCTTCACAGACAGGGGGGGGGGGAGCTCAGCTGCCTGACCCTCACTCCTCCCCTCCCCCCATGTCCCTGCCACTGAACTGAATAGCGTACTGTCTGTCACTGTGAGGGTGAGGGCCGAGACAGCTCCCTCCCTGCCTGCATTACCTAGTGAGAGGCTGGCTGGCTTCACAGACAGGGGGGGGGGAGCTCAGCTGCCTGACCCTCACTCCTCCCCTCCCCCCATGTCCCTGCCACTGAACTGAATAGCGTACTGTCTGTCACTGTGAGGGTGAGGGCCGAGACAGCTCCCTCCCTGCCTGCATTACGTAGTGAGAGGCTGGCTGGCTTCACAGACAGGGGGGGGGGGGGAGCTCAGCTGCCTGACCCTCACTCCTCCCCTCCCCCCATGTCCCTGCCACTGAACTGAATAGTGTACTGTCACTGTGAGGGTGAGGGCCGAGACAGCTCCCTCCCTGCCTGCATTACGTAGTGAGAGGCTGGCTGGCTTCACAGACAGGGGGGGGGGGAGCTCAGCTGCCTGACCCTCACTCCTCCCCTCCCCCCATGTCCCTGCCACTGAACTGAATAGCGTACTAGTGTCTGTCACTGTGAGGGTGAGGGCCGAGACAGCTCCCTCCCTGCCTGCATTACGTAGTGAGAGGCTGGCTGGCTTCACAGGCAGGGGGGGGGGAGCTCAGCTGCCTGACCCTCACTCCTCCCCTCCCCCCATGTCCCTGCCACTGAACTGAATAGTGTACTGTCACTGTGAGGGTGAGGGCCGAGACAGCTCCCTCCCTGCCTGCATTACGTAGTGAGAGGCTGGCTGGCTTCACAGACAGGGGGGGGGGGGAGCTCAGCTGCCTGACCCTCACTCCTCCCCTCCCCCCATGTCCCTGCCACTGAACTGAATAGTGTACTGTCACTGTGAGGGTGAGGGCTGAGGGCTGGCTTCACAGACAGGGGGGAGCTGCCTAGCCCCTCCCTGCATTAGTGTGTGAGCTTCTGAACAAACAGCTGTCCTATAGCACATACTTTTTTTCATCTTCTTTTTTATTTTCTCATGGTAGGATGGAACGTGAAAGGGAGTCCGGTGAGGACAGGGGGAGGGAGTCTGACTCCTCCCCACCGTCCTCCTCCAAGGTGGCAGCAAGGTCCAGGAAGCCCCGCTTTACCCAGGGCGACGTGGACCTCCTGGCCCGGCTCATGCTCCTGGATGAGAGGAACCTGTACACCCCCTCAGGCAGCAGGCCTAACCTGCAAAGGGAGACTGCTGCCTGGGCCTCTCTCCAGGAGGAGTTTTGCCGGCGGGCCTCCTACCCTCGTGAGGTGGAAGACCTCAAAAAGAAAGGTGAGAAATAATAATGTTGATCATATTATTCAATTATAAATTATGTATATTATTTTGTCATTGAAAATTAAATAGAGTATGATAGTAATACTAGCTACAGTAGCAGCTACTAGTAGCATACAGTGAGTTATATAATTATAATGTAATAATTAACTACTATAAGTAATAAAAGTTATAATGTTAAGTAAATATATTTTAAAAAAACAGAAATACTAGTAGCTAGCTACTAGCTAGCTAGCTACTAGTGTACCACCCTTACCCTATACCATACTAGTATTAATACTTAATAACTAGACTACAAAGGAAATAAAATTATCTGTGGTATATTATTGATATTTATATTTATCTTTTTGAAATGGTGGTATTTGGGATTTTTTTGAAAGCCACATTGAAATATAAATAAAATAGTATTTATGTATAACTAACTTTTGTATGTTGCATAAAAAATAATCTAGTAGGTCAAGGCAAAACATGGGCATGTTGTAAAAATTAATCAATGTTATTCTTTTTCCTGTATATTCCTCTAATTTTCAGGTCGCCATCTGCGATTACACGAGGGTAGGTGGCTCGAGGAGGTCCGCCAAACCTTGCCCCGTTCCGTGCCTGGTAAGTTGTTTTCAGAATACTACACAAGAACAACACACATTACACAACTATTCAATTAATTGTAATGGAATTTGTGTTAAAAATGTTTCTTTACTATAACAGTGAATGAATCATTGTGTCTGATCTCATTCTTGTTTTTAAAATTCTAACTGTTGTTCTCTGAATTTTGATTTGTCTTGTACAGAACAACACCCAGGTAGGGACGAGGCGGGGCTTCCTGGGCCTAGTGGGAGGCAGAGCTGTCACCAGAGGAGGACGGAGGCAGCAACAACAAGTGGTCTAGGTAGGAAATAATATATCTTGGCACAGCCAGTACAGTAGTATATATTATCTGAGGCTGAAAAACAAAATCTTTTTTTTTTTATATCAGTCAGTTATAGTGGCTGGGGATTGGGAATGGGGGGATGTGTGTATTTATTTATTTGTATATATTAAATGACACTGAGTGGCTATGATAGTAAACTAAAGAATTGAAGGTGAAAAAAAAGAAGAGGTTTGTAGTGTATCTCCTACCATCATATTCTGTGTAACCTGAGATTGACTATTATTTCTCCTTCCAATCCTTCAAATTATGTATTCTCTCTAATCTATGTTGATAGATTGATATCCCTCCACTCTCCCCCTCACTCCTTCTCCCCTGCAATGGACTCCTCATTTTTCTATAATCCTCAAGGTCAATAAACTAAATAAGGGGTAGATTATTTTATAAACTTGCTCACACGCATCCAGTAGTATTTGCTTTTTTATTTGTCATATCTGACTATGTAATGTATGTATAATGTATAGTTCTGTGTCTCATGTTGAATTATTATTTATTTTAATTTCTTTATAGGACCACCAGAAAAAGCTGCCAGGAGCCAGCGGCCCACCACTGCCACCAGCACCACCACCAGCACCACCACCAGCACCACCACCAGCGCCAGCGCCAGTGCCAGCACCAGCACCAGCACTGCCGTACTTCCTCCAGGATCTCCTCCAACATGTAAGTGCTGCTGTGCACAATATTCAAAGTTGGAGGAGATCCTGCAGGAAGTACGGCAGTTCAAGGCGAAATATGATGCCGACTTCATGATGTTGCAGCAGAGGGTCGGAGAGGTGCAGGCCAGTGTCAGCAATGTGGAGAGGAGGTTGTTAGCCCTGGAGGAGGCCCCTCAGGAGCAGAGGGAAATGGCTTCTCCTCCTCATGAGATGCCTCATGAGGAGGAGGTGCCAGTTCCCTCTGCTTCAGAGGAGGTTTCTCCAGTGGCGACACCCTCCTCTCCACATGAGCCTGACCCTGCTGCAACATGATGAAGTCAAGGCATCATATTTCGCCTTGACCTGGGCTGCTGGCCTGGGTTTTTTTTTTTTGTTTTGTTTTTTTTTTTAAATGTGTGCATGTACTGTGGTGGTGGTGGTGTGAAATATAAATGTTAATAAATTTGTTTATATTGGAAATGTTTGCTTGTTCTTTTTTATATATTATTTTATTAGTCATTTAACTAATAATTATTATTCCAAAATAATATAGTATGGTACTACTAAATTACAAAGAGCAGACATGTACGGATGTATGTCTATTATAATCCAACACATTTCATTGTTTTAGTAGTAGTAACTAAGTTAGTCATACACTTCCATACAACATTCAGTCTGGCTGAATTAGCACAAGTTGTATACTTGTGAGCAGTAGCGCCAACGTCAAGGCTTCAACCGTGGCTACTGACCATTCACACATCTTTCAACCTGGCCAATACAATATTGTGCACTGTGGGCAGTGTGTGCAGCACTCAAGCTACTGCAATGACTCACACGTCAATGCCAAAAATTGCTCCATGACCAAGACAGCCATTTGAAGCAAAAAATGTAATGCTTGTGATACTAAAGTAGGAGTAAGGACTAGGAGAAAGCAGACTCATGAACAAAAAATCCTTCAGAAATGTACAACTTCTGGGTGCTCAGTTTTCTCTTTTTATTACACTCAAGGGTGTCTGTATATATTTGGTTAATCAATATATTGTTACAGTAGTGGATATAACAGACAGTAACAGTTTATATCCAACTAGTAGCTAGTAGTAGTAGCAGCTACTAGTTGGATATAAACTGGATATCCAAGTAGTAGCTAGTACTTGGATATCCAGTAGCTACTAGCTAGTAGCTAGCTACTACTAGTACAGCCACTAGCTACTTAGTTAGAGTATCAACCTCTCTGTGCACTGTAAGTGCAATTTAATATTGTATTGGCCTGAAATTCTTTCATACTTCATTCACACAATCATGCTGTCGGAGATGGACGCTGAGGCAGAAGAACCCAGCGAGGACTTGCCTGCCTCAGAGGTGGACACTGGGGGAAAGGAGCCTGGGAGTGAGAAGCCTGTGTTGGAGACGCAGCAGGACAGAGTGTTCATGTCTTGTGACTCCCAGACTGGCTTCTCCTGTGGGCCACAAGAGGCAGCAGCGGCAGTGTTGTGGCCGCTGCTGCCTCTTGTGGCCGGGCACCCCAGCAAGCGATGCGGGGAGCACAGCTGCATAGAGCCAAGCCTCTCTTCCACCCCTTGACCTTGGATCTCGGCCCTCGACAAGAGGCTCACTCCTCCCAGTCACAGGGAAAGTTCGGATACCCAAGCTGTGGAAAGTTCGTTTTGATAAAAACCAATTGCTCGACTAAGTCTGGAGACAAACGTGCACGGTGTGGACTCACTATGTTCCCTGTCATTGAAAATACTCTTTCACTTTGCACACTTGTTGGCGGGCAGGAAAGAAAGTGCTGTGCTAGTATTGCAAGATCAGGCCACATTGAAGCTTTCTGTGCCCAATATCTCAAGGGATCTGAGTCCATGCTCTGAATTGGCTCAGACAGAAAACTCTTAACATGCAGTTCTGAAACATTCTCCTGCAGGTAGGACTCAGTAGTAGTAACTCTTCTGCCAACAGCTGATGCGATTGCTTGTGACATGGCAGGCAGTTCATTAAATGTGGAATGACTCATATTTTGATGTGTTATGGAAGGGGTAGGGGAGCAGCTGATCATACTAGTACTTGAGCAGGATGGAGTTGGAGACTGAGAGGATAATACTAATTCTTTTTCATCGTTACCAGTGGAACAGACCCTGTTAGACATTATGTTTTCAACCATTTTAATCAACTTTTTTTTCCAATGTGTAAGAGCATTGTTCTTGAGAGCAATACTGCCTTTCACACGTGGGTCACACATCGTGGCTAACATATAGCAATCCCTTTGCATGAGAGGTTTCAATCTTTTTTCAACTTGCTCTTTTAAGCATTTAACAAGCATTAACACTTCCTTAGAGAAATCTGGATGATGCAGAAATTCCTGTAATACCTCCTCCAGATAGTTTATTACAGGGATGACACCACCCAAAGTGGCATTAGCTGAACTCAATGCATCAGTATATACTTTGAAAGGCTTGAGGACATGCACCATGTGTGCAATGTTTGTCCAGTCCTGACATCCAAGAGGATTTTCCAATCCAATTTCAGTTGCCATTGCCAAATCATGAAGAGGTGTCTGCTGTTCAGACAACCTCTCCAACATAAGATAGGTGGAATTCCATCTGGTAGGCACATCCTGAAGAAGGTTGTGCAAAGGTGCGCCAACTGCTATTTGCCTCTTTCTGAGTTGCTTCCCACTTTTTACACTACGATTGAAATGCCCAGCTATTTTGCGACACTTTTCAATCAACCGCTTCAGGAGTTGACTACTACAACTAGTAGTAGTACCACCTTCCTTGCCACTAAGCCCCAAAGCATCCCTCACTATCAGATGCAGGGTATGTGCAAAGCATCGGATGCCGCTGAATCTGCCATCAGCCAGAGCCTTAATAATATTGGAACCATTGTCAGTAATGAAAAATCCATTTAAGCATTCCATATCACTGCTTCTAAGGAGCCCATTCCATTTTTCCATCATCCCCTGAATTGCGTGTAAGATATTTTCTGAAGTATGTCTCTTGTCTAGCACTTGAGCATGCAGTAAAGCCCAATGGTATCCTGGCGAAACCTTTTTGGAGCTGCTGCCACTGCCACTGCCAATGCTGCTAGTGCTTACAGGTATTAATGCCTCATCCAGCTGCCACCAATGTGCTGTTAGAGACAAATATGCATGCATTGCATTCATACTAGTCCAAACATCAGTGGTGAGATGGATGCTCCTCCCCTTTGCCCTTGCCATCATAATCTGCATTTCAGCACGACATTTTCTGTATAGGGAAGGAAGCACCTGACGGCTAAATGTACTTCTTGAAGGAAGTTTGTAGTAAGGGGCGAAATAATGGAGCATCCGCTTAAATCCCTCATTTTCTACAATCTGCAGTGGCTGATCATCCAAAGCAATCATTAGAGCAATATGTCGTGTACCCACTTTAGACATTGCCTGCTTCCTGCTCTGTGACATTGCAGAAGAACACCACCCCATCTGCTCCATGGTAGCTTGCCGCTGCTGCTGGGGATGAGGAAGAGGAGACTGCTGCTTCTGCAGATGCACACAATCTGTATCTTCTTTAGTACTACTACTTTCCTTCTGTGGCTGCTTCCCTGTTGCTTTACTTGAAGCCTGGGCAAGCACGGTGGGACCAGCTTCTTCTGCAAGCAACAGTGCTCTATGTTCTCTTTCAAGGTGATATTTCATGTTGCTGTTAGTAAGATGTCCAATAATTCTTCCACGGCTCACCATCTTTTTACAATGGATACATTGTCCAAATCTCTGGTCAGCCACAACATGATAATGATTCCAAATCTTTGATGTCCTTGTACTGTTCCTTACTCTAGGCTGGATACTTGTCATTTTCATACTAGTAGTAGAAATAGTAGTAGTAGTAGTAGTAGTCACACGTGGATGTTCAAATGGTGTAGGGGACAGGGTACCAGCAATACTGCTGGCACTGGCAGTAGTTGTTTGTTTTGCAATCTGACTAACATTGTCATTGCTTCTGTTCTCCTCCTCCTCCTTCTCCTCTGAATGTTTACTAGCCAAAAACTCCTGATCATCCTCCTCCTCCTCCTCCTCCTCCTCCTCCTCAATATCTGATTCTTCATCATCATCAAATATTTTCTGTATCACCATTCTTTCATCTAATCTTTTCACCTTTCCCTCAAATTTTGCTCGTTCCTTCCCTTGCAACAAGTTTCCTTGCACTTCTACATCCTCTTTCTTCTCAAAAAATCGCAGTTTTTTCCTAGGGACTGGCAGACAGCTCTTTCCAGTAGCACTATCACTAGCAACACGTTTTTTTTCCAGAGGGGTACTGGTAGGGGCATTATGATCCTGTGGTCAAAGAAATATATAATAAATATAGTACATTAAACAAGTTAATAAATTAGTTTGGTATTCATATTTAAAACTTTATTGAGCTAATAGCATTAGCTAGCTAGCTAGCTATTGCTTGCTAAGGCTACCCCCAGACCACAGGACAAAGAAGGATATAGTGATTATTTTTTATTAGTCAGTGAGTGACACTGACAATTGATAATTTGATATAGTATACTTACTAATATATTATATTGCAATTTATACCATGCATTGGCCAGAGCATCAAACTGCAGCAGACTGAGACTGAAACTAGGCTGCAATACTTCAGTTCACTCATTACATTAGCCTCCTGGCAGGACTGGCTAGGCTTTTCTGTTAATACTACATGCAAGCCAAGCATTGAGGTTAGAGAAGTCCTATTCTTATTTTTTCATATCCTTTTCAGGCCTATTCTGTTCTTTGGACTAAAATAACTTCTCCCTCCCACTTCAAGTCTTACCCACAAATCTCACACACAGGAGCAGAAGCCTTAAGCCAAGCACAAGAAACATAATATAGGATATTGGACAGACTATTGGCCAATTATAGGTTTAGTAGTAGAATTGATTTGATAGTAGTGACTCACTGGCTTTAATAGCTAGCCATAGCCAGTGACACTAGGCTAATAGCCAAGCTAGCTATTAGCCTAGTGTCACTGGCTATGGCTAGCTAGCTATAACACTATTAGTGATAAATCTAGTAGATTACACATACATCTATATAATATTGATAAATATAATATTATATAATTTTATATATTTATAAATCTATTAAAACTCTACTGCTACAATGTTCAGAAAGCAGTCAAAGCACCTACCTTGTCCTTTATAAGCAAGCACTGCTGCTGGACTGGAGTGCTGGTGCCTGCCTATGCCTAGGCTAGGAATGCTGCGAACGAAGAGCTCACTCAAGAAACAGAAAAAAAGAGTAGAGCTCAGCTCAGCTCACTGGTTGTGGCTATTGGCTATTTTGGCTAGTGGTACTTGGCTGCTAGCAGTAGCTATATGCTACTGTGGCTAGTGGCAATGGCTACTGGCTGGCTGGCTGGCTGGCTAGTATCATAGGCTGATACTAGTATCAGCTAGCAGCTAAGCCAGCTAGCAGCTACCCCTTATTAATAACAATAAAGGCTGTATAATATTAGCTATCAATCAACAGCTGCAGCTAGCTATAATGACTGATTGACTGATGTTTTCTCCTCAAACCCACAAAACAAAAGCAACACATAAGCAGAGCACCCCTTATTATATAGCTATTATAGCTACCTATTGACTAAAAGTAGGAGGGAAAATAAACCTATTAATTTAAGTGGCCAATTCAAAAATGATGCAAATGAATATTATGCATAATATATCAAACAAATTCTAGTCACATGATTGATGACCTAATCACAATATCCACAGACACACTACTACAGTAGGATTAGAACTTCAAGCTAATAGCTCTATCCCCCATTCCCATTCCCCATCCCCCATATAAAACAATCTGTAAAAAACAGCACCTTGGCTGTTGGTAACCTTGGTAATGAATAAAAAACAAGAAGACACCCAATAGGAATACATATTCAACCTTCAATTTAAAAAAAAGTGTCAATTTAGTATCAATTTACGTTAGTGCGCACTAACATATATCACCGCGCACTGCCATGTACCGAGTGCGCACTAATAATCCGTTAGTGCGCAGTATGGTGAGGCGCCATGTACTGCGCACTACGTCCAGCGACTGCGCGCTAACGGATAGTCCATGCGCACTAACATCCGTTAGTGCGCAGTAATAAAAAACCGACTTTAACCCGAAAATTCGTGGAATTTTGATTCTTTTTCCCAACTTCCCCAACAATGACGATTTAGACAATGTCGTTGGCATTGACTAAATCGTGAAAAACGATTGCACATCTCTAACACACATACACACACATGTATGCTCTCACACTCCTGCTTGCTCATTCACACCCACAGACCCATGTTCATGTTTTACACTCTCTCTCTCTCTCTCTCCCACATTCTCCCCACTCCCAGAATGCTTAAGCAGCAGCATTAGCAGTCTCACCTTGTGCAGGACCCACTATCCCAATTTGTCTCCTATTTGCAGCCACACAAGATCAGTCAACACTACTCCTGTTCAGTACTCTGCCGTGTGACTCTTAGACCGCCCAGACCACCAAAGCCACTCTTACTCCTGTTCAATGCTTCTCTTCTGCCACTGCTGTGTAGGCTCAGCTCCTCTCTTGGGCTGCCCAGGCAGCTGACACTGTTCCTGTTCAATACTCCTCTTCTGCCATTGCTCTCTTCGGCCATGCAGGCCTGGTTGAAGCTGCTCCAATGCCCTTCCTGCTCCTTAGTGCTGCTGTGATTGGACCTTATCTTCCCACTCCCATGGCCCAAGCAATATAACTTTCTTTTCTGGCTGAGGGGGTGGGAAGAAGGAAGTTCAATTATCACAATCCTGCCACCAACCTAGAGTCCTGAGGTTGCTCAGCTTCCTAAAGGTGATGTCTCAATAAGGCTGGTAGAAGTACTAGGTGGCCGCCCCCAAACCTAGTCGCACTCTAGTTGGCCACCTAGTCTTCCTAATGCTACCACTGGCCCTTCAGGGGATCCTGTAGTAGATCCACAAGAAGTTAGGCTCATCAAATTTCCTGTAGGAAATATCAAGATAAGCAGAGTTAGGGCAACCTATTTCAGGCGGCTCCCTATTGGACCAGTATTAGGTATGTCCCAAATTGAGGACTGGATATTAGGGATGTGCAGACCAAAAGTTTAAGTTCATAAGTCCATAAGTCGAAAGGGGGGGTCATTTGCGGTCAATATGGACATATGGAGAATTCCATAAGTTGAGTCTATGTCCATATGTGCAATTAAAAATTTAAACCCCTCACCTGCCTTAATCCCCCCCCCCCCAAGACTTACCAAAACTCCCTGGTGGTCCAGCGGGGTCAGGACGCCATTTCTGAACTCCTTTGCAAGGAGCACGTGAGGTCAGCGTCACGTGATTCCCCGCGGGTCCGCTCCCGGACCCCTCGTTGGGCCCAAAAGGCACTTTTGGCCAGCTTGGGGGGGGTCAGGAGGCCCCCCCAACGTATTCAACATAGCTATGTTGAATACGTTGGAAATCCGATCGTTTACGCCTCATCACTTTTTTAAGTTAAAAAAAAAAAAAAGTTGCGTTTTACATTTAAGTTCAAAACGAATGCACAGCCCTACTGGATATAAGGAGCACCAGCCTGACATACCCTTGCTGGTCCAACAGTTCTCATAAAGTTTGCTCTGTGATACCACAGTTCATTTGACCTGTTTCCTGCTTGTTCCTGGTTCCTGTTCTATTCATTTTTTACTCTGTTTCTTGTTCCTGCTTTTTTTTCCAGCTCCTTACCTTCTGCCTGTTTCCAGCTTCCAGCTGGTAAGTCCTAGTGGCCACATGCATCCACAGAGAATGGTGCTCCTTCAGGCAGAAGAATGCCTGCTGCAGAATGTCTGGTCTCTCTGAGATATGCCTCTGCTCTCAATGGAGTGGGCCATGATGGCCAGCTCAAAACAAAGGCATGGCTAAAATGGAGCAGCCCCCTTCAGACCCAAAATATCTGAAGTACATTATGGAGGCACTACAAAGGATTCAGTCTCAGCTTCATGCACTACAACTGAAGGTGGATACCAGGGCCCTACCACTATTCTGAGTGAGCAGGTCTGAATGGAACTGCCAACTACAGAAACATGTAGTTGGCAGTTCCTCCTGAGACGTTTGGTGGAAATAGAAGTCACAGAGTTTCCTGAACCAATGTAAGCTATTGTTTCACAAACACTTGCACTTGTTTCTGTTGAACCTTTCAAGGTGGGTTTTATGATTAGCCTATTCACAAAAACAGCTCTGGTCTGGGTAATGCCATTTTTGGAATGAAACACAAAAAGATGTATCCACCAAAAATTATGAGAATAATCTTAAGGGACCTTCATACAGACCCCTCACTTTGATATCTTTTAGAGCCTTACGTTATGCTCTATCAATAAATCAAAGGGGTATTCTTTTAATCACTGGTCCAAATTTTTTACATTTTTTTGAAACATTTTTGCAAAAATTTTTAAGAATTTTAAAGTGCACTACTTCCCCATTTTTTTTAAGTTAATTAACTTTTTGTGTTTGTTAAATCGTATTGCTCATTAAGGCTTTTTTCTCTATATTTTTGGAATGAAGTCATTCAATCTTGAACCAAATAGACATGCTTGTGGCTGCCCTCTCCCAGACTTTTGGTGACCCAGATCATGTTCAGTTGGTGGAAATCAAGATGTTGGGGCTCTTTTAGGCACCATGGAGCATAACTAAATATGCCATGGCTTTTAACCAGTTAGCAAATAACCTGCAAAGGAATGAACTGGCCCTGTGTGCTCACATCTGGTGGGGTCAAGTGGCCCACATGAAGGACAAATTGGCTCTGCTAGAACCCACAGCCAATCTGGAGGCCTTATTCACCTTCAGATCAATGAAATAAAGTGTGCCCAGCCTAGCACATAGCTTAACAAGCGGTTTGATGCACATTTTGGTTGTGCATCCATAACCAATGATGTAATAAGGGGATCCGCACATCCAAAATATGCGTCCAAACAAAGGCTTAGTTAATAGCGCTCATCACATGTAAATGCCATGTAGATGAGGCTATTAGCTAATTTCCCGCAATGCAAAATATCCCTGTGAGCCGAAGATGCACTTATTAACCTATAAATTTTACACTTGCTTGGAGCAGGCGTAAAGTCTTCCCGTATATCAAGGACGCAAAAACAATAAAAACTGCTTTTCTGTGGTTCCTCCTACTTAGGAAGAACCACACAAAGCAACACCATGCAAAAAAAAGTCTTGACTTAAAAAAAAAATGTAAAGGTGCACAACATACACCCTCCTGACACCCCCAAGCTGGCCAAAAGTTCCTTTTGGGTCGAACGGAGGGTCCCGGAGCGATCGCGCGGGGAATCACGTGACGCCGCGTCACTCCGACGTAGCGCCGACGTCACGTGCTCCTCGCAAAGGAGTTCAGAAATGGCAGAAATGGCGTCCTGACTCCTCGCTGGACCACCAGGGAGTTGTGGTAAGTCTTTGGGAGGGGATTAAGGAAGGTGAGGGGTTTAAATTTTTATTTTGGATCAACAATCGCGAATAAGTTGGAAATCCGATCGTTTTCGCCTCATCCGATCGTTTTCGCCTCATCACTTTTTTGTTAAAAAAAAAAAAAGTAGCGTTTTACATTTAAGTTCAAAACGAATGCACACCCCTAACAGATACATGAACCCTCGAAAGCAGCACGACAGGCAAAGCGGCAAGACAAGTGGCATCAACATCCTACAGCACAATGATGGGGGAACATAGCAAGCAGAAAGACTAGAATCAACACACTGAGCAACCATGATAGTGGCCAGAATACCACAAGGAGTTGAGTGAGTCATCTGGTGTATGGCAGCAAGGCACAGAGGCAGAGGGTAGATACAGGCTGCTACACATGGGGAGAATTCCCTTTCCTTTGTGCAGGAAAGGGCTCCCTAGAATGGGTTCACCCCTAGAGTGGGGTGTTTCTATTGGCATCTAGGGATGTGAATCATTTTTTGACAATTTAAAAAAATCGTCAGATAATTTTTAAATCATCAAAAATCGTTAGAGTCGCGATACAATAGAAATTCCCCCGATTTATCGTGAAAAATCGTAAATCGGGGGAGGGGGGAGGGCGGGAAAACTGGCACACCAAAACAACCCCTAAACCCACCCCGACCCTTTAAAACAAATCCCTCACCCTCCCGAACTCCCCCAAAATGTTTTAAATTCCCTGGTGGTCCAGTGGGGGGGTCCTGGCGCGATCTCCCGCTCTCGGGCCATTGGCGCCATTTTGGCTGCCACTAATATAAATGGCGCCGATGGCCCGATAAAAAACACCCCACCCAACCCTTTAAAATTACCCCCTTAGCCACCCCCACTCTCCTGACTCTCCAAAAAACTTTTTACACATACCTGGTGGTCCAGGAGGGCCGCGGACAGCGATCTCCCATTCCCAGGCCATCAGCTGCTCTAAAAAAAAATGGCGCCGATGGCCCTTGGCCCTTACCATGTGACAGGGCAAAGGTAGCACCGGCGCCATTTTGAATATTGGCAATACGGCCCGAGTACAGGAGATCGCTCCTGGACCCCCGCTGGACCCCCAGGGACTTTTGGCAAGCTTGGGGGGGCCTCCTGACCCCCACAAGACTTGCCAAAAGTCCAGCGGAGGTCCGGGAGCGACCTCCTGCACTCAGGCCGTATTGCCAGTATTCAAAATGACGCCGGCGCTACCTTTGCCCTCACTATGTCATAGAGGCGGTCGACTCCTGTGACATACTGTAGGGTGAGTTTCCCTTTCACACAGGGATCACAGACTTTGGCGAGCATGTATGTGTTCTGTTCTGTTAAAGGCCTTAATCTCTTTTCCACCTGCTGCTGCAAAACATCCAGACAATGCAGCACCTCAACTGTCATTCCCTCTTCCTGTTTAAAGGCCTCCAAATGTCCATCCAGGAAATTAACTATAGGGATGATGTCAGCCAAGGTGGCACTTCTGGAACTCAGCTCCTCCGTGTCATCCTTGAAGGGCTGCAGGATTTTTACCAGCTGACTCAGGACTAACCAATCATGATGCCCTAGGGGATTCTGCACACCTATGTCCATTGTACCAGAAAGTTCATGAAGGGGTGTCTGCAGTTCCACTAACCTCTCGAGCATCATAAAGGTGGAATTCCACCAGGTGGCAATGTCTTGAATGAGACGCTTGTGAGGCATCTCCAAATCAGTCTGCTTTTGTTGGAGAACCTGCCCCACCTTCACACGTCTGTGGAAGTGCACTGCTATGTTCCTGCACTTCTGTATTAACCTATGCAGGTATTCATTCTCTTTGTCATTGGAATCCAACCCCAGAGCTGACTTCACTACCAGGTGCAGAGTGTGTACAAAACATCGGATGTTCTTAAAGAGTCCATCGTTTATTGCCTTAACCATGTTTGCACCATTGTCTGTGACAAAGAACCCTGCCTGAGGATTCCTGCTTGCTGGTGTAGTTGCCAGCCCTCCAGCATCTGTCTGATGCATGCTAGAATATTGGCTGCGGTATGGGCCTGGTCTGTCAGGTGGGTGTGCAGTAAAGCCCACCTCCACCCTGATACTTGTTCAGTAATAGAGATGCTGCCTGCCCCTGCCTCAGCCAGGTCCCACCAGTGTGCTATCAGGGAGAGGTAAGAGTGTGCAGCATTCATGGCAGTCCAGGTATTGCAGGTGAAATGCACTCTCCCCTCTGCCTTAGCTAGCAGCGCTTGCATGCGACTGTGAAGCTGTTTGTATAGGCTGGGGATGACCTTTCTGCTAAATGTGGTTCTGGAGGGGACTTTGTAATTTGGAACTACGACCTTCAGAAAATGCTTGAAACCCACAATCTCCACTAACTGCAAGGGCTGGTCATCAAGGGCAATCATTTCCCCAATGCTCCTGGTTACAACTTTTGAGATTGCCTGCCTCCTACCTCGGGATAGCATTACCGCACTCAATTCCATTTCCTCCATGGTGGATTGTCGCTTCTGCCACATGTCAGGGGGTTGCTAGCCTGCCATCTGACTGCTAGAAGGTAATGAAGGCGTAGGCTGACTCTGCTGCTTTTGAACCACTTTACGCTGCTTGGAAGGGGTCCCCTGACTGGTACTGCCACCATCCCCAGATGGCAGTACTGTTGTTGGGTGTTGCCTCTTCATATGATGCGTCATGCCAAAATTAGATAGATGTCCCATTTGCTTGCCTCTGCTAATATCCCTGCCACAATAATTACACCGAGCAAAACGTGGGTCATCCGTCACTTTAAAGTGGCTCCAGATCGCAGATGTCTTTTATGATCCTCCCTTCTCTAAAGCCTTAGGGGTGGATGCTGGCACTGGAGCTGAAGTAGTGCATGCACCCTGAGAAGAAATGCCAGGGGCCTCAGTCACCCTCTGTGCCTGCATTGACTGTTCTTCCTCCTCCTCATCAGTTTCATCTCTCCCCTGCTGCACTGAAGTGGAGGCTAAGACAAGACTCTGATCCTCCTAAAGCTTCGTCAGCTATTACTTCTTCCATTTCTGATGAGAATCCCACACAAGATGATTTTTCATCTGAATCAAAAGCAAACAGTGACTGCGCTACATTGTCAACGCTAAGTCTTAGTCGAGACTTCTGTCCAACTGCTGCTTTTGGGTGTCGACATTTTGTCTGGCATGACTCAGCCTCCCCTTCCCTCACCTCCAAAACTACATGGTCAGAAACAGATGGTGGTGATGGTGGTGATGGGGGACTGGCACTAGTGCCTTTTGAAGTGCCTCCTCTGCCAGTCCCAATCACTCGACCACATCTAGCTTTCCCTGACATTATGGATTTAATCTCATTGCCTAGTGCCTACTGGCTGCCCACTGTCACAGTGCCTTGCTATGCACGAATGTAATGTGTGTGGTGTGCACACACACACACAGCTTGTTTGTAAGCACAAAAGAGGCAGCCTGGGGATTTCACTGCACAGACTGCCCCCATAATAAAGTTCAGTCTGCTAAACTACCCACTGCCCACTGTCACAGTGCCTTGCTATGCACTAATGTATCGTGTGTGGTGTGCACACACACACAGTTTGCTTGTAAGCACAAAAGAGGCAGACTGGAGATTTCACTGCACAGACTATTCCAATAATAAAGTTCAGTCTGCTAAACTACCCACTGCCCACTGTCACAGTGCCTTGCTATGCACTAATGTAATGTGTATGGTGTGCACTAGAGATGTGCATTTGTTTATCACGAATTAGGCAATTTCAATGAACTTGCCTAATTCGTTGTGGGCCCTGAACCCCGAAATGGATTTTCCCTGACCTTCAGGGAAAATTAGTTTTTTGGGTTTGTACGGGGGAAGGGGCACATTTTTTTTTTAAATAAAAAAAACCACTCGAAGCATTAGAATTTACTATAATACAGCCCCCCCCCACCATCCTGATCCCTCCCCAAGACTTATTAAGATCCCTGGTGGTCCAGCGGGGTCCCATGAGCAATTTCTCCCTCCGTGCCCTCGGGCTGTCGGGCCTGCCTCGCATCAAAATGGCACTGATAGCCTTTGACCTACTATGTCACAGGGGCTACCGGTGCCATTGGCCAGCCCCTGTCACATGGTAGGAGCAATGTATGAGTGTTGGTGTATTTCTTTGTATTTATAATATCTACCAACAGATCTAAAAAAATCTAGTTTCACTTTCTGGTTGTCTTGTTAGTTGCCCCTCAACATATTGCCAGCAGAATTTCACGCCAAATGAAAAAGCCCAGCATGTAGGGCTCAACAATAGAATCTAGGCAATTCATACTGTTTTGAACTTGTAGACAGGATAGGAAAACTGCTAGAAAAGTATATGCCAGTATGTCTGATAAAAAGGAGCAGTCACATTCCCTCCATATGTGGAGTCATATGGTCTATGGACCATATGACTGCCCAATAGATTTTCAGCCGGGGTAGATATTTCTTTTGGAATAATCTGTTCTCTATCTGAGTTGGAAGTGAAGGCCCTCCAAGAATACTTAAAGGACAATTGCAGAGAGGATTTATTCAACATTCAACTTTACCAGTAGGGGTGCCCATCTTCTTTGTGCCAAAAAATGATGGTTCCCTCTGACCATCTATTGACTATCGAGCCCTTTACACTGTAACTATTAGTAATCACTATCCCCTGCCCCTTATTAATGAGCTCTTAGAATGCCTCTAGGAAGCCCAAATATTTACTAAGCTTGATTTGAGGGAGCATAGAATGTCCGGATTAGGAAGAAGATGAGTTGAATACAGAATTTCAAGTATAATATCACCATTTTTGAATTCCTGTTGATTTTGTTTAGACTAAGAAATGCTCCTGCTATTTTTCAAAACCTGGTGACCAAAATATTTTGAGAGAATCAGGATCAGAGCATAGTCATATACCTGTATTTCATCATGATATATTTCGAAGATCCAGTGGAATATGATCAAAAGATCTGTCAGGTTCTGGGCCGTCTCCGTAAACACAGATTACATACCAAGTTCAAGGAATGTGAATTTGACAAATCATTGATAAATTCCTGGAGCACATAATTTCTCCTTATCTATTTTATTTGTGGTCCAATGACCTACTCAAAAACTGTTAAGGAAATACAATGCTTTTTGGGGTTCACTTTATACTGATATTTTCCAAGTTGGCAGCTCCACTAATGGAGGTTTTTATGAAGAGAACTTATTTTAAGTGGGCCCATGAGCAGCAATTAGCTTTTGATCATCTGAAAAAGTTCTTCATGATGGCCCTGATCCTGGAACACTCAGATTCATAGCAGCTATTTACTGTGAAGGCAGATGTATCTAGGGTAGCTATTGGAACAATATTATCTCAAAGAAGGTAACCTAAACACCTCTTTAAACCATATGCCTTAAATGCTTGTAAACGTGCAGCTGCGGAGAAGAGCCATCATGATTATGACAAGGAATTCCTGGCCATAAAATGCTGTTGAGGAATGGAATCACCTTCTGAAAGGGGCCCATCATCAAGTTGGGGTTTCACCAGAGGCATAGGGTGACTGCTGATGTTGGTGGTGCATTAGAAAATTTGCTGCTTCTATGTGCCCTAGAACACAGTACACCCTCCTACTTCACCCTGTGAGCACTACATTTTTTGATGCAAAAAGTGTATCATATTTATACTCACATCAACTCAATCCTTAGAGGAAACATTAGCTATTCCCTTAAAATAAACACATAATCTAGTAACATCTGTTACAATAAAATATGTGAATGAAAAAATATTTTCTGCAGGAACATTCAAAACTGCTTTCTGTATGCAAGTGAAATTAATAAAGAGCAAACTTCTACTTAAAATAGAAATGAGGAAGAGATTGTTGCGAATCTGCCCTCCTGGGCAGCTTCTCCACCTTTTTCCTCTGCCTTCTTCAGCAGTCCGGAGGCTGCTGACATTTTTCAGCACGGCTGGAGCCATGCCGAGTCTGCATACGCAGCAGGAGCCGCGCTACCGCTCCTCTTGCGGCCTGGAGGCAGCCGGTGTTCTCACGCAGCTGGAGCCGTGCCGCTCCCTCCTAGTGGCAGGAACTGCGCTACTATTTTTAGCATGGCTCGGAGGCCGTCCATCTTCTCCATGTGGCTGGGGCCACGCTGCTATCTTTATGTGGCAGGAGGCCGCCAACACCATTTTCATGTGGCCTGGTGGCTGCCAGTCCTACCTTTTCCCCTCTGTGGGGAGGGGCCTAATCCGCGGGCTCTCCTCAGCTGATCCTTCATGGCAGGGAAGCCGACTGCCACAGCGGAGTCTGGTTTGTGGCCCGGCCCTGCTCCTGCAGCCTAGCATCACAGCAGTGCTGCTGTCCGTGGTCCTGCTCCCTCTCCTAGGGGGCGAAGCTGCGCCTCTTCTCCCTTCTTAAAGGGTCAGCGAGGGAGGAGGTCCATCAATGATGTCATGTGGGAGTCACCTTCTCTTCAGCATAAAAAGCTCCAGTCTTCACTTCAATCTTGCCTTCGCAAGGAGCTAGTCCTCCTTAGGGCTTTCATCTTCCAGCTTCTCAAGGCTTCGCTCCATGTGGGATCCCTTGTCTTTGTCTAGGTGTTCTTTGTTCCTTGGTCTTTTGTCTCATCCTGATCTTCACCGCCCAATGTCTTCACGTATCTTGACCCTCCTCCTCTGATGTCTTCACATCCTGAACTTCACCACCAGATGTCTTCATGTAACCTGCCTTCATTATCACGAATTAACTCTATCCTAGAACTTGTTCCATCGATGTGGTCCGTGCCTGGCCTTGGTTGGCTGTGGAGGGTGCCCCTCGGAGCAGGCCTCATCAGAGTCTTCATTTTGAATTTTCTAACAGTATTGGGAACCATCACGATGGAAGCCGCACTGGCAGTATTGGGAACCTTCACGATGGAAGCCGCACTGGCAGTATTGGGAACCTTCCACGATGTAAGCCGCACTGGCATCCTCTTCACTTTGAGCTGTGGCAGGATGGAGTCTGCCACAGCCCCACTGACCTCTTCTTCACCTCAGGCCATGGTGGGACAGAGTCCTCCATGGCCCTGGCAGGCTCCTCGTCACTTTGGACCATGGTGGGATGGAGTCCGAAATGGCTCCACCAGCCTCCTCTTCACTTCGGGTCATGGTGTGATGGAGTCTGCCATGGCCCTCTAGGTCACTTTGGGCCATGGAAGGATGGCATATGCCATGGCCAAGCCAAGTTTCCTGCACTGGGAAGGGGCGTGGTGTGCGCGCCTGCAGGAAAAATTGTGCACAAGAGCACATGTGCAGCTTAGAGCTGCACACATGTGTGAGTGCAGAACTTTCCCGTGCATGTGTGCAGCTTAGAGGGAACATTAGTGGTGGTGGTCAGCAGCACTGTTGTTCTGGGGGGAGAGCCTGGAAAGGTGCAATAGCTTCCCAAGTTGGTGGTTCATAGCACATCCCATTTTAAAGTTGGTAGTACCTGTGCACCACTGTGCACTATGGAAGCTATGCCATGGTTTTCATGGACAACAAAAACTTAGAATTCCTTAAGTCCATATGCAATATGAGTTTCAGGCAAGCTTGGTGCTCTCTTTTCTTACCTTGATTCAACTTTATATTAACATACCGACCAGGTTACAAGAACAGAAAGGCAAATGATCTCTTCCAGAGGGAATGAGAAGAAACAGTGGAACAGGAAGCTCCCACCATGTTCCTTTGACTAGAAAACTTTGCCCACAGAGCAAGGAATCCTGATCTGATGGTGGTAATATGTGGAAACCTGCAGCAAGATGAGTTTGTACAGGCCTGGCTACAGGATCTGGAGAAGGGACTTTATGTACCCAAAGACACTTAATATTTGTAGGCTCTTCAAAACTGCCATGACTCCCTGTTGGCAGTTCATCCTGGTTTCCATAAGATTAAGGAACTAGTTGCAGGTAAATTCTGGTGGCTAGGATGGACCAGAGAGATGTAACAAAGTATGTCACTCTTTCTGAAGTATGCACTCGTAACAAGGTGCCATGTCACTATCTTCATGGATTACTATTGCTGTTACTAGTACCCTCAAGAATGTGGGAATGGGTATCAATGGACTTCATTATCAATTTACCATCTTCACAAGAAAAGACCACAATTTTTGTGGTGGTGAATTCATTCACCAAGATGCCCATTTAATAGTCACTACCAGTCAATTCTCTTCTCATTAAATGGCAGACCTGCTAGTTTGAGAAATCATGTGTCTGCATGGCCTGCCAACTCATATCATCTGACCAGGGATCCCAGGACTTAACTAAACTTTTTGAAGTCCATTTGTCTTCAGAATATCACCCAGTAATCTGACAGATAGACAAAATGGTTTTCAGATTACTGCTCATTTGTAATTTTCACCAGATGAACTAGGCACAGTTATTACCTGTGATGGAGTTCCTGTATAATAATTCCGAGCACTCAGGAACTTAGGCCTCACCATTCTTCTCAAGCTATGGCATCCATTCTCTTTTCTACTTGGGGGATGGTCGGCAGTCCAGGATCCTCACAGTGGTGAAGTCAGTAAATGCCTTAACTAAGGTACATGTGCAAGCCCAATGTGAATTTGGAAAGGGCTAAATAGTTACAGAAAGATTTTCCAACAGGCAATGCCAGGTAGCCTTACAATTCATGATAGGAGATACAGTCTGGATCTTCACAAAATTCATGAGAAAGAAACCCATGAATAAACCTGAGTAGAAGTTTATGGGTCTGTTTCTGATTCAGGAACAAATAAATTGGCTTGAGCTTCCAGTCTATTTGCATGTTCACCTGGTTTTCCTTGTGATCCTCTTGAAGTCCTATAAACCTAATCCATTCCCAGGGAGATGGTACCCTCCTCTAGTGCTAATCACAAAAAAGGCACCAAAAATTCATTTTCCACCAGATTTATCAAAAGCCACTTGCATTATTTTGTGGATTGGAAAGGGAAGAACCCAGAGGACTGCAACTGGGAACTGGCCCATAATGTCCATGCCAAAGAATTATTGGCCCAAGTTTACTGAGAAAATACAAAAAAACTAAGAATGAGAGCCCCAGGAGGGCTATTGGGAGGGATAGTATTCTGACAAGGTCACTGGGGATTGAACATACAGCTCCAATTATTCAAGGCCAGGAACTCCTGCAGTGGAGACACATGAACTCTGGTACATCAAGCTAAGCAGAATTAGGGAGACCCACCTCCAGAGGCTCCCTATTGGACCAGCAATAGGTGTGTCCCAAATTGAGGGCTGGATGTAAGGAGCCCTTTCCTGATATAATCTTGCTGGTCAAATAGTCCTCATAGATTTTGCTCATAGAAATGTATCAGGCTAGGGCCCCTTATATCCAGCCCTTAATTTGGGACACACCTAATTCTGGTCCAATAGGGAACCTGTTTGCCTGCCTTGCTTCCTGCTTGTTAATGGTTCCTGTTCCGTTCCTGGTCCTCGGCTCCATTCTTGGCTCCTGCTCCATTCCAGATTCCTGCCTTTTGACTGTTTTAAGCTTCCACCTGGTAGGGCCTGGTGGTTGCCTGTACCTAAAGGCCCAACTCACATGGTACATTGGCTGCTTGAGGCAGAAAAACACCTGCTGCAGAGTGCCTGGCCTTTCTGAGGTAAGCCCCTGCACAGGAATGGTACCGCATCCCTGCCCTCCTGTGGAGCAGGCCATGATAAAAAGACCTGCAGACCTTTCACCAAGGTAGGAAGTTTGAAAACTACCTTGCATCAAAAAAATAAATTAATTAATTAAACAGAAAAATAAAACAGACTTGAAGACAGAAAAAAGCATTGCATTAGAGGATTTCCATTTTCTTTTTTGGTTTTTGTTTTGCTGTTGCCCCCATTGTCACTTAGAATTAAAGCTCGTCCTCACTAGAATTATTTAGAGAATGATGAGAGGAAACACTTTCCCTGTCCCTGCTGCAGCTGGAAAGTAATGAGCTGATAGAGGACAAGGGAGGCAAACAGTTTATTTTATAAAGTGTGTGGGTGAAAGAGCCACTTAGAATTGTCCTTTCATTCAACAATGTCAGTGTGGGTGTGATGACTGACTTACAGACCTGGTGGCCAATGGAATTAGCAGTTTCTCTGAGCACGTCAGTGAGCAATCATCCTCAGCAAAGCTCCTATTGTTGCGGTTCTGGCCGCGAGTGTCGCGACCAGACCCTTACCTCCGGGGTTTTGGCCCTGTTCCCGCTTTCGCTGGCCTAGTTCCTGTCCTGTTCGGTGGCGTCTCTGGGAGGGCCGCGCCGCCGGCAAGCCTTCCATGGACGCCCTGTCTCTAGGCACGCGCCACTTGGGCGCTTTTCTAGGCCGTTTCCCGCCAGTGGTGACTCAGCCCAATTCTGGACGTCAGACGCTGCGGCCTTGATAAGCTCGCCGCGGTCACCCAGTCTTTGCCTTGCAACGGGCTTACCTACAGGATCCCTGTTGCGCTGTGCCCCGGAGCGTTCTGCTTTACTAATCGCTCTGTTCCTGCTTACCTGCTACAGGACCTGCCTGGTTCCTGTTTACTTGCTACAGTTCCTGCCTGGTTCCAGTACCCGAGTCTTGCTACAGTTCCTGCCTGGTTCCAGAACCCGAGCCCCGTTTCAGTACTGACCTACTGTCCTAGTCTGGTTCCAGTTCCCAGTCCTGATCCACCACCGCCTAAGACCCAGCGGCTGGGCCCCTACAGGCTCCTCCTGGGGGGCCTTTGGCTTCCAAGGGTGAAACCACCTAAGTCCCAGCGGTTATGCTCCTACGGGCTCCTCCCGGGGGAGTACCAGCTTCCAGGGTGAAGAGCACCTCTACGTCCTGCCTGAACATCTGCCTCCCGGCCTGTGGTATACTAGAGACTTTTGAACACCTTTCCCAGTCTCCTGCAGGTCGGCCCAAGGGTCCACTAAACAGAGACTCTCGTAACACTTATCACAGAATAAGCCAGTATGGAATATACCATTGAAAATATAGGCAGTTGGAGAAGTCAAAAAGAAGTATTTGTTCTTGGAAAAACAGCCAATTCTTCTTCATGTTCATTTGTAACTGAAACATCTAACATTACAGAATTGAACATTTTTGGAATCTGAATATATTCCTGTATGCTATTTGTGAACAATTAATATACAGATTAAATTATACATTAAAAGCAATTGCTTTATATCCGGACAGCACATTGTGTGACTGTTTGAGCTTGCTCTGGGGTTGCTATGGGAGTTGTTTTGAGTGAAACAGGCAAAGAGCAGGTGAGAGTTTACTGGGTGAAAGAAACTGGTTACAGGATAACACAGCAATCTGTGAATAATAAGAACATAAGAACATAAGAAAATGCCATACTGGGTCAGACCAAGGATCCATCAAGCCCAGCATCCTGTTTCCAACAGTGGCCAATCCAGGCCACAAGAACCTGGCAAGTACCCAAAAACTAAGTCTATTCCATGTAACCATTGCTAATGGCAGTGGCTATTCTCTAAGTGAACTTAATAGCAGGTAATGGACTTCTCCTCCAAGAACTTATCCAATCCTTTTTTAAACACAGCTATACTAACTGCACGAACCACATTCTCTGGCAACAAATTCCAGAGTTTAATTGTGCGTTGAGTAAAAAAGAACTTTCTCCGATTAGTTTTAAATGTGCCCCATGCTAACTTCATGGAGTGCCCCCTAGTCTTTCTACTATCCGAAAGAGTAAATAACCGATTCACATCTACCCGTTCTAGACCTCTCATGATTTTAAACACCTCTATCATATCCCCCCTCAGTCGTCTCTTCTCCAAGCTGAAAAGTCCTAACCTCTTTAGTCTTTCCTCATAGGGGAGCTGTTCCATTCCCTTTATCATTTTGGTAGCCCTTCTCTGTACCTTCTCCATCGCAATTATATCTTTTTTGAGATGCGGCGACCAGAATTGTACACAGTATTCAAGGTGCGGTCTCACCATGATGCTCCCTGTTGAAGCTGCTTTGAACTATATATTGCTTTTTTGTGATAATTATTAACTCTCCTTTCATTCCAACAGCTTTTTCTGTGTGATGTTTTTGTTGTGAAAACAGTTTGTCTAATGCTAATATTGATTCCCTGATAACAGGATTATTAGGAAATGAACTAGGGGGTTGATTTTCAAAAGATTTAGTCCATTAACACTCAAGTAAATTTTCAAAAGGCTTTCGCATGTAAAAATGGAATATATATTAGGGATGTGCATTCGTCCTATTCGGGGAGCCTGAAACCCGAAGGAATTTTTCCTGATTTTAGTGAAAAATTTGTTTTCGGGTTTAGTGCACACTAACTCCCGATAGTGCGTGCTAACGTAAAAATGTTAGCAAGCACTAAAATGAAATCCGGGTCTCCCTGAATTTTAAAGGTCTGATCCGCAGCGGGCTGAAAACGAAGCCCGAACCAATAGGTTCAGACTTCGCACATCCCTAATATATATACATAAGTAGCATGTATGTGTGCCTATGCTATTTTGTAATTATTATAGCCTGATTTTCAAAAGCATTTACATGCTTAAAAATGGTTTTCACATGTGTAAATGCACTTTATCCATGTAAATGTTTTTGAAAATTGCTACAACAGTAGTTATATTTACATGTATATGTTATAGTTGTGGACCCTTGAGCAGGAGCGAGCGGTGGTGATCACCGAGGGTTTGCCCCCAATGGAACTCGTCTCCGGGAGGTGGAGCTGGTGAAGAGAAGAACTCCCCATGGGATGGTTCCAGAGATCAGGCAGGATGGCCCTCCGAGGAGTGGATAGCCTATGAATGCGGAGGAGCCCCTGAGGAGTGGGTACTCAGAGAGTTCACCCAGCGAGAAAGGAACTGAACCTCCACGAAGAAGCAGATGGAGTCCAGCCAGAAGATCCGGAGTAGACAGCGAAGAGGTGGATGAAGTCACAGGCCAAGGGTCAGGATGGGCAGTGGGCGATCAGAGACGGTGATCAAGCTGAATACTGGATACGGGAACGAAGACAGGAACTGGAGCAGGACCGTATCACGGAGGCAATGTGAGGCAGGAACTCAGAGGCAAGGTGAGGCAGGAATCCGAAGGCAAGGCAGCCAAGCTGCAACAGAGGAGACCTGTTGCAAAGGCAATCCCCAGAATCAGCTGTGGGGTTTAAATACCCCAGTAGGCAGGACATCATCTTCTGGGGCTGGGCTGGTTTTCGCGCCGCGGCCCCTTTAAGAGGCGGGGCCTCCCGCGCACGCACGCGTCAAGGGAGGCCCCACCGCCAGCTGAAGGTTGGACACAGGAGGAACTGCGCAGCTGACCGTGTGCTGCCTGCCATGGCGAGGGGACCGCCGCACCGGGCGACCGCAGGAGGTAGGGGGCCTGTTCGGGGGTTGCCCCGGCCAGGCGCCACAACAGTGTAAATCCTTTTGAAAATTCACTTATGAGAGTACGCGCATATTTTTTATTTATGTGTACATTTTACCAGTGGAAAAAAGGGGTGGGCTACGAGAATTCGTTCCCTGTAAATAGTTCCCTGTAAATAGTTACCCTGTAAATAGTTACCCAGTTACTGTTTGTTGATGTTTATTTCTTGTATGCAAAGTTTACTGTTCTATGTAATGGCAGTGCCAAAAGTTCTGTATAATGACACTGTCAAAAAGTTTTAGTTATCTGTAAACCGATACGATGTGCAAACGGCTATCGGTATATAAAAACCTATAAATAAATAAATAAATAAAAATTCCAAGGTGGAGTTCAAAAGTATACAAAGTAGTTACTTATTAGTAAGAGCTATACATGTATACATTACTGAATTTATTTGTACACGTTTACACCTACTAATGGACTGGTGCAAGGGAAATTGTCTGCAGTTAATGTGTGGGAGCTGTGGGTGAACTGGTGGAAATATCTGCGTGTGCTAAAACACAAACATATATTTTTGGAACAGAACTACTCTGCATTTTATAAATTGTGAAGCTCCTGCCACACAGTTTATAAAATACTAGCATAAATCTCCATGTGCCCATGCTGTACTGAGGATAGGTTTGAAAGTTAGGCTTCTAGGCAGTTATGCACCTAAATCAGTCTATTTGATAACTGTTAAGGGTTGAACCCTAAATTTAGGTGCCCAAAAGGAAAGCAGCTATTGGTTTGTGGAAAAAAGTTGGGTTCTAGCATTGATTTTCAGCAGTAGGCACTTATCTTAGGTTCCTAAATTTTGGAAAATTTTCAGGCATCTACCTTGGGTGCCTAAGCTAAGCACTGAGTGTTTTTTTTTTTTTATTGATCCTTCCAAATACAGATGGGTTTTCAGGAAGACTGCCAGCTAGTTTGTGGCTGAAAGTTATCCTAACTTAACCTAGTTGTTAAATATTTAGCTGGCTTTCTGGCCACTGAATGGCTTACTGAAAATTTAATATATGGTAGCTCCATGCTGAAATGCCTACACATTCTAGGAACCCAACTGAAAATCAGCTACCTCCCAGCCTATGAATCTTATTCCCTTCCATCCAATTTATTAAATTTAAATATCACCCCCAACAGCATTCTTGATCCCCCTTCTCGCCTGCCCAATATGTAAAATCTAAATATCTTCCCAACAATGCACCCCCTCCCATTCCATCCTCCTGCCCAAAATCAAATCACTGGATACTTTTGATAGCCCCACAGTTCCCCTTCCTACTACCTGATCTATCAAATCTAATGACTTAGAATATATTTCATGTAGCTTTGTAGTAACTGAAAATATCCTCAGTAACTGTGCCCTATATGCTTTGATGTGGTTACCTATTCTATTGTTTTGTAGGAATTAGTGAGGTTGGAAATTAAAATATCTCAGTAAGTGCAAGAATAGGTAATTGTTATTTTTATCAGCTATGATATTTCAGAATATGCCTATGGGGGTATGGTAGAATGATATCATGGAGAATAGCACTGCATATGGAATAATGAAAAGGTCAGATTTGTCAAATGTCTGCAATATTATGCTATATAGTTCAGTTCTTTAATCGACAAAGTAGATCAGGTTCTTGTTTCCCATGATAACATTCTCATAACAAAGATAGCACAGAGTGAAAACAGCACTGGCTACCCAAAGGCAAAATTTGTTATAAAAAATGAAAATAAATCAAAGATAGCCCTGTAGTATTTTAGCATTCCAATCCCATGGCTCTCCCTCAATGGTGAGCCTGTCTCCTGAGATGTAATTCCCTGGAGAATATAATTTGCATATAAATAAAGCTTGCACAAAAATATCTTTGGTAGTAGAGAGTTTAGACAAATTTTGAAAACTGCATTATATATGCTGACATTCTGTAGCTTACATTCCTGATTTTTTCCTTTTCTAACAAACATGGCTCACTTCCAGAGAAAAATAGTCATTGAATAATGTTGTCAGGTGCATTGGTATGAAGCTATTGGGACACACAGATACCACTCTATCAATCAAAGTTGCTTCAGTTTCAGCATTACTTGATGTTCCTTGGTGTGCTGTATTAAACATTCATGGGTATACTGAGAGTTGAGGATCCACTGAATCCTTTTCAGTATAAGGTTCTTTCTGTCATGATATAGCTGAGTATGCTGCTCCATTAATCTCCTGTATAGGTGCCTTTCATATCACTTCTTTTTTAGGAACTCAAAACTTTCAATAATATTGTTGATAATAAGGCAGGACATATTTGCCCAAGTTTCCACTTGCTCAAACTCTCATACTGCAAATAAACAATGTAAGAAATGATTTTAAGTTGAGTTTCCCTAAAAATAGAAAGCTCACCAAGTCAATAAAAGTAAAGCATTTGAATCAAGTTACATAGAAACATAGAAATAACGGCAAAAAAGGACCAAATTGTCCATCCAGTTTGCCCAGCAAACTTATAGTAGCATCAGCTACGGCATACAGGTCTTCCCTATAATGATAGTATCAGGGAGTGGCATCTGTCGTGGCATACAAATTACCCCCATACTTAGTTTCCCAAACCATTAAAGTCAGGGCCATTGTAGGTTGCTGCCTGAGTCAAATTCCCCATTAGCTCTTATCTTTTGCTATTGATGCAGAGAGCAATGTTGGAGTTACATCACAGGTTTAAGGCTTAATGATTAAGGGTGGTAACAGTCGCATCTGCAAGTTACCCCCATGCTTATTTTTTTTCCCAGACTGTAAAATTCAATGTCCTTGTAGTTTGCTGTCCGAAACTAATTCCCCTTTTCCTCTTTTCCCCTGCCATTAAAACAGAGAGCAATAAAGAGTTGCATCAACAGTATGGAGGCTTATTGGTTAAGGGTAGTAACTGCCACACCAGCAAGTTACCTCCATGCACTCTTTTCCTCATTTCCATCCTCTAACCTTTAGGGATCCACAGTGTTTATCCCATGCCCCTTTGAAATCTTTCCCCTGAAGGGCATTCCAGGCATCCACCACCCTCTCTGTGAAGAAATATTTTCTGATGTTGGTCCTGAGTCATCCTCCCTGGACTTTCATTTCATGACCCCTAGTTCTATCCAATGGAAAAGATTTGACAATTGTGCATCATTAAAATCTTTCAGGTATCTGAAAGTATGTATCATATCTCCCCTGCACCTCCTTTCCTCCAGGGTATATATATGTAGGTCCTTCAACATCTTCTCATAAGTCATTTGATGAAGACCTCCACCATTTTGGTCGCCCTTCTCTGAACTGCCTTCATCCTGTCTCTGTCCCTTTTGAGATATGGTCTCCAAAACTGAACACAGTACTCCAGGTGAGACCTCACCAAGTTGGTATTAACATAATGAAATTCATGTATAGAAATGAGCAATGTTCAAAGGCAATGATATACAGTGAGTGAGGTAACAATATTCTATTTTCAAAAACTGTTATTTAGATTTTTGGGGAATTTTGGTATGAAATTCTGAATACCATGAAAAATTGGGATGAGCCAACCCAGTGGAATGCTATACAATGCCGTATGGAAGGTCCCTGTTTTCATCTCTGAGTTGGGTTTTCTGCTTTCAGATTTGCTGGGATTGGGATGCTATGGAGGTAACATTTTCAGCCCCTGGGGTGGATAGAGTCATGGTAATTGCTCAAAGGTTATACCTAGTGACTGCGTTCAGGGCAATGATTACAGCATTCCAGAAGGAGCCCTGCTGCATTTCCCCTGACCCAAGGCCATCACTGCAATGACCAGACTAAGCATTTTAGAGTAGAGTAGTGAAGAGAGGAGGGAATATAAAACAAGGCAACAATCTTTGGGTAGTTCTGAATGAAGGCTTATGGTTCTAGATCTCAGCGCTGGTTCTGATTGAATTGGAAATACAAAAAAAAGCAAGAAGAAACTGCCAAGTAAAAAAATATAGGAATAGCAGAAGTACACAGGAAATAGAAAAAAGCAATACAGAACACCTCATGTACAATTGGCAAAGTTACAACAGAGATTCAGTTATACAAAAAAAAAATGTGGATTACAAGAAATAGGCCTACTTAAAAAAAGAAATCTGTCCCCTTCAATCTCAAAAATTTAGAGGATTGCAATTCACAAATGATATGGAAGGAACATATCACTAAAAATTAGATCTGTGAATCGCAAACTTTGTGCTGCTGGTCCATACTGAAATACCACAGAGACAATCACTTCTGTTTATGCCTCTTAGCTTGCTCAGCCCAGTCCCACTGATTATGTCAAAGCAGTGCTTTGTGCTGAGAGAAAGAAATACAGAGAGTTAGGGAAGCAAGAAAAGAAGAACAATTTGCATTCAGAAGATGCAATGAAGCTATCAAAATATTGTTTTAAAGAAAATTGGAGGAAAGAAGGGGTAAAATTAATTTGGAAAAAAGAGGGAAGAGGGAGGTGAGCATGGGAGGTGAGCAATGAGCATGCTGTGGAAATCAGCTTCTCATAGCTATGATTGTGGCCTACAATGATACAGTACCTCATTTCCAGATCCAGATTAAAAAGATTACTCTTAGATTCTGTATTATTTCTGCATTTAACATAAAGCCTTTTCTAGGGACCTTATTGAGGTGTATAGAAATAGCAGATGGGTCGTACATATTAAAAGAACTAGTGACTGAAATAATAAGTAACTGATTAACCAAAGTGTAACTGGTAAAACAAGTCTTTAGCTAGGATTTTAATATAATAAATATGGGGAAATCATGGACGAGAAGAAGAAGCTTGTTTCATAGATGAGGTACAAAGACAATGAAGACCCAAAATAAGAAGAAGACTTCCTGATGTGAGGTACACAGAGAACAGTTTGAAAAGAGGAGCAGAGAAATTGAGTGGGGGAATAGTGAGAGGTAAGATTAGATAGAAGAAGATCAGAACCTAGAAAAACTTTGTTAAGCAAAAACAAAGATCTTGGATTGGAAGTGGAATTTTACACAGACAACCAAACAAGTTAATGAGAAGAAGTGAAATGTAAGAATGGGGGGGGGGGGGGGGGGAACTGAAAGAGAAGAGGACATGAAAAATTTACTAACACATTTTTTCTTTTACTTGTATAATGCTTGATACTGCTACTAGGCTTTGTGTGTGCTGTGAAGTATTTATTTTATAGCTTTTTTATACCGATGTTCATTTGCACATCACATCGGTTTACAGAGAACAGGTATAAACACATGGAAAATTAACATGAGAAAAAGAAATTACATCTCAACATTAAAATGCAAAATTACAATATTTCAGGTAAGATGAATCACAGAAAGTCCGGTGAAGCTTAAAGGTGAGTAGAGAGAAGGTAAATAGCTAACTGTATTATAACAATATACAGTAAAATGAATTGGTGAGGGGCAGAGAAGAATAAGGGCATATATTGTAGAAGATGAAATCCAGCTATAACAGGTAGTCAGGTAATGATACAGTATAGAGATGTGAATTGGAACCGGAATCGGTTCGGATTCTGGTTTCGATTCACATGTGGGTTTTTTTTCATCAGGCCCAATCGCGGTTTTGTTTATCGGCTGCACCCAAGCCGATAAACAAAAAACCCACCACGACCCTTTAAAACTAATCCCTTTGCTTCCCCCACCCTCCTGACCCCCCAAAAAAACATTTTACAGGTACCTGGTGGTCCAGTGGGGGTCCAGGGAGCGATCTCCCGCTCTTGGGCCGTCGGCTGCCACTAATCAAAATGGCGCCAATGGCCTTTGCCTTTACCATGTGGCAGGGTATCCGTGCCATTGGCCGGCCCCTGTCACATGGAGGGAGCACTAGATGGCCGGTGCCATCTTTAAAAATGGCCATATTGATCCAGATATACAAAAGCCCCACTGCTGGACCAATCAGGACTAGGAATTGAATTGATTTAAAATGAATTGGGATTTTTAAATGAATGGGACCCTGTATATTTCTTTTCAACCCATGAATATCCGGCTATGTTCAGTGGACACCCAGGGCCGGTGCAAGGGGATCAGGCTCCCTAGGCAAGCCTTCTGCATTGCACCTGCCTGGACACCAGTTAGCTGGATAAGTACTTATCTGACTAAGTAGTTAGCTGGATGTATAGGGGGTACGCAATGGGCATTTCTGAGAGAAGTTATTTATCCAGTTTAACAGCCAGATAAATGATGATATTTGACATATCTGATTAAGTTAACTGGCTAAGTTAGACCTGCTCTATAGCAGGTCTAAAATTAGCCAGCCAAGAATTACCTGGCTAAGTGCTAATTTTTACTAGAGATGTGAATCGTGTGATCGATCGTCTTAACGATCGATTTCGGCTGGGAGGGGGAGGGAATCGGATCGTCGCCGTTTGGGGTTTTTAAAATATCGTGAAAATCGTGAAAATCGTGAAAATCGAAAACCAGCACACTAAAACATCCCTAAAACCCACCCCGACCCTTTAAAATAAATCCCCCACCCTCCCGAACCCCCCCAAAATGCCTTAAATTACCTGGGGTCCAGAGGAAGGGTCCCGCTGTGATCTTCCACTCTCAGACCTCCGATGCTTGTAGAAATGGCGCTGGTGCTACCTTTGGTTTTTATGTACGGAAAAACGATTCGCGGCAGGAGATCGCGCCCAGACCCCCGCTGGACCCCCAGGGACTTTTGGCAAGTCTTGTGGGGGTCAAGAGGCCCCCCCAAGCTGGCCAAAAGTCCCTGGGGGTCCAGCGGGGGTCCGGGAACGACTTCCTGCATGCGAATCGTTTTTCCGTATGGAAAAACGATTTGCGGCAGGAGATTGCTCCCGGACGGACGCTCCCGTACGCTCCCGGATGGATGCTCCAGGATGTAAAAATGATTCGCATGCAGGAAGTCGTTCCCGGACCCCCGCTGGATCCCCAGGGACTTTTGGCCAGCTTGGGGGGACCTCCTGACCCCCACAAGACTTGCCAAAAGTCCAGCGGGGGTCCGGAACGACCTCCTGCAGTCGAATCGTGTTGTCTACGGCCGGTGCCATTTTGCGCAAAATCGCGCAAAATGGCGCCGGCCGTAGACAACACGGAAAAACCAAAGGTAGCGCCGGCGCCATTTCTACAAGCACCGGAGGTCCGAGAGTGGAAGATCACAGCGGGACCCTTCCTCTGGACCCCAGGTAATTTAAGGCATTTTGGGGGGGGGTTCGGGAGGGTGGGGGATTTATTTTAAAGGGTCGGGGTGGGTTTTAGGGTTTTTTTAGTGTGCTGATTTTTTAGCCCTCCCCCTTCCCCCGATTTACGATTTTTTGACGATAAATCTGGGGAATTGTTATTGTATCGCGGCTCTAACGATTTTTGACGATTTAAAATATATCGGACGATATTTTAAATCGTCAAAAAATGATTCACATCCCTAATTTTTACTGGGATATTCATCAGCATAGTCGTGCTGCTGAATATCCCATATAAGTTTCTGGGCATGTCTTATCAGGCTAAATTTCATAGACTGATATCTTTGAATATTAGGGCCTAGAAGATTTTTATAAGCCATAGTCAGTATGTCAACTACCAGTCCAAAAACCCATGCTTACAGTACCAGTCATGATATGACCTATAATTAGAAACCCTTTTTGAAGGTTTCTGTAGATCTTATAAGACCTTTTGAGAAATCTACTAAGGAGAAATCTGTCAGGGCTCTAACAGGATCACCCTGGGGTAAGCTTTAAACTGCACACATAGCCTAGGGAAGTCCAGTGATTTATTGCAGGAAAATCTGGAAAAACCAAGACTGAACACAGCAAGAAAGCTGAATAAGGTAATTTAATGTATTGAATCTTAAAAGCAAAACAAAACAAGTCCAAACAAAGCAAAGTCAAAATACATGATCCAACAATAGTAACTTATGGCAAGCAAGGCTGGATCTTTGAAAGAAACAAAGCAGTAATGACTAGACAGGAAAAAGATCAGAAAAACAATGACAATACATTGAAGTAGCACTGGAGCTAGGCCAATGTGAGGCAGATATACAAAAGCCCCACTGCTGGACCAATCAGGACTAGGAATTGCATTGATTTAAAATGAATTGGGATTTTTAAATGAATGGGAGCCTGTTTGTTTCTTTTGTGGGACCTGAAATGAATGGAGGGGAATCCCAAAAATTAAACAAATTGTATTCAACCCATTCATTTTGTTCCCCATTCATTTCTATGGGACATTGAAGTCAGTCAGTAATTGTAACTATGTAACAAGTTATAGCCAGCCCTTCCCAGAGACTCATGAGTGAGGCTATGAGCTGTTGTCAAGGAGTCCTCAGCACAGAAACAACATATCACAGTGATCCAGCCTATTGCTATTCTCCAGATTCAGTGATGTGATCTTAAAGGCTGAGCATGAGATGTACCATGCATTTCTTCCGTAGACATTGTTCTAGGAGGATACTGTTACCTGCCATACCCCCAATACCATCATAGGGGACTTGTTGTCCATGCCTACCTGCCATGTGTAAGAACAAAAAACATTGTCATACTAGGTCAGACCAAGGGTCCATGTTATTGTTTGTAAGGATTTTGGGTGGACCCCTGGACTCTGTGGCAGATGACCACACCCACGGGGAAAGGTCCGTGAGGGGCCACAGGTCAGGCTCAGCTTAGGACACACACACAGTTTAGATCTTTTATTAGACAGTGATGGCGATGGCCATCCATTGCTCCTACCATATGACAGGGGCCGGCCAATGGCACTGATACCCTGTCACATGCTAAGGTCAAAGGGCCATCGGCGCCATTTTGTTTACTGGCAGTCGACGGCCCAAGAGCAGGAGAATGCTCCCGGGACCCCCACTGGGCCACCAGGTACTTAAAAATCTTTTGGGGGGGGGGGATTGGAGGGATCCGGAGGGTAGGGGGATACTAAAGAACTAATTTTAAAGGGTCAGGCTGCGTTTTTGGGTTATCGGCTTGGCGCAACGATTGGACCACGAGAAAAATAATTTCCCGATGGTCCATGAATCCGAAACCGGAACCGATTCCGGTTCCGATTCACATCTCTATTATCCATTATGATGCCTAGATCTCTTTCCTGGTTGGTAGCTCCTAATTTGGAACCTAACATTGTGTAACTACAGCATGGGTAATTTTTTCCTATATGCAACACCTTGCACTTGTCCATATTAAATTTCAACTGCCATTTGGATACCCAATCTTTCAGTCTCACAAGGTCTTCCTGCAATTTATCACAATCTGCTTGTGATTTAACTACTCTGAATAATTTTGTATCATCTGCAGATTTGATTACCTCACTCGTCGTATTCCTTTCCAGATCATTTATAAATATATTGAAAAGTAAGGGTCCCAATACAGATCCCTGAGGCACTCCAGTGTTTATCCTTTTCCACTCAGAAAATTGACCATTTAATCTTATTCTGTTTCCTGTCTTTTAACCAGTTTGTAATCCACAAAAGGACATTGTCTCCTATCCCATAACTTTTTAGTTTTCTTAGAAGCCTCTCATGAGGGACTTTGTCAAATGCTTTCTGAAAATCCAAATACACTACATCTGCCTCATTGCTACCTGCCATAGCCATAACTCCACCATAGGGGACTTGCTGCCATGTGCCTACCTGCCATAGCCCAGAAAATCAAGAAATGGAAGAGCCTGAATTCTAAGAATGTGAATCGGGCTTCGGATGATTGAAAATATCATACGATATTTTCAAAATCATCAGAAATCGGGGGCTTCCCCAAAATGATGGGAAACCCCACGATATTGTTCGTGGGGTTTCTCTTATCATTTTGGGGGAGGGTGGGAAAAACGGCACACAAAAATAACCCCTAAACCCACCCCGACCCTTTAAAACTAATCCCTTAGCTTCCCCCACCCTCCCGACCCCCCAAAAAACTTTTCACAGGTACCTGGTGGTCCAGTGGGGGTCCCGGGAGCGATCTCCCGCTCCCGGGTCATTGGCTGCCACTAATCAAAATGGCGCCGATGGCCCTTTGCCCTTACCATGTGACACATGGTAGGAGCACTGGATGGCCCGCGCCATTTTTAAAGATGGTGCCGGCCATCCAGTTCTCCCTCCATGTGACAGGGGCCAGCCAATGGCACAAATACCCTGTCACATGGTAAGGGCAAAGGCCATTGGCGCCATTTTGATTAGTGGCAGCCGACGGCCCGAGAGCGGGAGATCGCTCCCGGGACCCCCACTGGACCACCAGGTACCTGTAAATAGTTTTTGGGGGGGTCGGGAGGGTGGGGGAAGCTAAGGGATTAGTTTTAAAGGGTCGGGGTGGGTTTTTTTGTTTATCGGCTCGGGCGCAGCTGATAAACAAAACCACGATCGGGCTGGACGAAAAAAAAAACACGATGTGAATCGGAACCGGAATCAGAACCGATTCCGGTTCCGATTCACATCTCTATACACCAGCTCCCGATCTCTCACACACATACTCTTCACAATCTCCTCATATAGGCTCCCTCTCTCTGGCACTCACACTCAAGCACCCCCCCCTGATCTCTCTCACTCCTTCTACACTCTCTCTCACCCCCCCCCCCCCTGCTTACCCACCCTGGTCTCTCTCACCTTCCCTGCTCTCTCTCTCACACCCTCCAGCTCACTCCCCTGCTCTTTCTCTCTCATACCCCCTCCCCTCCTCCTCTTCCCTCCCCCTGCCCTCCCCCTCCTCCTCCGCTCTCCCCTCCCCCTCACATTCCCTCCCCCTCTCTGCTCTCTCACTCTCCTCCCCCACATCCCCTCCTCTCTCTCACAGCCCCCTCCTCCTCCCCTCTCACACACACACCTCTCTATACACAGTAGCACAGAATTCCCCCAGGACTATACACTTAGGGGCAGATTTTATAACCTGTGCACGCGGCCTACATTTGTGCGTGCTAACCAGCATGCACAAATGTACGCCTGATTTTATAACATGTGCACATAGCCGCGGGCATGTTACAAAATCCAGGGTCTGCGCACGCAAGCACCTTGCGCGTGCCGATCCCTAGGGGAGCCCCGATGGCTTTCCCCATTCCCTCCGCTCCACCCCACCTTCCCCTCCCTTCCCCAATCTAACCCACCCCCCAGCCCTACCTAAATCCCCCCCTACCTTTATTTCAGGAGTTACACCTGCCTCTGGCAGGCGTAACTTGCGTGCGCTGGCCAGCGGCTGGCGTGCCATCCCCCGGCACGGCCGCTGTGCTGGAGGACTCGGGACCGCCCCCAGACCGCCCCCCCCCCTGCCCTGCCCCCTTCCCACCCCTTTTTCAAAGCCCCGGGACATATGCGCGTCCTGGGGCTTGCAGGCGTCACAGAGCCTATGCAATAGACTTGGCACGCGCAGGAGCAGGTTTTCAGGGTTACGGGCGTAAGTTACGCACGTAACCCTTTGAAAATCTGCCCCTTAATCACTCAGCCTGATACTTTTGATACAACTCCCACATTCTCTCTGCTTTCATGGCAACAATTAAGGGAAATTGGATTCAAACAGCATTCCAGGGCCCTGACTTTTACAGTCTGGTAAACTGATAAGCACGAGGGTAACCTGCACAGTGCAGTGTATACTGGCATGTACTTGCTGGGCCAACTGGGTGGATCATTTGGTCCTTTTCTACTGTCATTTCTATGTTTCTATGTTTCAAAATTAGGGGATGTGTGAATATGTGGGCTGGCGCATGCTGGGTGGGTTTTAAAAGCCGCCTGTATATGCACATAAATGCCACTATGTTCACAAATGAAAAGCTTATAAAAAGGAGCATCGGCATAATCTGGGCGAGGCAAGGGCATGGTCTGCATGGGGCATGGACGTCCCAGGATTTTAACCTAAAAATTGCACATTAATTCTTACACGCACTGGAGCGAGCTGGAGTTCCCTGCTGCAAAACTTTACTTCTGCTATGGATGATATGTAACTTATAAAACAATAAAATCTAGGCACATCAGCAGGGTTTTAAAGGTCGGGACTACCAGAGGGGAAGGGAGGCTATTAAGAACATAAGAACATGCCATGCTGGGTCAGACCAAGGGTCCATCAAGCCCAGCATCCTGTTTCCAACAGAGGCCAAACCAGGCCACAAGAACCTGGCAATTACCCAAATTAGGGGATTTTGGTAGTTCTATCCCTAAACTGGATGGAATGAGAATGAATTGGGAAAACTGGCAATGGCATCGGTGCGCGTGCCTTTTAAAATCCCTCCCACTTATGCAGTAGAAGTGGCATTTGTGCACACAAGCGCATTTCCACTTAAAATTGACTGCACATGTGCATGCGGTCAAGCTATTTTATAACAGGCACATATATACGCGTATGTTATAAAGTAGCCACATCCCTGGGCACGGGCCGACAAATGTGTGAAAGTGTGCTTCTGCACATCGATTTAAAAGTTACCATCCCCATGTTTATCTTGCAGACTGATGCAGCTAAGGTGTAATTATTTAATTGCTTGAAAAAAAGGGATTTTCCATTTTTAAATGTAAGTATACAACTTCTTCTCTCTGAGGTTAATTACTCAGTCCTAGAACATGGATGTTTGGCAATAAAATGGGCAAGACAATCTCTGGATCACAATTTGACGTGGAATCAGACCATGCACCTTTAAAATAGATGCACAAAATCAAGGTGTCAAATGCCTGAGTAATGAGATAGTTTCTTACTCTCCAACCATTCTTGTTTAAGTTACAGCCATGACCTGGTAAGTAGAATGCTATTGGCGACATTCTAACTGTGGTGCAGACAGACCCTGGAACAAAGTGATATGGGTTAGGGTGGGTGAGAAGGAATATTTGAGTGAGATTAAATACCTCTGCTTTAGTATCTGAGGAAATGGTCTGTCAGGTACAGATTTAATCCTTACCAGTTCTAGCTAATTAGATACAAAATATTTTAAAAGAAATTTTCTACTCTGTTTTGCAATAAAGACATGGAACATCAGAGTGAAAAGCTGTATGTCTGGTGGTCTGTTTGTAACTACTGTGGTTTTGTTTGGAAAATGTTTCTATTGAAATTGTTCCTGCATTATTGATACAGGTTCAGCCCTACCAGGTCAGCTTGGTTGTTCAGTTGTTTAAGTAGTGCACTGAGGAAACTATGTATTTTGTTGGCGTCTTCTTTCATTTCTATGTTGTAAAATAAACTGGGTTGAAAAGACCATTTAAACACTCAGGCCAGAATTTACAATGTTAACTAACTGAGGAGTCCTGCCTGTAAAACTGGATTGCCATATTGACCAAATCATATTACACATGAGATCAAGGATTCCTTATGTTGGTGTCTGTTCAGAGAGAATATGAACTCATGAAATACAGATCACTACTTAAGGCTCTGGATCTGGGAAGCAACCCTTCCCCACGAGCCAAAGGAGTAACTCTAGTCTGTAGAGAACAGGACTCTGCAAATTAATATCCTGAAAATGAGAGTGGTCTTCCTGACCTTGAAGGAAAGTCTTATTTTGATCTATTAAAAAATATTAATCATGGCAAGGAATCCAGTTTTCTCCAAGACTAGTGCATCTACTGGACTCTGCACTATCTGGATACATTTAATTCTACAGAATTCTGAAATGATGGTTATTGCCACAAGCAACATAGATACACTGTACATCCCAATTTTCAAGGAAAGTAAGTTAAAAAGAATGATTTACTGTATGGTTCATAAATTGTCCCTAGCAGGGGGCATGAAGGCTAGCACATGTTCCCAGCAAATTTCCACAGAAAGCACAGTGTATCCTGATAGTTATGCTTTTTCTAAGCAGCTATTGATTTTGGTGAACATTTTATGCTTTGGTATAGAGAATATTTTAGCCATTAAATTAACTTAGAAGTCTAGAAAATATGCCTGTACACACCGACTACACTGACTGACACATGTTAAAAAGAATTATTTACTGCAGTTCCTATTATTTGCAATGGGATCTTTTTATTAATTACACATGTTAACACATGTTATCATAAATAATGGTTTGCTAAATAGACCTCTAATTATAGTGACAATTTAAATCAATAGAAAAGTGATGGGGGAGAGAGTGCATTGCTCAGCATGATAGCAGTGGGGGTACAATATGTCTATCTGTCATACAGAAAGTAATTTAAGAAAAACATTTCTGTGCTTTTTTTACTCACAGTAATGGTCTTCTCTAAATTTTCTGCCCAGTATGTGGATAGACATATGTGTATATGCATACATTTACCTGGAATAAGCAAAAGCATTTCTGGGAATGGAGTTGACGTGTATTTTCCACTTATATGAAACTTCTGGATTTTCAAAAGTGCAGTATGTGCATAAATAATCTTGGCACATTTGTGGGATGTTTTAGCAGGTGTAATTGTATGCAGGTTTATTTGGTGGGATACTATTCAAAGTAGACTTCTGCCAGTAAGCCCACTTTGAAAATTGGTGCAATTTATCGATGTATTTGCCATCAGATGTTACTAAATTACCCTGTAAAGGAGTGTACATTAGACCCTCCTTAAAGGTCCAGGCCACTTTAAGACAGCCATAAGGGAATCCTGGTTGAGGGTCAGTTCCCCTGAGGAGAGGAATAAGCTGCCAGGGCCCAGAGGGTGAGAATAGCCCCCAGAAGTCTAGGGAAGGCTAACACTGCCTTACTATGAGTTGCATTTGTGACTTTTGCTTTTGAAAACTGCTGTTTATTGTTCTGTAACCAAAAAAGAGTTTCTGAGAGAATAGCCAGAATCCAGCTTGAATCTGTCCTCAGGCAAGCTAAAGTCTGCTCATGGTATCACATACTCATGGACGTTCAGCCCCACCCATTGGCAATTCTGGATATTACATGAGATAATTCAGGGCAGTTTATAATAGACTGGTATGACTATAATTAAACTTACACAACAGTTTTTCTTTTCCAGAACTTGGTTGTTGAACCTTAATAGGATAGAATAGGGAAGGTTTATTGTTAATCATGTGTACTCTTTTCTTTCAACCTGGCACATTGCATATTCATTACAAGACATACTCTTAACAAAGAAGGAAAAAAGAGAGAAAGAAAAAGTCAACAAACAAAAATTCAGCTCATAAAGCAATGTTTTCACTAATATCCTAATATCCTCATGATGCCTCTCTTTATACATATATTGGTTATGATTACTGTTTCTGAGTATTATATTTGTAGTTACTGTCGTTGGATTGAACCTTCTACTCCTCCTATTCCTCCCTACAATTTCTCATGTTATTGTTCTATGTAAAGCCTGTTGTGATATTGTGTTCAAATGTAAACCGATGGGATGTTCCCAACGACCATCGGTATATAAAAATACAAAATAAATAAATAAATGGATAAACAAACAAACAAACAAATAAATAAATAAATAAATAAGCCCTTCAGACATGCTCTTATGCAGTAGTGGGATTACTGCTGTCCTCCTAGGTAGCTATGTAGGTTGATGGGAACCCAGCAGTACTGTATTTTTCCCTAGTTCTGGGAGCCGAAGCAATGTGTACATATGCATATAACAATTATGAACACCATTTCTTGCTGGCCTGGCATTCATTTCATTTGTACATATTTTTGCCAACTTTATCACAAGCATGATAGGCAAATACCAGCAAGTTTATTTTGTAACTCACTGTGATAAGTTTGCCATTTGAAGTATAAAACACTGACAAGAAAAGTTTGCTATAGTCTTAATATAAAAGTGAAAAACAGTGCCACTAAACAGTGCTGTTAATCTGACTGAACTATAATTTGGTGTGCTATAGATAAAAGTTCAAGAGGTATTTCTCACCATCTGAACACTTGATGGTATTACATTCATGACCTCGTTTAACTTCACTGCATATATATTACATAATTAAAGATAAAGAGGCCCTTTATAGTAAGTATTAGTTCTATTAGTCAAGCAGTTATCATGAGAAGAAAGCTTTGCACTCAGTATATTGGAAGATATGTCAAAAGAACACCCAGCATATGATACAACTAACCTTTCATCACCCTTTATTAAGTAACAATTTTGCAGCTGAGTCATTATTTTTCAAATTCCATAGGCTACCTCCCGCACTATCTCAGAATCCATAGATGCAACTATATTCAGAACTGAGTCACAGTTTGCTTAGTGTGTAATGAAACCAGATTGGTATTTGAAATGTGAAAACATCCAAAATACGGTGAGGAGAGATTAACATGACCCCGATATTGTATTCAGCAATTACGAAGAAGGGCAGATATTATAATGTGAATATTCACTTTTGTTACAAGCTACTACTGAGATGTATGTGAGAGAATCTAAAGGATCTCTACTAAGAAGAATGTTCTATGGTTCATGGGGGAAAAGAAGTAGCTGGTTGTGGGTTGTAACTCCCCTATTTGGGAACCTGAGATGGTGAGCTCCCACATGGGGACCAACATAAGAACATAAGACTTGCCATACTGGGTGAGACCAAAGGTTCATCAAGCCCAGCATCCTGTTTCCAACAATGGCCAAGCCAGGTCACAAAACCCTGACAGGATACCAAGGGGTAGATAGAGTCCAAGCTTCTTATCCCAAGAATAAGTGGTGGATTTCTGCAACTCTACCTTAATAATTGTTAATGAACATTTCCTTCAGGAACTTGTTGAAACCTTTTTTAAACACAGCTAAACTAATAGCTTTTACCACATCATCTGGCAATGAATTCCAGAGCTTAATTATGTGCTGAGTAAAAGAATATTTTATCTTATTAGTTTTAAATATATTACTAGTTAGCTTAATAGAGTCTTTGTACTTTTCAAAATAGTAAACAACCAATTAACTTGTACTCGTTATTTTATAGACCTCTATCATATCTCCCCTCAGCTGTCTCTTCTCCAAGATGAATAGTCCTAACTTCTTTAGCCTTTCTTCATAGGAGAATTGTTCAATTCCCTTTATCATCTTGGCCGCCCTTCTCTGTACCTTTTCTAATTCTGCTATATCTTTCTTGAGATGTGGTTACCAGAACTGAACACAATACTCAAGATGAGGTCGTACCATGGATCGATAGAGAGGCCATTATGATATTCTCTGTTTTGTTCTCCCTTCCTTTCCTAATAATCCCCAGCATTCTATTTGCTTTCTTGGCTGCTGCTGCACACTGAGCAGAAGATTTCAAGTATTTTCAATGATGACACTTAGATCCTTTCCCTGAGTGGTTATTCTTTCCTAAGTGTATCACTTTGCACTTGTTTACATTAAATTTCATTTGCCATTTTCATGCCTAGTCTCCCAGTTTTGCAATATTAACTTGCAATTTCTTACAAGTCTCCTGTGAGGAATGTTGGTAATTTTGGCAATTTTGAATAATTTTGTGTCATTGGCAAATTGGATCACCTCACTTGATGTTCCCATTTCCAGGTCATTTATAAATATATTAAAAAGTATCAGTCCCAGAACAGATTCTTAGGGCACTCTTCTATTCACCTTTTTCCATTGGGAAAATTTACCATTTAGTCCTACTCTCTGTTTTCTATCTTTTAACCAGTTGGCAATCTAAAATAGGACACTGCCACCTATCCCATGACTGTCTAATTTCTTAAGAAGTCTCTCATGAGGGACTTTGTCAAATGCTTTCTAGAAATCCAGATACACTATATCAACTGGCTCACCTTTATCCACATGTTTATTTAAGCCCTCAAAAAAATGTGGCAAATTTGTGAGGAAAAACTTCCCTTGACTAAATCCATGTTATCTTTGTCCCATTAAATTATGTTTATGTATATGTTCAGAAATTTTGTTCTTTCTGATAGTTTCTACCATTTTGCCTGGTAGTCAGACTCACTGTTCTGTAATTTCCTGGATCACCCCTTGATCCCTTTTTAAAAATTGGCATTACTTAGGCAAACCTCAAGTCTTCAGGTACCATAAATGATGTTATTGATAGTTTACAAATTTCCAAAACCAAGTCACAGTTTAATTTCTCAATTCTTTCAGCACTCTGGGATGTATACCATCTGGTCCAGGTATTTGCTAGTTTTTAGTTTGTCAATTTAGCCTAGTACATTTTCTACATTCACTGAGATTTGTTTCATTTCCTCTGAATCATCAACTTTGAATATCATTTCTGACATGGGTATATCTCTTACATCTTCCACAGTGAATATAGAAGCAAAGAATTTGTTTAGATTCTCTGCTATTGCTTTGACATCCCTAAGTGCTCCTTTTACCCCTTGATCATCTAATGATCCAAGTGGCTCCCTCACAGGCTTTTTACCTCAAATATACCTGAAAAAGGTTTTATTATTAGTTTTTGCTTCTGCGGAATGCTTCTTTTCAAATTATTTGCTTTGCATCTGACTTGCCAGTGCTTATGCTGTTTCCTGTTTTCTTCATTTGGATCCCTTTTCCATTTCTTGAAAGATGTTCTTTTAGATATTATAACCTCTTTCATCTCACCTTACAACCATGCCAGTAGTCATTTAGCCTTCTTAATACTTTTTCAAATGTGTGGAATATATCTGTTTTGGGCTTCCAAGATGGTATTTTTAAACAATATCCATGCCTGAAGTAAACTTTTTCCTTTGCTCCTTTCAATTTGTCCCTAACCATTTTCCTCATTTTATCATAGTCACCTTTTTGAAGGTTAAATTCTGTCCTAGTAGATTTATTTTTTGCATTCTCTCCAGTTATTAAATCAAATCTAATAATGTTGTTATCACTATTACTAAGTGGCTCCAACACTATTACCTCTTGTACCAAATCCTGTGTTCCACTAAGGACTAGATTTATAAAAGTTCCTGCTCTTGTTAGTTCTTGTACCAGCTGTTCCATGAATCAGTAATTTATTTCATCTAGATACTTTACTTCTCAAGAATGTCCTGATGTAACATTCACCCAGTCAATACTGGGATACTTGAAATCATTCATTATTACTGTGCTGCTGATTATGTTAACTTCCCTAATTTCTTTTAGCATTTCATTGTCTGTTAGTTCATTCTGGCCAGGTAGATGGTAATATAACCCCATTAATATTTTATTCCCTTTTTCACCTGGAATTTCTATCCATAAAGATTCAACTTTGCATTTTTTTTCCTGCAGAACTTTTTTTCTGTTTGACTCATTTCTCTCTTTAACATATAGTGTCACCCCTTCACCAATTTGATCCATCCTATCATTTCAATATAATTTGTATCCTGCTTTCACAGTGTACCATTGTTTATCCTTCCTCCTTCCACCTTCTTAGGGTGTGGAATAAAAAGGGAAGGGAAAGCATGATATGATGTTGTTCCTATTTTTTTTTTACTTTATTTAGGGAAAGAACCTTGGGCTTCTAAGGCTGAAACTCGGGTAAAGAAATGTAGAAAGAGTGCCTTTACCTAACAACAGCATTTAACCTTCATCCTACCAACATATTTTACATCACAATCTTACCACCTGGGGTCCAAATGGACCCCATGCAGTTTTGTTGATTGACCTTGAAAATCATTGTCATCGATCATGCTTTATTATTTATTTCAATATGGAAAACACAAAAAGAAAGTTTTGACCAATTTTTCTAAATATTATTAACATGACAAGAGAAATCTGTTCATTTCTTATTCACAAATTATAAACAAAACAAATAAAATTGACTTAGACATGAAATTTAGCATTTCATTTTGAAAAAATAAATAAAACACTAGTGTTGTTCAGTGTTTGTTTCTAAACTGTTGCGATCCCGGGTCGTACCCCGGGATCTCCACTCACCACCCGGTCCGCTCTGTCTGCGGAAGCCCCCTCTGGCCCGCCAAACCCAAGATGTGGCCACCCAGGCCTGAGAAATGGCCTACTGTGGCGTCCCCCCTGCGAGGGAGATGTCGTCGGCGATCTGCTGCTGGCCCTGCCCCTTAGGCGCGCGCACGTGCAGGGACTCTCTATTTAAAGGACCCAGTGTGGGAAAACAGAGGACGCCTCTGTGCTGACGTCAGATGCTGTCGGGTTATTTAAACCCAGCAGCCACAGCTAGCCAGTGCCTTGCAATGAGGCTGACTCTTCGGAGTGGATAGTTGTGCTTCCTGCTTCCCGGTTCCTGCTAGGAATCAGATGTCAGGAACTGACATCTGATTCCTAGCTCCTGACCTTGCTTTGTTCTTCGACTCTGGCTTCTGCTTCCGTCCCTGGTTTTGGCATCTGACGTCTGATTCCTGACTCCTGACCTTGATTCGTTCTTTGACTCCGGCTCCTGCTTCCGTCCCTGGTTTTGGCATCCGATATCTGACTTCTGGCTCCCGATCTTGGCTTGTTCCTGGACTTCGGTTTCATCTCTTCCCACTGCTGCAGGTACTTGTTCATCCCCACCCAGAGGGTTTTCCTAAGCCCCAGTGGCTCGGGTGCTCACGGGCTCCTCCCGGGGGGACCGCGGGCTTCCAAGGGTGAAGTCTCTCCTGACTTCCTGGATGCCATCTTATCATTGGATTACCTCGGCAGGCTGGTCTTATGATCCTTGGTTGCATAGGATCCACCTAAGACCAAAAGGCCCGGGTCCCTACGGGCTCCTCCTGGGGGGACCTCGGGCTTCCAGTGGTGAAGCCGTCTTCAAAATCTCTCCTCAGTGCTGCCTCCCAGCTGTGATGCCCACTGTGGGTATCCACAGCACGACACCTGAAGTCTTAGCTGGCCCAAGGTTTCATGAACATAACAAAACTACCTGCAATGGACTAGCCTAGTGGATAGAGCAGTGGGCTACAAACCACAAGAGCAAGGTTCAAGTCCCACTGTTGCTCCTTGGGCAAGTCACTTTATGCCATGTTATATTTACGCAGATGACCTTCAAATTTTAATCCCTATATCCAAATCATTGGACTCAACACTCAGGTTATGGAACGCTCATCTACAAACTATAAACCACTACTTATCCAGCCTCAACCTTGTGCTCAACACTTCTAAAACCGAACTCTTACTAATTACTCCAGAAGGTAGTCCCATACTTCTCCAATCACAAAATATTCCACATATATCACACGCCAGAGATCTTGGAGTCCTAATCGACAGTCACCTGAACCTAAAGCATTTTATAAAACACACTACTAAGGAGTGCTTCTACAAGTTACAAGTACTCAAAAAACTCAAACCGCTCCTATTCCACTACGATTTCAGATCTGTCCTCCAAGCCATTCTGTTCTCTAAGATCGACTATTGCAACTCCATTCTGCATGGTCTTCCAGCCTCTACCATTAAACCGCTCCAGCTGCTACAAAATGCAGCGGCAAGGATCCTGACAAATACCAATCGGAGAGAGCATATTTCTCCTATTCTAAAAGATCTCCACTGGCTCCCAGTAAACTTCCGGATCCTCCATAAATCTCTCACAATCATTCATAAAAATATCCACCATCAAACCCCGCTTGATCTGTCTCATCCTCTCAGACTGCACTCGACAGCCAGGCCTTTAAGGGATGCTTACAAGGGATCTTTACACGTTCCTACAATCAAATTAGTGCACCACGCAAACATCAGAGACCAGTCATTCTCTACTGCAGGCCCTTCCATGTGGAACGCCATGCCTCCGGACCTCAGACTGGAGACTTGTCTAACAACTTTTAAAAAGAAACTAAAGACATGGCTGTTCAGCCAAGCCTTCCCCACTACAAACTCCATTCCCTGATCTAGAATTGTACACCGCACATCTCTGTAAACAAAACTTTCCAAATTTTCATGCATAATATCCATTAAAGAGAGGTTGGCTCTTTGCCCCCTCCTCTGTATATAGTATTTATTCTATTTTATTGCACTTTATATATTTATTGCTCCGCTCACCCCTTCTTTTTTTCCTACTCCAAGTTAAGGCTTCCTTGTTATAATGTAACTGTATGCTCTGTATCTCTTGTTGATTGGTTAATTGTATATTCTACTTAGTTCATTGTAAACCGAATTGATTTGATTTGTATCAAGAAAGTCGGTATATAAAAGCCTTAATAAATAAATAAATAAAATAAATAAAATATGCTCAATTGCAAACTTAGGCCAGGATTCATCAAGCTATTGCATGCGATAGAAAGAGGGGTGTGTTTTATGGTAATAACCTATTTATCGCAAAGTGTGCTATCTTAGTGCTTCACATAGGTATTACTGCAGAGTGGGATACCTTTCTCACGATAAGTTCCACAATTGTTGCAATTCCTAACTACAACCACTGGGGGGGGGGGGGGGGGGAGAGAGAGAGAGCACCTAGCTATAAGGCCCTTCTTTATACCTCTATATGAGGCTCACCTAGTTACTCGAGGTGAGGTTAGGTAGTAGTATAGGGGTTAGGGGCCACTTTGACATTCAGAGTGAGACATACGAATAGAACAGTACACTCTTGTGAAGATTTAATGTCCTTTGGAGTGAGGAAACTCAACAAAGCTGAGATTTGTACAATGTTCTCTCAACCTAGCTTGATGTTACCTAGGTAGAGAGTCCATCAACCTCATCATCAGAGTTGTCTGTATCTTCAAAATCAGAGTCATCGTTATCCTTGAAAATTGCTTTCAGAACATCTACAGTAGAATACCAAGCATATTTCTGCCTAGAAGACCTTCTTGTAGACATTTTTACCAACTGAACATGCAAAGAATCAGTAATTATACATTTTTAAACGTGCTTAATTTAAAGTAGCAAATTCTGGAGTCTTTTTGGACCCCAAAACAGCTGCTGTAGGAAGAATAAAGTAGAATAGTTTAGAAACATTTGAATCAGACTTACCATAGGCTAAGTGACAAATTCCTAAAATGGCAGATGAAAATAATTTATTGTATTTATATAGTGGAAGCACATTAGTGCATGGGGTCCAATTGTACCCCATTTGGTAGTATGAAGGTTAACTTTCAAAACGGTGACTATGATAAAATGAGAGAAACGGTTAGGAAAAAACTGAAAGGAGCAACTCATGCATAGATATTGTTTAAAAATACCATCTTAGAAGCCCAGAACAGATGTATTCCATGCATTAGAAAAGGTGGAAAGAAGGCTAAATGACTACTGGCATGATTGAAAGGTGAGGTGAGAGAGGCTATAGTATCTAAAAGAACATCTTTAAAGAAATGGAAAATATATCTGAATGAAGAAAACAGGAAACAGCATAAGCACTGGAAAGTCAGATGCAAAGCATTGATAAGGAAGGCAAAGAGAGAATTTGGAAAGAAGCTTGCCATGGAAGCAAAAACTCATAATAAAAAGTTTTTCAGGTATATTCAAGGTAAAAAAAAGCTTGCGAGGGACTCATTTGGACCATTAGATGATCAATGAGTAAAAGGAGCACTTATGGATGATAAAGCCATAGCAGAGAGTCTAAATTAATTATTTGCTTCAGTATTCACTGAAGAAGATGAAAAAGCTTTACCTATGCTATAAATGATATTCAAAGGGGATGATTCAGAGGAACTGAATGTTATGTTCGTGGACCCTTGGGCTGGTTGGGACAGGAGATGGAGTGCTGTGGAAGTCCACAGCGAATGTCCCAACCAGGAGGCGGTACAGGAGCTCGGTGCTGGCTGACGCTCTGGTCTACGGTGAAGTCCTTTGCGACCAAGGACAAGACCCTCCCTGGATGGATGGACGGTGTTGGACCGGAGAGGAAGAAGAGTCTTCACCCTGGAGACCGGCACTCCCCCGGGAGGAGCCCTTAGGAGTCCAGCCGCTGGGACTTTAGGAGATTCACCCTGGAAGCCGAAGTCCCCCCAGGAAGAGCCCATAGGGACACGGCCGCTGGGACTTAGGCGACTTCCTGATGATGTGGATGGTACGGATGCAGGCGCCTCCTGCAGGTCGTGGTTCCGGACGGCTGGCGCCTCCAGCAGGTCGTAGGAAATCCTGAAGTCAGTCCAGGAGTCAGGGTCCGAGGATGATCCGCAGCTAGTCCAGGGGTCGGTATCCAGAGAGCAGTCCACAGCCAGTCCAGGGTCAGAGCCAGTGAGCGATCCAAAGCCAGTCCAGGGGTCAGAGCCAGAAAGCGATCCAAAGCCAGTCCGGGGGTCAGAGCCAGAGAGCGATCCAAAGCCAGTCCAGAGGTCAATACCAGAAGAATCCACAGCAAGGGGAGCAGGCAGAGGCGGGACGAAGACAACCAGGAATGCAGCAAACACAGGACAAGTCCAGGAACCTTGTTGCAAGGCACTGGAGGCTCCTAGAAGCAAGATACTTAAGGCTGAAGGCGTCTGATGTCATCCCCAGCTGCTCAGCAGATTTTCCCGTGCTGGCCCCTTTAAGAAAGGCTCCTCCCCGCGTGTGCACGTCAGGGGGCGGGGCCAGCCGTGCCGAGTCGTCGACGTCTCTCCCGGGGAAGGAGAGACATGCTGGAGGGCCTGCAGGCCCGGGGAAGACCCGAAACGGCCCGGGATGCCCCCGAGGTAGGTGGAGGGACTGGGGCACAGCCCGGGACCGCAACAGTACCCCCTCTCCTATGCCCCCTCCCAGGAGGCCGGGGTTTACTTGGGTGGTCGAGATGGAACTGGTGGAGAAGATTCCTGTCCAGAATATTGGAGGATGGCTCCCAGGAATTCTCCTCAGGCCCGTACCCCTCCCAGGAGAGTAGGTACTCCCACCGGCGATGATGAAACCGGACATCCAAAACCTCCTTTACTGTATAAATGCTGTCTGCTTCAGCTTCAGTGGTGGTAGGCACTGGGGTTCTGTCATGGAAGGAGGAAAGCACCAACGGTTTAAGCAAGGATACGTGAAATACATTATGTATCCTCAGCGTGGAAGGTAAACGTAGACGGTAGGATACTGCCCCTACCCGTTCCAAAACCGTGAATGGACCCACAAACCTGGGAGCTAAGCGCATGGACGGGAGCAGTAGGTGAAGATTCCTGGTACTTAACCAAACTTTACTGCCTGGGAGGAAGACTGGAGCTGGCCGTCTTCGGCGGTCGGCATATTTCTTCGCTTTAGCAGAGGCAAGTTGGAGCTTCTCTTGGGTGGAAGTCCACAAGGAGTGTAGCTGCTGGGCAGTGAGCTGGGCTGCCGGAGAGGAGACTGAAAGAGACAACGGTAGAGGAGGCCTAGGGGTCTTTCCATAAACCAGTTGAAATGGAGACTGGCTGGTAGCTGAATGTTTATGACGATTATATGAGAATTCGGCCCAAGGTAGGAGGGTGACCCAATCATTCTGCAAGTCCCCAACAAATGCTCGAAGAAAAGCCTTCAATGTCCGATTGGTCCGCTCAACCTGGCCATTGGCCTGTGGGTGGAAGGCTGTAGTAAGATCCAAGCATATCCCAAATTTCCTGCACAAGGATCTCCAGTACTTAGCCGTAAACTGCGGCCCACGGTCGGAAGAGATATGCAATGGTAAACCATGGAAACGAAATACATGCTGGGTAAAGAGGTTGGCCAGTTCCAGCGCCGAGTAGAGATGTGCTTCGTTTTTAGGAATCGGGTCGGGCTTCGGTCGACCGATTCGTTTAAAAGTTTAGTTTTTCGCGTGTGGTTTGGTTTTTTTTTATGAACGGAGTTAGTGCGCACTAACGGGGTTAGTGCGCCCAAGGTTCCCGTTAGTGCGCACTAACGAATGGTAGTGCGCACTACCAAAAATTGCAACTTTTAAGTAAAACGTATCAATTTTTAAGGAGTTCGTTAGCTAAATGTACGGTTCTGGGCTCCAACTGGTTCGCACCACCTGGAAAACAGACAATGGGAATGTAGAATCAGTATTTTAACTCATCCGTGGTTAGTGCGCACTACCGGGGTTAGTGCGCCCAGTTTTCCCGTTAGTGCGCACCAACTAATGCTAGTGCGCACTACCTAAAATTGCAACTTTTAAGTAAAACGTATCAATTTTTAAGGAGTTCGTTAGCTAAATGTACGGTTCTGGGCTCCAACTGGTTCGCACCACCTGGAAAACAGACAATGGGAATGTAGAATCAGTATTTTAACTCATCCGTAGTTAGTGCGCACTACCGCTGGGTAGTGCGCACTACCGCGGATTAGTGCGCGCTACCTTGAGCATGCTCTGTGAGGTCCCCAGAGGCCATTTTGCTTAAAATACACGCACTAATAATTATTTTCTTACTACGTGCTGTCTCTGACAGAGCTGAGTGAGCTGAGCAGTGAGCTGAGCAGTAGTACACAGCAAATCAACAGTAATCAACAGTACAACGTTATCGTTGATTCATTACCACATTATCATCAACTCTACCACTGTAAGTGTATAATATAATAAATATATAAGATTTTGTTTTAGTTTTTATACAGTATTACTTTACTAGTAGTTACTTAGTTGGTTAAGTTAAATAGTTAATGCACTTTTTTTCGGTGAAGTAGCATAAAATAATATAAAAATAATATTAAATGAAGTTACTTACATTAGGGGAAATTAAAAGTTTAACACACAAAAGTACTTCATTTAATGTTATGCTAATTTAGTGAAAAAAAAGTTTAACAGAGATTGTCAGTGTCAGACAGCTCCCTCCCTGCATGAGAGGCTGGCTGGCTTCACAGACAGGGGGGGGGGGGAGCTCAGCTGCCTGACCCTCACTCCTCCCCCCCCCATGTCCCAGCCACTGAACTGAATAGTGTACTGTCACTGTGAGGGTGGGGGCTGAGACAGCTCCCTCCCTGCCTGCATTATGTAGTGAGAGGCTGGCTGGCTTCACAGACAGGGGGGGGGGGGGGGGAGCTCAGCTGCCTGACCCTCACTCCTCCCCTCCCCCCATGTCTCTGCCACTGAACTGAATAGTGTACTGTCACTGTGAGGGTGAGGGCTGAGACAGCTCCCTTCCTGCCTGCATTACGTAGTGAGAGGCTGGCTGGCTTCACAGACAGGGGGGGGGGGAGCTCAGCTGCCTGACCCTCACTCCTCCCCCCCCCCCAATGTCCCAGCCACTGAACTGAATAGTGTACTGTCACTGTGAGGGTGAGGGCTGAGACAGCTCCCTCCCTGCCTGCATTACGTAGTGAGAGGCTGGCTGGCTTCACAGACAGGGGGGGGGGGGAGCTCAGCTGCCTGACCCTCACTCCTCCCCTCCCCCCATGTCCCTGCCACTGAACTGAATAGTGTACTGTCACTGTGAGGGTGAGGGCTGAGACAGCTCCCTCCCTGCCTGCATTACGTAGTGAGAGGCTGGCTGGCTTCACAGACAGGGGGGGGGAGCTCAGCTGCCTGACCCTCACTCCTCCCCTCCCCCCATGTCCCAGACACTGAACTGAATAGTGTACTGTCACTGTGTGGGTGAGGGCTGAGGGCTGGCTTCACAGACAGGGGGGAGCTGCCTAGCTCCTCCCTGCATTAGTGTGTGAGCTTCTGAACAAACAGCTGTCCTATAGCACATACTTTTTTTCATCTTCTTTTTTATTTTCTCATGGTAGGATGGAACGTGAAAGGGAGTCTGGTGGTGACAGGGGGAGGGAGTCCGACTCCTCCCCACCATCCTCCTCCAAGGTGGCAGCAAGGTCCAGGAAGCCCCGCTTTACCCAGGCCGACGTGGACCTCCTGGCCCGGCTCATGCTCCTGGATGAGAGGAACCTTTACACCCCCCCAGGCAGCAGGCCTAACCTGCAAAGGGAGACTGCTGCCTGGGCCTCTCTCCAGGAGGAGTTTTGCCGGCGGGCCTCCTACCCTCGTGAGGTGGAAGACCTGAAAAAGAAAGGTGAGAAATAATAATGTTGATCATATTATTCAATTATAAATTATGTATATTATTTTGTCATTGAAAATTAAATAGAGTATGATAGTAATACTAGCTACAGTAGCTACTAGTAGCATACAGTGAGTTATATAATTATAATGTAATAATTAACTACTATAAGTAATAAAAGTTATAATGTTAAGTAAATATATTTTAAAAAAACAGAAATACTAGTAGCTAGCTACTAGCTAGCTAGCTACTAGTGTACCACCCTTACCCTATACTATACTAGTATTAATACTTAATAACTAGACTAGAAAGGAAATAAAATTATCTGTGGTATATTATTGATATTTATATTTATCGTTTTGAAATGGTGGTATTTGGGATTTTTTTGAAAGCCACATTGAAATATAAATAAAATAGTATTTATGTATAACTAACTTTTGTATGTTGCATAAAAAATAATCTAGTAGGTCAAGGCAAAACATGGGCATGTTGTAAAAATTAATCAATGTTATTCTTTTTCCTGTATATTCCTCTAATTTTCAGGTCGCCATCTGCGATTGCACGAGGGTAGGTGGCTGAAGGAGATCCGCCGAACCTTGGCCCGTTCCGTGCCTGGTAAGTTGTTTTCAGAATACTACACAAGAACAACACACATTACACAAGTATTCAATTAATTGTAATGGAATTTGTGTTTAAAAATGTTTCTTTACTATAACAGTGAATGAATCATTGTGTCTGATCTCATTCTTGTTTTTAAAATTCTAACTGTTGTTCTCTGAATTTTGATTTGTCTTGTACAGAACCACACCCAGGCAGGGACGAGGTGGGGCTTCCTGGGCCTAGTGGGAGGCAGAGCTGTCATCAGAGAAGGACGGAGGCAGCAACAAGTAGTGGTCTAGGTAGGAAATAATATATCTCTTGGCACGGCCAGTACAGTAGTATATATTATCTGAGGCTGAAAAACAAAATCTTTTTTTTTTATATCAGTCAGTTATAGTGGCTGGGGATTGGGAATGGGGGGAAGTGTGTATTTATTTATTTGTATATATTAAATGACACTGAGTGGCTATGATAGTAAACTAAAGAATTGAAGGTGAAAAAAAAGAAGAGGTTTGTAGTGTATCTCCTACCATCATATTCTGTGTAACCTGAGATTGACTATTATTTCTCCTTCCAATCCTTCAAATTATGTATTCTCTCTAATCTATGTTGATAGATTTGATATCCCTCCTCTCTCCCCCTCACTCCTTCTCCCCTGCAATGGACTCCTCATTTTTCTATAATCCTCAAGTTCAATAAACTAAATAAGGGGTAGATTATTTTATAAACTTGCTCGCACGCATCCAGTATTTGCTTTTTTATTTGTCATATCTGACTATGTAATGTATGTATAATGTATAGTTCTGTGTCTCATGTTGAATTATTATTTTTTTTAAATTTCTTTACAGGGCAAGAAAAAGCTGTCATGATGACCCAGCGGCCCACCACTGCCACCAGCACCACCACCAGCGCCAGCGCCAGTGCCAGCACCAGCACTGCCGTACTTCCTGCAGGATCTCCTCCAACCTGTAAGTGCTGCTGTGCACAATATTCAAAGTTGGAGGAGATCCTGCAGGAAGTACGGCAGTTCAAGGCAAAATATGATGCCAACTTCATGATGTTGCAGCAGAAGGTCGGAGAGGTGCAGGCTAGTGTGACCAATGTGGAGAGGAGGTTGTTAGCCCTGGAGGAGGCCCCTCAGGAGCAGAGGGAAATGGCTTCTCCTCCTCATGAGATGCCTCATGAGGAGGAGGTGCCAGTTCCCTCTGCTTCAGAGCAGGTTTCTCCAGTGGCAGCACCCTCCTCTCCACATGAGCCTGACCCTGCTGCAACATCATGAAGTCAAGGCATCATATTTCGCCTTGACCTGGGCTGCTGGCCTGGTTTATTTTATTTTATTTTATTTTTTTTGAAAAAAATGTGTCTACTGTCAATGGTTATAGTTTAATATAAATAATATGTTAAACAAAATAAATGTGTTTAATTACATTGTTAAAAATGATTGTTTGTTCTTTTTTATATATTATTTTATTAGTCATTTAACTAATAATAATTATTCCAAAATAATATAGTATGGTACTACTAAATTACAAAGAGCAGACATGTACGGATGTATGTCTATTATAATCCAACACATTTCATTGTTTTAGTAGTAACTAAGTTAGTCATACACTTCCATACAACATTCAGTCTGGCTGAATTAGCACAAGTTGTATACTTGTGAGCAGTAGCGCCAACGTCAAGGCTTCAACCGTGGCTACTGACCATTCACACATCTTTCAACCTGGCCAATACAATATTGTGCACTGTGTGCAGTGTGTGCAGCACTCAAGCTACTGCAATGACTCACACGTCAATGCCAAAAATTGCTCCATGACCAAGACAGCCATTTGAAGCAAAAAATTTAATGCTTGTGATACTAAAGTAGGAGTAAGGACTAGGAGAAAGCAGACTCATGAACAAAAAATCCTTCAGAAATGTACAACTTCTGGGTGCTCAGTTTTCTCTTTTTATTACACTCAAGGGTGTTTGTATATATTTGGTTAATCAATATATTGTTACAGTAGTGGATATAACAGTAACAGTTTATATCCAACTAGTAGCTAGTAGTAGTAGCTACTAGTTGGATATAAACTGGATATCCAAGTAGTAGCTAGTACTAGTAGCTAGTAGTAGTAGCTAGCTAGTAGCTAGCTAGTAGCTAGCTACTACTAGTACAGCCACTAGCTACTTAGTTAGAGTATCAACCTCTCTGTGCACTGTAAGTGCAATTTAATATTGTATTGGCCTGAAATTCCTTCATACTTCATTCACACAATCATGCTGTCGGAGATGGACGCTGAGGCAGAAGAACTCAGCGAGGACTTGCCTGCCTCAGAGGTGGACACTGGGGGAAAGGAGCCTGGGAGTGAGAAGCCTGTGTTGGAGACGCAGCAGGACAGAGTGTTAATGTCTTGTGACTCCCAGACTGGCTTCTCCTGTGGGCCACAAGAGGCAGCAGCGGCAGTGTTGTGGCCGCTGCTGCCTCTTGTGGCCGGGCGCCACAGCAAGCGATGCGGGGAGCACAGCTGCTTAGAGCCAAGCCTCTCTTCCACCCCTTGACCTTGGATCTCGGCCCTCGACAAGAGGCTCACTCCTCCCAGTCACAGGGAAAGTTCGGATACCCAAGCTGTGGAAAGTTCGTTTTGATAAAAACCAATTGCTCGACTAAGTCTGGAGACAAACGTGCACGGTGTGGACTCACTATGTTCCCTGTCATTGAAAATACTCTTTCACTTTGCACACTTGTTGGCGGGCAGGAAAGAAAGTGCTGTGCTAGTATTGCAAGATCAGGCCACATTGAAGCTTTCTGTGCCCAATATCTCAAGGGATCTGAGTCCATGCTCTGAATTGGCTCAGACAGAAAACTCTTAACATGCAGTTCTGAAACATTCTCCTGCAGGTAGGACTCAGTAGTAGTAACTCTTCTGCCAACAGCTGATGCGATTGCTTGTGACATGGCAGGCAGTTCATTAAATGTGGAAGGACTCATATTTTGATGTGTTATGGAAGGGGTAGGGGAGCAGCTGATCATACTAGTACTTGAGCAGGATGGAGTTGGAGACTGAGAGGATGATACTAATTCTTTTTCATCGTTACCAGTGGAACAGACCCTGTTAGACATTTTGTTTTCAACCATTTTAATCAACTTTTTTCTCCAATGTGTAAGAGCATTGTTCTTGAGAGCAATACTGCCTTTCACACGTGGGTCACACATCGGGGCTAACATATAGCAATCCCTTTGCATGAGAGGTTTCAATCTTTTTTCTACTTGCTCTTTTAAGCATTTAACAAGCATTAACACTTCCTTAGAGAAATCTGGATGATGCAGAAATTCCTCTAATACCTCCTCCATATAGTTTATTACAGGGATGACACCACCCAAAGTGGCATTAGCTGAACTCAATGCATCAGTATATACTTTGAAAGGCTTGAGGACATGCACCATGTGTGCAATGTTTGTCCAGTCCTGACATCCAAGAGGATTTTCCAATCCAATTTCAGTTGCCATTGCCAAATCATGAAGAGGTGTCTGCTGTTCAGACAACCTCTCCAACATAAGATAGGTGGAATTCCATCTGGTAGGCACATCCTGAAGAAGGTTGTGCAAAGGTGCGCCAACTGCTATTTGCCTCTTTCTGAGTTGCTTCCCACTTTTTACACTACGATTGAAATGCCCAGCTATTTTGCGACACTTTTCAATCAACCGCTTCAGGAGTTGACTACTACAACTAGCAGTACCACCTTCCTTGCCACTAAGCCCCAAAGCATCCCTCACTATCAGATGCAGGGTATGTGCAAAGCATCGGATGCCGTTGAATCTACCATCAGCCAGAGCCTTAATAATATTGGAACCATTGTCAGTAATGAAAAATCCATTTAAGCATTCCATATCACTGCTTCTAAGGAGCCCATTCCATTTTTCCATCATCCCCTGAATTGCGTGTAAGATATTTTCTGAAGTATGTCTCTTGTCTAGCACTTGAGCATGCAGTAAAGCCCAATGGTATCCTGGCGAAACCTTTTTGGAGCTGCTGCCACTGCCACTGCCAATGCTGCTAGTGCTTACAGGTATTAATGCCTCATCCAGCTGCCACCAATGTGCTGTTAGAGACAAATATGCATGCATTGCATTCATACTAGTCCAAACATCAGTGGTGAGATGGATGCTCCTCCCCTTTGTCCTTGCCATCACAATCTGCATTTCAGCACGACATTTTCTGTATAGGGAAGGAAGCACCTGACGGCTAAATGTACTTCTTGAAGGAAGTTTGTAGTAAGGGGCGAAATAATGGAGCATCCGCTTAAATCCCTCATTTTCTACAATCTGCAGTGGCTGATCATCCAAAGCAATCATTAGAGCAATATGTCGTGTACCCACTTTAGACATTGCCTGCTTCCTGCTCTGTGACATTGCAGAAGAACACCACCCCATCTGCCCCATGGTAGCTTGCCGCTGCTGCTGGGGATGAGGAAGAGGAGACTGCTGCTTCTGCAGATGCACACAATCTGTATCTTCTTTAGTACTACTACTTTCCTTCTGTGGCTGCTTCCCTGTTGCTTTACTTGAAGCCTGGGCAAGCACGGTGGGACCAGCTTTTTCTGCAAGCAACAGTGCTCTACGTTCTCTTACAAGGTCATATTTCATGTTGCTGTTAGTAAGATGTCCAATAATTCTCCCACGGCTCACCATCTTTTTACAATGGATACATTGTCCAAATCTCTGGTCAGCCACAACATGATAATGATTCCAAATCTTTGATGTCCTTGTACTGTTCCTTACTCTAGGCTGGATACTTGTCATTTTCATACTAGTAGTAGAAATAGTAGTAGTAGTAGTAGTAGTAGTCACACGTGGATGTTCAAATGGTGTAGGGGACAGGGTACCAGCAATACTGCTGGCACTGGCAGTAGTTGTTTGTTTTGCAATCTGACTAACATTGTCATTGCTTCTGTTCTCCTCCTCCTCCTTCTCCTCAGAATGTTTACTAGCCAAAAACTCCTGATCATCATCCTCCTCCTCCTCCTCATCAATATCTGATTCATCATCATCATCCAATACTTTCTGTAGCACCATTCTTTCATCTAATCTTTTCACCTTTCCCTCAAATTTTGCTCGTTCCTTCCCTTGCAACAAGTTTCCTTGCACTTCTACATCCTCTTTCTTCTCAAAAAATCGCAGTTTTTTCCTAGGGACTGGCAGACAGCTCTTTCCAGTAGCACTATCACTAGCAACACATTTTTTTCCAGAGGGTACTGGTAGGGGCATTATGATCCTGTGGTCAAAGAAATATATAATAATTATAGTACATTAAACAAGTTAATAAATTAGTTTGGTATTCATTTTTAAAACTTTATTGAGTTAATAGCATTAGCTAGCTAGCTATTGCTAAGGCTACCCCCAGACCACAGGACAAAGAAGGATATAGTGATTATTTATTAGTCAGTGAGTGACACTGACAATTGATAATTTGATATAGTATACTTACTAATATATTATATTGCAATTTATACCATGCATTGGCCAGAGCATCAAACTGCAGCAGACTGAGACTGAAACTAGGCTGCAATACTTCAGTTCACTCATTACATTAGCCTCCTGGCAGGACTGGCTAGGCTTTTCTGTTAATACTACATGCAAGCCAAGCATTGAGGTTAGAGAAGTCCTATTCCTATTTTTTCATATCCTTTTCAGGCATATTCTGTTCTTTGAACTAAAATAACTTCTCCCTCCCACTTCAAGTCTTACCCACAAATCTCACACACAGGAGCAGAAGCCTCAAGCCAAGCACAAGATACATAATATAGGATATTGGACAGACTATTGGCCAATTATAGGTTTAGTAGTAGAATTGATTTGATAGTAGTGACTCACTGGATTTAATAGCTAGCCATAGCCACTGCCAGTGACACTAGGCTAATAGCCAAGCTAGCTATTAGCCTAGTGTCACTGGCTATGGCTAGCTAGCTATAAACACTATTAGTGATAAATCTAGTAGATTACACATACATCTATATAATATTGATAAATATAATATTATATAATTTTATATATTTATAAATCTATTAAAACTCTACTGCTGCAATGTTCAGAAAGCAATCAAAGCACCTACCTTCACCTTGTCCTTTATAAGCAAGCCCTGCTGCTGGACTGGAGTGCTGGTGCCTGCCTATGCCTAGGCTAGGAATGCTGCGAACGAAGAGCTCACTCAAGAAACAGAAAAAAAGAGTAGAGCTCAGCTCAGCTCACTGGTTGTGGCTGGCTATTGGCTATTTTGGCTAGTGGTACTTGGCTGCTAGCAGTAGCTATATGCTACTGTGGCTAGTGGCAATGGCTACTGGCTGGCTGCTAGTATCATAGGCTGATACTAGTATCAGCTAGCTAAGCCAGCTAGCAGCTACCCCTTAATAACAATAAAGGCTGTATAATATTAGGGATGTGAATCGTGTCCTCGATCGTCTTAACGATCGATTTCGGCTGGGAGGGGGAGGGAATCGTATTGTTGCCGTTTGGGGGGGTAAAATATCGTGAAAAATCGTGAAAAATCTAAAAATCGCAAAACCGGCACATTAAAACCCCCTAAAACCCACCTCCGACCCTTTAAATTAAATCCCCCACCCTCCCGAACCCCCCCCCCCAAATGACTTAAATAACCTGCGGGTCCAGCGGCGGTCCGGAACGGCAGCGGTCCGGAACGGGCTCCTGCTCCTGAATCTTGTTGTCTTCAGCCGGCGCCATTTTCCAAAATGGCGCCGAAAAATGGCGGCGGCCATAGACGAACACGATTGGACGGCAGGAGGTCCTTCCGGACCCCCGCTGGACTTTTGGCAAGTCTCGTGGGGGTCAGGAGGCCCCCCACAAGCTGGCCAAAAGTTCCTGGAGGTCCAGCGGGGGTCAGGGAGCGATTTCCCGCCGCAAATCGTTTTCGTACGGAAAATGGCGCCGGCCATACGCGTATGGCCGGCGCCATTTTCCGTACGGAAAATGGCGCCGGCAGGAGATCGACTGCAGGAGGTCGTTCAGCGAGGGTTCCGGCGCCTCGCTGAACAACCTCCTGCAGTCGATCTCCTGCCGGCGCCATTTTCCGTATGAAAACGATTCGCGGCGGGAAATCGCTCCCTGACCCCCGCTGGACCTCCAGGAACTTTTGGCCAGCTTGTGGGGGGCCTCCTGACCCCCACGAGACTTGCCAAAAGTCCAGCGGGGGTCCGGAAGGACCTCCTGCCGTCCAATCGTGTTCGTCTATGGCCGCCGCCATTTTTCGGCGCCATTTTGGAAAATGGCGCCGGCTGAAGACAACAAGATTCAGGAGCAGGAGCCCGTTCCGGACCGCTGCCGTTCCGGACCGCCACTGGACCCGCAGGTTATTTAAGTCATTTGGGGGGGGGTTCGGGAGGGTGGGGGATTTAATTTAAAGGGTCGGGGGTGGGTTTTAGGGGGTTTTAGTGTGCCGGCTCACGATTCTAACGATTTATAACGATAAATCATTAGAATCTCTATTGTATTGTGTTCCATAACGGTTTAAGACGATATTAAAATTATCGGACGATAATTTTAATCGTCCTAAAACGATTCACATCCCTATATAATATTAACTATCAAATCAACAGCTGCAGCTAGCTATAATGACTGATTGACTGATGTTTTCTCCTCAAACCCACAAAACAAAAGCAACACATAAGCAGAGCACCCCTTATTATATAGCTATTATAGCTACCTATTGACTAAAAGTAGGAGGGAAAATAAACCTATTAATTTAAGTGGCCAATTAAAAAATGATGCAAATGAATATTATGCATAATATATCAAACAAATTCTAGTCACATGATTGATGACATAATCACAATATCCACAGACACACTACTACAGTAGGATTAGAACTTCAAGCTAATAGCTCTATCCCCCATTCCCATTCCCCATCTCCCATATAAAACAATCTGTAAAAAACAGCACCTTGGCTGTTGGTAACCTTGGTAATGAATAAAAAACAAGAAGACACCCAATAGGAATACATATTCAACCTTCAATTAACAAAAAAGTATCAATTTAGTATCAATTTACATTAGTGCGCACTAACATATATCAGTGCGCACTGTCATGTACATAGCGCGCACTACTAATCTGTTAGTGCGCGGTATGGTGAGGCGCCATGTACTGCGCACTACGTCCAGCGACTGCGCGCTAACGGATAGTCCATGCGCACTAACATCCGTTAGTGCGCAGTAATAAAAAACCGACTTTCACCCGAAAATTCGTGGAATTTTGATTCTTTTTCCCAACTTCCCCAACAATGACGAATTAGACAATGTCGTTGGCATTGACTAAATCGTGAAAAACGAATGCACATCTCTAGCGCTGAGGGTAGCTTGGTGAGGGGCACAAAGTGAACCATCTTAGAAAAGCGATCGACCGTCACCCAGATTACAGTCTTTCCATCAGAAACAGGCAAATCCACAATAAAGTCAGTGGAGAGGTGCGTCCACGGTTCCGTAGGAGTGGGCAGTGGCTGCAGAAGTCCCCATGGGCGTCCAGGAAATGGCTTGTGTTGAGCACAGTTGGGACACGACTGGACATACTGTCGTACGTCCTCCTTTACTCGAGGCCACCAGTAAAATTTGGTCAGGAGTTCCAGAGTCCGGTTAATCCCTGGATGGCCGGCGGTCAGGGAATCGTGAGCCCAGGCTAAGACCTTCCTTTGAGATCGTGTAGGAACCACCGTCTTACCCGCTGGAGCCACTTCCGCAGCTGCTATCAAGACCCTGGCGGGATCCAGGATGTATTGAGGCGGATTAGGCGCATCTTCGGGTTCCGATGTCCGAGAGAGCGCATCCGCTCGTATGTTCTTTGCTGCTGGTCGGTATCGAAGGGAAAAGTTAAAGCGACTGAAAAAGAGAGCCCATCTTGCCTGTCGCGGATTGAGGTGTTGAGCCCGACACAAGTACTCGAGATTTTTGTGGTCGGTGTAAACGATGACCGAATGCTGCGCTCCCTCCAGCCACTGGCGCCACTCCTCAAAAGCCAGCTTAATTGCCAGTAACTCCTTGTCTCCAATGCCATAGTTCCTTTCAGCTGGGGAAAATTTTCGAGAGTAGAATGAACAGGGCAGAAGCTTACCCTTGGTCGATAGTTGTCTCAGGACTGCCCCCACAGCAGTATCTGAAGCATCCACTTCGAAAATGAACTGACGCTGGGGGTCAGGATGGTGCAGGCAGGTGTCCTGGAGGAATGCTTCTTTTAAGTCATGAAAGGCTTGTATGGCCGTAGTCGGCCAATTTCTGGCATCGACCCCCTTCTTGGTGAGCACAGTTAGAGGAGCCACCTTCTGAGAGTAGTGCGGAATGAATTGTCGGTAAAAGTTGGCGAACCCCAGGAATCGTTGGAGGGCTTTCACCCCCTGGGGTTGTGGCCAGTTCTTGATTGCGGCAACCTTCTCGGGGTCCATTAGAAAACCGATGGATGAAACAATATACCCTAAAAAGGGTAATGATTCTTGTTCAAACATACATTTCTCTAACTTAGCGTACAGTTTGTTCTCTCGAAGCTTAAGCAGTACCTGTCGGTCGTGTTGGCGGTGTGTTTCTAGGTCTTTGGAGTAAATAAGGACGTCATCGAGGTAGACAATGACAGAAGAGTGTAACAGGTCTCGAAAAACCTCATTCATAAGGTTTTGGAAGACCACCGGGGCATTACACAGACCAAAAGGCATAACCAGGTATTCATAATGGCCGTCCCTCGTATTAAAGGTGGTCTTCCATTCATCGCCAGGACGAATCCTGACCAGATTATAGGCTCCCCGCAGGTCCAATTTAGTAAAAAACTTGGCCCCCTGTAGCCGGTCCAGGAGTTCCGGAATCAGAGGCAGAGGGTAACGATCCCACCGAGTGATGCTGTTAAGACCGCGGTAATCGATGCAGGGGCAAAGGGACCCATCTTTCTTGGCTACGAAGAAGAAGCCGGCCCCTGCCGGAGATTTGGATGGCCGAATAAATCCTCGCTCCAGGTTCTCCTGGATGTAGGCCGACATGGCCTGAGTCTCTGGAAGGGATAATGGGTAAACCCGGCCTCTCGGCGGAGTGGCACCAGGCAAGAGGTTGATGGTGCAGTCGAAAGGACGATGCTCTGGAAGAATTTCTGCTTTCTCCTTGGAAAACACATCATGGAATTCCCGGTACTGAAGTGGAAATGCCAGAGGGGTAGTCATTAGAGCCAGTGGAGCACGGGGTAAATCCATCAAACAGTTATTAAAGCAGGCGTGACCCCAAGAGGCCAACTGGAGCGAATCCCATGCAATGACTGGGGAATGTTTCCGGAGCCAGGGTAACCCCAAGATAATCGGATGCATAGACTTTTCTAAGATGAGGAAGGAGATTTCCTCCTGATGCAAGGCGCCTGTACGTAAGACAAGAGGTGAGGTACGAGTGGCAATGGTACCTGGAAGAATTCTCCCCTGAATAGAGGATATCCGGAGTGGAGGTTCTTGGGGTTGTACCCCAATCTGGAGTTGCTGCACAAGCTCCTGGAGGATGAAACTCTCCCCGGCCCGGTCGATCAAGGCTTGGGTCTCGAACTCTCCGTCCGGAAGTACCAGAGTTACTGGAACAAAGCATGGGGAGTCGGCAGCAGCATGACCTAGGGTTAGCTCCCCCACTGTCCCTGGGTCCGAGCGTTTCCCGGACGCTGGCTGCAATGGGCAAGGAAGTGGCCCTTACCACCGCAATACAGGCAGAGACCTAGTGACCGACGTCTTTTTCTTTCCTCCTGGGAACCCATGCAGGTGGGAACCCATGCAGGTGGGGACCTCGCCCCACCTGCATGGGTTCGACATCTTGGGGCCTTGAAGAAGCTGGAGGTGAATTCCCACGGTGTACGGACAGGGTTCCAGAGGTGTCTGCTCTATGGGGTATTCTCCTTTCCCGAAATTGACGCTGTAAGCGGCGGTCCACTCGACCTGCTAATTCGATCAGTTCATTTAGATTGTCAGGAAGATCTCGACCTGCCAATTCATCTTGTAATCTCGAAGAGAGACTTTTCAGGAAGATACTATGCAGGCTGTCACTTCCCCAATTTAATTCTGCAGCAAGGGTTTGAAAGTCCATAGCATGGTCAGCTAAGGGCCGGTTGCCCTGCCATAGTTGTAGTAGCTCAGAAGCCGCGGTGGGTTTATGGGCGGCCTCATCAAAGACCTGCCTAAATGCTGAAACGAAGTATACCAGATTGTTCAAACGAGGATCCTGATGTTCCAGAAGGTTAGATGCCCATGCCAAAGGTTTCCCATCCAGGAGGGAAATAATAAAGCTGGTCTTGATTCGGTCAGTTGGGAACTGAAGTGGGAGAAGGTCAAACCGGATATAGCATTGGTTTAAGAAACCTCGACAGAGCCTTGTATCTCCAGAGAATCGTGATGGTACTGGCATCTGGATAGAAGCAGGAGCAGCAGCAGAGGCCCCAGCTACGGGTGCATTGGAACTAGCAGCCAAGGTTCCACTCACGCGGGGAAGGAGAGACATGCTGGAGGGCCTGCAGGCCCGGGGAAGACCCGAAACGGCCCGGGCCGCCCCCGAGGTAGGTGGAGGGACCGGGGCACGGCCCGGGACTGCAACACTGAAATAAATGTCAGTGTACCAGGAAGATGTACTAGGACAAACTGACAGACTAAGGAATAGCAAATCACCTGGATCAGATGGTATCCATCCCAGAGTGCTGAAAGAACTGAGAAATGAAATTGTGGAACTGCTATTGGAAATTTGTAAACTAATAATAATATCATCTATTAGTGCCTGAAGATTGGAGGTTGCCAATGTAACATTGATTTTTAAAAAGGGATCAAGAAGTGATCCAGGAAATTACAGACCAGTAAGTCTTATGTCTATACCAGGAAAAATGGTAGAAACTAACATAAAGAACAAAATTGCTGGACATATAGATAAGCATAGTTTAATGGGACAAAGTCAACATGGATTGAGCCAAGGGAAGTCTTGTCTCACAAATTTGCTACATATTTTGTGGGCGTAAATCAACAAGTTAATAAAGGTGATCCAGTTGTTATAGAGTATCTGGATTTCCAGAAAACATTTGACAAAGTCCCTCATGAGAGTCTTCTTAGGATATTAGAAAGTCATGGTATAGGTGGCAGTGTCCTATTCTGGATTTCCAACTGGTTAAGAACATAAGAAATTGCCACCCTGGGTCAGACCAAGGGTCCATCAAGCCCAGCATCCTGTTTCCAACAGAGGCCAAACCAGGCCACAAGAACCTGGCAATTACCCAAAACTAAGAAGATCCCATGCTACTGATCAATAGCAGTGGCTATTCACTAAGTAAACTTGATTAACAGCAGTTAATGCACCTATCCTCCAAGAACTTATCCAAACCTTTTTTGAACCTAGCTACACTGCACTAACCACATCCTCTGGCAACAAATTCCAGAGCTTTATTATGCGTTGAGTGAAAAATAATTTTCTCGATTAGTCTTAAATGTGCTACTTGCTAACTTCATGGAGTGCCCCCTATTCCTTCTATTATTCGAAAGTATAAATAACTGATTCACATCTACTCGTTCAAGACCTCTCATTATCTTAAAGACCTCTATCATATCCCCCCTCAGCCGTCTCTTCTCCAAGCTGAACAGTCCTAACCCCTTCAGCTTTTCCTCATGGGGGAGCTGTTCCATCCCCTTTATCATTTTGGTTGCCCTTCTCTGTACCTTCTCCATCGCAGCTATAACGTTTTTGAGATATGAAGGCCAGAATTGTACACAGAATTCAAGGTGCAGTCTCACCATGGAGTGATATAGAGGCATTATGACATTTACCGTTTTATTAACCATTCCCTTCCTAATAATTCCTAACATTCTGTTTGCTTTTTTGACTGCTGCAGGACACTGAGCTAACGGTTTTAAAGTATTATCTACTATGATGCCTAGATCTTTTTCCTGGGTGGTAACTCCTAATATGGAACTTAACATCGTGTAACTACAGCAAGGGTTATTTTTCCCTATATGCAATACCATGTACTTGTCCACATTAAAGTTCATCTCTCATTTGGTTGCCCAATCTTCCAGTCTTGCAAGGTCCTCCAGAGAGTAGGGCTAAATGGTAAATTTTCTTAATGGAAAAAGGTGAATAGGATTTGTTCTGGTCTGATGCTTTTTAATATATTTATAAATGACCTGGAAATAAGAACAAGTGAGGTGATCAAATTTTCTAATGAGATAAAAATTATTCAAAGTTGTCAAATCACATGAGAATTGTGAGAAATTATAAGAGAACACTGCAAAACTGGGAGACTGGGCATGCAAATAACAAATGAAATTTAATAGACAAGTGCAAAGTGATGCATTTAGGGAAGAGTAATCCAAATTATAGCTACAAACTGCAAGGTTACATATTAGGAGTCACCAATCAGGAAATGGTTCTAGATGTCATATTGAAAATACCTTGAAATCTTGTGCTCAGTGTGCAGCAGCAGCCAAGAAAACAAATAGAATGCTAGGGATTATTAGGAAAGGAATGGAGAACAAAAGAGAGAATATCATAATGCCTCTGTATCTCACCATGGTGAGATCTCATGTTGAGTATTGTGTTCAGTTCTAGTCACCACATCTCAAGAAAGATATAGCAGAATTAGAAAAGGTACAGAGAAGGCAACCAAATTGATAAAGGGGATAGAACAATTTCCCTATGAAGAAAGGCTAAAGTGGTTAGGACTCTTCAGCTTGGAGAAGAGAAGGCTTTGGGGATATATGATAGCAGTCTATAAAATAATGAGTGGAATGGAATGAGTAAACTTTAATCATTTGTTTATTCTTTTGAAAAGTACAAAAATCGGGGGACACACAATGAAGTTACTGGGTAATACATTTAAAACTAATAAGAGAAAATATTTTTTACTAAATGCATAATTAACTTTGAAATTTGTTGCCGGAGGATGTGGTGAAAGATATTAGTATAGCTGCATTTAAAAAGGGTTTGGACAAGTTCCTGGAAGAAAAGTCCATTAACAATTATTAAGGTAGAGATACAGAAATGTACTGCTTATTCTTGAGATAAGCAGCTTGGAATCTATCTAACACTTGGGATCCTGCCAGGTACTGACCTGGCTTGACCATTGTTGGAAACAGGATACTAGGCTTGATGGACCCTTGGTCTGACCCAGTATGGCAAGCCTACTGTTCTTATGTTCTAAAACTTAAGATGATTCTTTAGACATCATTTGCTTTTAGTAAAGGAATTGTTTTCACTCTTCCTTTCTCTATTTTTGGCTTCTCTTTTTTAAGACTTTTGTTTTTCGAACATACCTGAGTACCGTACAGCCACTAGAGAAGTGGTGTCTTTCAGCCAGAGAATATGGGTGGACTAACTAGACCCGGTGGAAGAACAGATCTAGGTCAATTCCTGAGGAGCGAGAAGGAGAAGACGATATGTGGCATCCATCCTGTGTGACCCACATATATATTATCAAGATGTTAAAGAGAAGAGTATGGAGATAGCATCCAGATACAAACAGGGAACTAAGGAGAATGACTGAACAACTTGACTAAGGTATGAGATATGAGACTTTGACCTAGAATGGATGAAGAGCACAAAAAGACTTTCCCCAGATAAACCTTTATTTAAGATATTAGGGATGTGAATCGTGTCCTCGATCGTCTTAACGATCGATTTCGGCTGGGAGGGGGAGGGAATCGTATTGTTGCCATTTGGGGGGGTAAAATATCGTGAAAAATCGTTAAAAATCGAAAAATCGAAAAACCGGCACATTAAAACCCCCTAAAACCCACCCCCGACCCTTTAAATTAAATCCCCCACCCTCCCCAACCCCCCCCCCCCCAAATAACTTAAATAACCTGCGGGTCCAGCGGCGGTCCAGAACGGCAGCGGTCCGGAACGGGCTCCTGCTCTGAATCTTGTCGTCTTCAGCCGGCGCCATTTTCCAAAATGGCGCCGAAAAATGGCGGCGGCCATAGACGAAAAAGATTGGACGGCAGGAGGTCCTTCCGGACCCCCGCTGGACTTTTGGCAAGTCTCGTGGGGGTCAGGAGGCCCCCCACAAGCTGGCCAAAAGTTCCTGGAGGTCCAGCGGGGGTCAGGGAGCGATTTCCCGCCGCGAATCGTTTTCGTACGGAAAATGGCGCCGGCAGGAGATCGACTGCAGGAGGTCGTTCAGCGAGGCGCCGGAACCCTCGCTGAACGACCTCCTGCAGTCGATCTCCTGCCGGCGCCATTTTCCGTACGAAAACGATTCGCGGCGGGAAATCGCTCCCTGACCCCCGCTGGACCTCCAGGAACTTTTGGCCAGCTTGTGGGGGGCCTCCTGACCCCCACGAGACTTGCCAAAAGTCCAGCGGGGGTCCGGAAGGACCTCCTGCCATCCAATCTTTTTCGTCTATGGCCGCCGCCATTTTTCGGCGCCATTTTGGAAAATGGCGCCGGCTGAAGACGACAAGATTCAGAGCAGGAGCCCGTTCCGGACCGCTGCCGTTCTGGACCGCCGCTGGACCCGCAGGTTATTTAAGTTGTTTGGGGGGGGTTGGGGGGGGGGGGGGGATTTAATTTAAAGGGTCGGGGGTGGGTTTTAGGGGGTTTTAGTGTGCCGGCTCACGATTCTAACGATTTATAACGATAAATCGTTAGAATCTGTATTGTATTGTGTTCCATAACGGTTTAAGACGATATTAAAATTATCGGACGATAATTTTAATCGTCCTAAAACGATTCACATCCCTATAAGATATGTTCTTTGGGGACCTGGGATGAGACACTAGCCCAGGGGTTACACACACTATCTCTTCAGTCCTATTTTTGAACCAAAACCAGAATCTTTGTGGTAGATTTTAAAAAGGAGCGCGCGGGCATACATGTGTGCACGCGCTACCCGGTGCGCACGCATGGACACGCGATTTTATAACATGCGCGCGCAGACATGCGCATGTTATAAAATCCAGGGTCGGCGCATGCAAGGGGGGTGCACAATTGTGCACCTTGAACGCGCTGAGCCCGCTCCGAGCCATGCTGTCTTATCACGTTCCTTCCCAGGCCGCACCGAAATCAGAGCGGCCTCGGAGGGTATTTCCCTACCCCCCCACCCCACCTTCCCTTACTCTACCTCCCCCGCCCTTGCCCCCCTACCTTTTCTGTCTTCTTTTTTTTGTTTCTAAACTTCTGGGGCTGAAGTAATTTGCGCGCGCCGGCATTCGGCTGGTGCATGATCCCAAGCACAGTGGCAAATGGCCGCTGTGCCTGGAGCCTCTTGCCCCTCACCCACCCCGCCCCACCCCTTCCCCTTTTTGCAAGCCCTGGGACTTACATGCATCCCGGGGCTTAACCCACTTCACCGGGCCTTTTTAAAATAGGCTCGGTGCGTGTAAACCCTCCGGATTTACGCACGTATCCCTTTTAAAATCCAGCCCTTTATTTTCTTCCCTCACCGTGAATTTTTCATATGTGATTTCTTTGTATCTCACCAAGAGGCCTATTTACTAAGCAGTATTAATACATCCACATACACTGCATGCAAATTTGGCACTCAATGCATATTAAAAAAGTCTTCATACATTTTATCAGTGTTACTGACTACATTTTAAAAATTGATTGTTGCGTTTGTGGCATAAGGGACTCTTAGTCGCTGTGGAGATGACTCCTCTCACCGGGAGGGACCCCGTGGGGAACCATAGCGATAGGCTAGACTCAGAGAGCGGACACTGGAGATGAAACGCTTTATTGTACTGTTGTAGATAGATGGTAGAAATGCAGGAAGGTATGGCACAGTAGTCCATCAAGGTGCCAATACGCTCAGACAGTCTCAGATGTCAAAGTCTCACCCAGATGTGCTAGGTTAGTAGTGTTCCGCAGAGTGGGATAAGCCGAACCTGGTGGGTGGAAATGGAGAGCTGGATCATAAAGGTACTCACTGAAGAGTAGTGCAGGAATCCTCCTGGTAGATGGTGAAGGCGGACCCGAGGTCCATAGTGTAGAATACTCTGAGCTGGTTAGGCCCTCGAGGAGCGAGTACCTGGGAGCGCAGATAATCCTGAAAGAGAAGAGAAACCCCTGAGAAATGGTTGTCTTAGTTAATAGAAACCCCGAAGGGTAGTTGGAAGCGAGAGACTCCTGAAGGGTAGCGAGGAGTCAAGGAGTGCAGCTAGAAGCGATCAGAGAAGCTAAACCGAAGTCTTTGCTATCTCAGTGGTTTCATCTGAGTTAGAGCCTTAAATACCTTAAATACCCCGGTAAGAGTGGAGAACATCCGCGGAGCTGTCCAAGGTTTCCCGCGCTGGACCCTTTAAGAAAGGGGCAGGCTTCGCCGCGCGCGTCTAAGAGATGTCGGGGGGCGGGGCTTCAGCAGCGGCGGCATTCCTGCCGTGGAGAGAGCCCTCCCGACACCGGAGCAGGCCTCGGAAAGAGCAGGCGTGCCCCTGAGTTCTGCATTGAGGCCCTGGAGCTGTGGCAGGTGAGCTCGGTGGACCATGGCCTCCATGGCCAACCGGCGTAACATTGATGGAACATGAAAAAAGTATTAGTGAGCTGCATCACTCATTAATATTAAAAAGGCAGGTATGGATTGTGCTCAACCTCAGAATTCATTTATACACTGTGATTAGATAATTACACCTCAAGAGGTGTAATTTTTTCCTAAGAGTATAAACAGGTCAATGTGCCTGCCGATGCTCTCAGACCTCTGTAAAGGGTAATCTAGCCTCAAGTGACTCACCCTCCCCAAAATCCCCTGGGTCTATAGAAAAAATACTTAGTGACCTGGCCCTATGAAAGTTTATAAAAATAAGAGACCAGCATAGTTTTCATAAGATATGACTGAACAGGTAATGGCAAAAAGATTAACACTGAAAAAGTTCAAGGGATCCCAGAAAAAAGAGGACAGGAACAAATTGTTGGAAAATCTGTGAGAAACAAGGAAAGTATTCAGGATAATAACCACCACTATTACTAGCAACGGTAACATGGAATAGACTTAGTTTTTGGGTACTTGCCAGGTTCTTATGGCCTGGATTGGCCACTATTGGAAACAGGATGCTGGGCTGGATGGACCCTTGGTTTGACCCAGTATGGCATGTTCTTATGTTCTTATAACAAAGGTAGAAACACATTTAAAAATAGCTAATTCAGTTAAATTAGGTGGCAACATATTTCCATATATGTTAGTGAAAGGAGGAAGAAAGAGAGTGCAGAGGTAGAGTTGTAAAACTAAGAAGGCAGCTTGGTGGAGGGTGACAAAAGAAGAAATGCTGAATAAATACTTCTGCTCATTGTTTACCAAAGAAGGGATTGAAGAAGGTGCACTGATATTTCGCAAGATACATATACTACATGGCATAGAGGTTGTGTAGAATAAAGCTAAGTTATAAATACTATCTGAAATAAAAGATTCCATGTAATCTCTGCGGATGGAAATTCTATATTTAAATAAAAAGATGATGGAGGCTGGTATTTGGCACTACTTAGCCGGATAAAAAGGGACTTATCTGACTCAGTGGCAACTGCTGAATATACTGCTACGTTTTGGGACTGCCACTTAGCCAGATAAGTATTTATCTGGCTTATATGGATATCTTGGGGGCAGACAATGGGTAGATAGAGGCAGGGCTATGTATCCAGTTACCTTAACCTGATAAGTGCCAGTATTCAGACTTTTCCTGTTAAGATAACCAACTAAGTTAGACCTGCTTGATAGCAGGTCTAAAGTTTATTTATTTATTTTTATTTTTATTTAAAAACTCTTCTATATCATCGTTAAGTTAGATAACCATCACAACGGTTTACAGCAAGGCACAATAATGAAAATATGAGTGTTATAGATTACAAATTAAACATGTGCCATCATAGTACGGTAACAATTTAAAACAAAAAACTATGTATGTAAGTTAGGCTTGTCTGTTGGGAACATATTAGGCGGTTTGAATTTAACATTAATATGCATTTGTAGGTTACAAGTAATAAGTTCTAGTTTGATGCGTCCTTATCAATCAACTGCATTTTTCCTTCTCTTTATCATTATAAAAAGCTTGTTTAAAAAGCCAGGTTTTCAGATTGGTTTTGAATATTTTCAGCACTTATTTTCAGCACTTAATATATTCTGCAGCCTTATTTCGAGTGGCATGGTGTTCCATAGCATGGGATCAGCCAGTGATAGTGCTCTTTCCCTTACTTGCGTGAGATGTGCTGATTTGACAGAGGGGACAGTTAGTAAAGCTTTATTAGCAGATCTCAGGTTTCTTTGCGGGACATGTACGTGCAGTGCAGTGTTAAGCCAGTCAGCTTTTTCATCGTGGATTAGTTTGTGAATTATGCATAAAGCCTTATATTGAATTCTTTGTTCAATTGGAAGCCAGTGTAATTTGGTGAGTGTTCCTGTAATGTAGTCATTCTTTTTTTTGCCAGTCAAAATTCTAGCAGTTGAGCTTTGTAGTATTTGTAGTGGCCGAATTGTAGATTGTGGTAGACCTAAAAGTAGGGAGTTACAGTAATCTGTGTTTGTGAATATCATTGCCTGCAGAACTGTGTGGAAATTGTTTAGTGTTAGGAGAGGTTTTAGTCTTCTCAGGATCATTAGTTTCGCGTATCCTTCTTTTTTTTTCAATGAGATGTGTTGCTTCAAGTTTAGTTCAGGGTCAATTATTACTCCTAGATTCTGAACTTTTGTTGCTAGTTTAACGGTTTGGATATTTTTGATTGTGAGTGTTGGTTGAATGTGATGTATGTTTTTATGTTCAAGGTGTAGGAATTCCGTTTTGTTGATGTTTATTACCAGTTCCATTTGATTTAAGAGCTGTTTGATAATTTCAAGATACATGTTAACTGGCTCTAACTTGTCTGGCTAATTAGAGCATTTTCGGTTGTATTCAATGGCATAGCCATGCTACTGAATATCCCTTCTAAGTTAGCCAGATAAGTTTTATCCAGCTAAGGTTTAAGGAGATTTAACAAGATGTAATAAGACTTTTAATGCACCTTAAACAGTGTATATTATGTGATTGTAGCCTGATTGCGGCAATATTCACAATATTTTTGAGCCTGAAAATCCCTTCCCCCCCCATCACAATGAGTTTCTTTGCATGGCATTTGCATGCATGAATTTTGCAAATCCATGCAAAGCAGCTCATGTATATATATATAATCCTATGTAAATAAAATAACGCAGCTAATATAAATTTTTCAGCCATTATCAGAAAAGTTATTCTACAGCAGGGGCACTGAGACTCTAACGTGGGTCCCAATGTTCCCATGGTAGAATTAAAGAGCCATCAGACTTAACATGTTCCCTTCCAAAATTTAAAAAAAAGTTACCAGGGATCTTATAAAACCCATACCCCACCCTGGAGCCACCATTTGAAATAGAGAAAATCAGTCATGCAATAATGACCCACTGCCAAAACCCCTCCCCAATCCAGCAACCCCCACAGGTCCAACAGATGCCCCAAACCCCTGACCTCCCCTTTCCATATTAAATATAGGCTGGTATGGGCTCCCCACCCCAACCACCCAAAAAATATATCTGGTGGCCTAGAGGCACCCAGGTACATGATCTGAGTCAGGAGGAATTGCATAAAACACATTACCAGAGTCAACAGCAGGCTATAAAGGAAAGGCGCATTAAGGTACAAAGACATTTCAGAAGGGAAGGGTGAATTAATTGACATGAGGGCTCGATCTGGTGAAAAATATATGCAGTCAATGCTTTATTAGCTGCTCTGTTTTTGTGGAAGGAGGGGGGGGGGGGGGGAACTTCGCTACTTTGGCCTATCCTAATCTCGTGTTCCTTCATAGTGGTGTCCAATCACAGTTAACACTGGAAACTGGGGCACAAGCTGATAGCTGCTGCAGGGGCTTGAAGGACTGGGCTGCTCCATGGAAGGAATGTGAGGCTGCAGAGCAGATAACCTGGGAGCAGTAGTGGGCCTCTCTTCAGCCATCACACTAGCTGAGTCCATCTCTATTCTCTGTGCCCTCGATGTGGGGGAGTCTCCCTCTGTGGTGGTTGCGGTGCTGTTAGCATCTGCAACAGTGTGGGTGATATTGGTACATGAGGAGGTGGAACCATAATGAGTGGTGGAGCAAGAGGTGGAGCTGCCAACAGCATAGGTAGAACTCTGGCATGGAGAGGTACCATTCAGGATGGTGATTGTGATGCAACGAAGGCTGGTAGGGACTGCGTCCATTGGGGCAGCAGCTGGAAAGGTAGAATACACTGCAGTATCTCCCTCCAATTGCAGTCTGGGCCTGCATTTCTTTACGCATGATCCTTAGATCCTGCTGCATGTCTTACATCTCCTGGATGCCATCCCTCAGGCTCTTGATCTCCTTTCTAAGGCCTGCAGTCTCCTCCACCATGGCATTTATTTCAAGAATGTGCCTCTCAGCTGGACTGCATTTCCTCTTCTCTTGCCAATATGCGGTCTTCCTCAGCTAAGCTGCCCCCCCTCCCCCCCCCCCCCCCCCGCCACTCACCAACTACAGCTGCCAGAGGTCTGGTATGTACAGGGTCACAGTTGGCTGATCTCTGTCTCCTCTTCCTGCTTCAGCACAGGATGCTGATGCTCAGGTGATGCTTGCTCTTCAGTTGAACCTTCATCCTTCTCAGTGTGCTTTTCTGGGCTTGCAGGCACCATCTATGAATGCTGCCTTACCGGTCAGAGGCTACTGAGTCCAGGAGCATTAGAATCCTTGCCTGTCTGCTACCCTGCAAAAAAAAAAGTGTATATACTTTCAATATACGTATTATGTGGGTTTTCATCTTCACACTCAGACCTTCCTTTCTGGCTAACATAACAGCTCCATAGGTCCTACTCCAGCACCTCCTGCTAGTCTACTTACTGCTTAGAAAGCATTATCGTAGCAGAGAAATCTACCCTTGAAGCACTTGCAAGGCTCCAGAAGGCAAAGATAGAGTCATAACTCACAAACCTGGTGTGGCTCTTGTCTGCTGGCCCTATCATATTTCAAATAGGTAACATATCTATATATAAGGGGGTGGACATTTTCTGCTACTTGGGATGTGTCCCAGCCCCTCATTAACATCCTGCATGTGGCTTTAGCTCGTCTGAATGTCCTCAGTAAGACAGAGATATCACTAGCCCTAGCCTGTCTGATGTCAGCATAGTGGTAGTAATCAATGGAGGTTCATCATTCCTCTTTGGGCGGTGTGTCTTCACTGAGAAGAAGCATAAGGCCAATATCACCACAGAGTTAGGGAGAAGGATTATAAGGAAGGACATCTAATAAATGCACAAGAGTGAAGAGAGAAAGAGGGTCCAACAAACTGAGGACTGGTGTACAGGGAGGTGCTAAAGGTAGGACATCATGCCAGGGAACAGTCTCCAGAGTCTGAGTCAGATTCCACTACAAATGTAAGACTGTAAGTAGGTAAAAACTTCCACTTGCTAGCATCTACTAGGGAGGGTGTGTGTGTGTGTGTGCCCAGAATGGACGTGGTACCTGTCCCAAAGATCTGACTGGTTTGGTGGGTCTGGAGGTGACAAGGACCTTTTTGAAATTGCAGTTTTATTGTGGATAGAGATACTATGAGAACACTATACAGAAATGTTTCATGTTTCTACATTCATTTCCCAGCCCTCAGTCAGTAAAGCATTTTCTTTTTTAATAGCAACATATGTAGTAGTAATAGTAGTTATGTCAATGCAAATTTTAAATCCAGTACCATAGATATCTTAAAGCATATTTTCTGATCAAGAATAGACATTTTGAAAATTGCACCTTTGTTTGCCTATAATATTCTGCTTTATTCCAAGCTGATACAGCTCTATCAAGTCAAAACTGGTAGGCAGGTGCAACTGTGACTTCCATAAGCAGTCTAAGAAAAAAAATGAATCGCCATTTTTATCATGTTAGACAATATATACAGAGATACTTCTTGGAAATCTATGCCCCATGCCAGCTTGCTGCAATGCATAGTACCTGGCAAATATCTTGCAGGTTCTTAACCAATCATCATTATTACTAGGAAGAGCACATTTCACCTGTGCTCTTCCTGGTGTACAAAATTTATTTTGTATAAAATTTGTGACATTCCTGTTTACTAAATCAGGATAAAACCTATTCTGTAAAAGCCATCAAGCTTTAAAGACTAAGGCATTGTACAAAACCAGGCATTAAAGCTTCATCTAAGATCTCCAGAATCACAGAAGCAATTAGACTTTATCCTTCATCTGTTCTGTTCCAAAATCTCATTACTACACTTTACAGAAATTGTTTGTGCTGCAAATATTGCAGGTGATGCTTCTAATGTAATCAGAAACTTGTACAGGGGATTGACAGTCACACACTCCTCTTTCAGGCTTATAAACACAGTGTAGGCTGACTTTGTGAGGGACTGCTGGGGAAATTCATCAGATAAACAACAGTTATTTCACTTTCTCCTTCATCAGGCTATTTATGGTGGATTTGTATCTGCAGAGACATTTCGATTTTGCAATCTAACAGCTTCACAAACAACTAAATTATTTAAAGTACCAAACCCCTGCTATCCAACACCATTTTAAAGTAAGCAAATTCAATAAAAGTGATCAGTTTCCAAGATAAAACTAATATTTCTGAATTCTAGTTGCTGGGGGGAAGGAAGATCAAATCAATATTAACATTACTATGTACATTCTACTTTGAGAAGCCAGGTCCATTTTATGGACATTTATAAATCCACATTACAGTGACAGTCCAGGGCATTTATAACCCTACCTAATTTTGGTATTAGCCATTACTAGGGATGTGAATCAGGCTTCGGACGATTGAAAATACCGTCAATATTTTCAAAATTGTCAGAAATCGGGGGGCTCCCCCGAAACGATAGGAAAACCCCACAATATTGATCATGGGGGTTCTCTTATCGTTTTGGGGAGGGCGGGAAAAACGGCACACAAAAATAACCCCTAAACCCACCCTGACCCTTTAAAACTAATCCCTTTGCTTCCCCCACCCCCCGACTCCCCCAAAAACATTTTACAGGTACCTGGTGGTCCAGTGGGGGTCCCGGGAGCGATCTCCCGCTCCCGGGCCGTCGGCTGCCACTAATCAAAATGGCGCCGATGGCCTTTGCCCTTACCATGTGACAGGGTATCCGTGCCATTGGCCAGCCCCTGTCACATGAAGGGAGCACTGGATGGACGGCGCCATCTCACATCTGCCTCCAAAATGGTGCTGTGGATAATCTGTTCAGCTTGGGAGAACACAATCTGTCTGGCAGGCTTTTCTGATCTCATCCTGGCCTGCTTCTCTTTCACCTGATGTTGGAGGTCTCAAATCCTTTACACTCCTGTTATTGTGAAAGACCACACTACCTTTTTCCAGATCTGCTCTTTGTTAGGAGCCCACTCTGTGACTCCTTTGAATACAAGATATGATGGACCTTCATTTCCTCCTTCACCAGAAGGAGGAAGTTAGGTTTCTTAAGCAGGGCTCCCCATCTTCCAGGCATTTATTTATTTATTTATTTATATTCTTTTTTTATACCGAAATATAGCAGAATGCCTTCATTCCGGTTTACAATTAAAACAACTTCATACATACAAACGTTTTCATAATACATAAACATTAGAACAATGTAATTAACATCTCGGCAAAAGCAGAGTAGAACAGAACGGAACAGAATTAAAGAAAAAAAAAACATCTTATGAATTGGACTTGCTGAAATTTAACAAGCGATGTTAGTTAATGGGTAATATGTATAAGATTAGGATTGTAGAGGTGTGTGAGAACAATTTATTCGAAAAAGGGCTGGTTAGGTAAAAAGGAAGAAATGGTACAAGGGGAAAGTGGGGAGAAAATAAAGTGGGACGTGAATAGGGGATATTTGAATTAAGCGGTAGTGCGGGATGTAGAGGAAGTGAAGAAAAACGTCTGTTACAGTGGGAGAGTTTCGATGTGTTGAGTGTGGTTATCCAGATCAAACGGTGAATGATTGTCTATTCTAAATAACCATGTTTTAATTTCGTTCTTGAAGGCTTTGGAGTCTCTGATTGAGCTTAAATATGCTGGTAAAGAGTTCCATTCATTTGGTCCAGCTATAGAGAATGCTCGATTCCTGGTGTTGGATAGTTTCGCATCGGTGAGGGGGGGTATGATAAGTTGTAATTTGCTAGTGATTCTTATTGATCGTGGTGGTTTGTGAAGTTTAATCATGTGATCAAGGGAAGTGTTATCTTTGTAGATTTCGTTATGAAGAATGGTTAAAGTCTTGTATTTGATTCTTTGTGTTATTGGTAGCCAATGTAGATTCATCAGAGTTGGTGAGATGTGATCATATTTCTTCTTGCCAGTGAGAACTCGTGCCACTGCATTTTGTAGTAGTTGTAAAGGTTTCAGTGTAGATTTGGGGAGGCCAATGAATATTCTGTTGCAATAATCAAGACTTGAGAAGATGAGTGATTGTAGAACGGTTCTAAAGTCATGTGGGTATAGTAAAGGTTTTAGATGTTTTAGTATATGAAGTTTGTGGAAACCTTCTTTCGTTTTTATAGCTATGCATGTTTTGAGGTTCAGTTCATTGTCCAGCCAAATACCAAGGTCTCTTACTGGGTTCTTCAGATGGATATTAATGTTGTCAATTGTAATGGGAGGCATTTGTGATGATTGTTCTGGGTTGTTTCTTTTTATGAGGATGCATTCAGTTTTGTTCATGTTTAGGCATAACTTTAGTTGGTTCAGAAATGTTTTGATCGAGTTGAGGTGATTTATTGTGAGGCATATAGCATCTTCAATAGTAGATGTTATTGGGATTAGAAGTTGAATATCATCGGCATACAAATAGAAAGTGATGCCTAGGTTAGAAATGAAATTACAGCGAGGGAGAAGGTAAATATTGAAAAGGGTGGCTGAGAGGGCAGACCCTTGTGGCACCCCTGTTTCTAGAGGGCAGGGATGAGATGTTATTAAAGGTGACTTTGAAAAACCTGTCTTTTAGAAAAGAGGTGAACCATTTGAGTGTATCTCCAGCAAGACCTATGTTAGCAAGACTTGAAATTAGTTTACTGTGGTCTACCGTGTCAAAGGCAGCAGAGAGATCAAGCAATATTAATAAATGACTTAGTTTGTTTTCAAAGCTTCTTATTATTTTGTTGGATAGGTTGATCAGTAGGGTTTCAGTGTTGCGGTTCTTCCTGAAACCGTGTTGTGCAGGGTGAAGAATATTATTGCTCTCTAGATGTTCATTTAGTTGAGTCAAAGCTGTTTTTCAGTCAACTTGGTGAAGTTAGGATTATAGGCAAAGAGACCAGCCCTTTCATACCCACATTTGTACATTAAAGCCACATATTTACTCATATGAAAGGGCCAGATTAACACACAAAAGTTACGTATGAAATGTTTAGCAAAATTTCACATGTAAGATATAAATGCATATATTCACTGAATATACACACGTTATAAAATAGTGGTATACATGTATTCTTTACATGCATAATAGTTTAATCTGCAGGCTTCAGGTCATCAGGGACAGGTGGAGCTAGTGCAGTGTTTATTCCTATAGCTTTCAATGGAGGTAACATTTGCGCTGGTTCTGCCTGTCCCTGAAAACCTGGAGTTTGCAGGTTATTTTAGTCCATAAGCCACATGTTGGATGTTGGGTAAACAAGGCATGTGAGGATGCAGAACTCAATACCTGAGCCTTGTGGGTTTTTAAATTGGCCTTTGCTTGCAACCCATCCATGAGCACATCACAAATATTTTATTAAATGTACAGACGGGTATTAGAAGATATCTGGCAATTAGTTTATACATGGTCTCTTTAGCTAGTTTATAAGGTCAAGCAGGTCCCATACCTGCTTGGTCGCTGTAATATGGTGCCTAGCACGCCTGGCAAGCCTACAGGACAGGTGTGTGGGGGAGGGGAGCCACTGCTGCCAAGGACTGTTGGCCTCAGGCAGCGAGTAGGCCAAGGGGATTGGGGGGGGGGGGGAGAAGGTGGAGTCTGAGGTTTGATTTAAACCTCCTGATCCCTACAAGATTCCTTGGCTTTACAAATTACTTTTGAAACTTCATCTTCAATTACTCCACGCTGGCCGCTCCACTCACCGCCATGATGAGGAAGGGATGTGATCCTTGAGTGTGGACTCCCAAGGTCCAATCAGAATTCCATGCCTTGAAAGAGGCCTTCTGCACTGGCCTGTGTTTATGTCACCCGGTTCCAAACCGCCCCTTCATAGTTGAAGTCAATGCATCCGCCATTGGAGCAGGAGCGGTCTTGAGTCAATACTCCACCAAGGGAACCCTGGTTCCATGTTCCTTTTATTCACACAATTTTTCTCCCACAGAACGAAATTATACCATAGGGGACTGCGAACCCCTAGCAGTAAAACTTGCCCTCCAGGAATGGCGTCCCTGGCTTGAAGGGGCTCAACACAGGTTCACGAGACACACCCACCATAAAAACCTGGAGCACCTCAAAGAGGCACAGTTACTCAACCCAAGACAAGCCCGCTGGGCTCTATTCTTTGCACGCTTCAACTTTGAGCTCTGCTATCGCCCAGCGGTGAAGAATCTTCATGCAGATGCGCTCTCTTGCTCTGTCGAGCCAGAAGACATACCCGAGACACCCATGCATATTATTGATCCAGCCTGCATATCAATTGCAGTCACCACCACAGTACCTGTCGAGAAGATGGTGGTCCCCCGCCATTTCCATGAATGTGTACTTCATTGGGCTCATGACTCCAAGCTGGCCGGTCATCCTGGCCGAGCCCGAACTCTTGAGATGCTTTGAAGGCACTATTGGTGGCCTGGTATGACTAAGGACTCCCGAAACTATGTGGACTCCTGTCCAGTTTGCGCACAGCAAAAACCCTCGACTGGCCTCCCATGGGGGCTGCTTCAACCACTTCCTGCACCCACCGAGCCTTGGACTAGTCTTTCCACAGACATCATCGTGGATCTATCTCCTTCAAAAGGGAATATCGTAATGTGGGTCATAATAGACCATTTCTCAAAAATGGCCCATTTTGTCCCCTTGCCTGGACGCCCATCGGCTCCAGAACTAACTCGGCTCTTCTTAATCCACGTATTTTGCCTACATGGAATACCACAAGAAATCGTCTCTGATCATGGCCCTCAATTTGCCGCTAAATATTGGAGGTCTTTCTGTAAGAAGTTCAATATTACATTAAACTTAATGTCAGCCTATCACCCACAAGCAAATGGCCAGGCTGAGAGGACTAATCGGTCTTTGAAAACTTTCCTGTGATCTTATGTCAACGACCAGCAAGATAACTGGGCAGACCTCCTGCCATGGGCAGAACTATCCCATAACACCCATATCGCCTCTGCCATAGAAGTTTCTCCTTTCACCGTAGTCTTTGGCCATCAACTTTGCTTACCACTGCTGGTTCCACTCAGTATACCATCACCTGCAGCCCAATACACAGCACAAAACATTCCCCGGCTCTGGAATCAAGTAAGGGAGCAACTCTGCTAAGCAGCTGACTGGGCCAAGTGCATCACAGACACCCATCGTCGGGCTGCGCCCATGTTCCTACGTGGACAAAGAGTCTGGCTTAGCACTAAGCACATCCGGCTAAGGTTGTCTTCCCAATGGCTAGCTCCCAAATTCGTGGGCCCATTCCCTATACTACGATGGGTAGGAGCAGTCACTTACCAGCTGACACTCCCAGCTTCCATGGGGATTCATAACATGTTCCACGTGTCGCTACTCAAACCCTTGATCTTGTCTTGGTCTTTCCCGAAGGCCTCCTCCTCCGATGCAACACTCTGCAGAACCTGAAGACACCCTTTAGGTTAGAGACATCCTGGACATCCGTCGCCATAGAGGCCACTGGGGTACCTCCTTTCATGGGAGGGCTTTGGCCCTGAGGAGAATTCCTGGGAGCCGTCTCACCACATTCTCGACAAGAATCTTCTCCAGGAGGTCCATCGTCGACAGCCAGAAAAACCCAGACTGGTAAGGGGGAGGCCTAGAAGGGGGGGGTTATTGTTGCGCGACCCGGCCGCGTTGGCGCTGTGGTCGGGCCTGCTCACCTCACGCTAACCTCCACCTGTTCTGACCTTGTCGCAGCCACCAGCTTCTGACACCCCCGACGCTCTCCCCAGGCATCTTCGGCCTCTTCCACACCACAGGCCTCTCAGCATAGCTCCCGTAGGGGCTCCACGTCTTCCATCTCCTCAGCCGCACCCCTAGGCACGCGCGCGGCTGACATCTGTACTTTTAAAGAGCCAAGCACGGGAAACCCAGCTCGGACGCATCACGATGATATCATACGGCCACAGTATATAAGGCGAGGCTCTGCTCCAGAACCTTGCCTTGGCATTCGGGTCAACACCTCAGTGTTTCTAGTTTTCCTGTTCCTTGCTCCTGTGCCTGATCCTATGTTCCAGTGTGTCCTTGTTCAGGTGTCTCCTTGTTCCAGCATCTCCTTGTTGCAGCGTCTCCGTGTCTCTGTGTTCCCGTGGTCCTCTGTGTCTTCAGCGTCTGTCTTGTTCCTGCTCCAACTTCCCTGGTAGTACCTTCAGACTGACTCTTGGTACTGACCTTTGCTTGCCTGACTATGATTGACCACTGCCTGGACCCTCGCTTTGCCTGCCTACTGACCATGTTGATTGCTGCCTGGAACTGACCTCTGCCTGCCTGACCACGTTGACCGCCACATGGAACTGACCCTCGCTTGCCTTGACTATGCTCGGACTGACCTTGGATTTGACCCTTGCTTTGGCTGACCACTTCTGGACGGATACCCTGGTTTTGACCCTTGTGCTTCACTTGAACACTCTCTTCTTGCCTTCTATGACTTCCAGACCGACCTACTTGGACTCTGACCGTGGCCTCCATCTGACCAGACCCACAGGAACTACCTGTTCTGCCCGGAGAGCCTTCCTGAACTGTTACCTCCCTGAGGTCTCCAGAGTCTCCAGTTCAGGTCTTGTCCATCCTCTCTGCATCAGCCATGCACCCTTACTTGTAGTGGGCACACCTCTCTGCTACCTCTCCGGGAGACCCTCTGAAGCCCACCTAAGTCCAGGTGGTCTGGGTACCCAAGGGCTCAACCTGCGGAAACCCCGGACTGTTATTGGTGAAGCTCCAGTTTGCTTCTGTCTCCTCGTGTGCTCCACCTCCTGGTGGCAGGCGCTCTCTGGGTCCAACCAGAGAGCCGTACCAATCCTGCACTAGGCCAAGGCTCCACATCTAGCGCAACAATCATTATGATACCTTTGTTTTGCAGGTATGATGGCTGTATGTGACAAGGCCACTAACAGTCAGCTCTTTGTCTTCCATGGAGTGTTTTTTGAAATTGGAAGTCTGACAAGTTATTTCTCTCACTAGTTTATATCAGTGTTTGTGGGTTGCCCACAATCACATATCTGCCACTTAGAGGATGAAAGACATTACTGCTTGGATGTGTAGTGTCAATTTGTTAGGACATTCAGGAGAGCTAAGTGCAGAATGAAGCCCTAAATAACCAGGTGTTAGAATAATCCATTAGGATGGATGAGTGGAGGTTTGAGTACAGAGGTGCATGCCAACATATATGGAGGGGTCTGTGTGGGTGTGAAAGTAAGTGGATGTGGCTGAATAGAAAGGCGCCGGATGCTGGGATTACATGGTTATATCATGCATGCACACACAGAATTTTAAGAAATACAAAATATTATTAAAATAGTACATTTAAACTTTAAAAAATGATCTACAATATTCAAAATAAAATGAGAAGGGGGAACGACTAGGGATGAAACTATTTACATAATAGAAAAGGACCCAGGGACCACAAGGGGCAATGTTCTGTGAGGACTAAGGTACTGGTGGCTATAGCAGTTGCCTCATGCCTATCGACTCAAGAACAGTTGTGTAGCTCTCTTAAGTCTGGTGAAGATGCTGTACCACCTCCCTCCACCAGCCTTCTGAAGTCAGCCCACAGGCTGTGTAGGTCGTCCTCCTCCATCTTCTCTTCAGCCACTCCTATGGCTGCTAAAGAATAGATATTTGGGCCAGGACTGGGGACTCTTTCCACAGATCCCACCTTTGCAACCTTTGCAGTGAATTAGGGCGAAAGTCTCCTGCCCACCTACTTCACCCAGCAATGGCTGGGCAACATCAGTACCCGCATCCTGAGGTCCCATGGCCAACTGGAAAGGAGGCTCTACAGGGAAGGGGAGGGGGAGAGCAGCCATTGCTGGCTGTGGCATGGTGCAGCCAATAGAGGGGGTGGTGGCTGCCATGCCACTGCAAGGTCCAGGAGTGGTGCTGGTGGTTGGCATTCCCCTGTAAAGGGCTTAGCTGCTGTTCCAGATGGAGGGGCCAGGAACTCCAGGTCTTCCTTCTGCCTCTTCCCCCTCCTCAGAGCTAGTGCTATCTGTGAAAAGAGATAAAGTGTGTGTAATTACATCTGCTGGTGTGGCCAGGTATAGGATTAGTTGCAGCATTGATAAAGTTAAAGAATAGAGCATAAAAAGAATAACTGGAGGCAATGAGTAATCAGTTGAAAACCCATCTGCTCTAGAGGATAGCTAGGCCATATAAAGATTCCTGAAATATGTAAGCTTCTTAGCAGCATCCATTTCTGCATGCAGCAAAGGTAATGCTAAGTGTGTCAATTAGCAGGTGTAAAATTGTATGAGCAAGTTGCCTAATATTTAGATGGAAATCTCTTATAAAATAGCAACTTCCATGCATGCATCTTGACCTTGCCCTGGAACACCCTAGACTGCCCATTTTGGGCTCCAGTAAAATCTGTGCATGAAACTGAAAATAAGTACATACTTTCAATGGCCTACTTACACCCATTTGAAAATGTACCCATATTCGAGCAAGCTACCTGTTAAAGGAGTATACGAGAGATAGAACACATGGTAGATAATGACCATATGACTCATTTCATCTGTACATTGTCACATTCTCCTGTAATGCCATAGATCTGCTATAATACCTGAATTTACTCTCAGTTTTCAACAACTTCAAAAAAGACTTTTTCCTCCCTGTACAATGGAAACAAAAAAGATCCAAACCTTTATTGAATGAGACCCCAGCAGTTCTCTGTGATGTACATTTCTGTGTATTAAGGAAAAAATTCTGCTATAATTTTTCATCACGAGGAGAGCAATTTTCAAAGCTGTTTACTTGAGTACATTGTGATTTGTTCCCATAATATGTTGGTCTGAAAATGTTCTTACCCTACTGCATCTAAAAGGACAGGCCTAGTTCCACAACATGCATGCTTTTGGCTGCATTGAGAGGAAATGTTCCTGGGAACTGTGTTTAGGTTGGATTATTGCGTTTTCAATTCTTCGTGCATGTTTCTCCAGCAAAATTCCACCTGCATAAAATGCAATGCAAGTGTCTGTGGGTACTCTGTACCTACTGAAAGTTTCAAACTGAAGTCTGTGGGTAAAAAATACCCATAGACTGTTTCCTAACCTTTAAATTATTCCCCAAATCATTCCATAAAAAAAGTTAAGATAACATATATTATAGTCATGAATGTCTAAAAGTATTTTTATGAAATTTCAGAAATTATAAAAATATAGGGGCAGATTTCCAAACACTTATGCACGCAAAACCAGGAGGCAGGCATAACTTACAAAATAAAGGTGGGGGGATTTAGGTAGGGCTGGGGGGGGGTTAGATAGGGGAAGAGAGGGGAAGGTGGGGGCGGCTGCAAGCGCATGTTATAAAATCGGGCGTACATTTGTGTGCGCCCGGTTGTGCGCACAAATGTACGCCCGCGCATACATCTTAAAATCCGGCCCATAGAGCGCATTAGAAACTGCAAGAGCCCATTAATCTTTTGAACAGCTATAACAGAGGCAGTTGGGCATCAAGCTTCCTTAGTACTTCTTATAAAGTATCAGCTCTGTTTAACTTAGTAGCATAGTATTAATGGCAGAAAAAGACCAAACGGTCCATCCAGTCTACCCAGTAAGTTTCTTATGGTGGTACCTGCCATTCTGTGCAGGTTAGCCCCATGTTTCTGTTAAGCATAATAACTGCCGCTCTGTGCAGGTTATCCCCAAGTCTTACATATTAACAAAGCAACATTTTTACTGGATGAGGAGCCTTCTTGAAAATTCACACAATGCTGCTTGACGAGCTTTGCTTTTGAGCTTGGCCATAGAAGCAGTCCTGTTCTTTTTCCCCTTATGTTTGTGTATCAGTACCCCAGATCGTAAAAGTCGGGGCCTGAGTTGGTTGTCCTCCAATTTCCCTTTTCCCCCCACGCCATCAAAGCAGAGAGCGATGTCAATATGGAGAGTAGTTGTGTCAAAATCATAAAGGCTTATTGGTTAAGGGTAGTAATCCCCATGCATATTGTTAAGGGTAGTAGTAACCACTACCTAGCAAGTTACTCTAATGCATTCTTTTCTTCATTCCATTCTTCAGCCTTTAGTTTAGATGAACAGTATCTAGAAGTGAGATAGGACTTCAATTTCTATGCATCTTATAGCAATTTCCTAAAGCCTTCAAGAAGATATTATTGGGTATGTGGTAAATTTTGTAAGGGTGAGCTTTGAGAGTTAGGCTGTGAAATTGGTCCTTTAGAAAACTGAGCTGGGCTGAGGAACTACATTTAGTTGCAACATTTCAGGCAGCTAAATTAAGATGCTCAAAAAGTGAACATCATCAGGGGTGGAATGAGTTCAGGGGATTTTTAATAGAAGGCACCTAACATAGGCAACTAAACTTAGGCTCAGTGATAAGTGCAAAAGTTGGCCAGTGACATTTTGCAAGATGGCGGTGACCAGCCCGAAGCCTAGGGGGCACTCCAAGCCCCACTGACTACCAGATCACCGCTATTCTAAGATATTGGAGGGTAGAGGGTGGGAATTCCTTCTTTTGAGGGAGCTTGGATGGGGGAACTTATTTGGACAAGCGTGGGGTTTGGGAAGGGAGTGGGACATTGCTACATGACTTTTTTATTCTATTATTTTACATTTTTCCCTCACTGGGTTGCCTTGACAGATGGCAAGGTCTACCCTGATGTCCAGGAGAAGAGGAGTTTACATGGTTAAATGGGTTTTTGGGGCCTCTGTGGCCCTCTAGAACACCACCATCATGCATTTTCTTTGTTTCCCCGAAATATATTTTTTTTCATGAGAAAAATAATGCAAGGGAGCTGCCGAAATATTTTTCATGAGAGGGGAAAAAATGCCACAATATTTGTCCCCTCCTGTGATAAATTTTAGTGCATAGTACATGAGGTAATCAAGGGTGAAATGGCTTGCTGAAAGTCACAGGTCATGGCTGCTGGATTTGAACCCTGTATGAGGATGACTGAGGGAAATCCTCTAGGGTGGAGCAGAAACCACACTGACTCCAGCCTTTGCTAATGCAATTTCAAGTTTTACTACAACAGCAAAACAGTATCACAGTAGACTGCCTTACCTCAGGATAGTGAACTAGCAAACCTTCAGCAGAGAAGGACAGGAGCTGCTATGCCTAGAGACGTGGGGGCCTCCTGATCCCAGCTCAGCTTCTTATTCCCCTCTCTGCAGGGTCCCACCTACCCAGCTCTCTCCCTTTCTAGGATTTAAGGTGGACCCGGCTAAATGCCTGGTCCTGAGCAGGATAAAGGGGGAAAATAGGGTCACTCCATCACATCCTGGTTTTTCTGTGTCTTAGCCAACTGTGCTAACCAGTAGGCTACTCTTCCACTACTCTTAATGAGCTTTCTTCAGATAGAATTGGTAGTCTGGTTATGGTTTTAGGACTATTTTGCATCTGTATCATGCTTTGAGCATTTTATGGAATGTATGTAACAAATGGTTTGGATTGAATTAGATGGACCAAATTATTTTTTTATTACTTTATTTTCTGTAGTTCTATATTTGCTAGAGATGTGAATCGTGTCCTCGATCGTCTTAACGATCGATTTCGGCTGGGAGGGGGAGGGAATCGTATTGTTGCCGTTTGGGTGTGTAAACTATCGTGAAAATCGTTAAAATCGTGAGCCGACACACTAAAACCCCCTAAAACCCACTCCCGACCCTTTAAATTAAATCCCCCACCCTCCCGAACCCCTCCCCAAATGCTTTAAATTACCTGGGGATCCAGCGGTGGTCCAGAACGGCGGCGGTCCGGAACGGCCCCCTCAATTGAATCCTGTTGTCTTCAGCCGGCGCCATTTTGCAAAATGGCCGCCGCAAAATGGCGGCAGCCATAGACAAAAATGATTCGATGCAGGAGGTCGTTCCGGACCCCCGCTGGACTTTTGGCAAGTCTTGTGGGGGTCAGGAGGCCCCCCCAAGCTGGCCAAAAGTTCCTGGGAGTCCAGCGGGGTTCAGGAAGCGATTTCTTGCCGCGAATCGTTTCCATACGGAAATGGCGCCGGCAGGAGATCGACTGCAGGAGGTCGTTCAGCGGGGGTTCCGGACCACCACTGAACGACCTCCTGCAGTCGATCTCCTGCCGGCGCCATTTTCCGTACGGAAAACGATTCGCGGCAAGAAATCGCTTCCTGAACCCCGCTGGACTCCCAGGAACTTTTGGCCAGCTTGGGGGGGCCTCCTGACCCCCACAAGACTTGCCAAAAGTCCAGCGGGGGTCCGGAACGACCTCCTGCATCGAATCGTTTTTGTCTATGGCTGCCGCCATTTTGCGGCGGCCATTTTGCAAAATGGCGCCGGCTGAAGACAACAGGATTCAATTGAGGGGGCCGTTCCGGACCGCCGCCGTTCTGGACCACCGCTGGATCCCCAGGTAATTTAAAGCATTTGGGGGGGGGGTTCGGGAGGGTGGGGGATTTAATTTAAAGGGTCGGGGTGGGTTTTAGGGGGTTTTAGTGTGCCGGTTTTCCTGCCCTCCCCCTTCCCCCGATTTACAATTTTTAACGATAAATCGGGGGAATTGGTATTGTATCGTGGCCCTAACGATTTTAGACGATTTAAAATATATCGGACGATATTTTAAATCGTCAAAAAACAATTCACATCCCTAATATTTGCTAACATTTGGTCTAAGAATTCAGTTAACTTGTACTTTTATGTGAACCTCAATGCCAAATCTGATTTGGAGGACCATAGTTGAGTACCCCATCCTATATAAAACCACTCCAGAAAACAGGATTTTGAGGAAGCGACATTGCAAGAAGTCTGAGTACTGTTACTGTCAATGCTGTAAAGGTAATTAAGTCTATTGCTAGTTATTTTTCTGAGGAGTTCATCTTAGCCAAGCCAGATAGGTCACTTGTACAGATTCGGTCAGAGATTTGAGTGTTTATTTTGAGGCTTAATTTAAGTAAGCTAGGCAACCACTACAACCCCTCACAGGGAGAGAGCCAGATCCACAACTTCATAATAAATAAAACATTGCCTAGACTCATAAGTGAAATAACGATGGCCACAGCTTTATTGGATTGATAATACAATGCACTCAAATCCTAAATACCTGAGCACACAACAAGTCATCCCACAACAGCAAGGGAGACCCGGAAAGTATTGGCATTTTTAAAAGAAAGACTTGTCTCTGAACCACCAGACCTGCTGCGTTCAAACAAAGCCCTGGTCCTTCCAAGAAGTATCAAAGCAGGGAACTATGGGTCAACCCACTGCCTCCAAGTGAAGCTGAATGCCCTAGTTCAATAGGGGACAACCAGTCTGCTGCCACATTGGAGACACTCTGACCTAGATGACAGACAGTTCCATAGCATTGTCTGTGAGGTCACAATATGTCAAGCAATCTCACTCCTCCTAGGCCATATACTCCCCCATGCTTGGGTAACTCCCACCACAAGACTTTGGCAGTTTGAGACAGTCTTGCCTGGGACCCCACCTCAACTAACCAAAGCTGTGACCATCGGCCTTGTGATTAGAACAAAGGCCACCAACTTGGATGCATGGGGCATGGTTGTCTTGTCTCCTAGCCCTTGCTACCAGCTAGGGTGGGGCAGAGTCTTAAAGAGATAGGCTACTGTTCCTAGCTAGCTAGCCCTAGGTAGCTAAGGTGATTCATATTAAATTTTTAAAATTATGAGTAGTGAAAAAGCCATGTACATTTTTAAAGTAAATGTGTTTACAACTGTAGTCCATTCACTAGTGGTTTCTCATTTGGACTACTGTAATAATGTATGCATGAACCTCTTTATCTTGCCCCTAAAAAGTATCTAGTGAATTTTAAAACCTGACACACTCATCAATTAGGGGATTCGCGAATATGTTGGGATCGCGTGCGCCGACCAGATTTTAAAAGCTACCCGGGTACGTATGCGTGCACAAATGAAAAGTTTTCAAAAAGGGGCAGGGCATGGGCATTCCAGAATTTAAACCTGAAATTTACACGTAAATACCTACGCGTACACGGCGCACAGCGGGGTCCCCCGCCACCTAACTTTACTTCTGCTATGGATGATATGTAAGTGCTAAAACAAAAAAATCTAGACAGATCAGCAGGGTTTTAAAGGCTAATGGGGGGGGGGGGGGGGGGGGGGGAGGGGAAGGAAGGCTATTAAACTAGGGTGGTTTGGAAGATCTATCTCTTAACTGGGCAAACTGGGAACAAACTGGTATTAGTGGCAAAGGCAGTGCGCCATTTACGTGATAGAAGAAGGATTTACATGTACATGCACGTGCCCACTTAAAATTCAGCGTGCTTGTGTGCATGGCCAGGCTATTTTATAACATGCGCGCATATACATGCGTCTGTTATAAAATAGCTGTATCCCTGGGCGCAGCCTGATGAATGTGTACACGTGTGTCTGCATGCAGCTTTGAAAGTTACCATTCTTGTGTATTATGGAACCTTCATGCAATTTTAGTTACATTAAAGGAGAGTCATTTTCAGTCAGGCCATTTTATCCAGAAAAGAATGTATGTACCTTGGTAAATACCTTTGAAAATTGCCCTTATATTGTGTGTTATTGCAGTTTTTATAGTCATTTTTACCTTATAGCTCATACACAAATCTTTAAATCATATTAAGAACCTTCCAGGTGATTTATATAACATGTTCCTGGTTTTTTTTAAACTCTTTATATATTACATTTTATAAATGTAGTGGTCTCTTGATTTATTGTGCATCGCCCTGTTTCTAAATTCCATTAGATTTATTTTTGTATATATATATATATATATATATATATATATACACCTACAGTAGGCTTCTTTTACGATGTAAATCAATATAACATATAAACTTTTGGCTTCCAAGTAGTATGAATCACAATTGTTAGAACAGGAAGGAGGCATCATCATTTATTTATTTATTTATTTACTCTATTTTATAGTCCGCTATTTTTGCATTGTTCAACTCAGAGTACAATAATTACATTCAGAATAATTATATTTAAACACAAATTAGAACAGTATTGAAACATTTTATAACAAAATGCAACATATACCACACTAGTCAATTAAAAGACTGTTCCGGAACATTTTGTATCAAAGCAGATTACAATCAAATTTTAGTAAGCTAACAGGAACAATAGCAGAACATTATGGGGCGGATTTTCAGAGCCCTGCTCGCGTAAATCCGCCCAAAACCGGGCGGATTTACGCGAGCAGGGCCCTGCGCGCCGGGAAGCCTATTTTACATAGGCCTCCCGGCGCGCGCAGAGCCCCGGGACTCGCGTAAGTCCCGGGGGTCTCGGAGGGGGGCGTGTCGGGGGCGGGCCCGGTCGTCGCGGCGTTCCGGGGGCGTGTCGGCAGCGTTTTGGGGGGCGGGTACGGGGGCGTGGCTACGGCCCGGGGGCGTGGCCGCGCCCTCCGTACCCGCCCCCAGGTCGCGGCCCGGCGCGCAGCAGGCCCGCTGGCGCGCTGGGGATTTAACGTCTCCCTCTGGGAGGCGTAAATCCCCGACAAAGGTAAGGAGGGGGTGTAGGACAGGGCCGGGTGGGTGGGTTAGGTAGGGGGAAGGGAGGGTAAGGTGAGGGGAGGGCAAGGAAAGTTCCCTCCGAGGCCGCTCCGATTTCGGAGCGGCCTTGGAGGGAACGGGGGGAGGCAGCGCGGCTCGGCGCGCGCAGGCTATACAAAATCGATAGCCTTGCGTGCGCCGATCCAGGATTTTAGTGGATACGCGCGGCTCCGCGCGTATCTACTAAAATCCAGCGTACTTTTGCTTGAGTCTGATGCGCAAGCAAAAGTAGGCTGATCGCGCTTCTTTTAAAATCTACCCCTATGTGCTCTTATAAAGCATAGCATTCATGGGAAGATGTCCTTGGTTCTTTCTTAAAGAACTGACTGAAGGAAGGCCTGGATGAGCTGCCAAGCCTTTGCTTTTTTTGAAAGTGCGGTAACATGGTGGAAAGTGAATGGGTAATGGAACTTCATTCCCGATCTCGTGGCAGTGGTGTTCCATGAAATTCAAATGCACACCACCTTTCCTTCCCCATCACCCTTCTCCCTCGTCCCTGGCATTATCACACTGTTTTCTCTCCCCCTCCCCACTGTCTGATATAATCACCTAATTTTCTCTCTCTTCCTCCCTACTCCCCATCCCAGAGTATAAGATTTACTGTCCTAATAAAGGAGATTGAAGGCCAAAGAGAGATTTTTCTGGTGATGTGTCTGTGGTATAAATCTGAAAGAACACCACAAAATGATATTTAGCTTTCATTTGTTTATTTTAAATTGTAATTATTTAATTCCACATGAGAAATCCTAAGTCTTTATCTCCATCCTCCCCTTTCTGCAATCTCCTAAAACAGATTTTACATGAAAAAATGTACAGAGGTAAAAATATTACAACATGCATATTATATTTACATGCACTGCTTTGTTGCCAACAAGAAAACCACGCAAAAAAAAAAAAAAAAGGGGGGAAAAATGTCACTTGGAACCCTTTGTAATGGGGTTGGATGTGGAATTGGCCCTAAGAAAGCCATGAGTAAACTGAATTGTAATTACAATAGAGTAAACCTTCCATACCAAAACAGCACTAACTGCCAGTAATCAAAAAGAAATAACCTTACATATGAAAAAACAATACCGGAAATATTACACCCAACCCTAAAAATGCCTGCAAATAGATAAATAAAAAAAAATAGAACATCACTACACATCCTATTTAGAAAAAAAGAACAAGACAGGCTGCAATAGATTCCAACATAGAATCTATATGGTAGCAGAACACCTTACCTTGGTCATTCATGCAAAGCATGGACAAATCCTCACCAAATACAGAATAGAGTATAAATAGAACTGTGCAGACAGCATATATATCAAATAACTCCCAATAATTAAAACTAATATGCGCTCCTTACCCGGGTACTTTTCATTTACACCCTGAGATTAATGTGGATTAGTGGAGTGGGGAGGAATGCACAAAATTTCTCCTTTTTCTCTCCTATACACTCTTTAAAACTCATTCTCTCGCTCATATTCACACTTGCATACTCCCTCTCTCTCATTCATGCTCATGCTCACACACATGCACAAACACACTCTTTCACTCACTGCTGCTCATATGCACACATAGATACTAATAAAAAGATGAAATATTTCAAAACATCTGATAAATAGAACATCCAATAAGTAAAACATTCTAGAAATGTCTCAAAACACGAATAAAATATTTCAAAATAGCAGAAACATCAAATACCCAATAATTAAAATTAATAAGGATTAAAAAAAACAAAACTCCCTGTTCTCCATACCTGGGATCTTTGATTTCCAGTCACCCTGAGATTGTCCTGTATTGGTGGGGAGAGACCACACAAACCTAATCCTCACTTACTCTTTCTCTGTTTCTCACACACACACACACACACACACACACACACACACTTAAACATATTCAGTCTCTCACACACTTCCTCTCTCATATACATGTGATTCTCTCACACATATTCCCTCTCTCTCACACATACATAGGCTTTCTCTGCTCCTCCCCACACACTGACAAGTTCTCACACACATCATTTCTCTGCCAAACGCACAGGCGCAGGATCTCATATACCCACACATTATGTGTATGTTTGTGAACCTGTGTGTATGTATATGAGTGTGTGTGCGTGTACATACAGTATGCGAATCTAAATGTGACACATAGGCTCTCACACACACATATGCACACATAGGCTCATTCTCTCAACTGCTCCCTCTCAAATACACATCCATGCTCTCTCACATACTCTCACATACATAGATTGTCTCTCTCCCCCACATACACAAACAGGGTCTAACTCTTATACACAAGTGCTGTCATATACATAGGCTCTCAATCTGTCTCTCTTTCTCTTTCTCTCTCTTTCACATATACACACACACACACACACACGCACATGCATTTGTTCTCTCATTCATTCCTTCTTTCACACAAATATTCATGCCCTTACACATATTCATATGCACACAGACTCTTACATGCACATACACACCTGCTCTCACTAACAGCCTCATTCTTTCTCTCTCTCTCTCTCTCTCTCTCTCACTCACACACACACACACAAGTACTCTCTCTCATACACACAGGCCTTGGAGTATCTCTCATCTTCTTGCCCCCTACAACCCTTCTAGAAAAATCCAATCTCACAAAAGGCCCTTCTTTCTTCCTCCCTATCCTTTTTTTCTAAAAACCTGAACTGCACAAAGCTGAGGGCCTTCAGCTGCTGTGCCCCCAGACAGCAGCATGCAGTCAAGGACTTCAAGAGATTCAATGAATCCCCAGCCCTAATTAAATTGTTTTTTTTATTTTTTTTTTAGCCATGGCCAAAGAAATGTCCAACAGGGCTACAGTGGACCACATCCCACTATAGCATGAAGAGGGCCTCCCACTCTCTTCACACTGGCAGGTCCACTACAGCCCCACTGGGCTGCTCTTTGGGCTGTGGTGGAAATGGGTTCTGCCATGGTCCCACCTGGCCTCTCCAGACCATGGTGGGATGGAGTCCATTGCAACCAAGCCAGGCTTGTCTTCATGCCACAGTAGGATGTGGTCCACTGCAGCCCTGCTGGACTTTTCTTTGGCCATGGCTGAAAAAAAAATAAAAAAAAATAAGTTAATTAGGGCTGGGGATTCATTGAACCTCTTGAAGGCCTTGACTGCATACTGCTGTCTTGGGGGCATAGCAGCTGAAAGCCCTCAGCTTTGTGCAGTTCAAGTTTGTAGAAAAAAAGGATAGGGAGGAAGAAATAAGGGGCTTTTGTGAGATCGGATTTCTCTAGAAGGGTTGTAGGAGGCAAGGATATGGGAGATACTCCAAGGCCTGTTTGTTCATACATTTGAAAGTGAAGCAGAAGGTTTTGAATTGTATCATGGCTTCAAGGTTGTATAAGATGGACCTTCTAAGATCTGATGCTTTAACTCTTACCAAGTTCTGGCTGCTGTGTTTTGCATAAGGTATAGCCATTTCAAGCTGGTGTTTGGAAGATACAATTCCATAGTGAATTACAATATTCTAATTAATTGTTGATTAGAGCATGAATAATAGAAGTCAGGTTATATTGATTAAGGTATTTGCACAGTTGCTGAATCTGGCATAGGTACATAAAGGAAGCTTTCAGTACCACAGAGATATGAGATGTGATCAGCATGCTTCATTTTCACCATAATAATTATAATATTTCAGGATCAGTATGGATGACAAAGAAAAATGATAGTCTCCATTATAGTTTGACTTGAATTGCTAAATTTTCATCCTGTAACAATAACCAAATGTTAGTAGAATGTTGCGGTCCCGGTCGCACAACTTGCGACCGGGTCCTTACCTTCCGCTCCGGGCCGGCAGCGCTCGGGGAATCGCCTCTCGGGAGGCCCGCGACAAAGCACGCTCCTTGTTGGGCCTGCTCAGGCCTTCTCACTGCGGCGTCTCCACAAGGGAGACGCCGCAGAGTCCCTGAACGTGACCCCTCACTTTTGGGGCACGTGCTTGCGAGGAAGCCCAATTTAAAGGGCTTTTCCCTCCGGACCGCAGCCCGCCCCCAAAATGACGTCAGACGCCGGCTTGTATTTAAGCCGGTGTCTGCTTACAGGAAACTGCCTTGCAACAAGTTCCTCTTGCTGCAGCGCCTGGATCTCTGCTTCCAGCTCGGATCCCTGTCTCTTACTTGGACCCTCGACTCCTGCTTGGACCCTTGACTCCAGCTTGGACCCTTGACTCCGGCTTGGATCCTCTGCTCCTGCCTGGATCTCTAGTTCCGTATCTGGATTCTCGCCTCTGGATCTTTGGCCTGTTCCTTCGGTTCTTGACCTCTGTCTGCTCCTGACCTCCGTTCCTGCCGCCTACCTCGACCTCGGATCTTCTTGCCTCGTCTCGTCTCCAGTGATCTCCTAAGTCCCAGCAGCCCGTGACCCCACAAGCTCCTCTCGGGGGGGCCCACGGGTCTCCAGGGTGACGTTGTCATCTTCCCATCAGTGATCACCTAAGTCCCAGTGGCCTGGGACCTCACGAGCTCCTGTCGGGGGGTCCGTAGGCTTCCAGGGCGAAGACTCTCTTCCTAGCTTGGCTTGACACCGCCTACCAGCCTACTGCCTCGCAGTGGAGATCCCTCATCTACCATCCTCCCACTCTCCTAGGCCGGCCCAAGGGTCCACCACCTGACCGCAACAGTTAGCAAGGCCATGGACTCGGCGGACTTGTCAGGTCTCCAGGCCATTCCGGGTATGGCCCAATGGTTACAGCAACAGCAGCACTGTTTAGATGTGTTGGCGGCCACCGTGGAACGACTAGCCAATTGTCTAGACGCAGTACCTACGGAAACCCCCCAGGTTCCAGCACCCCTGCCGGTGCTAAGCATCAACACTTCCACTCAGCTGCCGGCACCTTCTTGTTACTCCGGGGAAGCCAAGGCCAGTCGGGGTTTCCTGAACCAATGTTTCATCTGGTTCTCCCTGCTCCCTAACCAGTTCCCTACGGATTCCGTGAAAGTGGCCTACATCCTGTCTCTGCTGGACGGGAAGGCCTTGTTGTGGGCTTCTCCCATGTAGGAATGAAGCGATCCGCTCCTAGACAACCTGTCCCAGTTTGTGACCAGCTTTAAACAAGCATTTGATGAACCGGCACGACTGGCTACCGCCACTTCAAAACTGTTGCAGTTAAAGCAGGGGGTCATGTTCCCTAGTGGACTACGCCATCGAGTTCCGGACCCTCGCCCTTGAGGTGGGCTGGCGTGAGGATACCCTTAGGGCCCTCTTTCTGAAGGGACTAGCGGCGCGAATAAAGGATGAACTGGCCGTTCGCGACGTTCCGGATGATCTCAACGCGTTGATAGACTTGGCGGGGAGAGTTGACCGTCGCTTGCAGCAAAGGGCCAAAGAAAATCGTCCCTTCCGGCGCATGGTATCACTGGCTCCAGCCTTCTCTAGACCGCTGACCACAGCTCACCACCAAGGTTAGGCTCACTCTGCGGCGACCCCTGAAGAGCCCATGCAACTGGGGCATACATCTTTATCAGCAGAGGAGCATCAATGCCGCCGCTCTTTGGGTCTTTGCCTCTATTGTGGAGCAAAAGGGCACTTCTTGGCCCAGTATAAGGAAAGGCCGGAAAACTCCAAAACCTAGGAGGTTCTGAGGAGCTACTCCTAGGTTGCGTTACTTCCGCTCCTCAATACCTGTTACTTTGGAGTATTCCAGTGGTTCCTTTGAGACTCTCACCTTTATTGACTCTGGAGCGGGCGGTAATTTCATTGTGAACGATTTGGTGCAGCAGTTGCACATTCCTGTTCTTCCCCGAGAGACACTGCTGCGAATAACCTCCATTCGGAGAACACTCCTTCCAGGGAATATCTCTGCCACCACAGAACCTCTCATCCTTCAGACCGGGATTCTACATTCTAAAAGAATTTCCTTTCTAGTGCTGGAAAAAGCTGTCCACTTGGTAATCCTTGGCCTACCCTGGCTACAACTTCATTTGCCAGTAATCCATTGGGACACTCTGCAAATTGCTAGATGGAGTTCCTTTTGTTTTGACAACTGTCTCCAGATCCCTCGGGCACCCAGCATTCCCCTTCTGCACACGGAAGTAAGACCTCCGCCAGTCTATGCAGACTTCGCCGATGTCTTCTCCAAAAAGAAGGCGGAGATCCTTCCCCAACATCACCCTTTTGATTGAGCGATTGAACTAGTACCCGGAGCTACGCCGCCCCGCGGGAGAGTGTACCCATTATCATTACCAGAAACTAAGGCTATGTCGGAGTACATAACAGAAAACCTTGCTAAGGGTTTCATATGACCTTCAAAATTGCCAGCGGGGGCTGGGTTCTTCTTTGTGGGGAAAAAGGATAGCTCCTTAAGGCCCTGCATTGATTACCGAGGCCTAAACGCCATCACCAAGCGAGACCGCTATCCACTACCATTGATTCCCAAACTTCTTGACAGACTTCAGGGGGCGAAAGTATTCACCAAGCTAGACCTACGGGGTGCCTATAACCTGGTTCGTATTCGTCCTGGGGACGAGTGGAAGATGGCATTCAACACCAGGGATGGACATTATGAGTATCTTGTAATGCCGTTCGGCTTGTGCAATGCCCCTGCGGTCTTCCAGCATTTAATGAATGAGGTACTTCGAGATCTCCTCCACTCATCCGTTATAGTATACTTGGACGACGTGGTTATCTACTCTCAAGACTTGAAATCCATAGACAACATGTGAGGGAAGTTCTTCAAATCCTCCGAGATAACTACTTATACGCTAAGCTAGAAAAGTATATGTTTGAGCAAGTCTCTTCCCTTCCTCAGATACATAGTTTCTGCAACTGGCTTCCAAATGGACCCAGGGAAAGTGGCAGCTATTCGGGATTGGCCTCGCCTCCGAGGCCTGAAATCATTGCAACGTTTCTTAGGCTTTGCAAACTTTTACAGACAATTCATTCCTCATTACTCTGCCAAAGTGGCGCCACTCACCGCCCTTACCAGGAAGGAGGCCGATGCGGTGGAATGGCCAGAGGCAGCCCGCCAGGCATTTGAGAACCTCAAGAAGAACTTTGTTCAAGACATTTGCCTTCGCCATCCAGACCCTCTCCATCCATTTGTTGTGGAGGTGGATGCTTCCAATGTAGCTGTAGGTGCTGTATTATGTCAATATGTATTCTATACAGGAACATCGGTATATAAAAATGAAAAGTAAATAAATAAATAAATACATAAATAAATACACTTCGTCTGGAAGATTGTTGCCATGCTCCTATTACTCTAAAAAGTTCTCCCCCGCCGAATGCAACTACAGCATCGGGGATAAAGAACTCTTAGCGATCAAATTAGCGTTTGAGGAGTGGAGACAATGGTTGGAGGGGGCAGCACACCCTATTGCTGTCTCCACGGACCATAAGAACTTAGAATTCCTATGCCAAGCGTAACGACAGGCATGGTGGCCGCTGTTCTTTAATCGTAATCGATTCAACTTCACGCTTCGCTACAACCAGCTTGCAAGAATGTACAAGCAGATGCCTTATCCAGGATCTCCATACAGGAGGAGGGAGAGGAACAGCCTCAGTATATCCTAGACCCGGATAGAGTTATTTTGTCCAGTACATCTGTAAGCTCGGATGGGAAAACTGTTTCCCACCGTGATCACAAGAAAGCTCTGGCTTGGGCGCACAAATCCTATACCGGGGGCCATGCGGGCTGAGAGAGGACACTTGATTTACTCAACCGCTTTTATTGGTGGCCTACCATAAGGCAAGATACCCGCATCTATGTTATTTCCTGCCCCGTGTGTGCACGACAAAAACCTAGAGTTGGGAAGCCTTGGGGATTGTTAAAGCCTCTACCCATACCCACTGAGCCTTGGACACACATCGCTACGGACTTTGTGGTAAATCTCCCTGCGTCCGAGGGGAATACGGTCATCTGGGTCACTGTAGACCGCTTCTCCAAGATGGCGCACTTTGTCTCTCTACCCAAACTACCGTCTGCACCTGAACTCGCTCAACTCTTTGCCCATCATATTTTCCATATCCACGGACTTCCTCAGGACATTGTGTCCGATCAAGGGCCCCAGTTTACGGCTTGATACTAGAGAGCATTGTGCAAACAATCCAATGTACAACTCAGCTTGTCTTCAGCCTTCCATCCTCAGAGCAATGGACAAACGGAGCGCACCAATCGCTCTTTAAAGACTTTTCTCCGCGCTTTCACCAACAAAAGACAAAATAACTGGGTGAGACTACTGCCTTTAGCCGAGTTCTCCTACAACAACCACACTCACTCAGTAACAGGCAAGTCTCCGTTCCTCACTGTGTTTGGGAAAACTTAAGCCACCGCTACCTTAGGCCACTCCCAGTACCTCACCGGCAGTTCAGCTGTCAGCTCAACAACTGCATAAGCTCTGGCTCGACATCCAAGACAAGCTTACCATAGCTGCTCGGACGGCTAAGAGATGGACAGACCATTATCACCAAGACGCACCAGTCTTCCTTCCAGGGGATCGGGTATGGCTTAGTACTAGGAATATTTATCTCCGAGTCCCCCTCCGGAGGTTGGCCCCACGATTTTGTGGTCCATTCTGCGTGGCTGAGAGGATAGGTATCCTATCGCTTACGCCTACCCTCCTCTATGCGCATTCATAATGTGTTCCATGTTTCTCTGCTAAAGCCTCTCATTCTTTCTAGATTTCACTCCAAGGTCCCTGAGACAGCAGACATAGCAGTACAATCTGATCCCATCTACCAAGTTCGGGACGTCCTAGATGTCCGGTTCCATCAAAGGAGCTGGGAGTACTTGATTGCCTGGGAGGGCTGTGGTCCTGAGGATAACACCTGGGAACCTGCCCGTCATATCCTGGACAAGACCCTGCTGCACCACTTCCATCTCAACCATCCTGGTAAACCGGGCCCTTCTAAGAGGGGGTGTAAGAGGGGGGGTACTGTTGCGGTCCCGGTCGCACGGCTTCTGACCGGGTCCTTACCTTCCGCTCCGGGCTGGCAGCGCTTGGGGAATTGCCTCTCTGGAGGCCCGCGACAAGGCACGCTCCTTGTCGGGCCTGCTCAGACCTTCTCACGGTGGCGTCTCCACGAGCGAGACGCCGCCGAGTCCCTGAATGTGACCCTTCCCCTTCGGGGCACGTGCGCGCGCAAGGGGAAGCCCAATTTAAAGGGCTTTTCCCGCCGGACCGCGGCCCGCCCCCAAAATGACGTCAGACTCCGGCTTGAATTTAAGCTGGCGTCTGCTTACAGGAAACTGCCTTGCAACAAGTTCCTCTTGCTGCAGTGCCTGGATCTCTGCTTCCAGCTCGGATCCCTGTCTCTTACTTGGACCCTTGACTCCTGCTTGAACCCTCGACTCCAGCTTGGACCCTCAACTCCGACTTGGATCCTCTGCTCCTGCCTGGATCTCTAGTTCCGGATCCGAATTCTTGCCTCCGGATCTTCGGCCTGTTCCTTCAGTTCCTGACCTCTGCCTGCTCCTGACCTCAGTTCCTGCCGCCTGCCTCGACCTCGAACCTTCTTGCCTCATCTCGTCTCCAGTGATCTCCTAAGTCCCAGCGGCCCGGGACCCCATGAGCTCCTCTCGGGGGGCCCACGGGTCTCCAGGGTGAAGTCGTCATCTTCCCATCAGTGATCACCTAAGTCTCAATGGCCTGGGACCTCACAAGTTCCTCTCGGGGGGTCTGCAAGCTTCCAGGGTGAAGACTCTCTTCCTAGCTCAGCTTGACACCGCCTACCGGCCTACTGCCTCGCAGTGGAGAGCCCTCATCTACCATCCTCCCACTCTCCTAGGCCTGCCCAAGGGTCCATCACCTGACCGCAACATAGAATAAGCCATATGTAATTCCTCTGGCTGCAGGCTCCTCCGACATTGTTTTTGCACTGTGCTGTATCCACTGGATCTGACTAGGAAGCAGACCGCAATCCCTGAGCTTTATAGGCCCTGCATCTGAGACTTCCTGTGGCTCTTGCTGATGACATCATCACTGCTTTGAGATATAAGGAAGTTCAGTGCACCTAGCCAAAGCCTCAGGTTTTTCTGAGATTCCTCTGCCAAGGTGTCGTTCCTCCTGATCTGTCTCCTGTTCCTGCTTGTCTACCTGTCTGTTTGCCTGCCTCCTTTCAATTCCACTCCAGTCTTTCCTGTTTACCTTCCAGCTCTGCTCACTGTCCTGGTTCCTGGTTACCCTGCTTTTCCTTTGCCTTTGAACTCACTTGGTGTTGCTGATTCGGACTGGCCCTTTGACGTTGCTTTGCTTGCTGCCTGCCCTGACCTTTAGTCTGCCTGGAATCTGGCTGTCCTGACCATAGCCTGCAACACATCACCGGCCTCCTGTCGAGGCCTAGTGTGTGTCTGCACAAACTAGGCTGTGCCAATCTAACAGCAGTACTAGGGGCTAGGGGTGTGCATTCGTATTGACCGCATATGTAAAACGCTACGCATATTTTTTTTTTAACTTAAAAAAGTGATGTGACATAAACGATCGGATTTCCCACATATCCAACATAGCTATGTTGGATATGTGGGAAATCGCGATTGTTGAGCCAAAATAAAAATTTAAACCCCCTCACCCTCCTTAATCCCCCCCTCAGACTTACCACAACTCCCTGGTGATCGAGCGAGGAGTGAGGACGCCATTTCTGCAATCCTTGGCGAGAAGCATGTGACGTCGGCGCCGCGTCGGAGTGACGCGGCGTCACGTGATTCCCGGCGGGTTCGCGCCGGAAGGCTCGTTCGGCCCAAAAAGAACTTTTGGCCAGCTTGGGGGGGTCAGGAGGCCCCCCCAAGCTGGCCAAAAGTTCTTTTTGGGCCGAACGAGCCTTCCGGCGCGAACTCGCCGGGAATCAAGTGACGCCGCGTCACTCGACGTGGCGCCGACGTCACATGCTTCTAGCCAAGGATTGCAGAAATGGCGTCCTCACTCCTCGCTCGATCACCAGGGAGTTGTGGTAAGTCTGGGGGGGGGGGGATTAAGGAGGGTGAGGGGGTTTAAATTTTTTTTTTTGCACATATGGACATATACCCAACTTATTTAATTTTTTTTATGTCCATATTGACCGCAAATGGGACCCCCTTTGGACATATTGACATATGGACATAAACCTTTGCTCTGCACATCCCTACTAGGGGCTTACTTTCCTGAAACATGACACCACAGTTGTACTATTTATCCTCATGTTACTCTATAATTGAAACTGAGCTACTGTTTTTAATCCTCTTTTTACATTTTTGGGAGATTTGTCAAACATTTGTTTTCTGCAGCTTGCCATTTTCTTGCCTCAAGACTTCTAATCTACTAATAAGGACTTTGATTCATGAATAATACACTGGATGAGTAAATAGCTTTCTTCATCCCCATGCTTCCACTATATCTGTAATGATAGTGATTTGTTGCATTTATCCTACAAAAATCAAAATCATATAGTTGCAGTACAATTCTTAATGCTCCTCTTTGCTATAGCTTTGCAATAGTATTTTTTCCCTATGGCACATCTTTGTAGTACCTTTGGTTAATTATTCATATTTACTGTACCATATGACTCTGATTTTGATCTCTGCTCCTTCATTTTTAATTAATTCCTGTACCTGCCCGCAATTCTTGCCTTGTACATGTCAAGGTATTATTACTTATTGCAAATTATTTAATATAAATTTATCTTCTGGTGTTCTAAAAAATACCAGATGGGCTTCATATTGTACTCTGCTCATCCCTTCTGCAACACTGCTTGAGTCAAATTAAGCTAAAAAGTTCCATGATGGATTGGTTTAAATTGCTGTGCATGATCTAGAAGTAGACTGTAGCATACTATGGATGTAAAGTTATGTGATGCATATCCCATATGCAGCTGAATGACTTCAGTCTTTAGAAAGTGCATCAAGCATTTTCAAAGTAAAATCAAATGTATGACAGCTTTTTTTTGACAGTTTATTTATTACATGCTAAACATTAATCTATAAGCATGGTACAAAGGCATAAAAATATAAAATCATCAGCAATCAAATAAACAATTCAATAAAAATGTCTTGCATTTATAAAATTACCCAAAAAGTGACTTAAGGGATTTTTTCTTTAATATATTTGAATTAGAAATATCATCTGTTTGTATGGCTCTTAAATGATTCTAAATGTGAACATACTGGATATATGCGCAGGGGCAGGGCCAGATTTAAGATCTTGGTGCCGTAGACAGTGCCATGGTGATGGGTGCAATTTTGAAACTGTGAAGGCAAATGGCATTATAACAAACAGAAGCTGGAACTATTTATTATAGGTTTTATCCCATTTGGGGAGGGGACGTCAGTTTTGTAATAGCCCACATAAGAAAGTCAGCAAATAAACACATAGGGCCAGATTTTCAAAGGGGTACGTGCGTACCCCCCGAAAACCTGCCCAAAGTTTCCCCTGCACGTGCCGAGCCTATGTTGAGTAGGCTCAGCGTCACGCGCAAGCCCCGGGATGCGCATAAGTCCCAGGGCTTTCCTGGGGGGCGTGTCGGGGGCATGTCACGGCGGTGCGTCATTTGGGGGCGGGGCTGTGCGCATGATTCCGGCCCGGGGGCGTTTCGGGGGAGTGGCTGATGCCTCCGAAATGGCTCCCAGGCCTGGGAATCGCGCGCCAGCAGCCCGCCCGGCGCGCGCATTTCCGCCTGCTTCGGGCAGGCGTAACTTGTGCAACAAAGGTAGGGGGGATTTAGGTAGGCCTGGGGGGGTGGGTTAGGTAGGGGAAGGGAGGGGAAGGTGTGGGGGGGTGGAAGGAAAGTTCCCTCCGATTTTGGAGCAGCCTCAGAGGGAACGGAGGCAGGCTGCCGATTTTACACAGCCTTGCGCACATCGATCCCAGATTTTAACAGATATGCGCGGCTACGCACATATCTATTAAAAATCCCACGTGCTCTTGTTTGTGCCTGGTGCGCGAACAAAAGTATGCATATGCGTAAATTTGTAAAATCTACCCCATAAGTTACAATACATTTCAAAGCATCCTTACACATGTATGTGCACTATCAGGCAAATTTTAAAATAAATGCACATGCACCCATACATGCGCATATCGACGTCTGAGCAGAGATAAGCTGGAAATTTAAATCAGGTACACATTTGCACACACACGATTGAAAATACATCTACCGGGGCACATTTTAAAAATCAGCGCACGCGCGAACAAATGTACGCTGGATTTTATAATATATGCACATAGCCACGCGTATCTTATAAAATACGGGGTCGGCGTGCGCAAGGGGGTGCAAATTTGTGCAACTTGCGTGCGCTGAGCCGTGCGCGTGCTGCCTGTTCCCTCCAAAGCCGCTCCGAAATCAGAGTGGCCTCAGAAGGAACTTTCCTTCCACCCCCCGCACCTTCCCCTCCCTTCCCTTACCTAACCCCACTTCCCCGGCCCTATCTAAACCCCCCCCCCCCTTACCATTGTTGTAAAAGTTATGCCTGCCTCTGGCAGGTGTAACTCTCACGCGCCAGTGGGCTGCTGGCACGCCATCTCCCAACCTGGGGGCTGTTCCGAAGGCCTCGGCCAAGCCCCCGGAACGCCCCTGGGCTGGCTCCATGCCCCTGACACGCCCCCCAGAACGCCCCGAACGGCGCGCCGCCCACCCGACACGCCCCCCACGCCCCCCTAGCGAAGCCCCGAGACTTGCTTGCGCACACCGCCGAGCCTATGCAAAATAGGCTCGGCATGCGCAGGAGCATTTTAAAAGGGTTACGCACGTACCTTATGCGCGTAACCCTTTTAAAATCTACCCCACCATGCATAAGTAAGCTCCTATTTTTGAGGTTACTTGAGAAAACCTACTTCACCTCACGCGAGGGACATTCCCAGATTTTCCAGTTAGTCCATTGGTTTGCCCAGTAAATCTGGAGGTCATCCAGACTCTTCTGGTTCTTCATCCTGCATGTCCCCCAGTTGATCCGGTGCCCTCACCTTATCATGCAAGCCCAAAAATGAGAGATCTGCAGACTTGCGCTTCACCAGGAGCAGCAGTAAAGTTACACAGCTGACAAGCCATCAAGGGCTGTGGCCTCCTGTTTTAAAATATGGAGTTACGCACATAACAGTGGGCCCTGCCTCAGAATGCTCATGCCACTCCCATGCACTGGCCCTTTTCCACCCCCTTAGGCACATATGTTTAGGCACATATGTGCCTAAATCCCAGCTTTTAAAATCCATGTTGCTCACACATGCTTTTCAAATCGACCCATAAGAAAATTATCCAAGGAAAACTACCTGCATATAGTTAAAAACCTGCTAATTAGCATGCAGAAATTATTGGAGAAAATTTGCATGCATATATTTGGAAATTGGAAAGTATGCACGTAAATTCCAAGCTTCTCCCCAATTCCACTCTGGAAGTGCCTCTGGTTAGTCTAGGTAAATTTGCGTGCATATTGGACATATCAGGTGGGCAGTTATAGAGCAAACCATTTCTATGGGTTAAAGCACTGTTTTACCCATGGAAATGCCTGGAAAATTGGAAAATTACCCTCCCCATGTCTATGGGAAAAATGCTTCATAAAACGATTCTCTAAGTGTTGGAAAAGTGGACCCTTGAGCTGAGATGAGATTGCTGCTACACCCAAGGAATGGCCCCTGGAGGTCCTCGTTGTCAGTGCAGCAGTTCTGGGAGGGAAGACCCACAGGAGCTTCACCTATACCGGCCCTCATTCCCCGCAGGTTGAGCCCTTGGGTAGTGGGGCTGGCAGGACTTAGGCACAGGTCTTCCCAGGCATGGAACCAGCAGGCGAGGAAGGACGCAGTGTCAGAAGAGTCCAGGGGTAGAGTAGGGATGTGCAGAGGGACGCCATACGTTGCATTCGGTATTCGTATTTGTCGGGGAGCAGATATGTTGCATTCGGCAAGGAGGGCCCCTGATACGTTCATGCGTTAATTCTTAATCGTTTCCCGGCTAACATTGAATTAACTACAACTCCCCACCCTTCTGACCCCCCAAGACTTACCAAAATTCCCTGGTGGTCCAGCGGGGGGGTCTGGGAGCCATCTCCTGCACTCTCGCCCTCGGCTGCCGGTATTCAAAATGGGGCCGATAGCCTTTGACCTTACTATGTCACAGGGGCTACCGGTGCCATTGGTCGGCCCCTGTCACATGGTAGGAGCAATGGATGGCCGGCACCATCTTGTGCTCCTACCATGTGATAGGGGCTGACCAACGGCACCGGTAGCCCCTGTGACATAGTATGGGCAAAGGCTATCGGCGCCATTTTGATTACTGGCAGCCGACGGCCCGAGTATCACATTTAGCCTTCCTCCGGAAGGGCATTCCAGGCATCCACCACCCTCTCCATGAGAAATATTCCTGACATGGTTCTGAATCTTCCTCCCTGGAGTTTCAAATCGTGACCCCTAGTTCTACTGATTTTTTTCCAACGGAAAAGGTTTGTTGTTGACCATGATCATTAAAACCTTTCAAGTATCTGAAAGCCTGTATCATATCACCCCTGCTCCTCCTCTCCTCCAGGGTATACATATTTAGGTTCTTCAGTCTCTCCTCATAAGTCATTTTATGAAGACCATCCACCTTTTTGGTCACCCTTCTCTGACTGCCTCCATCTGGAGACAGTACTCCAGGTGAGGCCTCACCAAGGCCCTGAACAAGGGGATCATCACTTCCTTTCTCTTACTTGACATTCTTCTCTCTATGCAGCCCAGCATTCTTCTGGCTTTAGCTATCGCCTTGTCACATTGTTTTGCTGATTTCAGATTGTTAGACACTATCACCCCAAGGTCTCTATCCTGCTCCATGCACATCAGCCCTTCACCCCCCATCAAATACAGTTCTTTCATATTTCCACACCCCATAGGCAGGACTCTACACTTCTTGGCATTGAATCTCAGCTGCCATATCTTCGACTACTCTTCCAGCATCCTTAAATCCCATCTTATTCTCTCCACTCCTTCCGGCATGTCCAAAGACAAGAACCAACAAAGAACAGAATGCCTTGAAAAAGCAATGAAGGATCATGGAGGACTCCTGCAGTGAAGAGCTGGAACTGATGGTCCAGGAGCAGTTTGACTCCATGACTGACTCCTTGAGAAGGCAACGATGGAGTGAAGGAAGGCCCTCTTTATAGGGATGAAGAGGAAATGCCTTGGAACGTCAGTAGGAGGAGCCTAGAAGGACAGCCCATGCTGGTCCTTTAACTGGATCAGAGAGGTACGGCTGCGCACCTAAGAGGAGGGCAAGACCTTGGAGAGTGGCGTCATGCAGCACAGGAGGAAGCAGGCCCTAACAATGGCGGCTCCCTGCTGCGAAGAAAGAAGAATGATGGCAGCTCCCTGCTGCATGAAGAAGAGCTCCGGGACAGCCTCCTGGCAGCAGAAGAGGACCCGGGTGATGTCGGCCTCCGAGCCATGGAAGGGGAGCTTCAGGGCAGCCTCCAGGCCACTGAAGAGGATGTTGAAGGTGGCCTCCAGGCTGAGAAGAACCTGTGGAGTTGGGCGGCGGCAGTCTCCAGGCCGCATGAGGGGAAGCAAGGCAGCAGCGGCCTCGCCGCGAAAGAGGACTTGAAGTCGGCAGCAGCTCCGGTGGGCGGCTCCCAGGCTATAAGGAGATGGCGGTGTGTCAGCGGCGGTCAGCCCACTGTAGAAGAGGAGCATCATTTGCAGTCTCCTGGCAGGTGAAGAGGGTTCGGCGGATGGCGGCCTCCAGGCAGCACAGGAGAGGCAAAAGTGGCAGCTCCGAGCCCTGGAAGGTGGCAGGCGGCCAGCTGTCTCCAGGCCGCGAAGAAGCATGGAGGCAGTCTCCGGACTGCGAGACTGAATGGCAGCGGTCTCCAGGCTGCAACGGGCGGCGAGAGATGTCAGTGGAGAGGTATGAGGCTGTTTGTGAGACTAGCTCACAGCAGAATCATAACAGTGAGTGAGAGGTAGACTTTATTTTTGAATGTGTGTTTGTATGTCTGACAGAGAGGCAAGAACTGGGGTTACATCTTTGTATAAGAGGGACTCTGTGTTTCTATAACAGAGGGAAGCTGTGTGTGTGTGAGTGTGTGCATGTAAGAGATCTTGAGGCTTCTACGCACCATTTTTCTTCTCCCTTCAGCTTCCTTCCACACATTAATTGAGACATTTTTCCTATTCACCTCCTGCCTCAATGCCTTCACTGGGGGAAAGGAGGAAGGTAACAGGGAACTCATCAGCCACTTACTGGAATCATCACCTATCTGGTCCTCTTGTTGCAAAATGACCCAATGCACCAATTTCCATCTGTATCTTCAACTTACACTCTTGATTTTATTTACAAAGTTGAAAAAGGACCATGAAAAATTGGCATTGGCATAAGGCAATCCCTACTTATAGAATGCTTAAAAGATAATGTCTTGGGTAATTGATTTCTTGGTGTTTGAGATACTAAGGTAAAGCTGGCAATCTTGCCTATTTTCACATAAGTCTAGTTTCTAGCACTTACAGATAGGCATGTACAGCAAAAAAATATTTGTTTCATTTTAAAATTCATTTCATGGGGACCCTAAATCATTTTTAGTTTCAAAAACAAACAAAAAATAATAATTGTTTTTAGTTGATTCATTTTTGTTGCGTTGGAGGTGGTCCCGTAGGTAAGGACCAATGGGTCCCCACCGTCGGCAGGCAGAGTGGGGCTGATAGACAGAGGCCGCTGGAGCTTCACCTATACCAGCCCTTGTTCCCCGCGGGTTGAGCTTTTGGGTGCCGGGGCCGAAGGACTTAGGTGGGCCTCTGTATGTCGTTTGCAGTAGGAGTTGGTTCAGCCTGGAGACAGCAGGTGAGAGATGGTACAGTCTTACCCCAGTCTGGGTAATATCCTGGGAACTCGGGCGCCAATGGAACGAAGGCAGACAGAAGGCGCTTGAGCAAAAGCAGGCCAAAGCCTGAAGAAACCACGTCCAGGGAGTAAGCTGAAGAGGCGTCTAAAAGTAGGCTTGAGTCAGGGCTGGTGGCAATCTGAAGGCAGTGGCAAGCAAGGCTGAAGTCTGATCACAGAGATGGTCAAATGCGTAATTGAATGAAGCAGAGGTCAGGGTCTTGAGATAGGCAATACGTAGTCGGACGAAGCAGAGGTCTGGGTTTGGAGATAGGCAATGTGTAGTTGGACGAAGCAGAGGTCTGGGTCTGGAGATAGGCAGTAGCATAGTCAGGCAAGGCAGAGGTTGGGGTCTGGAGATAGGCAGTAGCGCAGTCAGGCAAAGCAGAGGTCTGGGTCTGGAGATAGGCAGTAGCATAGTCAGGCGAAGCAGAGGTCTGGAGATAGCCGTAGAGTAGTCAGGTGAAGGAGGATCTGGGGCTGGAGATATGCAGTAGCATGGGTCAGGCAAAGCAGAGGTCGGCGGTCTGGAGATAGGCAGTAGTGTAGTCAGGCGAAGCAGAGGTCTGGGTCTGGAGATAGGCAGTAGCATGGTCAGGTGAAGCAGAGGTTGGGATCTGGAGATAGGCAGTAGCGTAGTCAGGCGAAGCAGAGGTCTGGGTCTGGAGATAGGCAGTAGCATGGTAAGGCAAAGCAGAGGTCTGGGTCTGGAGATAAGCAGAAGCGTAGTCAGGCGAAGCAGAGATCTGTGTCTGGAGATGATCAATGGCAAAGTCAGGCAAAGTCAAGGTCCGTGTACTCAGTCTGATACATAAGCAGGGTAGGACGAAGAGACAGGAACCAGGAACACGAGGAACAGGGATGCAGGGATGAAATGAATCTCTAGGAAGCAACGAGTACTCGACCAGTGAGGAGACCTGTTGTAAAGGCAATGCTAGGGAGCAGAGCCTGAGCTTAAATACTGTAGTTAGGTTGATGTCATCATCCGGGCCCGCGGCTAGGTTCCTGCCGCGGTCCCTACCTAAAATCAATAGTGCCATGCACACGCCTAGGGAGGGGCGTGGCGTGCGTAGCAGCGTCTCTCAGCAGGCCATGCGGGAAGGCCCGACGAAGAAGTGGAAGCAAGACCAGGAATGCTGGGGACTGTGGCAGAGCCGGAGACACAGAGGGAGGCCCAAGGACAGAACTGAAGGCCCACTGCAGCCAGCGAGGAGGAACCAGAGGCTGGAGTCCACTGTAGAAGGGTGAGGGGGCGCGAGGTCTGCCGCAGAATGCACACGTAACAGTACCTCCCCTTTACGCCCCTCTCTTGGAGGTTGTTGGTTTTCCCGGATGGGCACGATGGAAGTTCAGGAGGATGGTTTTGTCCAGGATGTTCTGAGCTGGTTCCCACGGAATTTTCTTCGGGTCCATAAACCTCCCAAGAAAGGAGGTATTCCCATCAGTGGCCCCTACTGCGGACGTCGAGGACTTCATGTACCTTGTACATCGTATCAGTTTTCAGCCACGAGTGGAGGTGGTTCAGGAGCCTTTCGGGCAGGCCAAGATAAGACCCACAGGTTTTTAAGAGCGATACGTGAAATGCATTATGTATTCCCACCATAGGAGACAGCCGAAGCTGGTATGTAACTGATCCAATGCATCGGGTGACCATAAAAGGTCCAATGTACCTTGGAGCGAACCTTTGAGAAGGTATTGAGTCGGATATACCGAGTACTTAACCAGACTTTCTGGCCAGGAAGGAATTCAGGAGCCGAGTGCCGGTGACTGTCAGCAGTTCTCTTGGCCCGGGAAGTGGCTTGACGTAAGCGAAGATTCGTCTGTTCCCATAAAGTCTTGAGGGCATCTGCAGTAGCCTGTGCCGCAGGGGATGGTACTGACAAAGCGGTGGTCATGGTTGTTTTCCATAGATGATGGAGAATGGTGACATGCCTGTGGCAGTGGCAATGTGGGAGTTGTGAGAAAACTCCACCCAAGAGAGAAGTTCAGACCAATTGTCTTGGCAGTCATTTGCTTGGCTTGTCCGTTGGCTTGGGGGTGATAAGCAGTTATTAAACTGATATTAATACTGAAATTTTCGGCAATGAAATACCGAATTTCCTAGCACGAACTGTGGACCTCTATCTGAGACAATGTCCTTGGGTAGGCCATGCAGTCTGAAGATGTGGTGGAAAAATAGGCATGCCAGTTCTGGAGCACTGGAGACATTTTTGAAAATCAGTCTATGGTTACCCATATAACGGTATGTCTCTTAGATGGAGGCAAATCCCACGATGAAATCCGTAGACAGGTGGGTCCTCGGTTCCTTGGAGCTGGAAGTGGCTGCAGGATACCCTAAGGTCGACCGACCAGGGGTTTTTTGCTGTGCACAAGTGTTACAGGATTCGACATTTTCTGTGGTGTCAGAGACCATAGTAGGCTACCAGAAGAACCGATGGAGCAGTGCCAAGGTTCGTGCTCACCCTTGGTGACCAATAAACTTAGAATCATGCGCCAGCAGAGGACTCTTTCTCAGAGTGTCGGGGGCACGACAGTCTTCCAGCAGGGACTGGGTGAGTAGCAGACAGACAGATACAAGCTGGGTCTATTATATGGCTGGGTTCTTCCCGAGTGTCTTCAGGCTCGAAAGAGCATGATAGGGTATCTGCCCGGAGGTTTTTATCGGCTGGATGGTAACGAAGCTCAAAACTGAACCTGGAAAAGAACAGGGCCCATCAGGCTGGGCATGGCTCAAATGTTCCAGGTTCTTATGGTCAGTGAACACAACGAACTTATGTTGCGTACCCTCTAGCCACGGGTTGCCATTCTTCGAGGGCCAATTTTTATGGCAAGTAACTCGTGATCTCCTATACTGTAGTTCTGCTCCTGCAGGTAAGAACTTGCGGGACAAGAATGAACATGGGGCTGTAGCACCGGAAAGCAGTGCGTTGACTCAGGATCACCCTACGCTCCAATAGCGGAGGCGTCTACTTCCACTTGAAAAGGACGGTTCGGATCTGGATGATGTAGACAAGACCCCCCCTGGAAGGCTTCTTTGAGGTGGAGAAGGCTGCAACGGCTTCCAGAGTCCAATTATGAGTTAGTGCCTGTCAAGAGGAGAGCCAGAGTGGAATAGTGTGGGATGAAATGGCGATAGTAATTAGGAATACCAGGAAGTTCTGGAGGGCTTTAAGACCCATGGGTTGTGGCCAATCCCAGATTCCTTCAAACTTGACAGGGGTCCATAGAAAAATCCTCGTTGGGAGAATAATGTATCTGAGGAAAGGCAGACTAGATTTCTTGAACAAGCATTTGCTCAATTTTGCAAACACAGTGATTCTCGTGAAGGCATTGGAGGACGGTACGGACATCAGTGTGGTGTGTGGCCAGGTCCTTAGAAAAGACAAGGATATCATCCAGGTATTGCCACAACCTTGGTATACAGCAAATCTCTGAATATTTCATTCATCATTCGTTGGAAAAACTGCGGGTGCATTACAGAGGCCGAAAGGCATCACCAGGTATTTGTAATGCCTGTCCTGGGTGTTAAGGCAGTCTTCCAAATGTCGTCGGGATGGATCCGTACAAAGTTATACGCTCCGCGTAAGTCCAATTCGTGAATATAGATGCTCCCTGTAGACGATCAAATAATTCTGAGATCAATGGTAGAGGATACTTGTCTTTGCGGGTGATGGAGTTTAGGCAGCGGTAATCAATACATGGCCTGAGCGACCCATCTTTCTTGGTCACAAAAAAGAATCCCGCCCCAGCAGGAGAGGTTGAGGGCCGGATGAATCCCTTTGCAAGTTTTTCTTGGATGTACTCCATCATAGCCTTTGTCTCTGGCAGAGACAGAGGGTAGGTGCGTCCTTGGGGAGGCGTGGTCCCAGGAAGAAAGTTAATAGGACAATCGAACCTCCGAACAGGCGGAAGAAGGTCTGCCTTTTGTTTGGAAAACACATCTTTGAAATCTGCGTAAGGAGCGGGTATACCTGAAGTGGTGGCAGCCAAAGGAACCACGGATGGTGGTACCACTTTATGTTGAATACGTTGGAAATCACGATTGTTGATCTAAATAAAAATTTAAACCCCTCACCCTCCTCTAATCCCCCCCCCCAAAAACTTACCAAAACTCCCCAAGCTGGCCAAAAGTTCCGTGAGGGTCCCGGGAGCGGACCCGAGGGAAATCACGTGACGTCCGCGTCACTCCGTCGTGACGCCGACGTCACGTGGTCCATCGCGGTTCCGCTCCCGGAACCCTCGTTGGGCCCAAAAGGAACTTTTGGCAGCTTGGGGGGGGGCCTCCTGACCCCCCAAGCTGGCCAAAAGTTCAGTTTGTTCAAAACGAGGGCTCCGGGAGCGAAATCCCGGTGGACCACGTGACGGCCGCGTCATCGACGTGACGCGGCCGTCACGTGGTCCACCGGGGATTTCGCTCCCGGAGCCCTCGTTTTGAACAAACTGAACTTTTGGCCAGCTTGGGGGGGGCCTCCTGACCCCCCCAAGCTGGCCAAAAGTTCCTTTTGGGCCCAACGAGGGGTCCGGGAGCGGAACCGCGATGGACCACGTGACGTCAGGCGTCACAACGGAGTGACGCCGACGTCACGTGATTCCCCTCGGGTCCGCTCCCGGACCCCTCGTTGGCCCAAAAGGCACTTTTGGCCCGCTTGGGGGGGTCAGGAGGCCCCCCCAAGCTGGCCAAAAGTTCCTTTTGGGCCCAACGAGGGGTCCGGGAGCGGAACCCGCGATGGACCACATGACGTCGACGTCACGACGGAGTGATGCGGACGTCACGTTGATTCCCCTCGGGTCCGCTCCCGGACCCCTCGTTGGGCCCAAAAGGCACTTTTGGCCAGCTTGGGGGGGCCTCCTGACCCCCCAAGCTGGCCCAAAAGTTCAGTTTGTTCAAAACGAGGGCTCCGGGAGCGGAACCCCGGTGGACCACGTGACGGCCGCGTCATCGACGTGATGCGGACGTCACGTGCTCCTCGCAAACCACTGGGAGGAATGGCTTCCTGACTCCCCGCTGGACCACCAGGGAATTTTGGTAAGTTTTGGGGGGGATTAAGGAGGGTGAGGGGTTTAAATTTTTATTTAAATTTTTATTTGCACATATGGACATAGACTCAACTTATGGAATTCTCCATATGTCCATATTGACCGCAAATGAGCCCCCCCATTCGACTTATGGACTTATGAACATAAACTTTCGGGCTGCACATCCCTACTCTTTACTCTCTCTTTCCTGTACAGACTCATTGAAAATGTTAGTCGTGCAGCTTCGAAAAATTCATTTCAGTTTGTTGGTTTATTTAATGGGTATCTCAATTAATTTTGTTAATCTTGGAACAAAAACTATTCATTTATTCATTTCATTTGTTTTTCATTTTACAGTGAAGTCAATGAGGGAAGGCCTCATTGATTTAACTGTACAAGAAAAATGAATGCCCAGGATATGCCCAAGGCTTAGACCTAGGTCCTACACCTAATCCTGATGTTGGGGCTCATCCCAAAGTCAGGACCTGGTTATCGAGGCCCTGGTTTAGGCCAGAGTCTGACACCAAGGCATGGTCTTCATCATCAAGGCTTGAACTTACATCTAAGCCCAGGCCCAGTTCTACACCACTGTCTAGCTGAGGCTGGGTCTCAGTCAATGAAACAGGAACTAAACCACAGTCTCAGCACTCTGAAGATTCTTGATGCCTAAGCTGTAAGAGAAGTTAGAAGTCCCAAACACAGTCTATCAGTGTGGATTTCTGCACCAGGATGAAGGCCAGAGGACTCCCTTAGTTCCTTGAGAAGAACCAGGCAAGTTCAACTCTGACTAAAGTAGTAGGGCTTGAGACAATCTTACAAACAATGCTCTGGGACATGGGACTTCGTCTAGCAGCTTAGTTGCAGGGTGGGTTGAGGACTGATGATTCAGAAGGCTTCATGCTGGTGTGAATGGAATTTTCTTAGCCATGTCTCTGTGCCCCTCTTCCTACCTGTTTGTAATAGAAAGCATATGCATATTCAGTAGCTTCATGCATATGAAAACGGACAGGTGTCATATTCTGATTGGTTCTTCTTTCTTCACTTTGATTGCTTGACTCTCCCAGCTTGGTTGGCTCATTGGGCCAACCTTCTGCCATGTGGCAGCAGACATGGAAGTTGACTTGGATCTGATAATGTCTCCTTTTGGGATTGGAAGTTGGATTATCAGGATCTTCTGAGCCTTGCTGAAGCTTAGTCTGTCTTCTCTCACTTATGCACAGGAGGCCAACATTGTCTTGTCCATTCTCTGAGATAAGATTTCATTAACAGAGGCTTAGACAAACAATGTGCTTGATACAGGAGATAAAGCAGTCACTTTGTCAAACATTCAACATCTCTGTATTACTGAAATAAAGGCCAGGGGCCAAATATGAAGTAAAAATCTATTTTGCCATATGGACAGTGGTAAAACTTATAGTTTTCATTCCTCCAGACTTGGACCTTGGTGACTGGAACCTGGTCTTGGGCCAGGCCTTAGGCTTAGGTCCAGGCCTCGGTGATCGGACTAAGCTGAGGCCTAATCATGCTAGAACCCTGAACCATGTCCATCCCTGTCTGCCACCTATCTCTGACCCTCACCATGACTGGGACTTCCAGCGTGCTCCACTTCATAAGACTCAAACCAAAATCCTACTGGCCCCAGAACCTGAGAACGCAACTTAAGGGGAATGGGTCTGGTAAAGGTTAAGTCTTAGACCAGTCTTGCGCCAGCCTAGTTCCACCAGTATCAGGGAGAACCTACAGGGCCTTACCTATAGGTTGAATCAACCTCCTCATAGCAACAAGGGTCTACAATCTTTATATTATCTTTGGTGTACCCTTTAACAGTCAATTCAAATTCTCTCATCATATTTTCAACCTTATGCAGACTTCTTTTCTTTCTGAGATTTATACTTCAGCTTCATCCTTTTTTGGACTGTGCTGATCTAAAAACTTTAACTCACTCTTTGGTTTTCTCTAGATTGGACAACTGTAATGCCCTTTTCCATGGTCTTTCTATTGTGCAAAATTAAACAGATTCACAGAATATTGCCACCAAGGTCTCTTGGTAAGTCCATATTTGATCATGTCAACCCCTCTTTTTGTCAAATTTCTTTGGCTTTCAGTGATCATAGGCAATCATTTTAAAATGCCTAACATTTAAAGCTTTGCAGTGGGGTACCCCCTTCTATCTTTTCTCTATTATTGCTCCTTATCTACCCTCTTGTTCACTGCAGTCCTCTCAGCAGAAGCTTTTAGTGACTCCTACTATCAGAGAATTTCATCTTGAGAGTTCCAAGAAATCTTTTTTTTTCTCATTTATTCCCTTATTTTTGGAATTCTTTACCTCTTAGCATTCACCTCAAGAGAGATTACTTGAAATTTAGAAAGCTCCTTAAGGCCCATCTGTTTTTGAAGCCTTTCCTCATTTGAATTTTTTTTCTTCCTAGTTTACACTCTATCTACATTTAATATAATTGTTATTTTATTCTAAAGTAAGTTTTATAATTATTCTGCCTTTGATTAATCTTGCTTTGTTTTTGGTTTCTAATATGTTTTACTTGTTTTGAGTTTTATTTTTATTTTATCTACTATTTGTATAAGTTGTTTTTATGCTATGTTTTAGCTAGTTTTATTTTGTTAGTTTTCTTTTTAATTTGATATATACAGCACTCTGTTTTACAAATTTAATAGTGTGATCAATCAAGAAATAATATACATAAACATAAACCAAAGCCTCATCAGATAACGCTGCCCCCAGTGCCAGTATCCAGAAAGGCAAGTGCATCAGTAAGAATGTTCCTAAGAGAGAGACGGATTGTTACTAATACTTGTGGAGAAGTGCAGGGATGACCTAGAGTGGCCTTTTCCACCAGTCCTAGGTCTTTGACTTTCCCAGCTTATTCAAGCAGTAAGTTGCGAAATGTTAAGATACAGAACCGTCTAAGCACAGGTTAAGCTTACAACACTTCTGCTTCTACTCTGCTAATAGCTTGAAGCAATCTACTTGCAAGGCTTATACTGGACCTGGAGGACAGTGGGATAATATAGGATTCTGGAAATTTGGTGTGAGATGAACAGGGTGGCAATCTGAGCCTCTCTCCCTGGCCTATTCCTGAAACCTCAAGTCTAGCTGTATAGCTAGGCTAATCAGGCCTTCCAAGATATCTGGTATTTATTTCTTTAAAATTATTTTTATACTGACTATACAAAAATAGGTCTAAGTGGAATACAAAGATAAAAAATAAAAGAAATAATTAAAATATTGTAAAAAACTATAGAAGAATAAATTACAACATTAAAATTAAATAAAAATGATAATACAGGCAATATATACTGGGAAAAAAACAGGAAAAGTAGAAGTGTTAATAGCAGTTTAGATCAAATTAAAGATTGAAAAGATAGTGTTGCACTGGAGGTGGACCCTTGGCCTGGTGCAGGATTGGTACAGCCCTCTGGTCGGACCCAGAGAGTGCCTGCCACCAGGAAGCGGAGCACACAAGGAGACAGAGGCTAACTGGAGCTTCACCAATAATAATCCAGGGTTTCCGCAGGTTGAGCCCTTGGGTACCCGGACCGCCTGGACAGATGGGCCTCTGGTGGTCTCCCAGAGAGGTAGTGGAGGGGTGTGCCCACCACGAGCAAGGGTGCGTGGCTGATGTAGAGATGATGGACTAGACCCTAGCTGAAAGCTCTGGAGACCTCAGGGAGGCAACAGTTTAGGAAGGTTCTCTGGGCGAGACAGGCAGCGCCTGTGGGTCTAGCCAAGTGGAGGCTGCAGTTGGTTTCCAAGCAGGTTGGTCCAATGGTCACAGTGGGCCAGAAGAGAGTTTCCGAGTGAAGCACAAGGGTCAGAGCCAGAGTATCAGTCCAAGAGAGGTCAGCCAAAGCAGGGGTTGGTTCCAGGCGGCAGACAAGAGAATAGTCAGGCAGGCAGTGGTTAGTTCCAGGCAGCAGGCAAGAGAATGATCAGGCAGGCAGTGGTTAGTTCTAGGTGGTAGGCAAGAGAATGGTCAGGCAGGCAGTGGTCAGTTCCAGACAGCAGGCAATAGAATGGTCATGCAGGCAGAGGTCAGTACCAAAGGTCAGTCCGAAGAGGTACTACCTGAAGGATACGGGAACACACGGAGCCACTGGGAATGGAAGACACAGGAACACAGAGATGCTGGAACAGGAGATGCTGGAACAGGAGACACTGGAATGCAAAGACAAACTAATACACCAACGGTGTCGACCTGATTGCCAAGGCGAGGTCCTGGGGACAGGGCCTTGCCTTAAGTAGTGGAACTAAGTGACATCATCGGGAGGCACCTTGTGGGTTTTCCATACCTAGAGGCATGGCCGAGGACGCCGACGACGTGGAGCCCTGATGGGAGCTCCGCCATGAGGCCTGTGAAGAAGATGGTGAGCGGGGAGCCCGAGGACCCCGTGAACTGGCTGCGGTCTTAAATGAGGGGTGCCCGGAGCTGGTTGAAGGAAGTGCGAGGTGAGAAGGCCCGGCCGCAGTGCCAACGTAGCCGGGAAGCGCAACAGTACCCCCTTTTCTAGGCCTCCACTTTACCGGTCTAGAGTTCTCTGGGTGGTCTCGATGGAATTCTAGAAGCAGGTCCTTATCATAAATGTTGTGTGAGGGTTCCCAAGAGTTTTCTTCTGGGCTGAAACCCTTCCATGACAGGAGGTATTCCCAATGGCCACAACGACGTCGAACGTCAAGGATCTCCTTGACCTGCAGAGTGTTCTCAGGTTCCGCTGTATGCTGAGTAGGAGGAGGAGGACTTCGGAAAGGCCAGGACAGGACTAGGGGCTTAAGTAATGACATATGGAACGTGTTGTGGATTCCCATGGAGGCAGGAAGTTGTAGCTGGTAAGTGACTGCTCCAATGCATCGAAGAATAGGGAATGGCCCAATGAATCTGGGGACCAGCCGTTGAGACAGCAGTCATAGTCAAATGTGTTTCGTACTGAGCCAGACTTTCTGGCCAGGCCGGAACAGCGGTGCGGCCCGACGATGGATGTTAGTAAAGCATTTGGCTTGCTCAGCTGCTTGGCTTAGTCTCTCTTTCACTTGGTTCCAGAGTCTGCGTATAGTTTTTGATGTAGACTGAGCTGCAGGTGAAGGTACAATGAGAGGAACCGGTAGGGGTAAGCATGGTTGGCGGCCAAAGACTACTGCAAAAAGTGAGACATCAGTGGCAGAGGCAACATGAGTGTTATGTGATAGTTCTGCCCAGGGCAGGAGGTCAGCCCAGTTATCTTGATTGTCGTTGACATATGATCGGAGGAATGTCTTTGTTCTCTCAGCTTGGCCATTTGCTTGCAGATGATAAGCTGAGGTTAAGTTTAATGTAATATTGAACTTTTTACAACGTGATCTCCAATATTTAGCAGCAAATTGAGGACCCCAATTGGAGACGATTTCTTGTGGTAGTCCATGCAGATGAAATACTTTGGTTAAGAAGTGTCTAGCGAGTTCAGGAGCTGAAGGGAGACCAGGTAATAGGACAAAGTGGGCCATTTTTGAGAAGCGGTCAATAATGACCCAGATTACAGTTTTTCCTTTTGAAGGAGGCAGGTCCACAATAAAATCAATGGAGAGACTTGACCAGGGTTCGGTGGGCGCAGGAAGAGGTTGGAGGAGGCCCCATGGGCGGCCAGTCAGGGGGTTTTGCTGCGCGCAAACTGGACAGGAATCCACGTATTTGTGGGAGTCCTTTATCATACCAGGTCACCAATCGTGCCTTCGAAGCATCTCGAGAGTCCGGGCTCGGCCAGGGTGGTCAGCCAGCTTAGAGTCGTGAGCTCAGCAGTGTGCAGGTCGGCAGGGGCCTGGGCCTGGTTTCAGCCCAGGCTCGGACATCTCTCGACTGCCTCTGTACTGCCTTGGAACCCTCTGGGGTGGTGCCGAGGTCCAAGAGCACACAATTTCCTCGGAAATGGTACCGCTCTCCTAGCGCTCCCTAATAAGAACATAAGAACATTCCAAACTGGGTCAGACCAAGGGTCCATCAAGCTCAGCATCCTGTTTCCAACAGTGGCCAATCCAGGCCATAAGAACCTGGCAAGTACCCAAAACCTAAGTCTATTCCATGTCAACGTTGCTAGTAATAGCAGTGGCTATTTTCTAAGTCAATTGCTACATAAAGCTATCATTTATTCTATCCAGGAACGTTATCTCTCTAGTGTGTCCCTATGATACATTTACCCAGTCAATATTGGGGTAATTGAAGTCTCCCATTATTACCGCACTACCAATTTGGTTAGCTTCCCTAATTTCTCTTAGCATTTCATTGTCCGTCTCACCATCTTGACCAGGTGGACGGTAGTATACTCCTATCACTATAGTCTTCTCCAACACACAAGGGATTTCTACCCATAAAGATTCAATTTTGCATTTAGTCTCATGCAGGATCTTCTTTATCTGCCCGCCATGGGAAATTTTGTTTTCCCGTGGTTTGAGACGATTTTATTTCGTCTGCCCTCCAAAATGATGCCCGAAACCTGTCCTAACTCTTTAAATTTAATTAATTGCAACCCTCCACCCTCCTGAGCCCCCCAAGACTTACCAGACCCCCCTCAAGACTTATCGAAAGTCCCTGGTGGTCCAGTGGGGTCCCGGGAGTGATCTCCCCCTCTTGGGCCATCGGCTGCCACTAATCAAAATAGCGCCGATGGCCCTCTGCCCTTACCGTGTGACAGGGCTATCAGTGCCATTGACCAGCCTCTGTCACATGGTAGGGACGGCAGCACCATCTTAAAAAATGGCACGGGCCATCCATTGCTCCTACCATGTGACAGGGGCCAACCAATGGCACCATAGCCCCTGTCATATGGTAAGGGCAAAGGGCCATCGGCACCATTTTGATTTGTGGCAGCCGATGGCCCGAGAGGGGGAGATTGCTCCCGAGACTCCGCTGGACCACCAGGGACTTTCAGTAAGTCTTTGGGGAGGGGGGGGGGGGAGTCAGGGGGTCAGGCAAGTCTTGGGGGTGAAGAGGGTAGGGGGTTTACAATTAATTAAATTTGAAGGGTTGGGTTGGGTTTGGGTTTTTTTTTTATGTGCCCTTTCTCCCTTCCCCAAAAACGATAAGAAAACCACACAGAATTTCTTGGGTTTTCTTATCGTTTTGTCACCCCCGAAATGTGACGAAATAGGAAATATCGTCTCTATTTCCTATTTTGTCGCAAAATGAATGTACATCCCTAGTACCCTGAGGTATATGTAGATATAAAGTAATACCAATCAGCCCAGTGTCATTTGAATTAATACTTTTTAATATTAATGTTTGCAATAAGTTAAAAATTGTACTGGTAACCAGTGAGGTGAGATGAATATGGGTGTAATGTGGTCAAATGTCTTAGTTCCTAAGAGAAGTCTGGCAGCAGCATTTTGTAGTAATGATTTTAAGCTATTTGTGGGAAGGCCTAGTAATAGTTACAGTCTGAGAAAATAAGAGTTTGTAATACTGTATGGAAATCTTCAGAGAGTAATAAATGTTTCACCTGACATAGGGCCTCATTTACCAATATCGCATTGGTAACGCATTAAGGGGCGTTTCCCATGCAAATGAGGCTTTTTTTCGTGCAGCGGGGAAACTTTGCGTGCCGCGATGTTTTCGCAATTTGTGCAAATGTATTCGCGAATCGCGAAAACATCTTCGCGTTGCACGATAAAAACAACCAAAGAATCATCGCAGTGCACGAAAGTGCTCAGACAGCCTCTCTCTCTCTCTCTCTCTCTCTCTCTCACTGAACAGGCTGTCCGGAAACATCGTGAACCACGATAAACCTTTACCGGCCTCTAGCGCACAACGTACCGCAAATGAAAGAGGTGTAGCTATTGGCCGCGTTAGGAGCCGTGCTAACACTGCGGCTGTTTCGCGGCACACGATACCTCTTTCCTACTTAACATATGCTCCGCCCCAACTCCGCCCCCTGAATACTAAATTAAAAATTTGCATTCGCAAATCGCGTTAACGGCTGTTAGCGCGATTTGTGGAATTATCTCCTGCAGTAACTCCTTGGAAAATTACCCCCATAGTATGCACAATTTTGTGTAACCCATATTAAATAATTTATTGATGTGCTTTTTCATTGTGAGGTTTTCATCTAACTGGATACCTAAATTATGAACCTGGTTTTAGGGTGCAATATGAAAGGTACCCAAGTCCAGCACTAATGGTTTATCCATATTGGAGTTTCTGCTCAGCAAAATGATTTCAGATTTGTTAACATTTAATGTAAGTTTACGATGGGTCAGGACTTGCTGAATAGCTTTCATATAGATCGATAGTATCGAACCTGTATGTTCAAGATTTAGAGAATGGAATGTAAAACTGTATAACATCAGCATACAAGAAGAAAGTTATCCCTAAACCTGCCAGTAGTTTACACAGCGGAAGATAATAAATGTTAGGGATGTGCAGAGCAAAAGTTTAAGTTCATAAGTCCATAAGTCGAAAGGGGGTCCCATTTGCGGTCAATATGGACATATGGAGAATTCCATAAATTGAGTCTATGTCCATACATGCAAATAAAAATTTAAACCCCTCACCCTCCTTAATCCCCCCCCGCCCAAGACTTACCACAACTCCCTGGTGATCCAGCTGGGAGTCAGGACGCCATTCCTGAACTCCTTTGCGAGGAGCACGTGACGTCGGCACCACGTCGGAGTGACGCGGCGTCACGTGATTCCCCGCGGGTTCCCTCCGGGACCCTCGTTGGGCCCAAAAAGAACTTTTGGCCAGCTTGGGGGGCCCTCCTGACCCCCCCAAGCTGGCCAAAAGGGTGCAATATGAAAGTTGAGTCTATGTCCATACGTACAAATAAAAATTTAAACCCCTCACCCTCCTTAATCCCCCCCCCCAAGACTTACCACAACTCCCTGGTGATCCAGCTGGGAGTCAGGACGCCATTCCTGAACTCCTTTGCGAGGAGCACGTGACGTCGGCGCCACGTCGGAGTGACGCGGCGTCACGTGATTCCCCGCGGGTTCCCTCCGGGACCCTCGTTGGGCCCAAAAGTTCCTTTTGGCCAGCTTGGGGGGGTCAGGAGGCCCACCTGACCCCACCTGACCCCCCCAAGCTGGCCAAAAGTTCTTTTTGGGCCCAACGAGGGTCCCGGAGGGAACCCACGGGGAATCACGTGACGCCGCGTCACTCCGACGTGGCGCCGACGTCACGTGCTCCTTGCAAAGGAGTTCAGGAATGGCGTCCTGACTCCCCGCTGGATCACCAGGGAGTTGTGGTAAGTCTTGGGGGGGGGGATTAAGGAGGGTGAGGGGTTTAAATTTTTATTTTGGATCAACAATCGCGATTTCCAACGTATTCAACATAGCTATGTTGAATAAGTTGGAAATCCGATCGTTTTCGCCTCATCACTTTTTTAAGTTAAAAAAAAAATAAGTTGCGTTTTACATTTAAGTTCAAAACGAATGCACACCCCTAATAAATGTTGAATAGCATAGCCGAGAGGGATGAGCCTTGGGGAACACCTGTTTCAATGTTGAATATGTCAGATAGTGATTTCCTAGTTTAACTTGAAATGACCTTTTAGCTAGAAAGGAAGAAAACCATCTGAGATCGCTACCATCAATCCCAATATTGATCAGCTGATGATATAGCAGGGTATGATCCACAATATCAAAGGCCGCCGTTAGATCAATTAAAACCAGAAAGTAGGATTCACTATTGTCAAAACCTCAGAACAGGATCCATTAAGGAAAGAAGTAGAGTGTTGTTTTCTAAATCCAAACTGATTTGGAAAAAGAATATTTTGGTGTTCCAAGTGATTCACCAATTGAGATAACACAGCTTTTTCCAGAATTTTTGAGAGTAAAGACAAATTAGATAAAGGACAGTAGTTGTCCAAATCATCACTTCTACCAGTTTTCTTTTTCAGAATAGGCTTTATCACAGCTTGTTTAATCCAGATAGAACAATTACTTCTGAAAGCAAAAGAACTGATTAAGGTAGTGATTGTGGAAGTAATAACATAGTGTACTTCCTCCGGGGAATTGGCTGGGATTGGATCCCATGTATGGATAGCAGACTTGATTTTAGTAATAATTAGACTAATTTTGAGCTCGGTTACTCTGTCAAAAGTAGACCATTTAACCATGCAATAGGGGATTTGAGAAACTCTTGTAGGAGAGCAGACAGGAAAATGCTTTTTTAATCTATTAGTTTTACCTAATAGAGATACCGCATATTCATTACAAGCGGCCTTTGAAAAGCTAGTGTTTCTTGAAAATGATGATGACTGGTCCTTGATTAGGTGTTTAACTACATCATAGAGTAATTTAGCATTTAATTTTACTCCATGTATCTGTTTAGCATAGTAATCTTTTTTTTTTGCTTTAATTAACATTCAGTATTTATTTAGGAGAGATCTATATTTTCCTAGAGATTCAGATGAAGGACATTTCCGCCAGTGTTTTTTGAGTTTCTCTATTTTATATGGTACTATCTTGAGTTCTTTTTACTAATTCCCAACCTCCACCTTTCCACATAGTTCTAGGAAAATGAAATGCATCATAATTAGAATTTGAGATTTGGTTTAAAAGGACATCATCACTGGTATTAAGCCAGGTCTCAGTGATGCAAAGATTAGTAGGATTTAAATCCTCTAATCAGATGGATTTTTTTTTGTTAGAGACTGAGCATTTAGTAAGAGCAGAATAAACATTAAGCAAGAAGGAAGAGCAGAGATATTGTTGTTTATAACTGAAAAAATCAAATTTGTATTCTTCCTTCGGACGTTTCTAAATGTGCCCCTTAGGTCTCCATACAAGCCTCGGCCCAGTATTGGTTCAACGAAATAACACTGATCCATGATTAGAGCAAAGTGAGACAGTGCTAAAGTAATTAGACACATCAGAGCTGCACAAAGGGGCACACAAAGGGGCCTACTTCTTTTGTATGCTCCTTCGGCACGCACTGCCAGGCGCACGACACCTATGGTGTTGGCACGCATCTAAACCCAGCATCCCAGGAAGTGATGTCGGCTGCTGGTTGGGTCTTCATTCTTACCAGGGGGGAGGGGCAGTGGATGGTCCATGTGGCAGTGACAGTGATCAAGACCAGCCAGCTGATAAGAATCTCCACCAATAAAAAAATATTTCAGGCGTGAGTATGTTCCCAGCATCCACCTCTGTAAAGACCAAAGTGTAACAAGTAGTGTAAAAGTGAGCCCTTTGAGCTGTGGTGAATGCTCCCTGTAGCGGGAGTATCTGGAGCTTCACCTTTACCAGCCGCCTTCCCCACAGGTTGCGCCCTTTGATTTTGGTGGCCAGCAGGACTTAGGCAGGTCCCTAGGGCAGTGAAGAGAGCAAGAGTCCAGTGGCACACTGGCTTCCAGACAGGCAGCAAGCTGGAGACAAGAAGACAGACCAAGGGTTGGGGCAGGCAGTGGGAAAATGTGGTCTGACCACCCTTGCCTGCCACCTTGACATGATATGTCAAGGTGGCAGGCAAGGGTGGTCAGGTCCAGGTGGCAGGCAAATGAATGACTCATTGGGATTCTAAGGAAGATCTTTAAACAATGTCCAGCCTAATGCAAACTTTTATCCTTTGCAACCATTCCATTTTTTTTTCTAATTTTCTCATTTTATCATAGTCTCCCTTTTTAAAGTTATCTGCTACTGTAGTAGATTTGTTTAATGTCCTACCTCCAGTAATTTTGTCAAATGTTATTTTATTATGATTGCTATTGCTTAGTGGCCCCACCATAGTAACCTCTTGCAGCAAATTGTGTATTCCACTGAGGATTAGATCTAAAGTAGCTGCTCTTCTTGTTGATTCTAGTATCAGCTACTGCATGAAGCAACCATTTGTGGCATCTAAAAACTTTCAAACAATTCTGTGCAGCCCTTATATGTGTAAATGTGATTGCATGAAGATCTACAACAGTTTTTTTTTATAGCTTGTGGGTTTGAGATACACGAATGTCTACCCACTCTCAAATACCTGTAATGCATTGAAGGTGCACATTTCAATACATTGAAAGCATGTCCTTTACTTGCCTATTTTAAAAATATAGGTGCATATATTTTATATGTGAAAAAAATTACAGCTTGCTTTCTTAAAACCCTATTTACACGCAGAAGCCGGTATATTTTAAAAATTTTGCATTTGATTTCTAATCACCATTTTGCTAAAGCCTCTATCAGTTCATCCAGTCCTTCATCCAGGTCATCAAGACCCTCCTAGTTCTTCACTTTGAACTCTTCCAGCTAATAGTAAACAATAGATGAGTCTGATATCAATTGCACAAGATAATTATCAGATGTAAATTTACACAAATAAATTGAAAAATGTAAGTCTCTTTTAAATATCAACTTGCAGGCATAGCTCATGGCCCCCCCCCCCCCCCCCAAATACTCCTACACTGCCTTTTTTTAAATGTGTAAATATGAATGAGACCAAAAACATTTGCGCATGTTTGATGTTTTTAAAATGGTATGGTACGCCAATATAAGCTACTTAAGAGCATATAGGCTACTTTTACACACAAATGTTTTGAAAATATATCCTTTAACTTCTTTAGCATGACCTGATGAGACATTAGGGATGTGAATCGGGCTTCGGACGACTGAAAATATCGTCGATATTTTCAAAATCGTCAGAAATCGGGGGCTCCCTCAAAACAATAGGAAAACCCCATGATATTGATCGTGGGGGTTCCCTTATTGTTTTGGGGGAGGGCGGGAAAAACGGCACACAAAAATAACCCCTAAACCCACCCCGACCCTTTAAAACTAACCCCTTAGTTTCCCCCACCCTCCCGACGCCCCCAAAAACATTTTACAGGTACCTGGTGGTCTAGTGGGGGTCCCGGGAGCGATCTCCCACTCTGGGCTGTCCCCCCGCTCCCGGGCCATCGGCTGCCACTAATCAAAATGGTGTCGATGGCCCTTTGCCCTTACCATGTGACAGGGTATCCGGGCCATTGGCCGGACCCTGTCACATGGTAGGAGCACTGGATGGCTGGCGCCATCCTGTGCTCCTACCATGTGACAGGGGCTGACCAGTGGCACCGGTAGCCCCTGTGACATAGTAAGGGCAAAGGCTATCAGTGCCATTTTGATTACTGGCAGCCGATGGCCCGAGTGCAGGAGATCGCTCCTGGACCCCCGCTGGACCACCAGGGGCTTTTGGCACGTCTTGTGGGACCCTTCTGACCCCCACAAGACTTGTCAAAAGTCCAGCGGGGGTCCGGGAGCGACCTCCTGCACTCGGGTGGTGCCGGCCATACAGTGCTCCTACCATGTGACAGGGGCTGGCAAATGGCACAGATACCCTGTCACATGGTAAGGGCAAAGGGCCATCGGCGCCATCTTTATGAGTGGCAGCCGACCGCCCGAGACCACCACTAGACCACCAGGCAATTTTAAAATGTTTTGGGGGGATTGGGAGGGTGGGAGAAGCTAAGGGGTCATCTTTAAAGGGTCGGGTGGGTTTTTTTTTTTAATCGGGCCATCGGCGGCATTTTTGAGTGGCAGTCAAAATGGCGCCGATGGCCCGAGAGCGGGAGATTGGTCCCCGCGCCCCCACTGGACCACCAGGTACTCGTAAAAAGTTTTGGGAGGGTTCGGGGGGTGGGGGAAGGTAAGGGGGTCAATTTTAAAGGGTCGGGCCTCACTAAAAAAAAGTTAACGATGTGAATCGGAAATGATTCCGATTCACATCTCCAGCGATCAGATTTTTTTCTCCCTCCAGCCGAACCCGATCGTTAAGATGATCAGGCACACGATTCACATCTCAACTACTTATCACTTCATTACTGAATACAATTTAAGGGGTCGATTTTAAGACCCGCATGCAAACATGGACATGCCAATTTTATAACATGCGCGCGTTGCTGCATGCATATTATAAAATACAATGTCCGCTCCCACATGCATGCCGGATCTTAACATCCACGTGTGCATGTGCAGGCAGCCTGTGACTCTCATGTGCAGGGGGGAAAAAGGTGATGGGCCTTTTTCCCAGTTCCCTACCCTCATATCTAACCTTCCTCCCTTTTCCCCTCTCCACCCTAATCTCTATCCCCTACCTAGGTACCCCAAAATGTTTTATTTATATACTTATTGATCCTATGGATCAGAAGAAACTCTGTATGCTGGCCAGCTGCCGGTGCGTGCTTTCCCAGGATAGCATCTTATGGCGCTATCCTGGTCCACCCCCCTCCCCTCACCTCCCTGCCCAGACCATGCCCTCTGGCATACCGTTTTTACTTGGCCTGGCACGTCTGTGCATAATGGGGGTTAGGCACGTGGCCAGGCTCTTTGTAAAATGCACGCGGTTTGTGCAGGGCCCGGCCGCATGCATATCTCCCATTTTTTACATGTGCAGGCCTTTGAAAATCCTACCTTAAGGTATTAACATTGCTATTTAACATTCAGTTTGATGAACTCTTACATTGTTTTGCTGACAAACTGGTTGCTTATGATCTAGCTTCAGTGTTACATTCACTAAATCAAACTTTTAGTTGCACCCTCTCTAAAGCTGCATAGGCTTCATGATACAAGAAAAAAGCCACTAATTATAGCAGGTCCTGAATTGTGGAATTCTGTCTCCAATGCTATGAAATGAAAAGGATTATCTGAAATTTCAGAGAAAGTTAAAGGTTTCATTTTTGAATTTGTTTTTGGATGAATATGTATTTGTTTTATATTTTAATTTGTTGATGTGTACATGTGTAAATTCATAATTTGTTATATTTTATGAATGTTCAGTGGAATCCACACTGAAGAATAATTTATTGGATGCTGCAGATTTGAAATAAATAAAATAAATCAAAAATCTACTATCCATAAAACATGCAATTCTTTACACTTGGAAACAAATATTAACTTTTACTAGCTCACAAAATTAATCCAAAGTCTATTGTTCCAAAATACACACTATACTTGCAACTAGAACAAAGGGGAAAGCCGACAGTCGCTCAGCAGCACATGGTTCGGAGAGATGTATCTTTAAAGGATACTAATGATGCATTAGAATTAGGGCATCCCGACAGTGAGGTTCCAATAATTAGAAAAGTAGTCCAAGTGCCTGTAACTAAAAACTCACCTGAGCTAAAAAATTCTAACTTATCCCTATCAATTAAAAAGCAGAATAAAAATACAATCAAAAAACAAACTTTGAAATGTTTGTATGCTAATGCCAGAAGTCTAAGAAGTAAGATGGGAGAATTAGAATGTATAGCAGTAAATGATGACATAGACTTAATTGGCATCTCAGAGACATGGTGGAAAGAGGATAACCAATGGGACAGTGCTATACCGGGGTACAAATTATATCGCAATGACAGAGAGGAGCAGTCGGGAGGAGGTGTGGCGCTTTATGTCCGGGATGGCATAGAGTCCAACAGGATAAACATCCTGCATGAGACTAAATACAAAATTGAATCTTTATGGGTAGAAATCCCTTGTGTATCAGGGAAGACTACAGTGATAGGGGTATACTACCGTCCACCTGGTCAAGATGGTGAGACGGACAGTGAAATGCTAAGAGAAATTAGGGAAGCTAACCAAATTGGTAGTGCAGTAATAATGGGAGACTTCAATTACCCCAATATAGACTGGGTAAATGTATCATCGGGTCACGCTAGAGAGATAACGTTCCTGGATGGAATAAATGATAGCTTTATGGAGCAATTGGTTCAGGAACCGACGAGAGAGGGAGCAATTTTAGATCTAATTCTCAGTGGAGCACAGGACTTGGTGAAAGAGGTAACGGTGGTGGGGCCGCTTAGCAATAGTGATCATAATATGATCAAATTTGATTTAATGACTGGAAAAGGAACAGTGTGCAAATCCAGGCTCTCGTGCTAAACTTTCAAAAGGGAAACTTTGATAAAATGAGAAAAATTGTTAGAAAAAAACTGAAAGGAGCAGCTACAAAAGTAAAAAATGTCCAAGAGGCGTGGTCATTGTTAAAAAATACCATTCTAGAAGCACAGTCCAGATGTATTCCACACATTAAGAAAGGTGGAAAGAAGGCAAAACGATTACCGGCATGGTTAAAAGGGGAGGTGAAAGAAGCTATTTTAGCCAAAAGATCTTCATTCAAAAATTGGAAGAAGGATCCAACAGAAGAAAATAGGATAAAGCATAAACATTGGCAAGTTAAATGTAAGACATTGATAAGACAGGCTAAGAGAGAATTTGAAAAGAAGTTGGCTGTAGAGGCAAAAACTCACAGTAAAAACTTTTTTAAATATATCCGAAGCAGAAAGCCTGTGAGGGAGTCAGTTGGACCGTTAGATGATCGAGGGGTTAAAGGGGCACTTAGAGAAGATAAGGCCATCGCGGAAAGATTAAATGATTTCTTTGCTTCGGTGTTTACTGAAGAGGATGTTGGGGAGGTACCCGTAATGGAGAAGGTTTTCATGGGTAATGATTCAGATGGACTGAATCAAATCACAGTGAACCTAGAAGATGTGGTAGGCCTGATTGACAAACTGAAGAGTAGTAAATCACCTGGACCGGATGGTATACACCCCAGAGTTCTGAAGGAACTAAAAAATGAAATTTCAGACCTATTAGTAAAAATTTGTAACTTATCATTAAAATCATCCATTGTACCTGAAGACTGGAGGATAGCAAATGTAACCCCAATATTTAAAAAGGGCTCCAGGGGCGATCCGGGAAACTACAGACCGGTTAGCCTGACTTCAGTGCCAGGAAAAATAGTGGAAAGTGTTCTAAACATCAAAATCACAGAAACATATAGAAAGACATGGTTTAATGGAACAAAGTCAGCATGGCTTTACCCAGGGCAAGTCTTGCCTCACAAATCTGCTTCACTTTTTTGAAGGAGTTAATAAACATGTGGATAAGGTGAACCGGTAGATATAGTATACTTGGATTTTCAGAAGGCGTTTGACAAAGTTCCTCATGAGAGGCTTCTAGGAAAAGTAAAAAGTCATGGGATAGGTGGTGATGTCCTTTCGTGGATTGCAAACTGGCTAAAAGACAGGAAACAGAGAGTAGGATTAAATGGGCAATTTTCTCAGTGGAAGGGAGTGGACAGTGGAGTGCCTCAGGGATCTGTATTGGGACCCTTACTGTTCAATATATTTATAAATGATCTGGAAAGAAATACGACGAGTGAGATAATCAAATTTGCAGATGACACAAAATTGTGCAGAGTAGTTAAATCACAAGCAGATTGTGATAAATTGCAGGAAGACCTTGTGAGACTGGAAAATTGGGCATCCAAATGGCAGATGAAATTTAATGTGGATAAGTGCAAGGTGATGCATATAGGGAAAAATAACCCATGCTATAATTACACGATCTTGGGTTCCATATTAGGTGCTACAACCCAAGAAAGAGATCTAGGTGTCATAGTGGATAACACATTGAAATCGTCGGTTCAGTGTGCTGCGGCAGTCAAAAAAGCAAACAGAATGTTGGGAATTATTAGAAAAGGAATGATGAATAAAACGGAAAATGTCATAATGCCTCTGTATCGCTCCATGGTGAGACCGCCCCTTGAATACTGTGTACAATTCTGGTCGCCGCATCTCAAAAAAGATATAATTGCGATGGAGAAGGTACAGAGAAGGGCTACCAAAATGATAAGGGGAATGGAACAACTCCCCTATGAGGAAAGACTAAAGAGGTTAGGACTTTTCAGCTTGGAGAAGAGACGACTGAGGGGGGATATGATAGAGGTGTTTAAAATCATGAGAGGTCTAGAACGGGTAGATGTGAATCGGTTATTTACTCTTTCGGATAGTAGAAGGACTAGGGGACACTCCATGAAGTTAGCATGGGGCACATTTAAAACTAATCGGAGAAAGTTCTTTTTTACTCAACGCACAATTAAACTCTGGAATTTGTTGCCAGAGAATGTGGTTCGTGCAGTTAGTATAGCTGTGTTTAAAAAAGGATTGGATAAGTTCTTGGAGGAGAAGTCCATTACCTGCTATTAAGTTCACTTAGAGAATAGCCACTGCCATTAGCAATGGTTACATGGAATAGACTTAGTTTTTGGGTACTTGCCAGGTTCTTATGGCCTGGATTGGCCACTGTTGGAAACAGGATGCTGGGCTTGATGGACCCTTGGTCTGACCCAGTATGGCATTTTCTTATGTTCTTATGTTCTTAACAAATACTAACCTACACTAGCTCACAAAATTAATCTAAAGCACTGGTTCCCAACCCTGTCCTGGGGAACCCCCCAGCCAGTCAGGTTTTCAGGATATCCACAATGAATATGCATGAGAGAAAATTTGCATGTTATGGAGGCAGTGCATGCAAATTTTCTCTCATGCATATTCATTGTGGATATCCTGAAAACCCGACTGGCTGGGGGGTCCCCAGGTGAGGGTTGGGAACCACTGATCTAAAGTCTATTATCCCCAACTATACACATTTCTATATACCTGCAAATACTAGCCTTAAAAACTAACAAACAATAATATATACAGCCAGTAATAGTTTTAACCCTTTAAGAAATTTCAATATTAACCCTTTAAGAAATTTCAAGATTTCTTTCCCATCATTCCAACTTACCACTCCTCCTCTAAAAAAGAATCAAAATCTGACTAAGTAAGCCATCCTTTGAACTCTGCATCACCACACATCTTACTGCTAGGTATCCTCCCTTAACTATGAAAACAGTGTTTTTTTTATGTGCCATTCATGCTTAACTTATTGTTAGTTATTCTTCCTATACTATGAAATCAGTGTGCATTGTTACCTATACATTATTCAGTTTCCAGTTTATATGTTCTTTATGTTCCCTTCCCCTGACATATGTACTGCATTCACATCTTTCTTTGTAATCTGCCTTGTGTTTTCCCTAGGAAAAGATGAAATATCAAATGGAATAGATCAAAAACTAAATAAATAATATATTTGGGGCACAATATAGTCTGTATAATTCTATAAATGTATCTTCCTGAGAAATACAGAACCTTAGTTGCTATATAAAGCAAGGCAAACAAGTCTGATGGTAGTATAAAACATTGATGAAAGATGTTTCCACATTGTCATAATGTTGTCATTAATTACCAAAGATTGTTTAAATTGCAATTGCATTTAAATTGCTTGTTTCATTTTGCTACTGCAGCAATTTTGCTTTTAGGCATTTGACTATTTTTTAAATGGGTACTCATTTTGAATACAGTTATTTGTAAATCTATAGACAATGGGAGAGAGAGAGAGACATACAAAGTTGACTTAATTTTTGAAAGAAAAATGCTTTAATGAGTACTGCAGGCATCTCCCATAGAGGGCAGACTAGGAATAATGAAATGTCCTTTTTAGCTGTATTTCCCACTCTTGTCCTCAGGATCCTGCAGTCAGTCAGGTTTTCAAGATTTGTACAATGAATATGCATGACATACATTTGCATATACTGATTATACAATACATGCAACAATATGTCATGCATATTCATTGTGTTTATTTTGAAAACATGACTAGCTACAGGGTCCCAAGGACAAGTTGAGAAACCACTGCTTTACAGGAATTGACTGTCCTCATAGGTGACCAAAAATAGAAGGAAGATTGCTTAACCCAAACTCACGTCTTGGCAATAAGTAACCAATTGTGAATTGAATTATGACCCTGTGCAGCTCCTAGCTCAAATATTACTACTACTACTTATCATTTCTATAGCACTACTAGATATGCTCAGCAGTATACAAATACACATTACAATCTCTGCTCTGTAGAGCTTGCAATTTATTCAAGACAGACAAACAGAACAAATAAGGTGCTTACTGAGTTTAATTTATTATGGAAAACTGTTGAAACAAACAAAAAGTATCAGGGATAAAATTTTAAAAACAGACACAAAAAAGTCCTATGTCTTTGTTAATGCTAATGATTTAGAAAAGAGGTCCAATTATTTGAGGTTGTTAAAAAAGAAGGTGGTTCCTAATTTCATGGGTGCTCAACACCTTGGGTTTCCTGAAGGTCCTTGAGCAACTTGGCATTGGAGCTCATAGATGGAAGAAAAGAAGACATGAATAGGCACATCCTACAATTTACGGAAAGAAAAATGGACACAAATGTATTGGTTTGATGCAAGTTTTAAAGCTAAATTCATTTAAACAGTTGAAAACATAAAAGCATTCCAATGTAATTAAGAACATAAATTGCCCCTTTTATATCTATACTTGTGTCTGTTTATTCAGTGCATATATTATTTTGTAGGGATCTGCAAACAAATAGGCAATCCAAAACAAAACAGGATAATTACATTTTGATTCATTTAAAACAAAACAAATGGATAGTGCCCCTGAAAATGTTTATTTTCATTTTTCGGATCCTATTCAAAGATTTGGGATAAGAAAACTTTTTTCCTACACAAGGTAAATCAATGAAGCCTCTGAAGCTGGAGTGAATAGATTGTCAAGGGTTATTTTTTAACCAGGCTGTCTTAACTGGCATGGCTTGACAATGAGTTCCTCTTTTATATTTTTCAACTTGAAACTGTTACAATTTTCTTCAGTATTACAGTTACTATATAATTGAACAAGCAGAAGTAAGAAACATTGAGAGAGAAAGAGAGAGAAAGAGAGAGAGAGAGACTAGCTATAAGGCCTTCATAGTTGTTAGATATTTATACATCTATAGGATGCCCACCTAGTTATTCGAGGTGAGGTTTAGGTATTAGTGTAGGGGTTAGGGGCCACTTTGACATTCAGAGTGACACTTGTGAAGATTTGATGTCCTTCAGAGTGAGGAAACTCACCTAAAGATGAGATTTGTACAATGTTATCTCAAACTAGCTTGATGGACTCTCTGGGTTGTAGGTAGGAATTTCAAAAATTGTGGCACTTACCAAAAAGTTATTGCAGTCTGTGGTAATATCTATACAAAGTGCTAAGATAGTGCACTTTGTGATAAATAAGCTATTACTATAAAACATGTCCCTCTTCCTATTGCATGCGATAGTTTGATGAATCTAGCCCAGTGTTTCTCTGTTTATGCAGAAAAAGATCTGTTTTTATTTTTACAGCTGCAGTGACTCTGACCAGTGACCACTGCACTGACCAGATAGAGCACCAGGTTTTTTTTGTGTTCTCTTCTTTGGATGGAAAAAGTAATCAGTATAAACTAGAGATGTGATTCGGCCGAACCTTTTGGTTCGGCCTTTGTTATTGGCTTCCACGGGAAATTTCATTTTTCCATGGTTCGGGCCGATTTTAATTCGGCTGCCCCCAAAATGATATCTGAAACCCACTCCGACCCTTCCAATTTAATTAATTAGAACGCGGTTGTAAAAAAAAAAAACAAAACCCAAACCCACACCAACCCTTCAAATTTAATTAATTGCAACACCCCCACCCTCCCAACTCCCCCAAAACTTGCCGAAATTCCCTGGTGGTCCAGCAGGGATCCCGGGAGTGATCTCCCACTCTCGGGCCATTGGCTACCAGTAATCAAAATGGTGCCAATGGTCCTTTGCCCTTACCATGTGACAGGCTATCAGTGCCATTGGCTGGCCTCTGTCACATGGTAGGAGCAATGGACGGCCGGTGCCATCTTAAAAAATGGTGCGGGTCATCCATTGCTCCTACCATGTGACAAGGGCCGACCAATGGGACCGATAGCCCCTGTCACATGGTAAGGGCAAAGGGCAATCGGTGCCATTTTGATTAGTGGCAGCTGATGGCCTGTGAGGGGGAGATCATTCCTGGGACCCCACTGGACCACCAGGGACTTTCGGTAAGTCATGGGGGGTTACAATTAATTAAATTTGAAGGGTTGGGATGAGTTTGGGTTTGTTTTTTTTAATGTGCCCTTTCTCCCCTCCCCAAAAATGATAAGAAAACCACAAGAAATTTTATGGGTTTTCTTATCGTTTCATCGCCCCCTAAAACTCAATGAAATAGGAAATATCGTCTCTATTTCCTATTTTGTCACAAATGAATGTATATCCCTAGTATACACTAATATCAGTGTGTGTGTGTGTGTGTGTGTGTGCATGTGTGTGACTGTTTTTCCCTAAACTCTACCATTTCTTAGTGTAAGTGTACATGTCATCAAGCAGATAGGGGTAGATTTTTAAAAAATGTGTGCGCGCGTCCATGCATGTGAGCTACCCGGTGCACATACATGGATACGCGATTTTATAACATGTGCGTGCTGGTGAGTGCATCTTAGAAAATTGGTGGTGGCACGCGCAGGGGGATGGGTCAGTTTTGTCCATATTCACATGGCGATGCATCAGGGCCTTCCCCAGTTCCCTCCCAGATCGTTCCAATTAAGAAGCAGACTGGGAGGGAACTTTCCTATCCCCTACCCTAACCTCCCTTCCCCTTCCCCTATCCTACCTGCCCCCTATTGTAGGGCCCCCCCTTTTTTTTTGCTTCTGGAAAGGAACTGTAGTAAGTTGTGCGCACCAACGCTCGATCCCTCGAAATGGACGCTGTACTGGGCGCCTCTAGCCCCACCTCTCCCCCAGCTCTTGTGCACATAACAGTGGTTATGTGTGCGGCCGGGCTCCTTTTAATATGTGCATGGTGCATGCAAGGCCCGGCCGCGCACATAACCCCTGAGTTTTACATGCGCGGGCCATTAAAAATCCATTCGATACTGTATGACATGCTTTTTAACAAGAGACTGAGTGTATATGCTGTTGTGCTCTCTGTGTGTTTGCAGACTCTCCACATGACCCTAGTATTAGTGTACAGTACTGCAATACATTTATTGTAAGAATAAAAATCTCCTAGGCCCTCTTAGTAACTGAGTGAATAAGTCAAATTCCATCATACCACAGGGAACAAAAGGTAAATTTAGTGATTGCACTAGTAGCAACAACAATGGGAAAGGAAGAGGGAAGGTTTCCCCTCCAATGAGACCTAGGGTAAGTACAAGTAGCATTACTGAGGACAGCCGTGAGAACACAAAGACATGCCCCAGCCAAGCTAAAGAGAGATTTTTAAATTTTTATCACGGGGAATTCACAGGCAGGTCAGGCAAGAGGAAGCTCAAGCTGGAAGAGCATCTACAGCCTGCTCCCACTTTTATTTCTGATCATATGGTAAAAGGATAGAGAAGGCAGAGTAGATGTAGGGTAGCAGCAGCAGTGCAGGATCAGGGCCAGTAGAAACAATGCACCCAGAAGCAATTCATTTCTCCACCCTTTTTCTTTCTGAATGGTATCTTTAGCAGACACTTGGAGAAATTACTGATTCAGATGAATAATTTATTTAATTAAAAATTCTTATAATCTACTTATTTAATCAAATAGCCATTCTATGTGAATAAAATTTCTAATAGCTCAGGAGGATTTGTGGAGTCTGGTTACCAGCATGCTATCATCTAGTGAGCCCATAGTCACAGAATGGAAGAAAACCCTTAATGAATCAGGCAGTAAGTTTGGGATTTAGCTGGAAAATCCATAGGCTTTAAAATCCCACTGCTCTGAATGCCTCTGACCTATCTAGCTAACTGTTTAGTTGGACAAAAGTTAGGTGGATAAGTTGGAGGCATTCTGGGTACTTTTCAGGTAAGTTAAGATAGTCTGATAACTTATCCAGTCAAGTCTGGTCATGCCAGAGATCAATTCTAAAGTTAGCTGAACAAGTGCATCTTCTAACTAGGACTTTATCTGGCAATGTTCAGTAGAGCATCTAATCAGCAGTGCTCTGCTGAATATATGTGACAATTTATCCAGCTATATTGTTTATTTGCCAAACCGTTGAATATAGCATTAGTGTGCGCAGGGGTGCGCAGGACAAAAGGTTTAATCTCGTGCCATTTTGTTTCATTTGGGGGGGGGGGGGGTCAAATTCCTGTGTTGTTTAGTTTCTTTCCTAATTTCTTTCATTATTTTAGATTTTGGAAATAGTTCGCACTATTCAGATATAGTGGATACTATTCCAAATAATGTGCACTTAAAAATGATAGAAGAAAAAAACTTGAAATTTTGTAATTTTTTCCCCCTATAATTTCATTTTAAAAATGACATGAAATGGCATAGACAATGACTTTGCCTATATGTATGCAGAGCCATAATATGCCTATCACCAATATGGCCTTGGCTATAGGCGCCACTATCTGAATGGTGCCATAGCACCGCCTGTGCATATGAAAAGATATTGCCTGCTGTAACAGTCAAAAGCAGTGTGGTTCTACCAGATTCAGCAGCAGGGCATAATAAGAAGAGTAGAGGTGCGGCTGGCAGGGCCTGAGAAAGAGGAGTAGGAAGAGGGATAAATTCATGGCCCCACAGGAAGTGGCAGCAGGGCATGTGGGGGTCTAAGAAGAGTAGGAGATACATGGACTCCCGCGGCCTGAAGAAATAGTTTCATTGAGAGAGGGGGGCTGAGAAAGGAAACTACTGCTGCTGCTTCAAGAGGGCAGGAGAGTGTGAATGATAAGGATTTGAGTATGTGAGTGTGAGCATGAGGGTGTGCGAGTAAGAGAGCACACGTGTGTATGTGTGTGTCAAAGTGAGAAAGTGTGCATGTGTGAGAGTGAGAGCATGCATGAGAGTACGAACATGCATGTGTGTGTGAGAGAGAGTCTGAGTGTAATGTAAATCAGTTATTTACTCTCTCAGATAATAGAAGGATTAGGGGGCCCTCCATGAAGTAGCTCATTTAAAACAATTCATTAGGTCAATTTTTCCTGACCTATCCTCTATAACACAGGAGAAACGCAGGGCATTCTTAACCCTGCGTCAAGATACAATTTCTTTAGGTTATTCCTTTAAACTAAATTTCCCTTGTAAATGTGTTATAAGGAAAGGTACAGAAGTAAATACTTTCTGAACAACTAAAAACTTTCCTGCAATCTAAAACCCCTTTAACCTCATCTCCCATTAATGGTTAAAATTAAGATAACTGTATGAAGATGTGCAGTCAATTATCATGTGTAGATACTGTAATTCCTATGATTGTCTCTCCTAGTTACTGGATCTGTTTGAATATTATATATTGATTTATGGATTAATAAAGTAAGGGGAATCTATAATTGTTATAAGTTGGAAATAGAATAGTAGGGGGAAAAAGTTAATTTCCTTCTTTATGAAATTTCTATTTTGCAAAAAATTTTGTTTTTTGTAATGTTGAAAATGATAAATAAAGAATTAAAAAAAAAAATAAAACAATTCATTAAAAACAAATTGAAGACATTTTTTTTTACTCAGCGCATAGTTAAGCTCTGGAATTCATTGCCAGAGGATGTGGTTATAGTGGTTAGTGTAACTGGATTTAAAAAAGGTTTGGATAATTTCCTAGAGGAAAAATCCATAAACTGCTATTAATTAATAAGCAATAGTAGCTTGAGATTTATTTAATGTTTGGGTACTTGCCAGGTACTTGTGACTTGGATTGTCCACTGTTGGAAATAGGATACTGGGCTTGATGGACCCTTGGTATGACCCAGTATGACCTATATTATGTTCTTATTTTCTTATGAGTGTGTCTATGAGAGAATATGCATGTGTGTGAGAGTGTGCACTGTGCATATGTGTGAGAGAGCACATGTGTGTGAAAGTGATATCAAGCCTGTGTGTAGGAAGAAAGCACCTGTTTGTGAGAGTGCACAGGTGTGTGTGTATGTGTGTGTGAGAGAGAGAGAGACAGCATACATATGTGAGAGAGAGAGAGCATGCATGTGTATAAGAGAGGGTGTAAGTACAAGAGAAAGAGAGCGCATGCATGTTTGTGAGAGAAACAGGAGAGAGTGCCTGTGTGTGTGTCTGTGTGTATATGTGTGTGTGTGTAAAAGAGAGAGAGAGAGACAGCATGTATGTGTGTATGGGAGAGAGAGCACATGTGTGTAAGAGAGCGCACGGTGTGTGTATGAGAGAGAAAAAGTATATGTGTGTGTGAGAACGAGGAGAAAGTGTATGCAAAACATTTTTCTTCTTCTGTGCTGCTAATTCATGACAACCCCAAGGCATCTTGGGCCCGATATTCAGTTGTATCCGGTTAAGTAACATGATATATCCAGTTGAGTTATAAGGGATATTCAGCGGCATGGCTGCACACAAATCACTACTTATCTGGTTATATGTGTCTAACCAGGTCATTTATCAATTTGCATTAGGGCCTTAACATGCATGATAAACAATGCAAAGCTGAGTATACCAGTGGGAGTAATTTTTGGTGTGTGGTGCTTGCGATATGGAAAAAATATTTTTAAGAGAGAGAGAGAGAAAACACCTCTGTATAGAGCCAGTCTCTCACTATATATATTAGAGATGTGATTCAGCCGAAACTTTTGGTTCGGCCTTCATTATCGGCCCGCCGCGGGAAATTTCGTTTTCCTGCGGTTCGGGCCGATTTTATTTAGTCTGCCCCGAAACAAAGACCGAAACCCGCCCCAACCTTTCAGATTTAATGAATTCCAATGGGGAGTTGTAAAAAAAAAACAAAACACAAAACCCCAAACCCACCCCAACCCTTCAAATTTAATTATAATTTAATTTTTATTGAACTTTTCAAATAATTTTCAGGATAGAATGTACAGATAGGTTTATGCCAAAGAAAAACAGGTTCTAGGAATAAGCAATAAAGTACTTTCTTAAATATCCTAAACTGTACACCATTCATTATGCAAGGAAAATAGAGATATGCAGGAATTATTACTCAGAGCAGTTAATTAAGTATAAATTAACATTATAAACATACTAGCTGCCTATACTTAAGAACATAAGAACATAAGAAAATGCCATACTGGGTCAGACCAAGGGTCCATTAAGCCCAGCATCCTGTTTCCAACAGTGGCCAATCCAAGCCATAAGAACCTGGCAAGTACCCAAAAACTAAGTCTATTCCATGTAACCATTGCTAATGGCAGTGGCTATTCTCCCAATTACTATAGGGACTTTTAAGAGTGGGAATCCAGGTAAACTCTTAACTTTTCCAGATAATTAAAAATATATCTGGAATTTTGGTACAAAATTAAACAGCGACAGGGCTATCTAAGTATAAACTTTGCCCCCTCTTTCCACCACTTCTGATCTCATTGATACAAATTTTGTCCGACATAGTTGCGTGGGGTGAGCTCTATCTGGAAAAATTCTAAGACTTTGGCCATAGAAATTTTGCTTTTGATTTCTAAAATATAACTTCAAAACAGAATACCTTTCCATCAAAAATGCAAATTGGACAATCAAAGTGGCTCTAGACAGAATATTTACTTCAAAGGATTTCTCCAATATATCAGTTAAGTTTAGATTTACTTCTAATTCTTCTTCCGAACGCTGTATTTCTTCTTTCCTTTGTCTCTGGGGAAGATAGTATATTCTGGATATTGCCGATATGGCAGATTTTGAATATTTGAAAACATTCATTAAGTAACTTTAAAACAAGTCATTCGGAGAAATCAAATAAATCCTTGGAAAATTTAAAACTCTAAGATTCTGATTTCTAATTTGATTCTCCAAGGATTCAAGTCTATCGACACATATTTTTTTGGACCTAATCAGATTAGATTGTACTTTCTCATTTTCAACCAACTTCCCTTCTAACATTTTTACTGTACCTTCCAATTTCTCCACTTTTTGACCAGCAACCAAATTTTGCTGCAACACATCCTGTATTTTTATGGTCAAATTACTGATTGACTTTTGCATCAAAATGATCATATTACCTATCTCTTCTAGGGAAAATGTTTTTGGAGTTATTAATAATGGCATCTTAGGAATTGTTACTTGGATATCCTCTTCTCTTGACCCTATAATGGCCTACATATCTTGGTCAGATATACCCTCATTTCCTGGTTCCCTGGAACCCTTTTCCAAAGGGTTTTCAGAGAGGGGCACTGAGACTTGCCCCTCTCTGAAAACCAGGAATTGTTGCTAATAATGATTTTTCTAATATAACAATGATAATAATATAATAAAATATAATAATGATTTTTCTAATATAACATTTTCATTTCTACCAGATGGTAGCTCAGGTCTCACTGGGGTGCCGGGACTCACAGATGTCTCTAGTTTCCTGGGGCTCAGCCCCTGCTCCAGGCTGATATCCCCTGTGACCGCTCCCGGAGCTACAGATGAAGTCCTTCTGAAACAATCCTCTATCCGTGGTTGATTAATATCTGCAATAGGTTAAGAAGATAATTCCTTAACACGAGCCTTCCTTTTAGTGTGTGGCATTATAGGAAAAAACAATTACCAACGGAGAGGAGAGATCACTAGTCGACAGCCAGAATACCTTATACCTGCAATGTCTCTTGGCCGCTGAAATAAAACAAACATACGTCTCCCTATTTAATATTTCCAGAAATTATTTATAGCCCATTCAGTTCCTTCTCCGTTCTTCTCCAGGCTAAGCCGGGCAAAGCCACGTGCCCCTTTGGCACGTGCGGCTTAAGCGTCGCACTGCGGTCGCAGTTCTTTTATGTCACCAGATGCCTCCCACTGACCAGCGGGCCAGGAGAAAAGTAAGTGGAATCAAATAGGGCTTACCGATGGCAAAGTCCAGGAAATGGTCTCAGCAGCAGCGTCGCACTGCGGTCGCAGTTCTTTTATGTCACCAGATGCCTCCCACTGACCAGCGAGCCAGGAGAAAAGTAAGTGGAATCAAATAGGGCTTACCGATGGCAAAGTCCAGGAAATGGTCTCAGCAGCAGCATCGCGCCGCGGTCGCAGTTCTTTTATGTCACCAGATTCCTCCCACTGACCAGCGGGCCAGGAGAAAAGTAAGCGGAATCAAATAGGGCTTACCAATGGCAAAGTCCAGGAAATGGTCTCAGTGACCTCAAATTTAATTAATTGCAACCCCCCACCCTCCCAACCCCTGGACTTGCCCGATCCCCCCCCCCCCCCCCCCCAAAACATACCAAAAGTCCCTGGTGGTCGAGCGGGGTCCTAGGGAGTGATCTCCGCCTCTCGGGCCATCGGCTGCCACTAATTAAAATGGCGTCAATGGCCCTTTGCCCTTACCGTGTGACAGGGGCTATCGGTGCCATTGGTCAGCCCTGTCACATGGTAGGAGCCATAGATGGCCCACACCATTTTTTAAGATGGTGCCGGCCATCCATTGCTCCATATGTTTTTCACACATTAAGAAAGGTGGAAGGAAGGCAAAACGATTATTACCATCATGGTTAAAAGAGGCTATTTTAGCCAAAATAAAACATCCTTCAAAAATTGGAAGAAGGATCCATCTGAATAATAAAGGATAAAACATAAGCATTGTCAAGTTAAGTGTAAAACATTGATAAGAAAAGCAAAGAGAGAATTTGAAATGAAGTTGGCCATAGAGGCAAAAACTCATAATAAAAACTTTAAAAAATATATCCGAAGCAAGAAACCTGTGAGGGAGTCGGTTGGACCATTAGATAACCAAGGGGTTAAAGGGGCTCTTAGGGAACATAAGGCCATTGCAGAAAGACTAAATTAATTCTTTGCTTCCGTGTTTACTAATGAGGATGTTGGGGAGATATCATTTCCGGAGATGGTTTTCAGGGGTGATGAGTCAGACAAACTAAATGAAATCACTGTGAACCTAGAAGATGTATTAGGCCAGATTGACAAACGAAACAGTAGCAAATCACCTGGATCGGATGGTATGCATCCTAGGGTACTGAAGGAACTAAAAAATTAAATTTCTGATCTATTAGTTAAAATTTGTAACCTATCATTAAAATCATCCATTGTACCTGAAAACTGGAGGGCGGCCAATGTAACCCCAATATTTAAAAAAGACTTAAGGGGCGATCCAGGTAACTATAGACCAGTGAGCTTGACTTCAGTGCTGGGAAAAATAGTGGAAACTATTCTCAAGATCAAAATCGTAGAGCATATGGAAAGACATGGTTTAATGGAACACAGTCAACATGGATTTACCCAAGGGAAGTCTTGCCTAACAAATCTGCTTCATTTTTATGAAGGAGTTAATAAACATGTGGTTAAAGGTGAACCGGTAGATGTAGTGTATTTGGATTTTCAGAAGGCATTTGACAAAGTCCCTCATGAGAGACTTCTAAGAAAACTAAAAAGTCATGGGATAGGAAGCACTGTCCTTTCATGGACTACAAACGGGTTAAAAGACAGGAAACAGAGAGTGGGATTAAATGGTCAATTTTCTCAGTGGAAAAAGGTAAACAGTGGAGTGCCTCAGGGATCTGTACTATATATATATATATATATATATATATATATATATATATATATATATATATATATATTTATTTATTTATTTATTTATTTAAAGTTTTTCTATACCGGCATTCGCGATAAATATCGCATCATGTCGGTTTACAATTAACAAGTAGATAGGGAACAAAAAGGCAATAAATAACATTGATCTAAGTAATAATAATAAAATAATAGTAATGGTAGTAAAAAACATTAAACAAGAGAAGGCTAAGGAATGCAGTTACAATAAAACAAGGGAGTAATATAACTTGGATCAGAGAAAAGAAGCAGGGGTTTAAATATAGATAACAATATGCCAGTCAATGTGCTTATAGCGTTGAAGAATTGCCCTTATGAGGTAGGGATATTAATTACTATGATTAAGGCAAAGTCTGAGCGAATAGGTAATAATGGAATAGGTTCAGTTTAGTTCAGGAAAGGCTTTCATGAATAGCCACGTTTTAAGTCTTTTCCTAAATGTAGGAAGGCAGGGTTCCTGTCGCAAATCTGGTGGGATGGAGTTCCACAGTGTTGGTCCTGCAGTGGAGAAAGCCCTGTCTCTGGCGGTTATGTGCCTCATGGATTGGAGGGTTGGTACTTGTAGGGTTTCTCTATAGGACTCTCTGATTGGTCTTTTGGACGTGAATTTTTTGAGAGGAATTTGAAGGGTGAGCTGAGACTGTTGATGTATAGCTTTGTAAATAATGGTTATGGACTTATATATGATTCTGTAATGGATTGGCAGCCAGTGCAGATCTTTGAGGATTGGTGATATGTGGTCTCTTCTCCGTGTGTTAGTTAATATTCTCGCAGCCGTGTTTTGGACCATCTGAAGGGGTTTGGTGTGAGATGATGGGAGACCTAATAGCAAAGAGTTGCAGTAATCTAGTTTTGAAAAAATTATTGATTGTAGAATAGTTCTGTAGTCATGAAAATGGAAGAGTGGTCTTATTCTTTTTAAGACTTGGATTTTATAGAAGCAGTCCTTAGTAGTTTGATTTATGAATGCTTTTAGGTTTAACCTGTTATCCATGATAGCTCCCAAGTTTCTTACTTGTGGAGTTTGTAAATTGGGTGGAGGATTTGTGTCGATGTTACTGTTTTCAGATGAAATTAGGAGGAGTTCGCTTTTTGAAGAGTTTAGTATTAGATTAAGGTTTGAGAGGAGTCCATCAATTTTTTGAAGACAAGTTTCCCAGAATTCTAGAGTTTTGGTGTATGATTCCTTGACGGGGATGACTATCTGGACGTCATCTGCATACAGAAAGTGTTTAAGGTTTAAGTTGGTTAGCAGTTGGCAAAGAGGGAGCAGGTAGATATTAAAGAGCGTTGGTGAAAGGGAGGAGCCCTGTGGAACTCCCGTAGATGAAGAGTAGTGTTGAGATTCTTTGTTGTGAATTTTGACTTTGTATTTTCTGTTCCCTAAGAACGATTTGAACCATGATAGTGCTGTTCCTGTTATTCCGATGTTTGCTAATTGAATTAGTAGGGTGGAGTGGTTAACCGTGTCAAAGGCGGCTGAGAGGTCCAGGAGGATCAGTAAATAAGTGTGACCTTTGTCCAGGCCCATGATGAGGTAGTCGGTCAGTGAAATTAGTAGTGATTCGGTGCTTAAAGCTTTTCTGAAGCCATATTGAGATGGAAACAGAATTTTATGTTCTTCGAGGTAGTCGGAGAGAGTCTGGAGTTAACTAATTTTTCCATTACCTTAGCTATGAAAGGGAGATTGGATATAGGACGGAAATTGGTAGGATCATTAGGATTTAAGTTGGGTTTTTTTAAGAGCGGTTTGATGGATGCAATCTTCAGGTTGTCCGGATAGATTCCTTGTGCTAGAGAACAGTTAATAATGTCTGTCAGAGCATTGGAGATTGTGTCTGGTATTAGCAGGAGAAGTTTGGATGGGATGTGGTCTAAAGGGTGAGATGAAGGTTTCATTTTCTTCAGTGTAGAGAGTATCTCAGAATTAGTGATGGGTTCGAAGGATTGTAGAGTAATGTCTTTGTTGTGGTGGAAGTATGTGTTGGGTGGCGTTGAAGTGTTGGTTCTCAGCTGTGTTATTAGGTTGGAGATCTTGTTGCTAAAGAAGAGGGCCAACTCCTCTGCTTTTTCTTGTGCTAGGTTGGCAGGGATGTCAGGAGTCATGGTTTGCGTTAAATTAGATACATAGGCAAAGAGGGCTTTGGAATCAAAGATAATATGGTGGATCTTCTGTGCAAAGAAGTCCCTTTTTGTTTTTAATGTAGCGCTTTTGTATTGGTGGAGTGCGAGTTTGTAAGCAGAGAGGGATGTCTGTGTTGGTGTTTTTCGCCATTTGCTTTCCTTCTGTCGGAGGTAGTGTTTCAGTTTTTGAAGTTCTTCTTTAAACCAAGGTTGTCTTTTGGAGGAGTTGTGTTCGAGTTTTTTTGTTGCCAGAGGACAGAGATTGTTGGCTGCAGTTTCTGTTATCATGGACCAAGAGTGGAGGGCTGAGTTGGGTGATGAGATGTCTATGAGAGGGAGTTCTGGGCCAAGATGATTGTGTAATTCCTCGGATGTACAAGATTTCCTGTAAATGAATTCATGTTGTGGGACAGGTTTTTTGCTTATTTGTTCTAGCAGAAAGGCGGAAGATATTAAAGTATGGTCAGACCAGGGAACAGGTTAGCATTTGGGTGGAGTTGAGTGAGAGATGCTAGAGTTTACGAATATTAGGTCCAGGGTGTGACCTGCTCTGTGGGTGGGTTTATTTATGATCTGCTTGAACCCTATGGCCGACATGGCGGTCAGGAAGGATTCACAATTGGTTGAGAGAATGGGGTCGTCGACGTGTAAGTTAAAATCTCCCAATATTATAGCGGGATGCTCCAGATTTAGGTAAGTTGTTGTTAATTCTAGGATGGGTGAAGCATCGGATTCCAGAAGGCCTGGAGGAGCATAGATTAGAAGGATTTGTAGACTGTCAGATTTGAATAGGCCTGTTTCTATTTTTGATGGAGAGTTGATTGGGAATTGGGTGATTTTTAGCTCTTTTTTGGCTGCTAGGAGGATACCTCCACCTCTTTTTTTCTTTCTAGGGATAGAGAAGATATCGTAGATTTCTAGATATCATAGATATCTAGGGATATCGTAGATTTGAGCGTATATATATATATATGTACTATATATATATATGTACTATATATATATATATATATATATATATATATATATATAAATTTGCGGAGAGGAAACCGGAGGCAGCTGTGTTACCCGCGCACTGCCATCCTGCCTGACCTGCCTAAAGAACAACTGAAGGCTCCTGTGATTTTCCTTCTCTCCCTCTCCCTGTCTCTCCCTTGGTGTCTCCTTTTTTTACCTGCTTGACCATTTTTTCTGCTTTTCTCTCTCTCTTTTTCTCCTGTGTTTCCCTTGCAGATGCTGTTGCATCGCCCCCGAGGACCCCGGAAGTGCTGCCGCGTTCCTCCCCCTTGGCTGACGCTGCTGATGTCACCAACGTCAAAAAGCGCGCCAAGAGGGGGAATTTAAATTTGCGGAGAGGAAACTGGAGGCACTGCATGCCGGCGTCGTGCTCCGAAGGGGTGCAACAAATGGGCATGCCCCTTTGTACGCCCCTTCGTACACCCCTGAGAAACCGAGAACAACACACAAGCCACAAGTCATAACCTATCAACTTGCAACATGGACAAGGAAGGTGAAGTACCAACTAAACAACCAATAACCTTCTGCTTTAACAAAGGTAAATATGAAAATAATTATTTAAAGAACAAAGCTAGATATATAGCAAAAGAGACAAAGAAATCCCCACATAATAACCTTATACAGATAAAAAGGACCCCAATCTCAAACAATTCTGCCATAAACAACCTATTTATGTTAACATTTCTCTTAGTAAATGCACAGTCAGTCACAAAAAAATTCCCAATTATCACTGATTTACTGTATGCCAATAAACCAACCTTTATTGCAATAACTGAATCATGGTTAAAAAAATTAGACATTGTCCTAAAAAATAAAATAGCACATAAAAATTACGAAGTGTTTTCGGTCCCTAGAATAAATAAGTGTGAAGGTGGACTCTTACTAATTATTGAAAAAGCTTGTAAATGAAAACCAATACCAATAACACCCCTCAAAATCATGAAATTGCAATATATGATACTAACAATATACAAATATGCCTCATCTACTGCCCATCAAGCCTTCTAGAACTAAATATCTCACCACTAATTGAGCTCCTTACAACACACTTAAAAATCTCTAAACCTACCATAGTTCTAGGAGATGTCAATCTTCACATGGATGTCCACCCATTGTCAAACACATGCCAAATACTAATAGATGCTATGAATGCATTAGGTTCCTTACTAATAATAGACAAATCAACACATAAAGCTGGACACTCCCTGGATCTCACCTTCATCAACCACAACTGTTTAGAACACTGTAAAACTGATTACACACAAATTCCCTTGTCAGACTACTTCATTATTCATTCCAAAGTAAAATTCCTTAAACCTCAAATCAAACAAAATTATAAACCCTTAGAATTTAAATATCAACCACCTTTCAATATTGAAAAACTAAGCGACAAACTAGAGGAAAAACTAACAGATTTTGACTACAACAACTGCAGTTCTGCTACAGCAACATGGTTAGACTCAACCAAAAAAATAGCTGTGAAATAAACCCCATCAAATCAATACGTAAAAAAGAAGCTATACATAATAATCTCTGGCATAACGAAAAAGGACTCTCAGATCAATGGAAAAAAGATGGAAAAACATAAAACAACCGATACCCTAACCAAATTCAGAAAACATCTAGCTTTGTACACACATCTAATCCTTAATGTTAAGAATGAATACTACAGCAATAAAATCCAAAAATTTGCTAACAATCCAAGAACCTTATTCTCAATAGTATCAAATCTCACCTATGACAAACAAGAATCACCACAAAACCTACCAGAACCAAAATGTAACGAAATTGCCAAATTTTTCCGTGACAAAATTACTAACTTAAGAAATAAACTTCCAAACACTAACAATCAAGAAATTAAAATGCAAAAAAGAGACGTGAACCAATGGTCGTCATTTATTGAGATATCCCAGATGAAAGTGAAATACATGCTAAAAAACATAAACCCGGCTCCACACAAAATTGACTCAATACCAACATTTGAACTTAAGAAAACAGCTAACACAGTCTCCCCTACGTTAGCTAAGATCATAAACCTATCCCTTGAAGAAGGAACTATGCCAGATATACTGAAAGGGGCAATTATAAAACCAATCATAAAGAAAAAAAACAGTGACCCCATGATCCGGAACAACTACGGCCCAGTCTCAAATCTTCCCCTAATAGCTAAACTAATAGAAAAAACAGTACAGAAACAGCCAGCAGAACACCTAGATAACAATAACATACTGTATCCATCTCAACATGGATTTCGAAAGCACTACAGCACTGAGACACTACTTCTCTCACTAACAGATAACATTCTAAGAGGTTTCGATAGCGGTAAACATTACAATCTAATAATGCTAGACTTAGCAGCAGCCTTCGACACAGTAAACCATAAAATACTACTAAAAAGACTAGAAGAAATTGGATTACACAGCAAAACAATAAACTGGTTCAGTTCATACCTAAATAATAGGTTCTTTCAAGTACAGATCAACAACGTATTATCTGAAAAAGTCAATCTCAAAACAGGAGTACCGCAGGGATCAACCCTGTCTGCAACCCTCTTTAACATATACATGCTGCCCCTATGTCATCTGCTAGCAGGTCTAGGAATCATACATTACATCTATGCAGACAATATTCAACTAATTTTACCAATTGAGGACACACTAAAGAAAACGTTAACCTTAGCTAACATGTACTTAGACATTATAAAACAACTGCTAAACCGAATGGAACATGTGATTAATATTGAAAAAACATAATTTCTACACTTAGAACAGAAAAATATTGAAATCATCCAAACTCCAATAATCCTCAAAGACAACCAGATAATTGAACTAGCAGAAAAAGTACGAAACCTTGGAATAATAATGGACCTAGAAATCAATCTAAAACAACACATATCGCTAAAAGTAAAAGAAGGCTATGGAAAACTCATGATACTCAGAAAACTAAAACATTATAGGGATGTGAATCATGTGCCCGATCGTCTTAACGATCGGGTTCGGCTAGAGGGAGAAAAAAATCTGATCGGTGGTAATGTGAATCGGAATCGGTTCCGATTCAGATCGTTAATTTTTTTTTAGTGAGGCCCGACCCTTTAAAATTGACCCCTTACCTTCCCCCACCCTCCCGAACCCCCCCAAAACATTTTATGAGTACCTTGTGGTCCAGTGGGAGTGCGGGGACCAATCTCCCACTCTCGGGCCATCAGCGCCATTTTGGCTGCCACTCAAAAATGATGCCGATGGCCAATAAAAAAAAAACCCACCCGACCCTTTAAAAATGACCCCCCACCCTCCCAAGCCCCCCAAAACATTTTAAAATTACTTGGTGGTCTAGTGGTGGTCCCAGGAGCGATCTCCCGTTCTCGGGCCGTCGGCTGCCACTCATAAAGATGGCACCGATGGCCCTTTGCCCTTACCATGTGACAGGGTATCCGTGCCATTGGCCGGCCCCTGTCACATGGTAGGAGCACTGGATGGCCGGCGCCATCTTTACGATGGCGCCGGCCATCTTTAATGGTGGCGCCGTCCATCTTTAAAGATGGTGGCGCCCATCCTTACGGTGGCAGCGGCCATCTTTAAAGGTGGCTCCGGCCATCTTTAAAGATGGCGGCGCCCATCTTTACAGTGGCAGCGGCCATCTTTAAAGATGGTGCCGGCCAGCCAGTTCTCCTACCATGTGACCGGAGCCGGCCAATGGCACGGATACCCTGTCACATGGTAAGGGCAAAGGGCCATCGGCGCCATCTTTATGAGTGGCAGCCGACGGCCTGAGAATGGGAGATCGCTCCCGGGACCACCTCTAGACCACCAGGTAATTTTAAAATGTTTTGGGGGGTTCGGGAGGGTGGGGAAAGCTAAGGGGTCATTTTTAAAGGGTTGGGTGGGTTTTTTTATATTCGGGCCATTGGCGCCGTTTTTGAGTGGCAGCCAAAATGGCGCCGATGGCCCGAGAGCGGGAGATCGGTCCCCGCGCCCCCACTGGACCTCCAGGTACTCGTAAAAAGTTTTGGGGGGTTCAGGAGGGTGGGGGAAGATAAGGGATTAGTTTTATAGGGTCAGGGTGGGTTTAGGGGTTGTTTTGGTGTGCCGGTTTTCCCGCCCTCCCTCCTCCCCCGATTTACGATTTTTCACGATAAATCAGGGGAATTTCTATTGTATCGCGACGATTTTTTTAAATCGTCAAAAAACGATTCACATCCCTAATAACTAACACTAACTGATTTCAGAACTGTACTTCAGGCACTAGTTTTCTCCAGCATGGACTACTGTAATGCCCTTTTACTAGGACTCCCAAATACAACATTAAGGCCACGTCAAATACTTCAGAACACAGCAGCTAGAATACTAACAGGAAAAAGGAGGAGGGACCATATAACCGAAACCCTGGCAGAATTACATTGGCTACCTATTGAACACAGAATTAAATACAAAGCCCTATCTACTGTACCATACATAAACTAATAAATGATGAAAAATAGGACTGGCTAAACACAGCATTACGAGTGCACATCCCACACAGAAACCTTTGATCGGCAAATAAAGCACTCGTAACCATTCCCTCAGTAAAATCAGCGAGACTAACTAAAGTGAGAGAAAGGGGCGTATCTTTAGCAGTCCCCACACTTTGGAACACAATGCCCCTTGAGATCAAATTGCAAAGAGATCTCAAAACCTTTAAGAAAAGTTTAAAAACATGGCTTTTTAAATGAGCATTTTATAAAGAGACTAGAGAATGAAAATATACAGGACTAGGCAGAAGAACACCAGCACACAGCACTATTCTAAGAATGCACATTTCAATAATCTATGAACTCTACCTCACAATAAATGTAATTGTAAACACTATATATATGATTTTTACCCGTGAACAGTACCTTACAGGTACACCTGTTCATGACCTACTTCTCTAAACAAGTGATTGTCTTTAACGATTTATTGTAACTGAACCTTTTGTGACACCTGTTAGAATGTACTATAGTATGTACCCACCTACATTAATTTATGTGCCTACATGTAAACCGTTGCGATGTATATTACTTAGCGACAGTATAGAAAAGATTTTAAATAAATAAATAAAATAAATGATCTGGAAAGGAATTTGACGAGTGAGGTTATCAAATTTGCGGATGATACAAAATTATTCAGAGTAGTAAAATCACAAGCGGATTGTGTTACATTACAGGAAGACCTTGCAAGACTTCAAGATTGAGCATCCAAATGGCAGATGAAATTTAAGATGTTGCATATAGGGAAAAATAACCCTTACTATAGTTACACAATGTTAGGTTCCATATTAGGCGCTACCACCCAGGAAAAAGATATAGGCATCATAGTGGATAATACTTTAAAATCGTCAGCTCAGTGTGCTGCAACAGTCAAAAAAGCAAACAGAATGTTAGGAATTATTAGGAAGGGAATGGTGAATAAAACAGAAAATGTCATAATGCCTCTATATCGCTCCATGTGTACAATTCTGGTCACCACATCTCAAAAAGTATATAGTTGTGATGGAGAAGGTACTGAGAAGGGCAACCAAAATGATAAAGAAGATGCAACAGCTCCCCTATGAGGAAAGGCTGAAGAGGTTAGGGCTGTTCAGCTTGGAGAAGAGACGGCAGAGGGGGAATATGATAGAGGTCTTTAAGATCATGAGAGGTCTTGAACAAGTAGATGTGAATTGGTTATTTACACTTTCAAATAATAGAAGGACTAGGGGGCATTCCATGAAGTTAGCAAATAGCACATTTAAGTCTAATTGGAGAAAAATCTTTTTCACTCAATGCACAATAAAGCTCTGGAGTTTGTTGCCAGAGGATGTGGTTAGTGCAGTTAGTGTAGCTGGGTTTAAAAATGGTTTGGTTAAGTTCTTGGAGGAGAAGTCCATTAACTGCTATTAATCAAGTTTACTTAGGGAATAGCCACTGCTATTAATAGCATCAGTAGCATGGGATCTTCTTAGTGTTTGGGTAATTGCCAGGTTCTTGTGGCCTGGTTTGGCCTCTGTTGGAAACAGGATACTGGGCTTGATGGACCCTTGGTCTGACCCAGCATGGCAATTTCTTATGTTCTTATATATGCACCACCATAGAGGGGAACTTGAATCGGCGTGGGTTTCAGAAGATGGGGTTTTTAGTGGGGTAGGGTACAGAAACATTCTTAGGTATTCATAGTAATACTAACTTTTCATCCATTATAGTCACTACAAATCTTTAGTGATGTCAGTATTACTATGAATACCTCAGAATGTTTCTGTAACCCTTCCCCCTAAACTCCACCCCCATCTTCTGAAACCAATCCTGAACCAAGTTCTCCTCTACAGTGATACATATTTTTAAAGTGTGAGACGACTCTATACAGATGTGCTCTCCTTGTATCGTGAGCCAGGCGTAAGTTAGAAAAGCTCTATGGCTGCTCTTCCAATCCCAATTACCTTAACAGGATAAGTAATGCCACCCTGATCATCCCACCCACTTTTTATACGGCTAAAACATACCCAATAAGTCAGTTATCTGGGCTATCTAGCAAACTGCTGAATTCACCTGGATATTCAGCAGCCTGTTTAGCCCATATAAGTCCTACTATCCAGCTATCAAGCGCTGAATGCACTTTGAATATGCTGCCCCTTGAAATCTAAGTTCCCAGGTATGGAGAGCTAGGCATTTTTTTTAAAATCATTATTAGTTTCATTTATTGGAATTATTTGATATGTCTGTTTGAAATAATTTATTGGTGTTTGGAAAATTTTATATGCTTTTAATTATTGGATGTTATTCTATTCCTTATCTGTTTTGAATTATTCTTTTTATTGTTATGGCTTTACTACTATTATTATTTATATTTCTTGATTTTATTATTTTATGAGGAAAGGTGACATTTCTGTTTTTCCATTGTTGTACCGCATGCAGAATTTGGCTTGTTACACTTTCCTATTCAGTTTTTATCTGTACATTTCTATTTATATTTTGTAGTCTCTTTATTTCTGTATTCAAGGGTCTGTCTGTGTTCTGCATGTATAACCAAGGAGGGATATTCTGTAGTATGTAATTTGTATAGGAATTTATAGCAGCTTGGCTTGTTCTGTTTTCCTAATAGGGAGTGTATTGGTATTTTAGGGCCTGGTGTAATACTTGCAGTATTACCTTTTCAGAGGTAGGGTATTTGCCTTTGAGTGCTGGCAGTTATTGCTGTTTTAATATAGAAAGTTTTTTGTATTGTAATTCTGTTTTCTCATGGTTTTCTGAGCGGCAAGCCCATGCTCAGATGCATTAAAGAAAGTCTAATACCACATGGATTCCAAGTGTCTTTTCCTTTTTTGCAAGATTTTCTGGTTGGCACTACAGCAGTGCATATAAATATTTATTTATTTATTTATTTATTTAACAATTTTTATATACCGGCATTCGTAGGACACATCATGTCGGTTCACAATTAACTGAGAAAGGAAATTACAATGAACGAGGATAGAGAGAGTCAACGATATTACAATGAACTAGGAACAAGGATAGAGAGAGTCAACGAGCAGGGATACAACTTTGTAAAACGAACTGGATGATGATTATCCATGTTAAGAATAGGTATGCATCAGGATGTTAAGGATGCATGTACACTTAAGAACTTAACATATGAACTTATTTACAATATTAATATTAAATGCAGGGGCAGGGAGAAGGGGAGAGGGGAGGGAGGAGGGGAAAGGAGAGGAGGGGTAGGGGTATAGGAGAACGTTAAGGCAATGGCACTTTCAAGGAAAGGCTGTTTGTAGGAAGAGAGGGGAGGGGTAGGGGAGAGGCAGCAGGGTGCTGGGGAAGGGTGGGGGGAGGGAGCAGGGAGGGAGCTGGGAAGGTGAGGGAGCTAGAATGGTAAGGAGAAGGGGGGAGCTGGGAAGGTGAGGGAGCAGGGGAGTTGGGATGGCGAAGGGGAGGTTGAGGAGGGGGGGTGTGTAGGCTGAGCGGGAGCTGAGTAAGTTCGAGTATTCATAATATATATATAGTAATATAGTAATATAGTAATATAATATAGTAATATAGTAATAATATAAATATAGTATTCATATTGCAAGTGATATTTTAAACTCAGAAGACTGTACTTTGAATATTACTTTTTTCATGTAAAATTATTATAACGCATGATTTTTAATTGTGTGTGGGGGAGAGCTTTACAGGGTGGGGGTGGGGAGGTGCAAGGTTGTAAGATGCCACAACCTTGAGGCCACAGACCCATCGGGGTAAGGCCTTTAAAAACCTGCTCTTACCCTCGGTGGGTATGCGCCCGACCACGTGGCCCACAGCGCTGTTCTGCCGCCGTCCTGCCACCGCCCTGCCCTCCTAACCAGCCACTGGGGAACAGCCTATCACAGCTGCTTCCCCAGCAACCAATCAGGAAGGGCCCAGAGGCTCTTATTAAGCTGAAACTCCGGCGATCCTCCTCTTCAGCGGCGATCCTCCTCTTCAGCGGCGATCGGCTCGAGGGAAGGCCTGCGCGATCGACGCCACAGACCCATTGGGGTAAGGCCTTTAAAAACCTGCTCTTACCCTCAGTGGGTCCGCGCCCGACCACGCGGCCCACAGCGCCGTTCTGCCGCCGCCCTGCCCTCCTAACCAGCCACTGGGGAACAGCCTATCACAGCTGCTTCCCCAGCAACCAATCAGGGAGGGCCCAGAGGCTCTTTAAATTAAACTGAAACTCCGGCGCCGCACACCGAGCGTTGTGCGCCGATGGAGCGCAACAAAGGGACCTGCCCCTTTGTGCGCCCCTTCGGGCAGCCCCTTCGGTCAGCCCTGATAGATTACGCTGAAATTACCTAAACTTCTTGCTTATCAACCCCCTCCTTACTAGACAGTGCCAACTGCCATAGAAACCCAAACAGCTACGACCACGACATTCAAAGCTAGACCTGTGCAAACAGTGCCTTCGCTCCACCTGGGTAAGGCCTTTATCTTCCTTTCTCGTTTCTTCCCTCATCTCCTGCTCCCTTTCCTTTCCTTCCTTCGCTCTCAACCGGACAGGACCGTCTCTCTTACGGCAACCAATCTAGGCTTCGATCACGACCGGCTCCCATCCACTCATGCTGATAAACACACACCCCCCCACGTGTCCCAGTCAAACAGAAGAAGATCAACAGCGCTTTAATTCCATCCAGCCCGCAAATTCCTCTATCATCTGCAGACCCACCGTGAAGCAGAGCTACAACAGTACCAGGAAGCAGGCACACGGCGTCCTAAGCAAGGCCTCACAACCTGCGCCGGCACTCATCGGGATCTCAAACTCCCCCCACCATCTTAAATTTTTGCCTCTCAGCCTCTTCTCCCACCAAGGAACTGCGAGAGGAATATGCTAACTCATACATATTCCTATCACCATCTCCACACCAGCATTTACCCTGCACCAGTATTACCAATCAAGAAATCATAGATCCCTCATCCCAATCATGATCACCCCACTTACTCAGTTCTTAGGGCTCTCCCTACTTTCGGTAACCCTGTTTAATGCCACAATCCCTGACCAAAAAGATTGCACATCCAAATGACTACTTACGGGAGACTCCGACCCAGACATATCTGTGCCATGACAGAAACCTGGTTAAAAAACTCAGACATTGCGCTAGTTAATCAATTACCTACACACAAGTACGACATATTATCAATCCACAGACACAAAAACGAGGGGGGGTCTACTCTTTGCGACCAAAAAAGAACTTAGACTTACACCGCATACAGTCAAGTCAGAATCTAAACTGGAACTAGGCTTAGTCAAATCGCAACAACTTCAACTACTACTAATCTATGCTCTTCCAGGATTACTCAAATCAGACGCCTCTCCCCTCATTGAATCCATAGTGAAGCACATCGATGCAGACCTACCTACTTTGATCATGGGAGATTTTAATTTTACACACCGACGCCTTCCCCCACTCCTCCAATTGCGAAAACCATCCCTCAACTCCCTCAGCGCAATGGGATTCACACAGATTGTCAACAACCCAACACACAAAGCAGGACACATGCTGGACCTTATCTTTATCAACTCAAAGTTCTCCTGCTCTTCAACACCATCCTGTACTCCAGTCCCATGGTCAGATCACTTTCTGATAACCACCAAGGTCTCCGCAAAACAACAGACCCACAACCCGCAATACTCTTCTACCATTCACTTCAGGAAATCATGTGCTTCTGAGACACTCAGCGACCACCTTGCGAAAGAACTACCAAATCTGGATCTATCCAACCCTGATACAGCCATCCTATCATGGCATAACATTATTGAAGCAGTCCCTAACAATTTATGCCGCACAGTTTCCAAAATAATAAACCCAGAAAAAAAAGGAAACCAACCCTGGTTCTCCACAGAGCTCAAACGGATGAAACAAATCCTTCATTACAACAAAAACAGATGGCGCAAAGCCCCCAACTCTTCTACTCTATCAACATACAAAGGATCCTTACATCACTACAGGACAGCAATCCTTAAATCAAAAAAAGAATATTATGCCAACAAAATCCATGATCACCAATATGACGCCAAAGCGCTTTTCTCATATGTGTCACAAATCACTAAGCCATCCCCTCCGAAGATTCCCGATGAACAGGCACAATCTAAGGCCAACGCGCTGGCATCATTCTTTCAGCAGAAGATTATGAACACTCTTACACTCTTAACCACCAATGCTACTCCCTACACTACATTCACCAACCCTCGCTCCTACACAGGATCCAAGCTCAATAACTTCGAGCTAACCTCGAATCCCTCCTCAAGAGACAGAAACCATCTACCCATCCAGCTGACAGCATTCCATCCAAACTGCTACTACTGATCCCTAACAGGATCTCGGGACCTCTAGCTAACATCATAAACTGCTCGTTATTCCAAGGGACGTACCCAGACAGCTTAAAAACTGCTTCTCTCAAACCCCTCCTCAAGAAGTACAACTTAGACCCCAAAGATCTGGCCAACTTTCGCCCCATCTCGAACCTCCCTTTCTTAGCCAAATTAACAGAGAAATTGGTTAATACTCAGTTGTCTGAATATCTTGAAGAACATAATATCCTTTATCCATCCCAATACGGATTCGTAAATCCCGTAGCACAGAAACGCTTCTCATTTCATTGACAGACTATATCATCAAGGGACTAGACAAGGGCCATTCCTTTCTTGTAGTACTCCTAGACATTTCGGCGGCATTCGATACCGTCAACCACTCCATCCTCCTGAATCGACTAGCAGACATAGGTATATCCGGATCAGCCCTCAGTTGGTTTACGTCTTTCCTCAGCAATAGAAGCTTCAAAGTTAAAATTAATAACAAAGAATCACCCTCGACATTATCCTCACTTGGTGTACCTCAAGGATCCTCTTTATCGCCCACCCTCTTCAACATTAATCTCCTCCCCCTCTGTCAGCTTCTAACAGACCTTAACCTAACAACCTATATGCAGATGATGTGCAGATTCTGATTCCGATAACTGAATCCATCGCAAAATCACTCAAGCATTGGAACAACTGCCTAAAATCGATTACCAACCTGCTTAACAGTATTAATCTGGTTCTTAACGCATCGAAGACAGAACTCCTCCTCATCTCCCCTAACCAAGACAACCCACTACCACAGACCAACCACAACATCCAGCTCACACATACCCATGTTAGAGATCTTGGGTTTCTACTCGACAATCGCCTAAACTTAAAGAAAATGATCAACACCACAACCAAAGATTGTTTCTATAGACTTCAGGTTCTAAAAAGACTCAAACCTCTGCTATTCTTCCACGACTTCAGGACAGATCTGCAAGCCTTACTATTCACCAAAATAGACTACTGCAGAGCTCTCCTCCTGGGTCTCCCCAGCTCTACCACCAAACCTCTACAGATGATACAGAACGCCGCGGCAAGAATCCTGACCAACACCAACCGTGGAGAACACATATCACCTATCCTCCGTTACTTACACTGGCTCCCAGTGTACTATCGAATCCTTCACAAATCACTCACTCTAATTCACAAATCCATCTACAATCACCTACATCTGGACCTGGTATTCCCTCTTAATCTTCATATCTCCAACAGACCGACTAGAGAAGCATATAAAGGAACTCTACAGGCCCCTCCCACAAAAGCAACTCGCCTCACCTCGACCAAAGATCATTCATTTTCGACAGCAGGCCCAGCTATCTGGAACAATATCCCTTCCGACCTCAGAATGGAACCCTGCCTCTCAACATTCAGAAAAAAACTTAAGACCTGGCTCTTCTGCCAAGCCTTCTCAGATCCCCCTGATACACATTAGCCGAGGTTCTATGGATCTCCGTACCTCCTTGAAGTTTCCAATAAGATCCTCCCCTGACTCACCAATTGTTTATACTTGTTTACTGTGTTCTTAGGCCTTTTTTTCCAGCAGTCTATGCCTACAAGTTTACTATCCTTGTTGAATGTAACTTTGTTTTTCCTGTTTAAACTATTGTCTTTGGTTCAGTCCCCCAATTCGATGTAAACCGATCTGATATGGTCTTTTAACCATGAAGGTCGGTATAGAAAAGTGTTAAATAAAAAAATAAATAAAAGATTCCTCTAGGGTGCTGACTACTCTTGCACCAGCCTTGGGCATTGCTGTACAAACATTTAACAGAGACTCCCAACTCATGGTGTCATGTTGTTGTGTCCGTCGGTCTTAGACAGCTTCGCCCTGTTAGCCTTACATTGTTCACGGCTCCTTCTGTTTACCTTGGGAAAATGGCTACCGCTGCATCTGCAAGCCGCCCTCTCCGGCATCCCTGGAACAGCTATGGTTCTGCCTCCCGCTATTTTCCTCCCAAGGCCCTACTAGGGTGCGCATGCACGTGCTACCCACGTCTTTATTCCAGCATTGGTGCAAACCTCGGGGGCATCCCCCTCAAGTGACGTCACACCATCCGGGTATATAACCAGTACTTTCTTGCTAGCTAATTGAGTTAGCAATGGATTGTCTCGGCCAATCTAACCTACTCTGCCGCTTCTGTACCGCCACTGGAAGCTCTCTCTCTGCCCTTCAGGGTATTGAATAACCTGGGTACACGCTCCTCAGGGGCCCTCTGCTTTATTTCAGGTGCCTTACAGGGATCAGGTACTCGCTCCTCGAGGGCCTGCTCTCCCTGCCTCGGTGCCCGTACCATCTACTTCAGCCTGGTGGAATCGCCTAACTACAGCTACCATCTAGTGAGTAATATAACTCTCAGTCTGTCTCATCCACAGCATTGCCTTGCTGGGAAACCTACACCGGAATTCCCCTATACCAACGGGGTGAGATGGGTTCCCTCTGCTGAGGGTCCTGAGACTGCTACATCCAGACTACTTCACTATTGCCACCTCTGGTGGTATACATCAAGCTGTACAATAAAATATCTAATTCTGTGTTTGTGCATCCTGAGTCTAGCCCAGTACTGTGGCTCCCCATGGGTCCCCTCCCTGTGGGCATGGCCATCTGCCACAGTACCCAAGAATCCACCCAAACACCTCTAAACCGTAACACATGTGTTGTATAATGGATGAAGGTACAGATTTTTACTTGGCCATAGGTGCCAAACTGCCTGGCTTCAACTCTCTATGCACATATCTTACTGCCACAGGAATGATGGGGGAAGGAACTGTGATATTTGGTAGTAAAGACACTATCATATGAAAGTGGACTATATGATAACCAGAAAGCAACACATAGGAATCTCCATACTGCTCAAATTGTCCATGGTTGCCTCTTAGGTAACATAGGATATAGATGTCTATGTCTTCTGACTCCCATAACTATTCCAAATATTCTAGTAGAGAGGAGAGAGTTACAACAAAGCCAAAACATTCATCGTAGGGCAGACCTTTGGGGTATTAAAAGTCACTTCAGGAGTTTGGATCATTCAGGTAGTGCCTTTCATTACTCCGCAGAAAAAGTGACTGTGTGCTAGCCTACTGCATACTTCACAATGTTGCAGTAAGGTACAGTAAGAAAGCCAATATAAATCCGTATCACTACCACGTCAGTGCACCAGTTCGGCACAGTCTTTGCACCAATTTTCATAGTGAAAGTACTTTCACTTTGAAACCTGCTGTGAGTACAAAACACATGCAGTCACTTGCAGCAGCTTTCTGTGTGGGTAGATTTTTGCTGGAAAAGAACGTGTGGAGGTTTTTGTTAGAAAATTACTCATTTTTTCCTCCCCCAACCTAAACATACGTGCTTAATGTACGGTAGCTAAAGTACTCACAGTGGAACATACAGACATTTAGCCACATTGAGGGAAGGTAATTTTCTGAAGCCAATTAATTGGGGTAAAATGCTTTTTACCTGTGTAAGTTGCTACAAAATATTTTTTTCGAAATCATCAAAATCTTGGTGGGGGAGGGCTTGAGCTTCAAATCAACCTAAGGAAGCCTCTTATTTTGAAGTAAGAAAGTAGAATTATGAAGAAAAGAGAACCATTTAGTGCATCCATACACTTTTTAGCACTAAGGCACAAATGACATGCAAATGCTATACTTTTTGAGTTACTGTGCATACTAATACTGCAAGCATGTTATTACTCCAACAATTTAGTGTTGGTTTCAAACATTTTGTGCATCTTTCATTTTAGCATGCAGGTTACATTTTTGTATTGACAAGTTTAGTTCATACTAGTCCTCATTATTTTTATGACAATAACATTTTCTAGTTACCCATTTATCTATTACTTCATCAAAATTATAGTTATTAATAACTTCATTTTTGATCAAGAGTACTGTTGCTGAATTGAAATGTTTTTCTAATGATTTTGACAGAAGATATGTTTTATCAACTTTAATTTGTTAAATGAACATGTTGGTAATTGGCCTTGTCAGATATAGTCTTAATGCAATTAAGACATTAGCAAAAATCTCATCTTACCCATTGTTGATAATTTACAATGAAATATTGAATGAATATGACACTATCTCATTATTCTATCATTAAGGTGTAAGGACTCATCAAGACTATCCCTATAGACCATCTTGAAATTGTTATGACATGTTGACTGAGGAAATTAGTGTCTTGAGGTATTTTTCTCTTGTTTGTGCATTCTCAGATATCATGTCTAGCTGAAAAATGATAAATCTATAAAGGAATAGAATAAATGAATTTTTAAAGCTTGTATTTGTATTCTCATTTTTCATAAATTTATCAAATATTAATTTTTTTTTCAAATGCTTCTTAGGAAACTCAGTGGGAGCACACACTTTGTTTGAACTTTCTCTAGACAAATTCAGAGCAGCATCAAATCCAGTGTTCCTTAATTCTGAGTTGAAAATAATGGCAGACCAGATAGCATTAGAAGCCACTGCTAGAGTCATATTCTTACTTTGTCTTTGTGTGTCAATAATTCAGGTCAAGACATCAAATCATAGTCTAAAAATGGGTCACTGCTATATCTTGATACATGGAGCCTGTGTCTCAAATTCTATTTGACAATGCCCCTTATTTGGAATGCTTTTAAAAAATGTAAATTAATAATTTGAATTACTATTGTCTGGTTTTATGCTGTATGTCATGTTTTATGAGTTTGAATTACATAAGAACATAAGAAATTGCCATGCTGGATCAGACCAAGGGTCCATCAAGCCCAGCATCCTGTTTCCAACAGAGGCCAAAACTAGGCCACAAGAACCTGGCAATTATCCAAACACTAAGAAGATCCCATGCTACTGATGCAATTAATAGCAGCGGCTATTCCCTAAGTAAAATTGATTAATAGCCATTAATGGACTTCTCCAAGAACTTATCCAAACCTTTTTTGAACCCAACTACACTAACTGCAATAACCACATCCTCTGGCAACAAATTCAAGAGCTTTATTGTGCGTTGAGTGAAAAAGAATTTTCTCCGATTAGTCTGAAATGTGCTACTTGCTAACTTCATGGAATGCCCCCTAGTCCTTCTATTATTCGAAAGTGTAAATAACCGTGTCACATCTACTCTTTCAAGACCTCTAATGATCTTAAAGACCTCTATCATATCCCCCCTCAGCCGTCTCTTCTCCAAGCTGAACAGCCCTAACCTCTTCAGCCTTTCCTGATAGGGGAGCTGTTCCATCCCCTTTATCATTTTGGTTGCCCTTCTCTGTACCTTCTCCATTGCAACTATATCTTTTTTGAGATGCAGCGACCAGAATTGTACACAGTATTCAAGGTGCGGTCTCATCATGGAGCGAAACAGAGGCATTATGACATTTTCCGTTCTATTAACCATTCCCTTCCTAATAATTCCTAACATTCTATTTGCTTTTTTGTCTGCTGCAGCACACTGAGCCGACAATTTTAAAATATTATCCACTATGATGCCTAGATCTTTTTCCTGGGTGGTAGCTTCTAATATGGAACCTAACATCGTGTAACTACAGCAAGGGTTATTTTTCCCTATATGCAACACCATGCATTTGTCTACATTAAATGTCATCTGTCATTTGGATGCCCAATCTTCCAGTCTTGCAAGGTCCTTCTGTAATGTATCACAGTCTGCTTGTGATTTAACTACTCTGAATAATTTAGTATAATTTGCAAATTTGATAACCTCACTCGTCGTATTCCTTTCCAGATCATTTATATATATATATATATATATATTGAAAAGCACCGGTCCAAGTACAGATCCCTGAGGCACTCCACTGTTTACCCTTTTCCACTGAGAAAATTGACCATTTAATACTACTCTCTGTTTCCTGTCTTTTAACCAGTTTGCAAGCCACGAAAGGACATCACCTCCTATCCCATGACTTTTTAGTTTTCGTAGAAGCCTCTCATGAGGGACTTGGTCAAACGCCTTTTGAAAATCCAAATACACTACATCTACCGGTTCACCTTTATCCACATGTTTATTAACCCCTTCAAAAAAATGAAGCAGATTTGTTAGGCATCACTTCTCTTGGGTAAATCCATGTTGACTGTGTCCCATTAAATCATGTCTTTCTATATGCTCTACGATTTTGCTCTACGATTTTGCCCCTGGAGCCTTTTTTTGTAAATTGCATTGCACTGTTTTTGGGAGTTGTCAGTATATTAAACAATATAAAGAAACATAAATAAATAAATAGAGCACATAGAAAGAAGCATGACTCAGTCATGACTCAGCATGGCTCAGTCTGGAGACAGGAGGAAGAATTTCACACAACACTATCACATTTTCTGCCTCCTTTTTCTCCTCCTACAGCATGTTCAGAGAATGAACTGTGCCAAATGCAAATGTGAAAATGGATGTCGACATAAGGGAGAGATAAGTTGAAAGCAGTGTAATGGTGTAATGATAAACCCAAGGGTTGGCTTGGTAGAGCTGGTCTTATTCAACACTTGGTAGCTTCCTGGAACCAATGAAAAACACCCCAGAGTGATAACCCGAATAAGGGGTTCAGACTTATTGAGCACTGAGATGAGACCTCACAATGTGTAGGAAAGATGAGATCATGCCATCAGGAAATGCCTTAGGGGAAACAAGAATGACTGACAGGAAAGCAAATAATACAGCTCAAATTGTAATACCAGAGATGAATCTGATTAATGACAGAGCAGTTCCACTTGATGGTAAGTACACTGTCCTATTAGGAAACAGAATCACCACAGAATTATAGTGGTTTATAAATGTCTTTTCTGATGAACCAGTCCGGCGAATGCAACTCTGCATGAGTTGCTAGTAGCTGGACTAGGATAGGGAAGTAAGAAGATTTGTTGTTCAGGGAATGCTGGTCATCAATGTGGAACTCTATTGGTGTCTGTGTGTTTTGTGGAGGAATCCAAAAGTGGGTGAATGGTAATTGTCCATAATGCACGCAGATCCAACAACTGGTTAACTTGAATGTGCTAGCCCAGATCAGGGTCAGATTCAGGTAAATGTTGGTAAGGTGCTATGATTTCTGCGGCAAGACCCCATCTATGAAGAACACAATGATGACCAAATAGGGCAATTTTCAGTTCTTTCCCTGTTGTAACCTAAAAGAAAAGAGAATTATTATTCTCATTTGGTGCACTTCTCAGAAGTGACCGCAAATATACATGTGTTCTCTCTACCATGGCTACCCAAGTGTTCCCTCCAGGTCCCTGGGCAATAACTTCTGCTTTTCCCTTTTGCCCACTGCTAGAATTAAGAACCTAGATCATCATGCCAGGCAAGAAATCAGAAGTAGAGACTTGCATGGTGGTGACATTTCAGAAACAGGATCAATGAAATATTGCTCAAAAATCAATTGAGCTATCTTATAGGGTCATTCGCTAAAGCTTTATCGCATGTGTTAGGGCCCTAACGCATGAGATAAGGCCATATTGCATGCGAAAAGGGACTTTTTGCATGCGATATAATGCTAATTTGGGGGAGGGGAGGAGTTGGGGCGGGGAGGGGAGGAGTCGGGTGTAGGGAGGGAGGAGTCGGTGGTGTCTTCGCTGCCAGCGAAAATGTTACCAACGTTATTGTCGGCAGTAGCATGCCGAATAGCGCCACCTTTCATGGTGGCGCTATTCGGTGCGAAAGCCTGCAGCGAAGACACCGGGTGGTGCGAAGGCTGCGGACTTTCACAGGCCCGCCCCCCCCCCCCCTCGTTTGCGCTGGATTCATCATTCAGCAAATCAGGGAAGGTAACCAAATTGGGAGATTTCTATTACCCCAATATTGACTGGATAAATGTATCATCGGGACATGCTAGAGAGATAAAGTTCCTGGATGGAATAAATGACAGCTTTATGGAGCAATTGGTTCAGGAACTGACAAGAGAGGGAGCAATTTTAGATCTAATTCTCAGTGGAGCACAGGATTTGGTGAGAGAGGTAACGTTGGTGGGGCCGCTTGGCAATAGTGATCATAATATGATCAAATTTAAATTAATGGGTGGAAGGGGGACTGTAAGCAAATCCACGGCTCTCGGAGAAAGTTCTTTTTCACTCAACGTACAATTAAACTCTGGAATTTGTTGCCAGAGTATGTGGTTAGTGCATTTAGGGGCAGATTTTCAAAGGGATACGCGCATAAGATACGCGAGTACCCCCCGAAAACCTGCTCCAAGATCCCCCTGTTTGCGCCAAGCGCAAGCCCCAGGACGCGCGTAAGTCCCGGGGCTTTCCTAGGGGGCATGTCGGGGGCGTGTCATGGTGGCACGTCATCCAGGGCGGGGCCAACAGGTAGGTGTAACTTTTCTAACAAAGGAGGGGGGATATATAGGGCTGGGGGTGGGTTAGGTAGGGGAAGGGAGGGGAAGGTGCGGGGGGTGGAAGGGAACGGAGGCAGGCTGCACGGCTCGGCGCACGCAGGCTGCCGATTTTGGGCAGCCTTGCGCGCGCCGACCCCAGATGTTAAAGGATACGCGCGGCTACACGTGTATCTATTAAAATCCGGCGTACTCTTGTTCTTGCCTGGTGTGCTAACAAAAGTATGCGTGGGCGTACTTTATTAAAATCTACCCCTATGTGTTGCTGTGTTTAAAAAAGGATTGGATAGAGGTCACATGATGCGATAGCCTGGTGAGACGTGTTCCCCAGAGCTCCGGGTGCTGGCCCGCGGAAATCTAACAATTCGCAGCGTCAAACTAAACAAAATCTTTACCATGGGGTACTGGAGGGCGGCGGAACAACCCTGGAACCCGGCGAACTGGACTGCAATGAAAAGGTAATGTTGGCGAAACCGCCCCGAAAGGAAAAAGAAAAGGCAAAAAGTGGTGGGGGGGGGGGGGGGGGGAGGCTGAGCTCAAAATGGTCGACGGCGGGAAGGCGCAGGAAACGGCTGGTCTTGATGAAGCGGCGATCTCCTGAATGACCACGGCTGTGGTGGAAGCGCTAGAACCTAACTTTGCAGGAATTGCTGAAAACTTTGCAAACATTAAAGAATCGCTGGGTGATATTGGACACCGGATAGAGATCGCTGAGGGATGGATAGCGGCAGTGGAGGAGGACTAGCAAGCCCTCGTGGCACGATTAACAGCGTTGGAGTCTGCGGTAAGCGTGGCTGACTCCAAATTAGAGGACTTAGAAAACAGGGCGAGAAGAAATAATTTAAAATTCATGGGCTTACCAGAAGAGATCCAGGAGGGAGAGCTCCAGTCAATAATAGAAACCTGGCTCCCAGGCACATTAAACCTGGAGGCACTAGCAGGGAAGCTCACTATAGAACGGGCACACAGGCTGGGCCCCAAAGAGACTCAGACACTCGCCCCTGCCTTGTGATCGCAAGATTCATGAACTGGGCGCAACACGCTACAATTTTAGCCGCATACCGGAAAAAAAGGGAACTAAGCTATAAAGATCATAAGATAGTATTGTTTCAAGATTTTTCAGCTGCAGTGGCGGCCAAGCACAGACTGTTTTCAGCTTTCTGCAACAATTTGTACAATAAAAATATCCGATTCGCTCTCCAGTACCCGGCTATCTTAAAAGTATGGCGAGAAGGCAAAGTGAGCACCTTTGATACTCCAGATAAGGTCACGGCCTGGCTAGGCACTTCTGGAGGCACAAACTAATAAGAAAGGGTTCTGCCAAAAGCTAGCGACAAAAAACACAGAAGGGAGGCCTGCAAATAAATTAAGCTACTGGTACAAAAATAGTGCCTTACTCAGGATGAGCGGTATGTTTTCTGACTGTGTGAAGTTGTGTCCACATGCAGAGGAAGACAAACATTCTGTTGCAATGTCAATTTTCTTCGGATATATGTCCGCACTTGGTGACTATCCTGAAGTGCCACCAGTTTATGAGTTCTACATGGAGGAACTTGGGCCTTGCTGGCACTAAGCATGGTGGAAGGGATTTGATCCCTGGAAATACCGTTTAAGGCAGGAGAGCAACCGGACGAAGTGACTAGTAAGAGTTGACATCAGAAAGTATCTGGATTGTATTGCCAGGATGTGGGACATATATATATATATATATATATATATTTCTAGTAACATACAGGAAGCACTGTTCAGTAATATATGTTTATGCTATGTTGTTGGGTGCAGAAGGTACCCCAGAGGTTTCCAGTTACAATAATAATAGAGTCCGCCATCATAAACAGCTCTCAGTTTGATTGTTAATTCTTAGTTATGGAAAACATGGGAACACCCTATAGGAGTGGGCCAGCACCTGGTCGCATTGTAAACTGACCTCCAGCCCATAAAATTTTGGGCATAGATGTCTATATTGTTTCGTTGGGGGGGGGGGGGGGGGGAAGGGGGAGAGAAGGGGGGAAGTGTACTGGGTATGTGAGGGAATTACAAGGGGGGGACATACACCACACTATAGACAGAAGTCTGGGTAATAGTCTCAGAATATGAATGGCGGGGGGGGGGGGTGTTCAGGCTAGGAAACCGCCCTCCGGAGAGCGGAATATGTGGCTACATTGGTATGCAACCGCATTGACCACAGGATAGGTCATATACGGTATATATTTTGGAATGTGGGGGGAATTGGTACTTCTGTTAAGCAGCAAAAAATACTAAGTGTGCTACAAAGACAAAAGGTGGGGATAGCGGCACTCCAAGAGACCCATTTGCCGGCCGACGAAAGTCTGAAATTAAAAAAACAGTGGGTAGGACAATGCTTTCATACACTGGTGGTTGGGCGTAAGGCTGGAGTGGTAATTTTAATACATAAGAACATAAAGTTTGAGATGACGCAACAGGTGTCAGATACACAGGGTAGATTTCTCATTTTGGTTGGCAAGGTCAACAGTAGGGAGGTCACAATGTACAACTTATATGCACCGAATGTTTACACCCACTCATTCTTTCAGGGATTGGTAGGCAAGTTGCTTGTCATTTCACGGGGACACCTAGTAGTGCTTGGAGCCCTTAACTGTGTGAGTGACCCCAGTGTAGACCGTTCACACCCGGCGCTTAATCCACCTAATATGATGGGGAAAGGAATCTCTTACTTATGTGACGAGCTCCATTTACTTGATATTTGGAGGATGTTGAATCCGACCGAAAGACACTATACCCATGTTTCGAAAGTTCACTCGACCATGTACAGAATTGACTATGTGCTGGTGTCTATGTCCACATTTCCCAAGATTGTATGAGCAAAAATTGGTCCCATAGAAATATCAGACCACGCATTCATATGGGTTGAGATTGGGGATGGAATAGGGGAGGTTCCCTCTAGGACGTGGCGCTTCCCGGGACATTTATACAGGGATTCTAAATTTCGGGACTTTCTAATAGACAAATGGGATGACTTTGCTAAACATAATATGGCTCATAAAAATGACCCTTGGCTATACTGGGCAACTAGTAAAGCAGTAATGAGGGGAGAAATCACGTCATTATACAATAGCACAATCGAAAGCGATGGTTAAAAATATAGTACATCTGGAAAAACAGTTGAGGCAGGCCAAGCAGAAGTTGGCGCAACAGAATACCATCCAGGCTCAAACACACTACAGTGATATCCTGTGCACCCTGAATGGGTTACTTCATGAAAGGGCGCAGAGGGGGTTACAGCGGGGTGCCCACAAACTTTTCAGATTTGGCAATAAATCGGGACGGGTCTTGGAAAACATGGTTCACTTGGCCAGGGGGAGTACAATGATTGACAAATTGTGAAGGGGAGATGGGACGCTATTAGTAACAGGGGAGGAGATATGCACAGAGTTTCGAAAATTTTATGAGAAACTATATTCAGAAGACAGGCAGGGGGGTTCAACTCAGGAGTTTTTTCATGGGTTATATATACCAAAGATCGATGCCCAAAAGTTGGAATATCTGAATAAACCTAACCAACTAGAAGAACTAAGGAACACTATTATGGCCACCGGGCCCTGATGGATTCAATGCAGAATATTATAATTGTTTAATTTCACGGGCAGTAGAGGATCTGCTATTTTTTTATAGGCAGGCTCAAAGGCAAGGGCAGTTTCCAGAGGAAATGACCAGAGCATATATCACAGTTTTAGAGAAACCAGGTAAAGACTTATCCTCTCCGGCGGCTTACAGGCCAATTTCTCTCTTAAACTTTGAAGCCCTCCGGAACATTCCCCGGGTCGTGTCTCGGCGCGCCAGCAGCCCGCTGGCGCGCGCGGATTTACATCTGCCTCCGGCAGGCATAAATCCATGGATAAAGGTAGGGGGGGGGGGGGTTTAGATAGGGGAAGGGAGGGGAAGGTGAGGGAAGGCCTCGGAGGGAACGGAGGCAGGCTGCATGGCTTGTCGCGCGCAGGCTGCCCAAAATCGGCAGTCTTGCACGCGCCAATCCTGGATTTTATAAGATATGCGCGGCTACGTGCGTATCTTATAAAATCCAGCGTACTTTTGTTTGTGCCTGGTGCGCAAACAAAAGTACGCGAACGAGCAATTTTTTAAAATCTACCCGACAGTTTTTGGGTACTTGCCAGGTTCTTATGGCCTGGATTGGCTACTGCTGGAAACAGGATGCTGGGCTTGATGGACCCTTGGTCTGATCCAGTATGGCATGTACTTATGTTCTTAATGCATTCCAACACATATCTCATGAAGGTGTTTAAACCCCCAAGGCTTAGAATGTGGGAAATCTAATACAGTACAATGGCATCAAAACCCTTAAGATGTACAGTGTTGGAAATAGAAAATATTACAGATGTATCAAAACCCTCATGGCATATAGTGCAGGTAATCACAAACAGCATAAAGGCATCTAAACCCCAAAACACAGAATGCAGTCTATTTCAAACATCACAAAGATGTCTAAACCACCAAGGTGTTCTGTAGGTGAATCACAAACAGCACAAAACTCTAGACAGGCCTTGACAGAAAGACATAAAAACACAAAAGAAGTTAGATGAGAAAACAAACTTGTATTTTTTTTTCTTTTTTTTCTGGGTACACTCCAGTATAGCCAATAAACAAGCACAGTGGGAGAACCAGGCTGGAATTGTATAGGGATATAACAAAATGAAGAACCATAGAAGAGGTGGGGTGAGAGGGGATATTTGAAGCTTTGTTTTTTCCTTTTCAAACATTGGTTTCTGTGGATAAAATACCACAGGATAACCAATAAACAAAAAAGGTGGGAGAACTAGGTTGAGATTCAAACATCAAAGAGAGGCACCATAACTCCCATGCTGGTACATAATAGCCAGGTAGGTATATTAACAGCATGAGCTCCAAGGTGATATATCAACTGCAAGGTAGTTATGCAGAGAGGTATCAGCAAGACCCCTAAGTTGGTATACCTGGAACATGGCAGATTGGCTCAATGGAAGCAGCAAGACCCCTAATGTGGCATATCAAGGGCAAGGCAGATAGGCTTAGTAACAGGAAGACACCTAAGGGGCATGGCAGGTAAGCAGATTCATAGAAGCAAGTTTCCCAAGGTGGTATATCTGGGGTATTGCAAATAGGCATGTGGAAGCAAGACCTTCAAGGTGTTTTCACTTATCTTGCCACTTGCATAGAAATTATAGAAACCCAAACAAAGGTAGATTGTTTTTCTAAAAGATCAGCTATTTCATCAATTCTGGCACCAGCCTTGTGTGCTATGGCAAGGGATCACAATGTCCCTTGCCATAGCACACTAGTTGGTGAGAAAACAAGATATCACTAAGCCACCTTGGCTGTGTCTGGACAGCCTGAGGACTTGTGTGCCCAATATACCAGTATATCTGTGTCCATATCCTTGATGGGTCTGTGAGATAGTATTTCACAGAAATGTCTGCTGCAATCTCCTTTGCTGGGGTAGGCTGAGGGAATCTCTTGCCATTTGCTTTAGCTATGGCCTGTGGGCAAAGCTAAAACAAGATCTTAAGCTTCTATCTGCCTATTATGCTTTGGAATATTGAGGTGGGGGAGGAAGAAGAGTGCTACTCCTGCTTGACCACTCTCTGAGATGGCCACTTTTCCTGTGCTGCATCCCCATTGTGCCTCTGCCTCTGGTGCTCCTATTCATACACCCTAGCTACCAGCATGATCTTCATGAATGTGAAATGCTGGGACTGGAGGGACAGACTCCCTTTCACCTATGGTTCACAAAGTGTATTAAGCATGTATTATTTTCTGTCAGAGGTTTCAGTCTCACTTATACCTGCTGCTGCAAGGAGACTACAAACTGCAGCACCTCTACTACCATTTCATTTTACTCATGGTAATCATATAATCTTTCCTCCAGAATATTTACTATAGGGATAACCCTGCCTAAGGTGGTGCTTCTGGAACTCAAACTGTCCATGTCATCCTTGATGGGCTTCAGAATTTGTACCAGCTGCCTCATCAATACCCAATCATGATGCCCCTGTTTCCAGAGACAGATCATGAAGGGGTATCTGCTGCTCCACTAATCTCTTCTGCATTATATAAGTGGAATTCCAATGAGTGCCAACATCTTGAATCAGATGCTCGTGAAGTAGCCCAAATTCTTATTGCTTCTCCTAGAGAACCTGCCCTACCTTTCCCTTTGATGGAAAAACCCTGTTATTTTCTTGCACCTCTCTTCCAAGTTCTTCAGGAATAGATTTCCATGGTCCTTGGACCCCAGCCTCAGGGCATCCCTCATTGCTTCATATAGCAAGTGTGCAAATCAATGGATACACTGAAAGCCTCTACTATATTTGCACCATTGTCTGTGACCCAGAAACTTACCTGAAGACTTCTGCCTCTCTGGTCTCGATGCTAATCCTCCAGCATCTTTCTTAGGGCTGGTTAGAATATTGCTAAATTTATGGAGGCTATGCCCACCTGATTCTTGATCCCTGATAGCGCTGCTGCCAGCCCCTGCCTCAGCCAGGTCTCACCAGTGTGCTGTCTGGGAGAGGTAAGCATGAATAGTATTTGTACTCATCTTGATATAATTAATGAAATGTATGCTACTCCCTTCAACTTTAGCAAACTGTGCCTGCATGCAACTATGTGTTGCACTTCCCGACTGCACCGGCCGCGCCCCTCATGGTCCCCGGTGTTGTGCTGCCGGGGCGCCAACTTCTGGACCCTCCGCAATGCACCTGAGCTGCTCGGCCTTTGTTTCCTCCTGTTTCTAGTACCTCCTTGTTGCACTTACATCAAGGGTCCCGTTCCCCAATGGAATTTGTGATTGAGTTTCGCACCCTGGCATCTGAACTTCACTGGGGCGAGGATTGTTTACACTCAATCTTTTTGGATGGTATAGCTGGCCGGATTAAGGATGAGTTGGCAGCCCGAGAGCTGCCCCCATCGCTGGATGGCCTCATAGAGCTGGCCAGATGGATAGATCACCAACTTCAGGAGCGCTCCCGGGAGTTACACGCTCCCAAGAAACTTCTTCTGCCTACCCAAGTTCCTCAGTGCTCTCCGTCTCCCAAACACACCACAAGCCCAGCCAAGGTGGCTTCTGAAGAACCCATGCAACTGGGTCATGGCTGATTGACCTCTGAGGAGCGCCTCTGGTGCCGTCGCTCTGGACTGTGCTTATACTGTGCTTATACTGCGATGAGGCCAGGCACCTCCTGGCTCAGTGCCCGGTACGGGCACTGAGCCAGGAGGTGCCTGGCCTAGGTCATGTTGGGGGACATGACCTGAGCCTGATACCTCCTGATCCCCCTCTTCCAGTCGCTCTCACACTCTAGCTCTGGTGAACTCCGGGTCAGTACCTCTCATACTCTCCTCCATCTCCAGAGAGCCTCTACAACAGTCCTCTGCATGAAGAGACCATAAATGTATTTATATTTATATTCCACTTTCACACTTTTTTTTTTCAGCACTTCAAAGCGGATTACATTCAGGTATTGTAGGTACTTCCCTATCCCCAGAGGGCTTACAATTTAAGTTTGTACCTGAGGCAATGGAGGGTAAAGTGACTTGCCCAAGGTCACAAGGAGTGACAGTGGGACTAGAACCCTGGTCTCCTGGTTCATAGCCCACTGCTCTAACCACTAGGCTACTCCTCCACTCCTGACACTTTCCACGTCATCGACCACTCCATCCATCCAGTGGTACTCGGTCTGCCCTGGTTAAGGAAATATTCTCCACAATTTGACTGGGCATCCTTGCAACTCTCCCAGTGGGGTACCGCCTGTTATGCCTCGTGTCTAAAGACACCTACGACCAATCGCTGTCTCTCCATGATGGGCTACCATCCTGTTACGTTCCCTACGTGGAGGTCTTTTCCAATCAAGGAGAGGATACCCTGCCATCAACCTCCTGCCTAATACAGAACACCGCCCCCCCCCCCCCCCGGGGTCGGGTCTACCTGCTATCCCTTGCGGAGACCAGGACCATGTTCGACTATGTACGGGAAAATTTAGCCAAGGGATTCATCCGCAAATCCACAGCTCCTGCCGGGGCAGGTTTCTTTTTTGTGGCCAAAAAGGATGGTTCCCTCCATCCCTGTATAAGCTCTATACACTCGGCTTAGTTGACAATAGATGCCTCCCTCTGTTTTTAAAATCATCTTTTTGTATTAAATAATTTCATCGTTTGAAAACACATTTACAGAATAGAACTAATTTACATTGTACAATTCATTAACAATGATTTATTATTCATGTTCTATTTTAGTGATATAGCTATTACTAAAGATATTTATTCAATATTAGTTGTTTGCTTGTAAAGATAGTCTTTCACTTGATTTTTATTTCAGAGTATTAGTTTTCCTTTTAGTTTTGTATACTCGCATATCTACTTTTATTCGTTTAGATTCCTATATATTTTTTAATGCACATACAGATTTGACTTGGTTATCTTTCATTACTACACACATCAGTATTGAATTTAATCATTACGAGGGCATCAATAATATATTTTCACCACCTTGTTAATTAACTAATTATCTTTATTAAATACATCAATACACTTAATATAGTAGTCATATATCCTTTTTAGACAAACAATTATCTTCATCCAATACATCAATCTTTTTTAGACAATTATTGCACTTGTTATTCAATAATTCACTTTTGACACATTTTTCACTTATCCAATTGACTTTTATTAAATATTTCGCTTCAAATAATATATAAAAATAGAATAGTTTTATTACATATCTATACAGATTTTTAAGAATAGATATATAAGTCATCAATTGATACTTTAGGTGCATATAAGATATTATCTGTATCATCAATTAATTATTAATTTTTAATGCACATATACCTCTGTATATACATCATTATATTTGTCTACTAATTAATTTTTAATAGTTGAACAAAGTCCTATATAATATTGCCATCCCCTTTTTTTTGCATTTTTACAGATTTATTACTTTCATTGATTATATAATGGTATATATGATCCTCCATACATGATTTGTTTTATTTGTGTACTGAAGAGAATATACACAAGGTAAAACCATCTTTTATTACAAATTCATTATACATTTGTACCAACCATGAGTTTATTTAATTTATATTAGATTTGATGTTAAAAATTTATAATATGCTCTATGTGTCACCATTGCCATATACATGTACAGTACATATACTTTGTTTTTAATCATTGTTTTATTTTATTATTATTATATAAAGATGTATTTATATGAACTTTTATTTATGTTTTAGCCCCTGAGGCAGCCGTCCTGATACGGCGAAACTCGGCCTGAGTCGGGCTACTTTGTGTCTCCACTTCAATAAAGTTTTTTTCAAGACTATTGGCATCTATTCCTTTGTTCAACCTGACGGCTTTCATAGATCGCCTTCCTTCGTGTTTTTTGGGTCCATCCCTGTATAGATTACAGGGGTTTGAACACCATCACACAGAAAAACCGTTATCCCCTGCCACTCATTGATGAGTTATTTGATCACCTACAGGGAGCCCGGATCTTCTCCAAACTTGATCTATGGGGAACCTATAACCTTATCCTCAGCTGGGAGGGCGATGAGTGGAAAACGGCCTTTAATACTCATGATGGGCACTACGAGTACTTAGTCATGCCATTTGGACTCTGCAATGCCTCGGCCGTTTTCCAGAACATGATGAATGAGATATTCCATGACCTGTTATACAAGTGTGTCATCGTCTACTTGGATGACAGTCTAGTCTTCTCCAGGGATCTCCCCACTCATTGCCAGAATGTTCTCTGAGTGGTCCAATGTCTTCGAGACCACCAGCTCTTTGCCAAACTTGAGAAGTGCTCTTTTGAGAAAGAAAACCTACCCTTCCTAGGGTATATAGCCTCCCGGGATGGATTCCGCATGGACCAGAAAAGCTTAAGAGTAATCAGGAGTGGCCACAACCGACAGGTCTATGGGCTGTTCAGCAATTTCTTGGGTTCGTCAACTCTTATCGATCGTTCATCCACAACTACCCCAAACTCACAGCCCTGATTACTGCCCTGACCAGAAAGGGAGCAAAGCCTAAACAGGGGCCCCCGGAAGTTGTAACCACCTTCCATTGTCTAAAATCTGCTTTCCTCCATGAACCTTGCCTACGGCATCCAGATCCACTGCACCCCTTCGTGCTGGACGTTGATGCCTCTTCCGAAGGAGTAGGGGTGGTATTAAGTCAACATTCCCCTACTGGCATGCTCCATCCATGTTCCTTCTTTTCCAGACAATTCTCACCAGCAGAACGGAACTACGGTTCTTCATCCTGCATTCCTCCCAGTTGACCCGATGCCCTCACCTTGTCGTGCAAGCCCAAAAATGTGATTCTGCAGATTTAACTCCTCATCAGGAGCAGCAGTATATATACGCAGCTAATAAGCCACTGTGCACTGCAGCCTCCTGTTTTAAAATATGGATTTACACATGGAAATGTTGGCCCTGTTTCAGAATGCCCATTAGTCCCCCATGCCCTGCCTCTTTTCTGGCCACTTTTTTTTAGCTCGTGCACGTGCATATGAGCTCATAATTAGTGTCTTTTAAAATCTGTGTTGTTCGCGTGCTGCCCACACACTCGCATATATGGGTCTTTTAGTATGGGCAACACTTTTAAAATTCGGCCCTAAGTTTTCTATTTGCCCCTTTCTAAGAGAGTTATTAGTAGAGAAGGAAGAGTAGAAGGGTCCCAATTGCCCATTGATCATCTCAATGTAACCTTCTGGAAAATCTGAAAGAGTTAGCTGCTAGTCCATCTCTGTTGATTTCTTGATAGAGCTGGATCAGATGTGGGAAGTAAACATTTTTTCCCACAAGCCCGGGGCTTGTTTCTAGTTAAAATTTTCATGTAAGTGCCTCATGAACTTTCAGATCTCAATAGAACTTTTTGTATTAACAGAGGTTGTCTAATATTTAAGACACAATTCTATATAATGGGTTTTGTTTTTTTTTTTGCCTTTATTGCCATCTTTCAATTAGGGATTGGGATTTTTATGATTGTTCTCCATCCAGTCTACCTCCTTTTCTATATTTATGGTTTAAAATATTTGTTGAAGATTTGGGCTTGAATTACCCCTTACTAAGGACTTGAATGAACATTGATTTATTGAGAGTGATTCTATGATTTTTCTTTTCTTATTATTTTTCTTAAAATTGTTGTGATGTAATATTCTTGTCTTATTCTTTCTTATTTCTGTTTAAAGTATTGCCCTAAATTGGAATTATAAATTTGATATAAATAAAATGTAAAAAACAAAACAAAACAAAGATAGTAATATTTACCTTTATTCAAAAAAGACATTTCTCCTATTCTGGCTCCTGGATTCTGATTGATTTTTTTTCAATTCTCCCTTGTCTTGTACTGAAATTATGCAGGGAAGTTAGACTGGGATTGGATCTCTATTCAGAAAAAAATGGAGCCAGTTGGGCAACTTCAGTAAAATGTGTGTGTGTGTGGCTGAGGTCTTCAGTAACAATTCTGTTATAAAAAGTGTTAAAATAAAAAAACAGCAGCATCGTATATCAATATGTACAGAAGACAGGTTTCTCTTTGATAAAGATCCTAATGAGCTGAATCCCAAACTTATGGATCTGTTAGCACAGTTTCATGCTATTGCTGATTATAAAATTCATATGAAAAAATTACAATTCATGATAATTCAGGGTCACTACATACCTGTCCCTTTTAGTTGTTAGCCCAGTGAATTTTGCTATTTTAATTGTTTTTATTCTCAAATACACAAGGAATATATTTATAAAAACAAGAAATTCTTAACAGAACCTAGCCTACTCCAGTAAGGATCCTCTTGGACTCCCTGACATATCCTGAAAGTTTAGTATGGATAGGACACACAAAGCAATAGTCATTACTGGATCACAAACACACACATGCATGCACATACATACTACGATACTCACACACACACACACACACCCCAGTCATAAACTTTCCCTCCAGAAAGTAGGTTAAAACTATAGCTTTGTTTAAATATAATTGCTTCAGTCTTGGGTTGATGAATTCCCCTTATTTGCTGGTTAGTTGGAATGTCAGCGATTAACATGAATATTCTCCCTTGCTATTTATACCTATTCTAGATGATTAATGAGAAAATAATTAAATGAGGAGATTTTCATATGTTTCTAGCACATACACAATTAAATGAGGGTAATTAGTCTAATGGATAAGGAAATATCATTGCCAAACTTTAAATTTAATTTCTGAGCAGTGGAGATTTACTACCTTGTAACCTGAACTTGAGAGGTAATTCAAAGATTGATTGGTTTGATACTGATCAAAAGTCATGTCAAAAATTACTTTAGCCTCTGTGGGTCTCATTTACAACTTGTTAGTGCTAATGCTGCAACCATAGCACCAACGCTAAAGTTTTCTCACAATTTAAAACTCAGAATCTGGCAAATTGTACCGTAAATGAGGACAAATTTAAAGAGGTCACTAATAGTGACTTTGCTGCATTCCTTTCAATTTGTGCCCTGTTTCCCATATTCAAATGAAGGTGGAGGCATTCAAAACAGCTTAATAATTGATTGGTAGTATTTTGCATGCACAAGTACCTTGCAAAATACTATACACTGAGAAAATACTAGTGCTGCTGGGCAGTACCATTATTAATCACAAATGGTGCTGGCCTAGGTCTAGACCTGGCTGGCTCCATTTTGTAAGGTATATATATAATATATTGTAAGGGACCCCAAAATCTGCCCTTTACTTGCAGTACTTCACTTTAGTGGAATAGCAATTATGGCCTCAACTGGTCATCCTGCCAGCAGTGTGGTTAGAGGTCTCCTGCAGGCTATGTGTGAGGTAGGTGTGTTTGTGTAGTGTAGTAGTGTACCACTCCCCACCAGAAAGGGTTTGAGATCTCACAAAAGACTTGTACCCCTGAGACAAGGGATAGTCAAGAATGAGACTTAGTATAGGGCTGAGGAATCGGGTGTGTCTCTCTTTGTGGAGGAAACTTGAGTGGGACAGGGTCAAAAAGTGTAAGATCCTTTTGGGCAAAGGGTGCCTGAAAGGAACAGAAGTTCCAAAACCCAAGTGGGGTCTCCAGAGAATCCAGTGTGGTATCAAGGAACTGCAGAAAAGAGGGATTTTTCCAGAGACAGACTGCAGTAGAGAGGATTGTCTTGGGAGGTTGCAGAGAGGAGCAACTTGCTCCAAGAAAACCTCCAGGACACTCCACTAAGAGATAAGAGAGCCAGAGGAACAGAGACGAAAATGTCATCACCAGAAAAGGTACTGAGAGGTTGTAGGCTACCTATCCCAAATATCTTATCTTTGTGGGAAGGAGTGTGTGAAAAAGCTGAGTTATGTTTAGATTTTATTTTTGGATTTGTGTACAGTGTGGTGCATTATCCTCTAGTGTACTGTTGGATTTGATTTGTTTCCTGCCACCGATTTGTAATAAAGATTTATATGTTGAACAACAGTTTGGAGTAAAAAGTGTTTTTTGTGTGACTGGACCAATGAGTAGAAGAGCCCCAAGAAAGAGAACAAAACCCTAAGAGCCTTGAAAAGTATTTCTTCCACACCCTCCCCCTGAGAGGCTTGTGAGTCTATAACTGTGCCCATATGCCCAATAACTGATTGGGATGGGGCTACAGAAAAATGGTGTCCAGTAAGATGGGGCTTGCAAGGGTTTTGAGGCTTCAGGAGTGCCTGGCAACGTGTTCCCAATTTGGGGAAAGCAGCTGGAAGATTTTGGAAACTTTGAAAACATTTCTCCCATAGACAATAATGCATTTAATATGATCACTGTCCCTGCTCAAGGGGGAGGGGAAGTAGTGAAGAAGGCCTCATGAAACTTACCCTGAGGAGGAAATGATGTCATCACAGAGGAGGAGTCCAGTGGTTCAGTGGGCTGGGGTCAGGAGGAGGTCCGATGCTGACATGGAGGTGCTGCACTCTGTACTGATGAAACTCACAATTTGCGAGAGGACCTGCTACATGCTCTTTATTCTCTCTAAGGAGCAACCTACTGATCACTTCTTCCCTTTTTTCCTACCACCATCTCCCTACATTTTTCTGTTTGTCTTCCCCTAAGAAGCAGGCCAGTTCACTGGAGTTGCTTCCTCTCTCCTTCCCTTACTCCTTCCTCAGCCCGGACTGCCTCTGCTTTCCTCCAGAGACAGCTCACCACCAGGGTTCCTGCTGCTCCAGAGAGGAAGAAGAAAAGAAAGGTAAGGACTCCTTTCCTTTCCTGTCTTCAGAGACACTTTCGGGAGCAGTGGAAATTGTGTGGGGCTGGTGTCTGGGGGAAAGCAGCACAGTTACTAAAAGGCTTTCATCTCTTAACCCTCTCTCTTCCCTTCTTTTTGTTAATTAAATTCTTGGAGCAGAATAAAACAATTTTTTTTTCTCCTAGATTCCCTACATCCCTGCTAGCTGCTGGGCTGCAAGGGTTCCTTCCTCATTAGGAAGGGAAAAAAATCATTTCAGGAGGTTCTTCAGTAGAGCATTGTTTCAATTGAGGTTTATCCCACTTCCAATGTTTTATATGGTCTTGATCCAGGCCCTTCCACAGTGAACACCGAACAGAAATATTTGTTAAGCAATTTCCCTTTTTCCTTCTAAGCCTCTACATACTCCTCTCCTTCACCTCTGAGTCTCACAATACCACTTTTGCGCGTCCTTCTTTCACAAGCAGGCCTTTAAAAAAGGCCTTGCCCCCCAAGAGCAGCCTTTTCTTCTGGTTTCCTGAATTTACTTTCCTAACAAAAGATTTTGCTGCCCTTATAGTATCTCCTTTTAGTTTTCCCCATTGTTCTTCTACTTCCCCTAGATTTTTCCATCAGCTATCAACTCCTTGAATTACTCTCCCATTTTAGCAAAAATTAAAGTTAGTCTTCCTCTAGGCCCTGCCCCTATGTGTGAAGTCAGTGTATCGTGGGTGTGTTAGTGTAGTGTGCCATGCCACGTTGGAAGGGGTATGAGATCTAACTAAACTCCTGTGCCAGTCTGACACAGGAGGTGTCGGGAATCAGTCAGTTCAGGGCTGAGGGGGCAGGTGTTTCTTCTTGTGGAGGACACTTACATGGGTCAGTTCCTCCATAGGGACAGGAACCAAATGAGTGATATCCTTTTGAGCAATGAGGTGCTTGAAAGGACACAGACGTTCCAGAGCCCAAGAGGGGTAAAGTCCTGGGTCTCTAGCAAATCCGGAAGAGTTGTATCAAGAAACTACATCTGAGCCCCCCCCCCCCCCCCCGAAAGGTAGGATTTCTCCAGAGACAGTGCAGAAGAAAGGGTTGTTTTGGAAGGATGCAGAGAGAAGCAACCTGCCCCAAGAAAATCTGCAGGTGTGCTGACTGATTAAATCCAGCAGCCAGAAACAAGAGAGAGATAAAGGAACAGAGAGGAAAATTTCATCAGCCAAAAGGTACTAGGAGGAATCAGGGCGGTAGAGTACCTGTCCAAATGATTTTACCTGTGTGGGAAGGAGTGTGCGAAAGAAAATGAGATCTGGGGGGTTGTTTTTTGAGATTTTGTGTACACTGTGGTGCACTATGCTAGTGCACTGTTGGACTTTGATTTGTTTTCTGTCACTAGTTTGCATTAAAGATTTTTATGAACAACAGTTTGGAGTGAAGACTGATTTTTGTGTGACTGGACTGATGTGCAGAAGAGCCCCAGAGAGAGAGAGCTAAACCTTAAAAGCCCTGAAAATAGTGAACGTCTTGCCCTCCCCGTGCAGAGACCCTGGGAAGCCACATGGTCTTGCATGGCCCATGTCCCTCCCCATGTGCCTCCGTGCACAAAAGCTGCAGATACACACATATACAGTACATAGGCAGACATAGTTTAGGGAATAACCCTTTTTATGGGGATACAGATCTATCTCTGAGAATTAATAAAGTTATAAGACTCGTGACTTCAGACATTAAAGAATGGAAGATATATTTTAAATTTTTGTTGGGACAGTTATAAAATCCTGAGGAATTAGAGAATGACAGTGAAAATGAAAAGAATCTGACATATTTTGACAGGATAGTCTGTATTTTACTTTATCACCATTGTTAGGTGTGGTTTGATAGGTGAGTGCATGGAAAAAAGAAAACAAATCAGGTCTAGATCTGAATGGGATAAAGATCTGATTATTTGCTTTACTGGCAAACTTTCTGTAGGTTTTTGATATCTTAAGGAATAAATAGTTCAAAATCCTTTCCAGATTTTATTTGAAAACCTCATTACTGTTTCACATGATTGTTGTCACAACTGAACAGATGTGGGAAGGAAAAAGGAGACTCCCTACACTGTTCTTGGCATTGCTCATTGATATTCAGTCTCTGGAAGAATGTTCAGTTATTAGTATTAAATGTTTTCATGCTGGCAGCAAAGATTTGGCATAAATACTTTAGATCCCCAGAAAAAGATTCATTTAAATTTCTGCAAAATGCATAGAAGACATTTCAGAGAAAGTATTCATAGCACAAGGTCTATGTTGCAGGAGAATGCTAATCACAAATCTTTCAGGACCATTAAAAAAACAAACAAACAGCAAGCCAAACGTGTGCATAAACAGAACTTTCACATATTAAAATGTACGGGGCAGATATTTAAAAAAAGCTGAGCTTCTAAATTTAGGCATCTAAATTAGGTCCCTAAATTAGGCACCTATTTTCAGCCAAACTTAGGTGCCTAATTTTTCAGCTGAAAATTCACATAAATTTAAGAGCCCAAACGTTATTCCCCTAAATTTAAGCCTGCTATTTATTTGTCTAGATTTAGGCACCTAAATTAGGGGCCTAGTTCTGAAAATCAGTACTTAACTCCTAAATTTGTTTCCCCACCCTAAATCTGCCCCCTTAGAAGCCTAATGAAACTAGGAGCCCAAATTTAGGCACTCAGCCCTAGTAAAATTTAAAAAGGACCACCCCTCCACACATCCCAGCACTGCCCTCATATATTACCTCCTCCACCACAAACATATCCCACCACCTCACCACACACACACTCCACCTCCCACCCCTTAAAGCAATGAATTCTAGAGCTTTCCCCTTTGTTCTAGTTTAAAAACTGCTCTACCTCCTTTTTAAAGGTTAGCGCCAGCAGTCTGGTTCCACCCTGGTTAAGGTGGAGCCCATCCCTTCAGAAGAGACTCCCCCTTCCCCAAAAGGTTTCTCAGTTCCTTACAAAACAGAATCCCTCTTCCTTGCACCATCGTCTCATCCACGCATTGAGAATCCAGAGCTCTGCCTGCTTCTGGGTACCTGTGCATGGAACAGGTAGCATTTCAGAGAATGCTACAAGGGAGGTTCTGGATTTAAGCTTTCTACCTAAGAGCCTAAATTTGGCTTCCAGAACCTCCCTCCTGCATTTTCCTATGTTGTTGGTGCCCACATGTACCATGCAGCTGGCTCCTCCCCATCAGTGTCTAAAATCCTATCTAGGTGATGCGTGAGGTCCACCACCTTCGCACCAGGTAGGCATGTTACCAGGCGATCCTCATGCCCACCAACCACCCAGCTGTCTACATTTATAATAATCGAATCACCAACTATGAAGGCCGACCTAACCCTTCCCTCCTGGGCAGTAGGCCTTGGGGAGATATCCTCAGTGCGAATGGACAATGCATCACCTGGAGAGCAGGTCCTTGCTACAGGATCCTTTCCTGCTGCACCTGGTTGATGCTCTCCCATCATGAGACCTCTTCTTTCTCCAAGGCAGCACCAGGGCTGCCAGTCTGAAGTTGGGACTTGACTTCTATGTCCCTGAAGGTCTCATCTATATACCTCTCTGTCTGCCTCAGCTCCTCCAGGTCTACCACTCTAGCCTCCTGAGATTGGACTTGTTCTCTGAGAGACAGGAGCTCTTTGCTAGGGGTGTGCATTCGGTCCCTATGTATTGGCAATCCGCAACGGATGTTGCCATATTCATTGTATTCGTGGGGAAGCGAAATGTATCGCGATTCCCCACGAATACACGAATCTTCGCCGAATTATTCGGCTGCCTAAATAAATCAATTTAAACAAACCCCCCACCCTCCTGAAACCCCCCCCCCCAAGACTTACCAAAACTCCCTGGTGGTCCAGCGGGGGGTCTAGGAACCATCCCCTACACTCTCACACCCTCGGTGCCAGTTTCATCATGGCACCGATAGCCTTTGACCTACTATGTCACAGGGGCTACCGGTGCCATTGGTCAGCCCCTGTCACATGGCCATTGGCACCATCTTGTGCTCCAAGCATGTGACAGGGGCTGACCAATGGCACCAGTAGCCCCTGTGACATAGTATGGGCAAAGGCTATCGGCGCCATTTTGATTACTGGCAGCTGATGGCCCGAGGGCAGGAGATCGCTCTGGGACCCCCATTGGACCCCCAGGGACTTTTGGCCAGCTTGGGGTGGCCTCCTGACTCCCAGAAGACTTGCCAAAAGTCCAGCGGGGGTCCGGGAGCAACATAATGCACTCCAGCGCCATTTTGAATACTGGCTATTTTGCCATCGGCGCCATTTTGAATACTGGCAGCTGATCGCCTTTGCCCTCACTATGTCATAGGGGCCGACCGTCGGTCCCTGTGACATAGTGAGGGCAAAGGCGATCGGCGCCATTTTGAGTACTGGCATCCGACGGCCGGAGTGCAGGAGGTCACTCCTGGACCCCTGCTGGACTTTTGGCAAGTCTTGTGGGGGTCAGGAGGCCATCAGGGGAGGGCCCTTACTGGTCCTTGTCATTGGGAGGCAGCTTTGGAGAAGACGACCCCACACGATTTTCATCTTTACCAGTCCTCGTTCCCCGCAGAGGCAGTGTCGGATGGGCTGGAGGTCAAGGTAAGCAGCGTACAAGCAGAGATGAGGTAATAGGCTGGCGTCAGGACAGGCAGCATACAAGCAAAGATGAGGTATCAGGCTGGAGTGAGGGCAGGTGGAGGTCAAGCAGAGTCAATGAAGCAGGTTCAGAACCAGAGAGTCAATCCGTGAGGACGAGGAGCGAGGCAGGAACTGGAGGCAAGGAACAGGAATGCAGGAACCAGGAATCAGGAGTGAGGACCAAGGCAGGAACGCAGGAACCAAGGCAGGAATCAGGAATGCAGACAACTCATACTCAAGATGAGCAGGACCTGTTGCTGAGGCGAAGTGGAGGTGGCAGGGCCGGGTATAAATACCTAGGGCATCTGAGGTCATCTCCTTAGGACAAGGAGAGTTTTTCCCGCCGCTGGCTCTTTAAATTCCCCAAAGGGACATGTGCGCGCACCTAGGGGCCAGGCAAGGAGGCAGAGCATGGAAGGGGTGTGAGGATGCCGAGGGAGCAGGCCAGGGCTGCGGCATTTGGCGGGAGGAAACGGCAATGAGGGAGGCTGGCACGGGCTTCCTGCCCTTTCAGGTGAGGGAACCCGGTCACGGCCAGGAATCCTAACAATAAGAACTACTTTATATCTGAAACCTACCAACTACCATACATACCTACATGCTTCCAGCTTCCACCCACCCCCTACCACCATATTCATTCTCTACAGCCTCGGAGGGGACTCCCATCTGGAAAAATTGCAATAGACATTTTTTAAATTTCAGTAGCCACACAACAAGGCAAGAAAACAGCTCAATGGAGCCAGACAAATACCCAGGAACCCTCTACTACAGGATCATCTCAAAAAAAAAAAAAAAATAACAGAACTCCTCTGGTTGTAACCTATAGCTACCAACTGAAATCACTGAAACATATCAACAAGGATCTACAACCCATCCTGGACAATTTATGTATTTATTTATTTATTTATTTATTTATTATTATTAGAAATGGCAACATTCAGAAACCAGTAGGAGAATATTTCAGCCTTCCAAAACATTCTCTATCTGACCTTTAGGTTTGCCACGCTCCTATAAAGAAACTTCAAAGGGACAATCCAGCATGAAACTGCTGAATTAGAACTCATCAAAAAATGTAATACCATCACCTTAGGTCTAAACAGACACAATAGCTTATCATTAGCCTGGACTATAATGTTATTAACACTCTCTTTCCACACCTTGCCCTGACTAATTCAGTGCCCTCTCTTTGTTCTGTATCCTCTCCCCCCCATCTCAATACATTTCATGCATCTAATGAAGTAGACTCTGTTCTCAAAAGCTCATGTTTCAATAAATTGCTTGGTCTTTATGCCACTCACCTCTTGTCATTTTAATTATGGTGTGGGTTACTTTTCTGCATGTGCATCACTTTGCATGTGCATCACTTTGCATGTGCATCACTTTGCATCACTTTGCATGTGCATCACTTTTCTGCATGTGCATCACTTTGCACTTGTCCTCATTAAATTCCATCGATACTCAGACCTTGTGAGACTGGAAGTCTCACAAGGTCCTCTGCAATTTCTCACAATCCACCCATGATTGAACAACTTGGAATAATTTTGTATCATTTGTAAATTTGATTACATCACTCCTTGTACTCTTTGCAGATCATCTATATAAATAAAAATGTTAAATAGTTTGTACGTTGTCGCTAATCTCGCCAACCGCTTAACCAAATGTGTTCAAATTTGCACACAACATTCACTTCCCATATGGGAAGGATCCTATACACTTACATTACATATAGGTCACACCTGTGACAGGTAATACAAGTTTAAAAATTGCTTACACAAAACAGCGACATCTGGTGGCCATCAGCGCAAGCGCAAACTCTTATACCTTTCACACACACTCACACACCACCCCCCACCCCCACACAGGGCTATTGTCTTTCATTCACACTCCCTCATAACACACAGAAATCCACACTCATCACACCACACTCCCCCACCCACACGCCTGCCAATGTCACTTACTTCACCCACCCTCCCAAAACACACCAAAACACGAATTCCTGGTTGCTACATTGGGAAGCCACGCATTTCACACACCCTCTGAATTTAAATTAAAGTACCCCTTTCCACCCACCCACGCACTGCACTCCGATCACACACTACACCTGATACAAGTCCGTGCTTCTCCGCTGGCACCACAGGAACAGTTCGGGACACATCGCATTCAGTAGGGCCGTCGGGTGCCAGCAACCAAAATGGCCCTTACTATGCTATACGGAGACAACAATGATGTCGGTACACCATGTGACATAGTAAGGGCAACAGCCCGTCGGCGCCATATCCTCAGCGGACATTTGCCCTTACTAGGTCAGGAATCATGACGCACCACTTTCACCGGTGACGTTTTGCGACATGGCAGCCAGCGGAACAAACCCTAGCACACACCCTCGCCACCGGCTGGCAGTTTACACATGTAGCCGGGGAGAAGCACGGTGGGGGACCGTTCTTATTTTCCCCCACGCGTTTTTCACAGGGGGGGGGGGCACTGATTCTCCACATCTCCCGAGAGGGGGGCTTTAGCGTGGGTTGCTCTATTTTGCCGGGTTGGGGGGGGGGGGGTGGCAGGAAGGCGTGCTTGTATATTTAACTATTCTTTGCTGGTGCTGTTCATTTGGGGTAAAAAAACAAAACAAAACACAAACTGTAATCTTTACTGCTCTGTTCTGTTTTTTCAACTTAACCAGGCTCAGCTACTGCACCAATTGCTTTCAAATTTGGACACAACCTTGCTTTCACTTTCGGCAAGGTTCTTCTCTATCTAGATTACATAGATGTCACACGGTTACAGATAAAAACATGCTTTTCTTTTTTAATCCTTTATTTATAGATTTCCATTTACAAAACGAAATCACACATTTGTGTCCAATATCAAAAAAAATAACATTGAACTTTTTAGGAAACACTAGATACATAACATTTACCCCCCCAAAAAAATAATTAAACATTGGCTTTACTAGTTTTCCAGTTACCAGAAAAAAAAATAGTGGGGGCCTGATGAGCAAATCTACTTTCAACAAAAAAAAAAAGAACCAATCATAGATTGGAATAGCTAAAGAACAGAAGTACTACAAACATTGAATAATTCCAACAGAATATCAATTTGAGGATTCTGGTACCCCTCCCTGAGATCTACATTCTTCCAAGAATCTTTCTAAGTCTGAAGGATCATAATACACGTATTTTATTCCATCTACCTTCATAGTGCATTTACATGGAAATCTTATGATAATTTGTATTCCAAATGTTCTGGCCAATCCAGCTAAAGCTATGAATTTTAGAAATGTTGTGGACTGCAATAATGTCTATACATAAAAATGTTGAAAATATGAATATTAATATTAAAGATGTCCAATCCACATTGCTGAATTTAAATCCTCTGGTAACAAATAATGCTTTGACTCTTAAGAGGGTAGACACAGACATAATTCAGATAAAAGAAGTTCAGACAACAATAATAAAGGGAGAGAATATTCTATCTAGAAAAGTTGAGAATTTAGAAAATCTGGTACGTTATTCTAATCTTAGATTTGTTAATTTTCCTAAATGTAAGATGATCTCTCCACTTGAACAGTTACAAAACTATTTTATTGAAGTTTTGTCATTAGTTTCAGATAATCTCCCTATGATTAAAATTGCATATTTTTTGAATGGAAGAGATCAGAGTCAAAATTTAAATCTGCCATCACAAGAGTCTTCTTTGAATGTTACTGATCTGATAGAGTCATCATATAGTGCACGGATAGAGAAGAGGGGAACTTTAATTGTAAAATTTGCCCTCTCTTCTGACAGGGATAAGATATTAAATCTTTTTATGCAAAAAAGATCCTTTCTCTACCTTGGCCAAAAAATATGGGTCTATCCAGATGTAACAAAGGATACTCAATTGAGAAGGAAAAAACATGTTTTTACATGTGTGTGGGGAAAACAGTGACATCTGTTGGATAGACATGCAACACACGCTATCTACCTTGGGAAATGAAGCTGCTGTACTGCGCATGCGCAGGCGGGAGCACACGTTGGGCACAGCGGAACCAACATGGCGCTGGGAGGGGCAGCAGCGGTGCATGTTGCGCACAGCGGGACCAACATGGCGCTGGGAGGAGCAGCAGCGGCGGACCGGCGGCAATATCGGGCGTGGTGGTGTCGGTCGGCCGAAATTCAACACCTGGGAGGAGCTGCGGCGGCGATCTGGTACGGCTCACGTGCACGACAGGGAGGGATCTTCGCTGACCTCGTGCCTTCGGGAGCGGGCCATGCAGAACCGCACAAGAGAGAGAGGGACCGGGGGGGGGGGGGGGGGGGGGGGGGAGGCCAGCTGGGAGGGCATTGCGAGCCGGAGGGGATCAGGAAAGGAGATTGAGAGAGGGTGCGGTGTCACTGACAAAAGGGTAGGGAGTAGGCGGGGAGAGGTGACAGTGAGGGGAGGGTGAATGAAGGGGGCAGTGAGTGTCAGTGGAGAGACACAGAGGGGAGAGGTGAGTGTGAGGGGTGAGAGTTGGAGTGGGGACAGGGGAGTGAAGGGGGGGGTTAGTGACTGAAGGGGGAGGGGTGAGTGTGAGGGGAGAGAGCTGGAGTGGGGACAGGGGAGGAAAGGGGGGGGGGGGGGTAAGTGACCAAGGAGGAAGCCGATGTGTGACTGAGGTATATGAGCAAGGGGAAGGGTGAGGGGGGGAAAAGAACCTGACTCTGCCACTGCAACGCGTGGCTGGGCACAGCTAGTTGCTTATAAGGATTAAAATGTCAATTTTACAATGAATACCTCTGAATGTTTCCCCAAACCCCAACCCACCTTCCAGAAACTCACCCCCAATCAAAGTGCCCCCTTAAAATGGAGCATATATAGTGTCAGGCTGAGCTCTATAAAGAGTCTTTCTCTCTCTACCAGACACCTACTGAAGAACCGTAGCAAAAGTTGCACTGGCTGAGGAAAATTAGGGGTTATGTGCTGGCCCTGCCTCTGGAACAACCTTTTCTTGGATGCGGCATCCTTCCCAGCTATTTAAAATTCACGAGGCTCCCGTGCAGCCCACTTACACATGAATGTGGCTGTTTTTGCACAAGCAAGACTTTCAAAATTGGCCCGAATGAGATCACAAAGTTAAACTGAGCCCTCCCAAAACTGAAACATTGTGGGTGTCCCATAGAAATAGTTCTTTAGATATTTTTCCAGTACCAAGGTTGTTCCTAAAATTGTAGTCAAGAGTTTGGGTTTCAGATTGGACACAAAACTCATTATTCATGCCCAGGTATCAAATGTTGTTTATACCTCTTTTTTTTTGGAGATTCATTTGCCAAATTATGATCCATTCCATTATTTCTAGTCTTCATTACTGTAATGCTCTATATTTGGGATGTACTGCAGGTCTATTAAAATATATTCAACTATTCTAAAATGCCACAGCAAAAATTCTGTTTAATGCAAAAACATTTGATGATTCTGATAGCCTGACATTTAAATATGTACATAGAGGGCAACCACTATATTTAGCAAATCTTTTAATTTCCTACTTACCTTCTCATTCATTGTGTTCTTTTCAGTTAAACTTGCTGGCTACATCTTCAACTTCAGTTGTAAGACTAGAAGAAACCTGTCGTTTTACTTTTAGCTATAATGCACCATTGTAAGGGAATATATTACCTCTAGACATGAGGCAAGAAACAATTATTTAAAGTTCAGGAAAGAAGTTAAAGTCTTGCTATTTGGCAAGCCTTTGGACATAAGGATATTATGTCATCCACAAAGGACTTCTATGAGTTTTAAGCTAATTTACTGTTGTGGAGAACTTACTGCCTCTTAGGACTTAACCTCCATATGTTATTAGCACGTTTTAGCTTATTTATTGTATTTGATTATTTATGATTGCTATTATTCTTCTTGTTGCTATATCTGAGATTGCATATAGATTAGATTTCCATTTCAATTTTATGTATGCCATTTTTCTTGGGCTTTAGCATTAGTTATTGTTATAATTTCATTTATTGTTATTATTGTTTGCCATCTTAATTTAGTTGATTTATGTCAAGTTATATTTCAGTATTTTTAGATCTGTTATGGTTATATTTACAGTAAGAATAGCACTAGTATTTTTGTCTATAATTATTATGGTATTTTTTAATGTAGACTGCTTCAATGTGTTAAATAAATTTTGTGGTAAATCAAGAACAAAATAAAGTAAGCTAACCTAAATAAATTAGAAAATTGCATAAAACTTTTACATAGTATAAGGCATTTTTTCCCAAGCCTGTCCTGGAAGCACACCTAACCAGTTGGGTTTTAGGATTGCCACAATAAATATGCATGAGATAGATTTGCATACCCTGGGTCTCCAATGTATGAAAATCTATTTCATGCATACTCATTATGGATATCCTAAAAACCTGATTGGTTAGGTAACATGCTTCCAGGAGAGAATTGGGAAACACTGGAATAAGGCATGCATTTGGATCCAAACTAAAAACAAAGGGGCCAATGCAATACAGTACGCTCAGTCG